>NC_138551.1:41188930-42388930 GCF_964273705.1 Natrix helvetica | reverse complement strand
GAAGCATGATAAAAGTTTATCATGGCTTCTGGGGGAAAGCATGTGTCACTTACTGATAGGCTCCTGCATATCCAACAAAAGGATCATTCCAGTCACAGTTTCCACTGCAAGCACGGCACATATTTGGTACATTTTTGAGACCTGGGACACAACCAGCTGAAAAAAATCTCCCTACAGCTGTAAAAAGAAAACAGATGAGTAAGTCTTTGACAGTCCTTTATTAATAGTATAAAGTACTAGGTCCTTAAATTACATTCTTCAAGTTTGGATCAGAATTGGATCGACCATACTGTGCCTCACATGGCATGCTTTAAGTATTATTCTATTCAAGAGTAACAGGGGCATCTTTTCCTTCGAAGGAAGTAGTTGATAAACAAATAAGAGGATTCCAGATTTCCCTATGATGTCAAAGATTTGCTGGATCCTAAATTTCACACATGTGTTACTTATGGACAGCAGCTGCATACCATTTGAGAAAGTATACTCCCTACAAGGTTGTATATGTAGACACACTTCTTAGATCCTGCTCCATAACTACATAAGGCAATACAAATGTAAGGCAATAAAAATATTGTTTTATATATGGAACACTTTACTGTAGCTGTGTTTATATGAAAAGAATATACGGAGAAGCAAAGGGAAAAAAAGAAAAGACAAAGAAATATTCCTATTCTAAAATGCACATAGACATCACACAGTTTTCTTTTGGAGTAAGCAACTTGTGTAGAGTACAAAAAAGAGGATAATAAATAATATACCAAAGAAATTAAATACATAAGCTAAAGGAAAAGAGGTGTATGTAAAACCATTTTATATTCATAGCATTCTTTCAACTTTTCCATATAGCCATATATTTCTATCCTTGCAAACTACTCTTTCTTTATCACACTTATCACTACTTCATGTGTTGGTTTTTATTTTGGAGAATTAGAAAGATTATACAAAAACCCTCGACTTCATGATACCACATGATAATTCACATGGAGCGTACACTTTTATAAAGTTTTAATACTTATTCTCAGACTTATTCTCTAATATCTTGACTATTTCTTTCTGCTCTGCTCTTCAGAGCATGATCATTTGACTTTATTTATTACCATTTCTTCATTTCCAGTTCCTTCTGCAGTATAATTTATTTCAGATAATTCTGTCCAGGATAAATAATGTCTTAATGAAAGTATTGCCCTTACTGAGAGGCTTTTTGCAATTTCATACATTTAAGCACTATGCTTTCTCTAAAATTATTTCCATTATGAATAATAGCCAGAAAATCTCTGAAGAATTGTTAAAAATAAAGAAGACTAGTTTGACCAGGAATACAGGCTTATGATATAAGCTTGCAAAAACATCAAACTAGAGTTAAAGAAATAGGACTGAAACTCTAGTTCCATTTTTGATATAATTCTATTCTCAATATGAGCACTTGCTAAAAGCCACCCAAACCCCCTGATATTTCAAGAACTAATAGAGAGAGAAATGAATTTCCACATTGTACAAAAAAAAAGTTACAGAAGGTTTTGGAATCATTTGTATACATGTGTGCAATCCCACCACAGTTGTCTATATTCCACACTGAGATAACATTCTACTCTTTCTTGGCCATCTACAATATTTCCCAACATGAATTAATCCAAAAAACCCCACTACCTAAATTAGTTTTATTTCCAGAGTGGCCTATACGCTCAGCTTGAAAATGCTGATTGAAGCCATGACATTAGGGAAACCTTCTGTGCTTGTGAAGTGAATATTCATTGTTCATCTCCCCCCTCCTTTTTTCCCTAGTTTTTTTCAGAAATTTATCAGGGTTGTTGTTTTGGGGAGAATGGGAGAAGGAATGTGTGTAGGATATATTATCTACCTTGAGTTATTTGTAAAACTAATAACTATGGATGTAGATGAGAAATAGAGAAATAGAGCTGTAGAGATTTTTCTTACCAATTTCTACAGGTTCTGATTCTGTTCCATCCCACTGTAGCAAATTCTTAGACAAAAGAGTTCCTACTGGGATATTCCAGCCTGCAGATCTTCTAAAACCAGTGTGACAAGATTTCTTCCCTCTGAGGTCCTCAAGTGAAGTAATAGTTCCTTTCTTCACAACAGCAATGGCATGATAACTAGTAGTAGTTACTGATAAGGAGAGAAGGAAAAATCAAATGTAGGTTATAGCTAGAGTCTCTGTCTATTTCCAACAAAATTGTTTTAAGAAACAATTTGTAGCAAAGTGAACAAACTTCATTATCATGTCATATCCGTATACTATAGAGGAAACAGCTGGCTATATTAAGCAAAATATATATTTAGGAGTGGGTTTGCCAGTGTGCTTCTATTATAATTGCTTCTAATGTTAACAGTCTAAAACTATTTCTATAAATGAATTAAATAAATTAAAGACTAAAGCATCTTGACTGTGTTAAGGTGAAATTGATTACAGCAAATGTAAAACACAGAGACTATATCTTGAAAAGGAGGAAATACACGGTTTCTCTTTTGATCAGTCCAGAGGACTCCAAACTGTTTTTTAAATTGTTCTTAAATATTAATTTTATTGGGTTTTTGCAATTGGGGTATTTTAAAGCAGATTTTTAACTGTCTATTGATGTAATTTGCTTCCTCCTCCGTGTATGTATGTGTGTTGTGTATGTATGTACGTTTGGTGTTGTTATATATGTTTCATGTTATATGCTCCATTGTACGCCGCCCCGAGTCCTACTTGGAAAGGGAGCGGCTAATAAATCCAAATTTATTATTATTATTATTAATTTATTCACCAGTTTGGGGCTCTGGTAAATGTGATCCAAAGAAAACATCAGTCCACCATCATAACTAAAGGAGAGGAAGGAGTTAAAATTCTGAAAGGGGATTTCTGAAACTGGCTTGGTTTCCAGATGTTGGTGTGCAGGACTCTGGCAGCCTAAGACTGAAGAGCAGAAAAACCCTGAGCATGTGAAATTATCCTAACACTGCATCCTTGAATCACAAATACAAAACTCATCTTAAATACATCTGGAGCCCCCAGGAGTCAATACCAAGAAAGGGCATTGCAGTATTTCTCAAACTTGACAACTTGAAAATATATGGGCTTCAACTCCCAGAATTCCCAGGCCTGTCTGGAGAATTCTAGGAATTAAGTCCATCTTCAAGTGCCAAGTTTGACTGGACTAGAATAATAAACCTGGCATGCAGCAAATCCGCAAATCCAGTCCTGTGTGAATTTCCAAGTGGATTCTGCATGGTGAGCTATAACAACCCACACATCTAGTTTAATTCATATTAGCAATTTTATCTTTAATTCGTTATCAAATTTTTAAGGCCACTCATTGATTCTACAAAACTGTGATTGGCAAATGTCAGCAATATAACAGTAAAAATCCAAGCCAAAGTCCTCTTATTAAAAGCACAAAACATCTATGCTATATGTCTACCCCAGAACTCCCAAATTAATAGCCTGTCCCAGATACCTGGCTGAAGAGCCAAGTTTTCATGGCTTTCTGAAAGGCAGTATGGTTGGAGATATCCATACTCTGGGCAGGTCCCATGACAGAGAAGGGCTCATATCATCTCCCCTGCCAATGAGCAACCATTGAATGAATTATTCAGCCTCTTTGTATTTTCAGATCAATCCTATCAACTTTACCTTTTGAGCCTTTTGGATGAAGTTCAGCTATAACAGGCTTTAGATAATAAGGGTTCAAGCTTGCTTCTAAAATAAGACCAGCATCTAAAGTAATGGCATCTGCTTCTGAGTTCTAAAAAAACATAAAAGTAGGATAATAAGGAGAAAATATTTCTTTGGCATAAAATATATCATGAATGCATGACAGTTATATCTCACTGTTTCTTCCTAGATCTGGAAATTAACATGACTTTCTTTTCTTTCAAAACATATTTGCCATGAAGAGTGATGATGCTATTTTGAACAGAGTACTGGGCTTCTAGTCAGTTGATTCTTAAGCTGACTTCTATCCAAAGTCAGGAGCATCCACAGAGCTCATCAAGAAAATTAAAACTAAGCTACAACTTTGTGATTGAAGCCTGGCTCTTCATTATATGTTGAAGAGAAGGGAGGATTTAATCACATGATCATGGTAGTCTTTTGATTATTTAGACTAGGGATCCCCAACCCCCAGCTTGTGGCCCACTACCAGGCCATGGCCTATTCGGAATTGGTCCATATGAATGGCTGGTTGGAGTATATACATGCACGCAGCTCAACTTGCGCAAGTGACAGGCCAGTTGGCAATTGCATGCATGTGTGCCAGCCTGCCGCTCACATATGTTGAGCTGTATATACACACATTGGCCCACTGCTTGTGAGGCCCAGTTACCTCCTTCCTCTTCAGCTTGGCTGCCAAGCTGCAAAGGTTGGGGAACACTGATTTAGACAACCCTCTGCAGATTCCCTGTGGTCAGCATTTTATTGATTTAATACAGGGGTCCCCAACCCCCCAATCCCTGGTCCATGGACAGGCACTGGTCCATGGCATGCCAGAAACCGTGCCAAATGAAACCCCATCCACGGGATGCAGACAGTATGCAAAACCATGGCCCCTGTGGTCCACAGAAAACCTCTCTCCATGGAACCGGTCCTTTTTTGCCCCAAAGGTTGGGGATCTCTGATCTAATACATAAAATATGCAAGCAATGAATGACTGTTCTGAAATCTGAAAATTTAATGAGTGGGCAAAAAATATTTTATACTGATTGCATCATTTCAGGCTATGTCAATTTTCCCATCATCCAAGCATATTTTTCAAAATTCTGCTTCCATGTACGAGATTCTATTTTCTACAGTACTTGCTCCTGTTTTATTTCTATCTGGAACCTTCCAAATCAATCTTTCTTTGAAGGAAAATTTTAAAAAAATTAAGTTGTTTGAACAAAGAACTCAGGAAGTGTCCCAGCTTCCCTATCCAGCCATGAGCAGTCACTTACTTTAATAGCTGTTATGCACTCCTGGTGATCAGTTTTCCTCACACAAATCAGTTCTGGGAAATCCTTGGACTGTTGCTGGGCAAAGCATTCCTGCTTAAGCCTTTGGCATTTTTCCTGCTCTTCATTGGATACTGTGCACCATCTTACGGAAGAAGTTGCAAGACACAGAGCTATGAAAAGAATGAAAAGGGTGCAGGTAATGTTAATATCACACATCTTAAGCAAGGATTGATAGAGTTGCCTGGTTGAAGCTTTTTCTACATATGAAATCAGATCAAAAGGGTTACTGAACTGAAGTGGACTGAATTCATTTTCATTAACTGTAGGGACGGTGTTTTCCATCTCTCAGACATGAATATCTGGACTTGCATTTGGGTTGCCACTTATCGGACAATGCCACCAGTTATTTAGAATCCATTTTTATATGCAAGATTAACTATATTACTAATTTCATAGAATGAGAAGCAGCACAGCTTTTGTACATAGAAATGTATCTTTTCTAAAAGGTAGTTCTCAGTTTGAAGATTTGTCAGCAGAAATTCCTAAAATCCAGGTAAATCCAATTTCAGTTTAAGATCACATAGGAAGAGGAGACACAGAGAAAGAAAGTTAATAAATGAAATTAACTAGAAATAAAATTGTGGATATTGAATATCTAAACAGATAACATTAGAATTACATCATTATTATAAAAAGTGATAATCTGTCAAGGTGATTAGCATGCTAAGTGATAGAAAAAATAATTGTACTTCTTAACAATATAATAGGTCAATTACTGAGAAAAATTTTATAGTTTGCAAAATAATTTAGAAAATGTGTTTGGGCTTCAAGAAGGGATATGAAACAGTCATTAAAGCAATTTAAATGCAATTAAGATTGAAGACAGACCAAAAGAGTAAAACTGGCAGCCAAACATTAGAAAACAACAAATACTGAACAAAATGTTCCTATTATCACATAGAAACTAACCAGTGAAGAAGATAATCTAAACTCCTTAGAGTTTAGAGCCCCACTCTGCTACAGAAAAGGCTGTCACACATTTTCATCTAAATTCTCAATTCAGGGGGTCTCCAACCCCAGAGCCATGGCTCACTACCAGGCCACGGCCTATTTACAACCGGACTGTGTGAGTGGAGGGCCGGTTTGCACATGCACATTCCACTCAACTTGCAAAAGTTGACCTGTGCACGCATGTGTCTGTGCACCAGCCTGCCGCTCACACAAGTTGAACTGCTCATGCAAGCACATGTTGCACACCAGCTGCTGCTCAAAGGGCCCTGCTCCCTTCCTCTCCCTGTGGGGCCGCCAAGCCACAAAGGTTGGAGACCACTACTCTAATTGACCTATAATAGGGATTCATATCAAGATCTATGGCAAGTGCATAAGTAAGGATGTGGCTTTTTCACTATCCTGGCCCTAAACAATTAAGGACTTTATGTTAAGAACCAATATATTAAAACTAGACCCAGGTATTTGATGCCTGTTCAACTAATATAGGATAAGTTTGAAATAGTCTATAAAGGAAATAGCAACAGACAAATTAGCTGCACTCTTTTGTACAGTTTTATCAAATGACCATCAACTATCTCTCTTGTTTGTTTATTTATTTTTGTTTGTTTTTTTATCAAATTTTCTGACTGATCAACTCTGTCTCAGAGTGACTCTGGGCATGTCAGGATTTTACTTGCTGATCAAAATACCTTGATCTAATCAAGATATCAATTCTGGATTTTCCCCCACCACCATTTCTTAAATAGCAATAGCACTTACTTATATACAACTTCATAGTGCATTACAGCCCCTCTAAGCAGTTTACAGAGTCAGCATATTGCCCCCAACAATCTGGGTCCTCATTTTACCGACCTCGAAAAGATGGAAGGCTGAGTCAACCTTGAGTCGATGAGGATCGAACCCTTAACAGTCATCAGAATTAACCTGCAATACTGCGTTCTAACCACTGTGTCACCACAGCTCCTAAATAGAGGTGGTGCCTGTGCACAAGCTCTTCTACTAGCCTCGTAGAAATATTTAAAAGGAACTAGATAACTCATGATACATTGGGTTATCATTTCAGATATTTTTCCATACATAACAAAGAAATAGAATGATATGGCTGGGCAAAAATGTAGTTTGATCAGAACCAGCTTCTGACTTCCAGTCATCTTCCTCATTGACTTTTCTTGTAGTAAACTGGCAGGGAATGTTGGAAATTCTGATCAAGTGACCCTGGCTGACTATAGTGAAATGACAGTACAATAGCATTGAAGTGGCCACAACTTTGTCAAATTCCAATCCCACTTAGTCATGGGTTCTAGATTTTGGACACTTTATGTAAGTTAGCCCATATGAGATACGTTGATTGAAGAATTGTTGCCTTATGATGTATCATTTCACCCAATTGAAGATTACAAACTATCAAACAGACACAAGCGTTTTAGGTGAACATAGTTTTTTTTTAGCAATTCACTCTACTTGATTTTAATAGTGATGCTTATGGCAAAATAAGCTCAATTGCAAAGACAAAAGCAGACACAAACAAAAGCAAGAACAAAAAAATCAGTTCCTGGTTGTTGTTTTTTAATGTACAGATAATTTAGACTTCAAATATGTTCTCTAGATATTCTACAATTCTAGATTAGCCAAATTGATCAATAGCAAATGATGAGCCAGTCTAGTGTTAAGGCATCAAGCTAAAAAAACTGAGTTCTACTCTTGCCTTAGGCACAAAACTAACTCTCTCTCAGCTTTAGGAGGGAGGCAGTAGCAAATCACTTCTGAAAAAATTGCCAAGAAAACTGCAGAGACTAGTCCATTCAGTCACCAGCAGTCAAAAATTGACCTAAAAGCATACACTTACCTAAAGGATTATAAGGGTGTAGTCTAAAAGATTTCAATGATCCATGGTGGCCTATTTCTGATTTAGATTATTGTAATATATTGACAAGGTTTCCAAGCTGTAGCTAGATGAATATTAGATGTATGATCTTGCCTGGTAGAGTTTCTTTATGCTCTGTACTGTTCAACAACTTGCCCATCAAGTTCTTCAACCAACTTTCATAAAAACCTATTCCAAGTTATGTACTGTGTTCCTAGGATAATGGAAAGCTAACACTGTTTATGGCAATTTCACTATATGTTTGGAAGTAGAGCCATGGCAACTGGACTTCTTTTCTTTCTTTGTCTGAAACATTTACCTGTTTATCCAAGTAGCTTTTTCAGTCTTAAAAGACTTCTTCAGACTGAAAAAGCTACTTGGATAAGCAGTGAAACATTTCAAACAAACAAAGAAAAAAGTTCAGTTGCCTTGATTCGAATTCCAGATGACTGGATGACTGAGAATCTTCATAAACATATTTCACTATTTATTATGTTTTTTACCAATATAGGGTCATTACATTTGAATCCATTGCCTATTTGTTGTTATTCAGTCTCTGCTGAATTACAGCTGTATTGCAGCAATTCATTTTAACATTGTACCAGACGTCACATGTCAACTCATGACATGAAGTAATTTTCATATTCTCTATTATATTACAAATGTTCACTACTGGAAGTTGTACCAATGCATGACAGTAACATATGAAGAGATTTACAGCCTTTGAAATAGACATTTTGTATCCCTGCACTCTCTCTTGCCATTCATTCTGCTGATTTGAATTGAATCTGGGGACCATTGATCATCTCTTCTGCAAAAGAACTTTTATCAAGATTTTGAAAAGATCACAACTCACAGGAAGATTGTATTAACCTCCTTTTACTAACACCCCAGGTTCATGATCTTCAGTCTAGCTTCTAAATGTACATGTTTTTTTTAATGTTGGCACATTATTTAAAATAACGAAGTTAATGCAATGTTTTGTTGATCCCTACATCCAGGAACAGCATTAGGTTGGAGGTGGAAAAACTCCCCATTCTGAAACTTAGGAAAGCCACTGCCAAATAACTTTCCAAAATTTCTGCCTTCTAGATGTGTTGCACAACACATCCTATTCTTTCCAGTCCTCAAAATCACATTATAAAATAAATATAATGGTTTCCCAGACTCAGGTTTATTCTGTAACCTGTGTAGAAGACAAAGATAACAATAGGAGGGAGTAATTATCAAGATAAGCGTGTTTATTCCATTCCATACTTGCCCCTTATTCCTGTATTTGTTCTAATCTTGTCAGGAAAGAAGTAAAAAAAATATTTGCAGGGATAATTTAGATGACAGAGGAATAATTAACCAACCTATCTCTTATTCAGAATTTCTCTCCTCCAGTTTCTTTTAGTATGCAATCACATTAACTTGGAAATATATCTTAAAGTGTCTTACCCCACCCTAATATTCCTTGTTCAAAGCAAGTTCATTCATAATGATAATAAAAATAGTATTCTTTCTTCTTTTGCCTTTGAACTCACATCTAATTAAATAATTTATGTATTGTTCTTCCTTTCAGCCTGTATGAAAGCATAACTCCAAGTTCAGCATTTGCTTAAACTGAAACTTAAATCTTCATATTAAAAATGTATATTTGGCAGAATTCTTGAACCAGATCCTCCGTTAAAACTGAAATTTCTGCATTTTTTTTTTAATTTTGCAATTTTCTAGTTCTTAAAAAAACATCAGGTACAAGGTAATTGGTGTAGCATAGTGGGTAAGGTGCTAGATGTACATGATAGAAATCTAAATTCATGTCTTCATATGATCATGGAGTATGCTGAGTGATTTTACACTAAACTTTTCCTCAGTCAAACCAACCTTTAGGGTTAATGAAAATATAAAAGCAAAGAAGATCCCATATATGCCAGCCTGAGTTCTTATAAGAAAAGGTGGAAAACAAATGCAATAGAAAGAGAAAGAAATACTCCACAGTAGTTAAAGGTTTCATTTTGAAAACTAGTGCAGAAGTTGCCCCTTTAATCATCTCTGTGGCTAGAATTGTTACTATCTGTTAGTCTGCATTCACTTACCTAACAGCCCAAAGGACAGAGTGGCTTGGAGGGCAAATTTCATTTTTCCTCCCCCTGTGGTGGCTTTCAGGCAAGGTGTTGCAGAGCTGTCAGTCACAGACTGCTCTCAGAGTCTGTGAAGGCTGTTGACTCAGCTGTCTTGCCTTTTTATAGAGAGCCTGTACTCTGCAGGATTAGCAGAAGCAGTGACCCAACAGTGTTTGTCCTTCCTTGTTTCCCAATAGTGACTCTCTCCCGCTCCATCTCATCAGCCCACTTCAGGGAGACTCTCACATTGGCACTGAATTCACTGCATGCCTGGAATGGAATCGAGAAGCTTCAGCTGGGAATTTCCACATGATTTAAATCCTTCCTTTACCTGAAACTCAGTTCTATTAGCAAGGACACATTCTTCCACTCCCATCATTGCAATGCCATCTAAATATGCCTGCTGAAACTGTGACTAAATATTGCCTACTTATGCAACAGTTCTACTCTGTTAAAAGTCAGAGATTTAATTTCTATACAACCTTAAAAGCAATATTTATTATTGATGTCTCTCTGTTAGGGAGCCTCAATGTAGATATTGAAATGAGCAGAGGGTTGAAAGTCAAGGAACTCTTTCCTTCCTTCCTTCCTTCCTTCCTTCCTTCCTTCCTGCCTGCCTGCCTGCCTGCCTGCCTGCCTGCCTGCCTGCCTGCCTGCCTGCCTATCTCCCTCCCTCCCTTCCTATAGTTTACTTTTACAAGGCAATGCATTCAAAAATCCATTGTGGCTCAGGACTTGTTTCAAGTAGGAAACAAATTATTTATTTAAGGCTTTTATTTATTTGGTTTCCATGTCACTTCAATTGCTATCTGATTCTGAGCATCTTATAATCCTACCACATGTAAATAGGATTTTTTTAAAAATAGATATAAAAAAATAAATAAATATCATTGCAGAGTAATATATTCTGGTGCCAAGGACCCCATAGGAACTCATATGCAGGAGATGCTATTCTTTTCTGAAATAACAACTTTTCAAGACCTTTATTTAATTGTTACAAAACAACACCCACCTTTTAGCAACTTAAAAACCAATGACACATACATTATAGCATGATATTTTGTAGATTCTTTAGCTTTTTTTCTTCTTAAAATTTTCAGTGAAAGGTAATATTTTGTATCTGGCCACAGCCATGCATTTTTGGGATAATATCATATTGAGACTACTGGAGACCGGTACTTTAGCTGGCTTTGAAATCTCCGTGGTAATTTCATCTGCTTCATAATAGCACAATTATTGACCAAATAAAATAATAGAGACCATTTCACGGTCCAATTCAAAAGTTAAAAATACTACTAGCGGTCACCTTGGTCTCCTTACCAGTTGAAGCAGACTTACAGAGACAGTAGCAAAAATTGTATAACACAAAATTACCAAACTATTCTGTATGCCACTGGAACTCTGGCAAGGTTTCAGAACTTGAGCAAGAATTGACTATATGCCCACATAGAAATGTGAAAGAAAGGACAAATGAAGAAAAAAAAGGACCAAATAGGAATAGGAATTACTGTACTAGAAAAGATTGCATTTTTGTGAGAAATTTGAAAAAAAAAGAATGTGACAAAGAGCAGGACAACCAAAACTGCTTGGAAGTCAGAGAGATAGACTACCTGTCAGGCCTGCAGTTATATTCCTTTTAGGATTTTTGGCCTGCCACTCTTGTGAATCAAGCACCACCAAATTGGGCTTTCTTCCCAGGTCATGGATGGCAGAGATGCCACTGGGCACCTGCTTGGCCATCAACATGGGAAAATCCTCCAAGCCAGCAGAGGGGGCCTTGGCACATAACCCACCCCCCCTAGCCAGCCATTGTTGGTTAAACTGCAACCTGTGAATCAGGCAATCCTGGGATGGGTCTTAACCCCAGGTCACGGATGGAACGGATACCAGTGGGTACCTGCCCTCCCTCAACAGATGGCACCATGGCAGATAACTGGGCAGTGGCCAACCCAGGGATTGACCCTCCCACAGAGTCCAGTCTCACCTGCAATGCCCCACCTTCCTACAGAGAAGAGTTCTTGACAATGGAAGAAAGGATGAATAAGAGGGAAGCTGCCGGATGGAAAGCGGAACAATGTGATGAGGCGGTTCCTAAGCTTAGAGATGTAACTAGGTTCCTTCCCTCGTGGGGGCCAATAAAATGCCACTGTTGCTGTCAACTTGGCCACAGAGCGTCAGAGTGCTGGGCTCCACCTCCAATGCCACAAACATGTACACCAACCGCCACAGCGGTAAAGAAAAGGCCCCAAATGCCACCAGAAAAGAGTCATCTGGGCCAACAACCTCTGGGAGAGGATCCCCAACCTAAGGTGACGAAAGGTCCTAGCAAGGGGGAGGCCTCGGAGGAGGAAAAGGGCCAACAACCTCTGGAAGAGGATCCCCAACCTAAGGTGACGAAGAGTCCTACCAATGGGGAGGCCTCGGAGGAGGAAAATGCTGAAGATGACCCAATGGTGAGTGCACCCATCTGTCCCTTCACCTTCCAAGCCAACATCCAAGTAACTGAGATGGGAGTGGAAGGGAAAGTTAAAGCAGTTGTGGACACCGGTTGCACTCGATGCTTTATCAGCATGTCAATTGTAAAGCAATTGGGTATACACCCAAGACCTCTAGCCTATCCCATTCGGGTTGAGCAGGTAGATGGAATGCTAATTGGAGGGGGGCCAGCCACGCTAATAACTGAACTGGTAAAGTTACAAGTGGGCCACCACTATGAGCTTCTCAGATTCATTGTGGCTCCAGAGATGCCAGAAAATATTATCTTGGGCTTGCATGGCTTGACAAGTGGAAGCCTACGATAAAGTGAGAAGACAGTGGTAGGAAATTGATTATTGTGTTTGGGCCGCTACCACCTGTGGAGGAAAAGGGCCATCCAGGGACGATTGAACCCAAGAGCCCAGAACCTGCAGCACCTGCAGCAGAGACAAAAACCCCAGGGATCCAACAAGTACCAAAAAACTTGTTGGGGGATGTTTCGTCAAGAAAACCACAGGACGACAGTAAGAAGGGAAAAGTTGTTCGCCCGATCATTTCTTCCTCCCACCAAAAGGCAGCCCAAGTCACTAACCAAAGCCAGGATAAGCTGATGACAGCTATGATATTGGCGCTCCCAACAGACCAATGGCTCAACAATAACCAGGAAATCCTAACGATGGAAAATGGATTACCATGGAAGGGGTCAAAACTTTACGTCCCCGCAGGGTTGAGGCTGGAAGTTCTACAGCAAAGCCATGAGGCGGAACTCGGAGACCACTTTGGATTCCTAAAAATGCTCCATCTCGCCAGGCGTCAATTTTGGTGGCCAAAGATGGAATCAGAGGTGGAAGATTATGTAAAAAGCTGTGCTACTTGCGCAACAATGAAACCACTGCCGGAGAAGTCCTCTGGACTACTACAATGAGTGGCCAGCCCTAACCAACCATGGGAAGAGGTCGCAATGGACTTCATCATTGAACTCCCAGACAGCAGTGGGAACAGAGTAATCTGGACAGTTATTGACTTGGTTTCCAAGCAGTCGCACTTCATCGCTTGCTCAGGGTTGCCCTCCGCAAAAAAGTTAGGGAAAATGTTTGTGAAACACATTTATCACCTGCACGGAGTGCCCAAGAGGATCATTTCAGACCGTGGAGTCCAGTTCACAGCCAAGTTCTTGAGAGAGGTTCTGAAGTCCATTGGGTCCACACAAGAACTGAGCTCAGAGGTTCATCCCAGCATAAACTGTGCAGCAGAGAGAGCCAATGCGATGGTGGAACAATACATCTGGTGTTATGTGGACAATCAGCAAGACAACTGGTCGGACTTGCTACCCTTCGCTGAAGTGGCATACAACGATGCGGTCCACAGCAGCACAGGATTAACGGCTTTCCAGATTACCAGTGGCATGGAATTTGTTGCCATGCCTGAGCTGCCTAGAGAGCCTCACTCCTCCATGTCTCCATGAGTTATGGATGGACACACTAAAGAAAGGATGGGAAAATATGAAGAAGGCTCTAGCAGATGAGGCAGAAGCCTACAAGAAGCAAGCTGATAAACACTACTTGCTCCAAAACCCCTTTCGTGTGGGGGACAAAGTTTTTGAATCTACCAAATACATGAGATTAAGAATGCCTAGCCAGAAGTTTGGTCCAAAATTTCTAGGTCCATTCCCAATAGTGAAGATAGTTAACCCAGTTACAGTTCAACTCAGTCTACCCAGAAGTCTAGGGAAAATTGACCCAGAATTTCATAGTAGCTTGTTGAAGCCAGTAATTGGGTCTAGCATAAGAGCATCCACCCAAGCTTTCTCTCCTCCTGTAGTGATAGAAGGGGAAATACATCTGAGATGTGAAAAATCATAGACTCCAGGCTGAATAGGGGTCACTTACAGTACTTAGTGCAATGGAAGGGTTACCCTTTGTTTGAAGCTACTTGGGTGAACAGTTGGAACCTAAAAGTGGAGAAGTTAATAAAACAATTCCTTGAGAAGTTTCCTGATAAGCCAAAGGGTCCCCCTAGGGTGGGGGGAAGAGGTGGTTAATTTTGTTATGCTAACTTTTATGTTATTCTCTTTTCAGGAAATGTTTTTCTTCTGAGGAGAGGCCGCCTGTCAGGCCTGCAGTTATATTCCTTTTAGGATTTTTGACCTGCCACATTCTCTATTATTTTCCTATGCTGTTTCATTAGTGTAGTAATTTGGAGAGGGAATAGTAAGGAGTAGAATTGTAGAATGTGTTGTTGTCATTCCTTTCTAGAAGCCCAAGGTCATATTTTGTCTCTGCATCTCTGCATCTGACTGGAACTAGATGGGTGGAAATGCCAGGGTGGCCGAAGAAGATTGGACCATGTGATGGATTTATGGGTGTGGGAATAAGATCATGAACTTTCAACTGGGTGGAATCCCAGGAAGCTTTTAGATTTGGGATTCCACAGTTTGTTGCCAACAAGTCTGTTTTATTAAATTGGAACTTTAAGGATAGCTCTGCCTTGGACTCTGATTTATTCTGCATGATATTTGGAACGCTGAGGCTACAATTCTACTCCTTACTATTCCCCCTCCCAATTACTACACTAATGAAACAGCATAGGAAAATAATAGAGAGTGTGGCAGGCCAAAAATCCTAAAAGGAATATAACTGCAGGCCTGACACTACCATGATGCTGCAGTGGAGATGGGAGTGCTGTTTGGGACAGGCTGATTTCCTTGGTTTTAAATTCTTTAGCTGTCTCAATCTTAAACATCTACCTTTCAGTCAAAACTTCTTTGAGTTTTCATATAATTCCCAGCCACACCTTTTCAAGTGCTGTCTCTGGAACACTTTACAGAAGGAAACCTGCCTAATCTCATTTCCACTGACTTCACACCCTCAAGGCCTTTTCCTAAAATAGTTATTTAACCGCATAATCTGAGCTGATCTGGTCATAGATGCAATTGATTTAAGGTGATGATAATTGTTTAGCTGATTATTTGCATTGATTTTACTGGTATGTTTCACATCCCTTGGTTCTCTGTCAATCTAACATAAACTTTGTATTATGTAATCTAGAGAGTAGATCAGGGTAACTAGAAGGTAGAATCAGTTCTGCATCTACACCAGCCTTACCTAAAATGATGTGCCCCAGAGATGTTGAACTCCTATCATTTTGGTCAATATGTCCACAATGTTTAAGAATGCTTAACTTTATTATATAACACATGATTGCAGTTAATTTGTATAACTTGTGGAAAAATATAGGGAAAACAGAATGGTTACTTACTTTGCCTTGAGACTTCCTATAGCGAAATACAGATGTTGTATAAAGAGTCAGCCAGAAACTACGTATTAATATAATTAATTAATATAATTGTCATCTGATGCAAATGTAACCTGTGTCATAAAAATAGGACACTTAGCCAGTATTGCAGAACATTGATCTCTTTAACAATCTTCTTTATTTTTTGCAAACAAAATAATTCTCAAAATTTATGGTTATTTAAAAAAAATAGAAGTTTGAATCAAATAAAGGGGAAAATATGTGAACTAGTTGCGTTCCATTGTGTAAGCCTCAGTGACAAGATGTATATCTCACATTGTATGAGTAAGACAGTTGGGAAGACATTCCTTTTCTGAAGAAACAATGGAAGGCTTGGTTTAGGTCATAGGGGAAGGAGTGCCATTACTTACAATAAAGAGAACACAACATGTGATTATGAGAACTTAGTAAATATCTCACTCCTAAATACATGTTTGTTTGTTTCATTGCAGAATCATATAAGGATTCTAGACCAGGGGTGTCAAACTGGCAGCCCACAGGCCAGATGCATCTCACACATAGGCCATGCCCACCCAGCTCCATAAATGGGAAAAACGTCATGAAACGTCATGGCAATGTGATGCCTCGAGTTTGACACCTGTGTTCTAAGCAGATCACAACGAGCAATAAAAACAGATGCTCTGCTGGATTTCTCTTCCTAATTGTGCCAGCATGCTGCTACAGGTACTGGAATCCCCACCAATGAGAGCAGAAACATGGGCTCAGCCAGTAGGTTGCCTTTTCTGAAGATGCTTCCTTGAGCATGTTCCATTCATTGATACAGTGGCTCTGGCACACAGCATAGAGTTCAGTGGTGGGTTGCAGGCGGTACGCCCCGGTACGGGCATACCAGAGCCTGCCCGGAGCACCGGGTACCATTCCAGTACAATGCTCTGGAGGGCTCACCCACCCACCTAAGATCCTTACTGTTTTTTAAATCTTTTAGCACTTCTGCACAACCGCATGGCGCTTGCAGTGCCTGCGCGATGCTCCGCCAAGCAGCTGGAGCGTCGCAGAGGCTTGCGGAAGCGTCGTTTGCAGCTACAATGCATGCGCGCACCGTACCTGTTGGAACGAAATCCGGAACCCACCACTGATACAGTTATATTATCAATGGGGGGGTGTTGTCATCTTGTCCCTTTACTTAGACTGCATCTTCACTTGGAAGATTCTCCAATGATTTTTCGTTTACTTTATTGTCATTGTACCTCATACAACGAAATTAAATGCCATCTTCAGTGTACATTATAACTGCAAAAATAAAACACACATCCTTCACATTCTATACAATTGAATTGAAAACCCAATTTTGCATTAATGCCGCAGAACCTGGCAAAAATCCACCAATATACCCTTGTGTTTCCTGCACTTTGTTTTAAGATCACAGATGATATTGCATTTCAGTTCTAATTTATCATTCATGAAAATATCTTCAGAGAGGAGAACTCAGCAGTCTTTAAAGTACACCTTTAAAAGGTGTGACCTATAAAACATTATAAGCCAGATTTTTTTTAGAAATTCACCATTAAAATTTGATTTCCCCATAATACAAACATTTATTTAAGACAGGGGAGGAGGGGGGGAATCTAAGTATTCTCATTTAGAATGATTTCATCCAGGCTGAATAAATTTGTGGTCTTCATTGTGATCTAAAGGGTAAGATATTCTAATGCGTATTATTGCCCTGATCTAAAACTGAATGTATACAATAAAATGTTCACACATATTCAGACTAGGGTGAGGGTGTTATACAGAGCTGTGTGAGAAAAGACTCTTGAATCATGTTAATTAGGTAACTATTACGGAATGTCATGAGTTCATACTGTTACTAAATTTGTGAAAAACTGGAAAGTCGTTCCTTTTTTTTTTTTACCAACACCAGACTATTAGTAATCTGTAAATAGTCCTTATTCCAAAGAGGAACACTTCATGTCAAAATAAGTAGACGTCATAAACAAAACACATCATATTTATCCATAATAAACCAACACCCACAGCTTTTCTACATCATTATTCAATCAAAATCAAAAACAAAACAGAATTGGGCCAGACTTACTTTCCATCAACCAACCTCATTTTATAGGAATATAGGGTAGAGCTTGCACATCACTTGGGAGGTCAAAAGGAAGATGAGCTAAAGAATCAGCTCCTAAGGAAATGCTGGGGAAATTGCTGAGCACCCTTGGAAGAAAAATTAGCCCCGAGCAGCCTCTCTCTATCATGCAATCCTTGTTTCTTGACAATATTTGGAAGATGTAACAGCAAGAGATGATACCAATAACTTTGAAGGAAGTTGTGCTGTGCCCTAGATTCAGAGGGGTAGACAACTGTTGTGGGTCTCTAAGCTTCCCTTTTGGGGCAGGATTATTGAAAGAGTGAGAGAATCAACTACAGAGTCTGCTCTCCCATCTAAACTTTCACAGCCAGGACAGGACTTTGGTAGCATCACAAGTCTGCATTTGGGAAGTGATGTACAGCTGGTATCATCAACATATTGATAATAAATCTAAAAGCATCAAATACGTCTCCCAAGTCTTTTAATTACATATTAAATAAGAGGAAGAAAGGGCTGACTCCTGCAACACTCCCTAAGGAGCAGTCACTGGTCCAATCTCTTTTCTCACACAATTATCAACTGGAACTTCCTGTTGTGGAACAAAAGAACAAGAGAAACCATGCAACCTCAACGGTAGCAAAGACCAGAGGTGGTATTCTGCTAGTTCGGACCGGTTCACCCAAACCGGTAGTTGCTTTAAGCAAGCCAGGTTTTAGCTGCAATACCTACTAATAGGCGTCAGGATGTAATCCGAAGTGCTTTAGAATAATAGAACAGATAAAGAGTTGGAAGGGACCTTAGAGGTCTTCTAGTTTAACAACCTGCTCAAGCAAGAAACCTTATACCATTTCAGATAAGTGGCTGTCCAGTTTCTTCTTTAAAAACTGTAGTGCTGAAGCACCTGGAACTTCTGAAAGCAAACTGTTCCACTGCTTAATTGTTCTCACTGTTAGAAAGTTTGTCCTTAATTCCATGTTTCTTCTCTCTAGTTAGTTTCCAACCATTATTTCTTGTCCTGCCCTCTGGTGCTTTGGAAAACAGGTTGACACCTTCTTTATGGCAGGCCCTCAGTTTAGAACTTCTTACTGATGCTAACCTAAAATCTTTACGTGGCTTAGTACCAAATTAGCTGCAGGAGCACATTGTCTCATTGGAATTGGTCCCACCAGTTCTATCTAAGAGAAACTGCTAGTCACTCCCACTTTAGTCAGCACCGCTCTTCAGGGGCAATGCCAATCCTTTGCAATGGCCACAGACATATGATAAGCTTCCCTCCCTGACTGCATTTTAAAAGCTTGTTCCAGAGACTGTTTGGGCTGTGATTCCATCCTGAGTGATTTATAATTTAGCTTTCTTATTTAATGTCATTGTATGTTTTTAATTGCCTTGCATATTTTTTTTTATTTGTAGATTTTTACTGTATATTGTGTATTATGTATTTTGCTTTGCAAACTTTTCAGGATTAAGAAGTGCATATATACATACATACGTACATGTATTTGTGAATTTGGAACATCTGGGTGGGAACCAGATAGGGAAAGTTGATGTAAGTTTTATAAATCTCTTTTATATGTTTAATCTTGTGGATTTCTTTCTTTTTATATATATTTTTTATTATTAAAGAGTACAGTTAGAAAAAGTAAAAACTAATACAAACTTTAAAAAACAGAAAATAGGAGGTACAGGAAAGAGAAAAGGAAAGAGAAAAAGTATAAAGAAATAACTTCCTCCTTCATCCTGACAGGTACAGTTTCAGTAATTAATTTAGTAATTAATCACCATCTCTTAAAATACAACAAGGGCACTCTTTTACCCATAACTCATCTCTTGACTATAAACAAAATCTTAAAGCTTTGTCATTCATTCTTACTCAGAACAAATCCATTAATAGCTACCAGAAATAACTACATATCTATTTTAACCTGAATCAAATAAGCTAAATCTAAACTTCCTGGTACTTTTAACAATCTTGGCTTTTAATCTCTTCAAATAGAGGCCTCACACTTTATTTCTTTTAATCTTTGTCTCCCATCAGTAGATCCTTTAAAACTTCAACAAATCTCTTTTTAAGTTCAATTTAAAAAAAAACATTACCCAAGACACTCTTCTGGTTTAGTACTTCTCCTTTTCAAGTGTCAAGACAACAATTGATTTAATTTATATATTCAGTACATCATCTTTTTCCATTTCATTCTTGTCACTTGTCATATTTAAATCCAGATTTAAATCAATTTTAATCTTATCTGGTACAACTTGTTCCTCTTCTAAAACAATATTTGCACAATATCCATCTATAATATTAAAGAGTAAAGGCGTTCCTCTGGATTTTACTCTGCTATAGTTGTTGCCGACTACAGGGGGCAATGCTCATCTCCATTTTGAGGCTATTAAGCCAAAACTGTCTGTTTCCACGGAAATGTGGCCAAAAACATGACAACATGGAGCGCTACTACCTTCCCACCGAAGTGGTACGTGCTTTTGAACTAGAATGGGAGGAGCTGGGCAAAGGACATGAGCTCATGGCACTTGGGTCTCAAACCTGAGCTGTTAGCTTTCCAGCTAAGAAGCCCACTGTCTAATCTATGATATTACATTGTCTTACATTAATGTCTGAAATGATTCACAATTTTTCATAAAAAAGATTCACTGCTATAGTATTTTGCTCCATTTTATACTTATACTAGTATGTCAAATCTACATGTCCTCCTTTAATCTTTAGTTTCTTCTGGTACCTTCCAGTGTCCAACATTCCCATATTATCATGATACTTTCCCAGAAAGAGCAAACAACCAGTTTCCCATGGGAAGGATTCTGTTAGGTGTGAATAATCAGGACTACACTAAAGTTCCAGTTAAGATGATCTATTGCTCATGCCTATACACAAGAACCTAGGCAACTAACAGTTAAATTGGTGCCAGAGAAGAGTTAATGGAATTCAAGAGATGTTGGATTTAGACCACTTGTGGGAATTTAATGACTCCAGGTTGACTCTGATCTCAGGCTCAGCCTGTCCTTCTCCTACAGAGTCTTATAATTAACCCAAAATTATTATTTCAAAGCGATCTTGACGTTTTTTAACATTTCAAAATCAGCACACTTAACATCATTTTGCTGGTTATTTTTTTTAATGATATTTTTCTAAGTCTTTAAATGTGTACTTCAAGTTTCTTTCATACAGGACAAGGAAACTCATCCAGAATAATAAAACTTGCTGTTCCAAAGGATCTTAATATTTATAAATGAATTAAAAAGTAATTTCAAAATACAGTAATTCCCAAGCCTTAAGAAATTGGGCTCAGTAAAGCTTTTTGTCTATTAAAAAAGGCTGTTCTATGGCTGTGAATTTAGATGGTATCTCTCAACTTCCAGTCGCTTGAGTCATAAGCTGATTGCAAAAAAATCAATTCCTGCAATCTACCCATAAGAAATGACTGTATGGAGTGCACATGGACAATTTCATACTCTCTCCTTTTTCTGGAAAGATTTCTGCAGCCAAGATCCAGCATCCAGCTTCCGACTTCCATAGTAAACCCTGTCCTGCTTCAGCAAGGATGTATAGTTCAGCATAGCCCTTAACAGAACTTAGAAAAAGTAATTTTTTCAAATATCTGGAGGAAAAGACAAATGTTTCCCACCAGTAGATCTCAAGTTCTCTTGACAATAGTGGAGACTTGATTTGACTTGCCTTCTCTGAGGGTATTTGTCACTTAGACTATAGCCTTGTCATTTCTGGAAGTCTCCTGTTCATATTCTCATGAGAGTAAGCCCTGCTCAGCGGGGATGCATCAGGTAGGGGTTTTTTGTTTGTTTGTTTTTTGTCTCAAGGCTCCACGAGTTGTTGGGTTTGCAATCAGGGATCACAAATATATACATATATTTACTAGCTTATCACCCATGCATTCTTTGTTCAAAAATGCACTAATAACTTCCATTCTCAGTTTGATCCTTTTCTTCCTTCTACATGACCTCCAAGCAACTCATTGCAGAATGCTTCTGTTTCCCCACTCTGACCCCCAATTGTTAGCAATTAAAAGTTGATGATTCTGCTCTTCATTGCACAAATAACTAGCAAGTTGAAATAATTCAGTGAAAGGAAATCAGCTGTCTATTTCTTATCAGTTAATTGGATAGCGAGACAGTGAAAAGGACAGACAAGATTTCTCGTGGTATCTATGTGGATGTGGAGCCATATCTATCAATATCCCTTTGCATATTTCTAGGAAAGCAGGAAGTTAGCAAATTGGAAGGTGGTGATCTGAAGGCATCCTTTAATTCACAATAGATACCATTATGCCCTAGACATCTCCCTTGATATCACCAAGATTCCTTGTGCCAATCAATTTCATGTAAAATATATGTACTATTTAAAACTCTCATGCCTATAACCTATAACTGGACAAAATGGTGAATCATAGGCAAAACCTTTCCACAAAGGTGCCTCAAACTTACAGAATGCTGAGACCCATTACTCTACTTCAGGATTCACACTTTCTGAAAGTAGGAATGTCCACAGAGAAGGGATTAAAAAAATCAAAATGTTAGCCACCCCATTGGATTAAGGCTTCTCCCTTTTTTATATATGCCATTGTTACCTTTTTGACACCACCATCCTCCCATGAACAACATGCCTGGGAAAGGGGGAATATAAATGACCTGATGAATGACTACATGGTGTGCTGCTAGCTTTATGTCATAAAAAAGCAGTTATTAAGAGAGTTACAAAGTTTCCCATATTCCCTATTTTTTACCATCTCAGGATATGACAACAATATAAAAAGATGCAAAAAATTTTGTGCTCTGATGATAGTGCATTAACTCAGGCAAAGCCATGCAAAAGTTATTTTGGTTAAAAGTGACTGATTTTTTTTTTAATCTGAGTAATATTATATCCTAAACCAAAGTAAGATGCCAAGATAATGATTGTCTACTTAAAGTCTTTACTTTGTGGACAAAAACCTATCATCTCAAGGACTGAGAGAGAGATAAAGAGCAATCTCGGTCCCTCTCCACTTCTAAATTGTACCCTGTTCTAGGACACTTAGAACTTCAAAAAAAAAACAAAGCTTTAGCACAAAAAGGACCAAGTCCAACCCTGCTCCCCATCTCTTAGCAAACACTGTTCACAGAAAGCTAATAAAATTCAGCATGGTATGTGTTCCCTGCAGAGAATGAGCTGAAGCAATAAGAGTGAGGAAGTGCTGATGCCCATTGAATCAATATTTGCATGTAAATATTGCCTAATTTTTACAAACTCAAAAGGCAAACAAAGAGGGCTCTGTCTGTCTGTGATATCTCGTTCTTGTTCTTCCCGCATCTTTGACCGCTTACTGGGGCTATTTGCCAAAAGTTGCTTAACTAACAGAGTTCTTCAAATGGAAGAAGTTAACAGGTGAATTTTTTATTACTGTTACTTCGTCATCTCAAAAAATGCTGATTTTGTCAATCCTTTTATCACCTACCATATCAGATAAGAAACTCTGTACAATCCCGAAGTCTCAGGGTCCATAAGATAGAACTTCTAATGGATTTGTCTATTGTCAACCAAATATATTTATTTTTGTGTTACTTTTACACTATTCTAAAAGAATTTTAGGGTGCATTCCGGCCAGTCTAATTTCAGTCTAATTTGAAATTTCTAATTTGTTTCTTCACTGTTCAGACTGAAAGAAATTTATCCCAAAAATCAAACAAAAGGTTGTTCTTCCTGTCACCTCTAACAGAGAGCGGTGCTCTATTGGGATATAAGGACTGCATATCTGAGGTTTAGGAGTTGGGCCATGGCCATACTGACCAGTCTAATGACACAAAGTGGACAGGAACCTGACCCAGGCTTTTCTCTACTATAGCCTTCAGTCGCTTGTCACCCACAGCTGGAAATAAAACCCTTCAGAAACCCTTTTCCAGATTTCACCCCCTTCCTCCACTCTGGGCAGGTGCTTTATCTCATTGATAATTAATTCAGCCGGAATTGATGGATGCCATTGCTTTTTATCATCTCCACCCATGACAGAATGTGTGGGTCTTCTGAGCACCAATGAAAGGAGCTGTTGGGGGCGGGCAGAGGTGTTACAGTTCTTCTAGGGAAGTCCATAGTGAGGGTCACTTGCTCCCAAATAGCAACAAAAGAAACAACAAGAGGAGAGAGGAGACAGGAGACAGGAGAGGGGAGAGGAGAGGGGAGGCCATATTTTCTGCCCTCTTCCTAAATTTGCAAGGTGATGTTCTTGTTTTTCAGCTTGCATTATTTTATGTTAGAATAACTTTAGACTTAGAATAACTTCATTGTCACTTTGAATGTACACTCATTGGCATACATTAAAATGAAATCCCATTGCATACAGCGCTCCAAGGCTCTCTACCTCTAATATACACTGCATAAACATGACTAAATAAATAAATAAGTATAAAGGTAAAGGTTCCCCTTGCACATATGTTCTAGTTGTTCCCACCTCTAGGGGGCAATTTCAAAGCTAAAGAGCCAACACTGTCCAAAGACATCTCCGTGGTCATGTGGCCAGCATGACTAAACGCCAAAGGTGCACGGAACGCTGTTACCTTCCCACCAAAGGTGGTCCATATTTTTGTACTTGCATTTTTACATGCTTTCAAACTGCTAGGTTGGCAGAAAGCTGGGACAAGTAACGGGAGCTCACTCCATTATGTGGCACTAGGGATTCGAACCGCTGAACTGCCGACCTTCTGATCGACAAGCTCAGCGTCTTAGCCACTAAGCCACCATGTCCCTTTTAAATAAGCATATACCCTCATGTATTATATGTATTTCTTAGTCTCATCTTAAATATTAGGATATTTAACAATCGTGTTAGGAGAAATTCCAGAGGCTGCAAAAATTGAGTTTGGGGGTTTATGGTGCGTCAGGTGACCCACTCTCAAAGGGAAGATATATATTTGGAGTTCTGAATTATTTGTATCTCCTAAACTCCTTAAAAGGCTCTATACATTTACCCCTAGATTATGCTAAAACACATTAAATAAATGGAGTCATTATAGGATTACATATAGTCCACTCAGTAGATAAGACACTCATTTACTTAATCCAGGAAAAACATATTCTAATCACCTATAATATTTTAATATTATAGGTAGATAATATTTTAATAGAGCTGGGCTGACATGTCTTTCCTTAATTGCTACTCTTAATTTGGTTTGGAGAGGATTTTGTTATTTAAAGTGGAGTTTCCCCTTTTGAGCTGTTTTGAGCCTTTCAAACAGTAGAATGTTTCATCTCCGCTTTTGCAATTTCACAATATGTTTCTAAAGCTGTGGTTTGGAGAGTGTGCCATCTTAATTGTGTAATTTGTAGAACAAGAGAAAAAAAGAGGGAAGGAGATGGGGAAAGTGAAGGGCTGCCATCGGTGTAGTTAAGTATCCTGTCAAATCAAACCAATCAATTTGAGGCCTCAGTCGTTCTTTGTTCTGAGGCTATCCAAAGCTGTAGTTTGTATAGAGAAAGTCTGAACTGCAAAAGGGAAACCAGTCACATTTTTTTTTTTGCCAAATGGCAGTACTATATCAATTTTTCAGTCACTCCGCCTCCCCTCACCCAGTGACGTGCGGTGAGGTTTATGGCTGGTGAGGCTGGTGACGTCATCAGGAAGGCGGAGAATGGGATCATGTGTGCAGGAGGCTGAGGCAGCCTCAGCCTCCTGCACACATGGTCCGATTCCCCGCCTTCCTGAGTCAACATGAAGGGCACCGCGGAGCGCGAGCCGGCGGAGCGCACTCCGAGGTACCCTTCATGTTGACTTAGGAAGGCAGGGAATTGGACTACGTGTGCCTTTTCCCTTTTCCCTTTTTTTTTTCTTTTCATGATGAGAGCGGTGAGGCTCTGCCTCCCCTGCCTCCCCTGACCGCATGTCCCTGCCCTCACCCACTAATGATTTTCCAGATGAGAGTTGGAAGGGATGTTAATTGTTCTTCAAAAGAGAGATTTAAAGAAAATGTGGCTGTGAACTTAGTTTTAAAATGGTTCCTACCTGCTTGTATATAATGTTAATCAGGGATTCTCTCAATTTTAATCCAGTTCCCAATCACAAACAATAATAAATATAGCTCTGTTCTTCAGGAACAAACTGTTAATATCGTGTGTTATGTTCCTGGATCTTTAGGACATCTGTGTAAAGCATTCATTTTAGATCTTTATAACACAATTGCTCTTTAACTTTTCGGCAAGGCTCCCAAAGCAATCTGCCATGTTGACAATTTAAAACTTGAACATAATGTCAAACTTTACAACAATAACTAACAACAAAAAATTATGAGCACAAACCCAAACTTTTTAAAAGAACAAAGCTAATGAGTCCCTCCACTCATGAACTGTTAGATTTGTAAGGATTAGAAGTTTCTTAAAATGCAAGGAAAACTTTTTCCATATCAAGTGCACCCAGTGCAACATCTTCCTAGCACAGAGAGCATAGAAGACCTCAAAATGATTTTCTAGTGGATGCAGAGTAGGGGCAGATCCAAAACTGTTCACAATTTCAAGGAACTCTGAAAATGGCTCGTTTTGTTTTTCTGTGATTATGAGCACTGCTGATTTCAGGGGTCTGTATGAGTCCAAGCATGAAGGAAAGGGCCAGCTGCTACTACACTGCTCAAATCTGTGAGTGCGCGGCTGGCTGCCACGCGGCGACGACCTCGTCTGCTTTTGGGACCCTCGCAAGGGTGAGCCGGAGCTAGGCATTAGAACCCCCACAGGGGTGAGCCTGAGTTAGGCTATGGGACCCTCGCAAGGGTGTGTCTGAGCTCGGCTATTGGCCTCCACGGAGGTGCGCCTAAGTTAGGCGGGCCTGATACTGCCAAGGAATAACGGACACCATGGTGAGATGAAACGCACCAACCAACTCAGCGAGGTAAAAAGACCCCGGCTGGCCGATTGAGACGGTATTTATTAAAATCATACAAAAGGTTTCTGTCTTACAGCGTGTTATTACATGATTGGTTAAAACACTTGTTACTGGGCAGGCTTTGTTCACTTGTTACAAAAAGATGTTACAGAAGAATGTTGCATAGAAATGTTGCAAAGCAAAGAATGTTGCATAGAAATGTTGCAAAGCAAAACCTTGAGCAGGCTTTGTGTCGGCTCAACAAGAATGTGATGCAGTTAGCAACTTTAAACATGATCGCTACACAAATCCTCTGTTGAAAATCAGTTACAACCATGTTAAAGAAAAGAGAAGCTTCTGTAAGTAGCAGGTAAGCCTATGTGTGTGTGCATGAACAGTGTCATAGTCATTATTATTTAACAGAAATTCAGCATAATTGCATTGGAGTGCAGGAGTTTGATATACTTTTTTCAAGGAACTCTGAGGAGTACCATTCAAAAGATTATTATGAAACATAATTTGACTAAAGTGTTTGGTTGATTTAAAAGCAATTATTCTTCCTTCATATTTTCTCTTAGTAAAGAAAAAACATTAAGTTTCTTATAAAACACTGCCAGAAAAAAACCATATTTACCAATTGTTACAAGGTGCTCCATATTTGAATATGATCTATAGAATATTGCCTATAAAGAGCTTGCAGAAAAAGTTACAGGATTTCAAAATGAGCAATAAAAGGGAGATCCTTATGAGCAACAAAAACATAAACCATAAATAGAACAGTTCATGACCTACAAAAAATCTCTTTAAAAAATCTATAGAAGCATAATTTGAGAGTGCTGCAATTTAACTGTACAACCAATGTCCAGAGCCAGTCCTATCAACAGACAGATATATAACAGGATGTCCCTGCAGAGAGCTGGTTCACACACAGTGCTAAGGTGCAAAGCATGCAAATCAAAATTGTTCCCACAGCACACTAAATCACAAAGAGATCTCATTAAGGCTTAGCATAGGATGAGTAATGTTATTGCCTGCAAGCCAACATTTTTTTTCTTCAGTTTGTTATTAAACAAAAGTTGGCGTCTAAAGCTTTCATGAATGATCCCAGTAAAATGGAGATATCATTTAAGGAGTCTGGGGCTGAAAATATGTAGACCCTTTAGGTAGGGAGTTCCTGATTATTATTATTATTTTTATCCAAAACAGATTTATTATGTGTGCCAAGGGATTAACACACCTGGCACACTGAGTGATGGGAGTGTTCTTCATTAAAAATGCCCAGCAAAAATGTGTTGCAGGTTTTCTGTTAGATGTTGATGATGTTGGTGCTTTAGAGGCCACAGATAAATAGGGAATTCATCCAAAATATAGTTTAGAATTTTTAACATTTAGCTGAAGAGATATTTTTATTTGAGGATGGTAAAACTGATTAAACATAATCTCAAGAATTAATAATAGACATTCTCTCCTGGAGAACTTAAGGCTTCTTCTCAAATTCTGAATTCTTTGTGGGGGGAAAGTAGGTGGAGGCTAACAGAATGCTGTGATTTAGAGGTGCAGGACCATCAGTTGCCCATAAGTCATC
The DNA here is from genome assembly GCF_964273705.1 of Natrix helvetica. Lineage (NCBI taxonomy): Eukaryota > Metazoa > Chordata > Lepidosauria > Squamata > Natricidae > Natrix > Natrix helvetica. Next base: position 42,360,762 of record NC_138551.1, on the reverse strand, counting down.
CTGGGTCCTAATCATGATTTCTTGGGTAGGAGGCAGGTAAAGGAGGCAAATATCAAAACATCATGTTGATCTCATGCGCTATTCTGTAAATTAATCAGAACTGATGCCAATAGACACATATTTGTTTATAATTGTAATTATTTTCATGAATGTACCAAATATTTTAACTAATCTGATATTCTTATTGCATCTGATACTTCTCAAATAATTACATTAAATTAAATATGTTTCTTTGGATTTTGATAGATGGTAGTCTCTGCCTTAGCTTTTGGGTAGGGTATATACTTGCAAAATCAAAGTAATTCCCACAATACTTTGTATCTTGCTAGAAAGCAAGTTCAAGTCCCGCTTTAGCCATGAAGGCCAGCTGCATAATTTTGGACTCAGCCCAACCCTCCTTTCAGAGTTGTTGTTATAACAGAAATAGGGGGTTTGTTGTGTTTGTTTGCCACCTTGAGTTATTTGTAAAAATAATAAAGATGAGATACAAACAAACAAACACTTATATGTAGCGCTCTCTCTCGCTCTCTCTCTCTCTCTCTCTCTCTCTCTCTCTGTGTGTGTGTGTGTGTGTGGTTTTTCAGTCTCAAACTTATCTTTCAAAAAGATGCATTTGACAGTGAAGGAGAGTAGGGCTTGGTTTCGAAAATGTTGAATAATACCATTAGGAGTATCTTTTGATTAGTATCAAATTTTTGTCAGTTTTGTATAGCATGATTTCTCCTGCCTGGGCCCTTCTACACCAACACTGATGGAGCAGACCACTTGTATATAAATAGAGATCAAACTCCATTTCCTTCTAGCACTCATGATGTTACCTAGTTGAGTAGTGAAGCAACTACAAGAAAACAGCCAACTCAGAGAGCACCAAGGACCCCATAATTAATTCTTGCTATGCAAAACTATGGCCTGTCCAAGACAGAAAGATGTGTGATATTTGTTTTTGAATGACTGATAAACCAAGGAAAGGAAATGCAACTGAAGGCAGACATTTGCAGTAGCTTAAAAAAAGCTTGTTAGCTCTGTTCCATAACACTCATGGCAATTTTCCTTATAAGCAGTACTTGGCTTCAAATCCATTACTGAACCATCTGTTTTATCTGTAAAGCACCTGTCACATCTGGAAAGATCTCTTTCATCATGAGGGCAGACCATTTGAAAGCTACACTTGAGGAGAGTTTGTAATGAGGAAGTCCAAGAGTTTATAGATGACTGGTAGAATCCCTGGGGGTGGCCATAATGAGGAACAAGGAAATGAAAGGAAAAAAATACAATACTGTGGATAGCCCCTGTGCTTGGCAGCTTTCCTGCATTGATTCAAAAATCCTTCATGTAGCTGAATACAGTGTAGTGTTAGCTTCTTTGGCTACCAGCTTGATGCCAGGTGCAATTCAAGGGGCTGATAATATCTTCCTGATATTAAGGGGGAAGTAGAGCTTTCTCGTTCATGGAGCTCTCTTCAGTCATCTTACTGAGACAACTGAAAAACAATCATGCTATAAGACTTTTGAATAACTTATCATAAAAGTGAAAAGTCATTGAGAGCCCAGTTATCTTTCCCTTCTACACATCTTTATTAAAGTGGATTTTAATGTTGTTCTGACTGCAAGATTTTCTTTCTCACCTCTGAAAGTGATTAAATACAACACAATATGAAAAGTCATGCATCATGCTACAATTAATAATCCATATGCTAAATGTAATGAAAAATAAAGAATATCATTAAAGCATGTTTTCTTTCATTTTTATTCTTTTTAAAGAAAGAACCCCATTTGTCTCCTTAAAAAAAAATTGGTACTGATGATAGAAGTACCAACAGTACCAAATAGAAGAACAGTACCAAGTAGAAGAAACATTGTGCTACAATAGCCTCCCTGATATAGTATCTTGAATTCCATTCTAAGTATAGTCCCAAAGTAGATCTGTATTTTTGATTTATTCTTTTCCTTATAATTGTCAGCATCTTTTCATTGTAGTCGCCAGGAAAACACAGGCTAAATTTTAAAAAAGTCCATGGGTTGGTTCCAAAAGACTGTCAGGAAACTCAGCTGGTAAAGAATATGGAGGCCAGAGGGGGATTGCTGCCGGTTCGGCCCGGTTCGGCCAAACCAGTAAAGGCGGCAGCAGGAGGCTCCGCCCACCCACTCGAATGCTTCTGCGCATGTACAGAAGCATTGCGCGCATGCACGAGCGAACCAGTAGTAAACCAGTTAGCAACCCATCACTGATGGAGCCCCATATACCAGAGTATCTCAATACTCCCATGAAATGCCTGTACTGTGTTAGTTGCATTGGTTTCCAGTTTGATGTCAGGTGTAATTCAAGGTGCTGATGAGAATGTATCAAGTCCTACATGGTTTAGGACCTAGATATCTATCAGGAAAGACCTCTTGCTTAGAGTAGAATCTGCCAGCTTGGCGTGTACTTACAGAGAGAGCTTGTTAAGACTCTCTTCCCTCTATGAGGTGTGATAGAACACCTGGAGATAAGTGTCAGAGCTCTGCGACAACAATACTCCCATTCATACTTACAGGTTGTTAAAAATCTGGTTATTCAAGAAGGTATTTGGGAATTATGTATGCCATCATCCATGTATTATGTTATAGTTAATTGCAGTGAATGTTATATTTTTATAGATGATGTTTCTGGTTATTTGTTGTGTTACTATGTTATATTTGTAAGATGTTTAGATTCATTTGACTGAAATACTATAAACATATGTTATAAAAATCACAGTAATAAAATAAATTGCTTTTATAACTTTACAGCCAAACCAATGGTGCATTATTTATTTATTTTATTAATTGTAAATGTCTTTCCATTAAACACTTATTCAAATATAGTTATGTATAAATAAAATATAGCTGAAATACAAACAATTCTGTTTATGTATTATTTTTACAAATGTGTTGAGACTAATGTACAGGGATTCTATTCCTTTGACAAATGAAGCATAACTAAAATTTTAATTGGGATTATTCAAATTCATGCTGGGTTACCAGTTTCAGACCTTTAGTTATTCTGCTAATGTATGCATTACAAAAATCTTCATAGTATTTCTGTGAACTGTGAGTAACTTCTGAAGAAGTTAAAATATCTACTAATCTAAGACATGTGCAATGGTTACATTTGAACTACTATAAAAGCACCATTTCCATAGCTCCCTGAAAGCAGGAAATGAATGTATCAGATACATGCATACTGTACATATAAGCGGGCATATCAGCTTCATATGAAGATAGGAGATACATTTATTATTATCCCCTATTTCAAAATCAGAGAAACTGTAGTCTTCTTTATTAGTGAAAAACAGAATTCAAATAATAAATTTGAATGATAGATAGGGTTGGGGAATTTGAATAATTATACTTTTGAAAATTATAACTAAATACAGGTTATGATGTATTCATATGTTCTTTTTCTAATATTGAGCTTTTTTTCCATCCCACGTATATTTGTGTACCATTTTATGTAATCCATAATATCTCCTTGCTGGTAACAGCAATCTTTTGTGCAAGTCCTCTGTCAAAGAAGGGAACTTCTCATCACAAGTTAAAATAATCAGTGCTTTGTTCTTTCTCCTTCTCATTGCAGTGATATCCATAACATCATTAAAATTCATTGTGAGAACTTTCCTAGACATTCATGCGTGGACCAGGATTTGTCTATACAAGTCTGGATATTTGAAATTTAGAATCCGATACTGTTTTGATGACCAAAGGACCATTTAAAGCAGGGGTGTCCAAACTTGGGAACTTTAAGACTTGTGGATTTCAACTCCCAGAATTCCCCAGCCAGCCTGGCTGGCTGGGAAATTCTGGGAGTTGAAGTCCACAAGTCTTAAAGTTCCCAAGTTTGGACACCCCTGATTTAAAGCAATGGCAGAAGGTTATATCTAAATTTGCATAGCAAAATAAAACAGTCCTAACGTACTACAAGATTCAAAGGAAAGAAGAGGATTGGGTTTACCATATTTGAAATTATATTTTGCGGTCTGCTGTTTAGCTTGGATGAAAAAGTGACTATTAAGAAATAGAAAATATTGAAATTTGATCTGAGATTTGAATGGCATAGATATTTATGTATGGCAAAACTAAGATTAATGTAGATTTGAAAAATTATTATGTCAGTCAGGCCATTTTGAGACTATGGAGTGAATAGGTTGTTCCTGAAAACACAGATCTGTGTTTCTATATGTGACAGCTGCAGCAAGATTATTATATACTCAAAAGTAGAAAGGTTTGACACTATCAACAGGTGGAGAATGGTTGGTAAAGACCATTTTGCATGGAACATGCAGAGATGCTAACATATCTTCCTTGAAAAGGCAATATCTACATATATGACTGACGAGTCCTTTTACACATTTTGCATGAAAATAAATTTATGATATGTGATTTGGATGATTAAAAATTGATAATAGAAAAAAGTGCACTTTTGGACTTCCGGTTCCGGCTGCTGACCCGATGGGCAGGCTCTGCTCACCCCGTGCTCTTCTGGTGAGCCCCCCACCGCTTGGGGGGGCACAGGATGCCCCATAGAGGCTCCTGCCGAAGGGGCGGCATAGCGGGGGATCCCCTGAGTCGGTGGCAGCCGGGGGGGGCCCGCATCGCCCTAGGCACCGGGAGGCATGATGGGGAGGCGCTGCGGCGTCTTCGGGAGGAGGCAGCTGGAAGAACGCGTGATTTGAAGGACGCGGTTGCTGTGTGGTGAGGCGGAAACTCCCCCCCCCCCCCGTTCCCTTGCTTGTTCGTAAGAAAAGGAAAGAAAAAACTGCCAGCTGTTTTTAAAGTCGTTTTCAACTTGGCTGGAGAGGCGTGACTGGAGGGAGGGGGATTTCCCCCCCCCTCGGACAGGCGGCTTTAAAACCTTTTGCTCTCGGCCCTAGAGGAGGAGGAAGGGAGAGAGCCAACTAATGATTTCACGCCCATAACAAAGGCGGATTTTGGATTTTAACTTTATAAATGAGGTGATGATCTGAAAACTTTGGAAACTTTGGAAACTTTTTGTTATGCCTCTAAACCCCGAAGCTGGCAGGGCAAGATGGCACACTTCCGTTGTCTTTATAAACATTGAAAATTGACTCCACCTATAGAAGTTCAGGCTTCCTGTCTTTGTCCTCTGGGACACTCAGACAAATCTCCGGTTGAATTGCATCTCCCTGGAACAAAGGACTTTTTACTCTACTGCCAGAAGTAATTAGAACAATTTCCTCTCTGCTTGGATTCCTAGCCTCCTGAACTCTCTCGGCGGTTTCCCTCCTTAATTTCCTCTCTGTATTGACTTTGAACTTTTACTGCTCAATATAATGCCACCTAAAAGACCACCTCCTGGGAAGCTGGGCTTTGCTGTCTCCGCCCCTACATCTACAGTTTCAAGTCCGAGCGGACAACAAACGTTAACATCATTGATGCAGCCTAAACCTGCTGAGACGGACTTTCAACAGATGTTCCAACAAATCTTAAAGGGACAGGAGGACATAAAAAGTGAACTAAAGGAGATGAGAGAGCAGCTGAAAGCGAACCAAGACCAGATGAGTAAAAATACACAGAGACTGGATCTTTTGGAGGGAGGGATGGCTGAGATGAGGGGGGAGGTGCAAGGGGTGCAGAAGGGGAATCAGGAGATTGAAATCCATCAAATGAAAACAGAATTTGAAAGAATGTCCTTCTTTCTCAGGTTCCAAAATGTAGTGGAGGCAGATGATGAAGATTTAAGGGACATTATGACAAACATCTTGGCTGAATATATACAGAAAGAAAAACAACAGATGGGGTGGGAACTGGATCTGGTTTATAGAGTAAACTCAGCATATGCTAGAACACATAATGTTCCTAGGGAGGTACATGTTAAATTTCTCAGAAAGACCACAAGAGATGAGATTCTGAGTGCACAAAGAGGGCAAGTGTTGAAATATCAAGATAGAGAAATAACCATCCTGAAACAGATCCCCAAGAAAGTGAGAGAGAAAAGAAAAATTATTCGCAATTAGCAAAGAAGCTTTACTAGAAAGGGGTGTGGTTTAGATGGTTGATGCCTGAAGGTATGCTAATTTTCTGGGAGGATACTAGAGTTAGAATCAACACAACCATAGAGGCACAGGCCTTTATGGAAAAAAATAAAGCACTCCTAGATATACCTGATGATCTTATACCCGACATACAAGACACGGGAGGGGCCGGAGCTCTGCTGGCGGGGGGAGAAGGGGCAATACCAAGAAAACTCAGATCACAAAAATGAATAAGGAAATCGGCTTTATACAAATTGATTGAAACTTTTATATGAATTTACATGCTGACAAATTACCACTATGTAATATTGAATTATTTGTTTAAATGAATACTATGAGTACGGGGGGCGGGGACACCCTTCACACATTGTAACTGCCAAAATTTGTAACCTACTCCAATACCCTTTTCCTTCTTATTTTTTTTAAAAAACCAAGAAAACTTTGTTTAAAAAAAAGTGCACTTTTTTGTAATCATAGAGTAAGAGATAATTTTGTAATTATAGTTAACATTTGCTGCAAAGGAAATTGGAAGCTTCTTTCTACATCTTTTTATTCTCTCTTTCTGCTCTTTTGCTTTTCCTTTTCTCTGTGTGTGTTTTGTTTATTCTGTATTAATTTGTGTTGGTTTTTATGTTCTCTTTAAAAATGTTAATAAAAATTATGCAAAAAAAAGAGGAATTTAGGAATCAGATAAAAATGCCTGTAGTTCATATCTCTGAATATGCTTATTCACTTTTCATGCTGGGAACAATAAATTCTTTCTGAACAGTTTCCTGGGTCTTGTCGGTAATTAGTGTTTTGGAGTACTGGAAACAAATGCTTTTGATAGTTATATAACAATAATTAACTCAACATGGGATTAGTAAAAGGCCAGTAATTATGTGTTGAACCCCTGCAGGAAAGATTTTGCTGTGTTTTACTTTGCTGATATCTTTCCTGTTTCTAACCACAAAGTTGAACAACAAATCTTTTCACGGCCAAATACCAGAAGTAAACAATATGATAAATGGATCTTAAGTAACCAAAAAGTGAAAAGGGGGAAGCTTATTTCTTTAAATACATATTGCACAAGAGTATATGAATACCTAACTCACTCTCAATAAAACCCAAACCTCCACTGATACTCAAGGAAACAAGAATGCAAAAACAAGAATTATGGGTAGCTTATAATTATAATACTATTTTTAAAAAATAATAATCAGTTGTCAAAGTGACAATAGTGCTCCTAAAACATAGAGCAAAAAAGACCTTGAAAAAGACTTTTAGAACCATTGTTATGAGTATTCTCAGCGCATACTTATGAGTAAAGCATATTTAAGTGATTCAATGAGTCCCACCTGCACATAAAACATTTCTGCGTGTACTTTGAAAGTTTTTGTTCCTTCCTTTGTTATTGTATTACATTATGTTTTCCCTAGTCTTTTAGGAACAGATTGTGCGTACAAAAACTACAGTTGGAGGAGGACACAGAAACACCGAGTGTGTAGAATATAGTGTAGAAACCAGTAAAGACTAGATATTACTGTTCTAAAATATTTTCCACTACACAATATGCATCTCCTCCAGCCAAGTGCCATTCATGTATTTGGAGAGTTTGGGGGAATTGTAAAAGATTTATGGTATTCTAAAACTATACCACAATACCACTTTCTATACCACTTTCTGTTCTATGGAATCACAATTCCCCAAAAGGATGAACAGTCACCAGAATTTCAGTTCTGCCAGTTTGGGGAAAGGCAGAATGTTCAGGAAAAACAAAACATGCTGGAAATGAATGCATCCATTTTGTACATTTGTAGTATTAATCCAACTAACTGCCGTTTGTAAATAATGGTTCATGAACCCAGCTAAATTTGATTAAATGAAACATGATTTGGTACAGGGAACAATCCCTGTATGGGGGTGAACCTATAACCTGTATGGGGGTGAACTGAAAATAAATATGTTTTAGTTGTGTTTTTTAATTGTGTGCTTTATTTAAAAAAAGAACAAAGAGAAAAAATAAAATAATAAAAAAGGAAGAAAGCACAAAAACAATACATTTATAGAAACAACATCCATATCTTCACAGTCTCTCTAAGATATATATATATATATATTTACATTTATGTTACAGTTTGAATAAAGTATGACCATACTTAATTGTTTATAAGCAACTCATGTTCAGGTCATAAGTAACATCAGGTCTTCAGTTTATTAAGTAATCAGGGTGATACTTTTGCCTTTCCAAAGTTGAAGCAACATGAAAATATTTTTAAAATAATTTTCTTGGTTCAGGATTGCTAAATAGAATCCTTGCAACCCGTTTGGAAATACAAGTTCTCAATTTCTTCTTCCTGTGGAGAAATATATTATGGAAAGTCAAGTGTTATCAACATCCGTACATCCAGCACAGGAAAAAGGGTGACAACATTGTTTACCGAAGATGGATCCAACATGGCATCCACAGCATTCATATTTTTGACCACCTAATGTAGGATTTTACCAGATGCAAAGAATACCCCTCATTAGCAATTGGCCATTTCCCCAGCACATTCACACAGCATCTGTACACAGTCAATGCTGCACTAGTAATGCGCTACAAATAACCAAACCAGTTACTCTAAATTGACAGAAACAAATTTCATTTATTCTCATGTGCCTCCTGTTCAGATGGAATGTGCACACAAGCAGATCTCTCCTGACCTTTGCTTTGGAACCGAGGAAGCATCATCACACCTCTTGTCTTCTGTTTGTGACTAGTGTGATATGACAATATGACAATTATAAATAGCAATTAGTCATAATTGCTATTATAAATTGTGTTTTGGTAGGATTTAACAAAGGAACCAAACTTTGCACATGTTCAGTGATTCAGGACACATCATATACATCTGACCAGATATCCTCCGGATATGTAACTCCCCATGTATCATTCTTATCCAGCACAGTCATTACCCATGTTAGTCAGGGGAGCCAATTGGAATTGTACTCTTATCATATTAGGGTGGTGCTGAGCTGAGAAAGGCTAATACCTATTACTTTGGTAATATTTAATAATTTTCTAAATTAGGAAGTTAGTTGTGGATTACACATTGGAATGAAAGAAGGTCTTTATTATGCTTGTCTTCCATGCAGAAACAGCTGAAAATGAAACTGTTTTTAAAAAATGATGGCAGGATTTCAATCTGATATTCAGATTTGTCAGGAATGTTGGCCCAATGTTCTATACAATGTTCTTGAATCCTTGCTTTTCTATTCTTCCCATCCCTGCTAAGAAAGGCGTACCAATTACTTTCTTTCTTTTCCCTGAGAAGGTCTTTGAGGGCAAATAGTTTCCATTGATTGACCTGTTGTATAAGCAACCCTCATTATCAGCTCCTTCATACTTAACCACTTCAGGAGGGAGGGAGGGAAGGAAGGAAGGAAGGAAGGACCACAACATTCCTGTCACTTGAGCTAAAAGGGAAATAACCAATTTAACCCAGTTTAAAAAGAAAGGTTCTTCATTTCACCTTCTCTCTGGTGGGCCAATGAATCAAAAAATCAAAAATTTAAAAACTCAGAAATTCACTACATCACTGATCCTCCTCTGAAAAAAAAACCAAAAAGACGGAGGGCACTGACGCATCTGGGCATAGGCCCTTCAGAAGCAGGTGGGCAGCCTACCAGCCCAGAACAAAATGCTCACTGAAAGCAGCCACCATTGACCAGAAGGAAAGGGGCATTGTCACTACAGCACACAATTGGACAGGGGCATTTGCCTACAATGAAATGAAGAGCAATAGGTAAACTGTTGCACATTGCTTGTGTCAGCAGAAATCAGGAAACACTACCTTTGATGCAGAATAAGCAAAGTGGAAGATGCTTACCTTTGAGGTAGCGTTGGAACAGGTTTTGGAGAAAACCTGTGTATTCCTCACTTTGAGAAACAGTTTGTGTTCTTTTTTTTTTGCTCTAGTCTAGGACAAACAAATTCTGCAGATGAGCTCTGAGGCATTGATTTCCCAAATCCGAGGTAGGATTTGAAAAAGAAGTAAAATATGCCTGCCTCCATTTCAGATTACTTCAGAAAATGTTAAGATCATTCATGGCTACTCTGATTTCTTGTTTAATTGCTTGCTTGCTATGACTGCCTCTGCACTGCATCGGTTGTTGCAGTGACGTGCAGTGAGGTTTATGGCTGGTGAGGCTGGTGATGTCATCAGCACGAGCCGCGGTCCCCTTCATGTTGACTCAGGAAGGCGGGGAATGGGACCACGTGTGCAGGAGGGATGCTGAGGCTAAAGGAGCCTCCTGCACACGTGGTCCCATTCCCGGACCACATGTGCAGAAGGCTCCTCAGCGCCTTTTCCCTTTTTTAAAATTTTCATGATGAGAGCGGTATGGCTCTGCCTCCCCTGCCTCTCCTGACCGCACATCCCTGGGTTGTTGAAGATATTAAATTGGACAACTCTTTATTTTATGTATGTGTGCATGCATGCGTTTTATGTGTGTGTGTATTTCAAAGTTTTGTATTGCCACCCGTCTTAAGTAACTCTTGGCAGCTCCCAACATATTTACTTATTTAAAAGATCATATAGCTACTTAAGATGGCTGCCTATGGCTCCCACTTAACATTGTGGTGAGATGAAAATCACAATGTTTGAAGCTACTTCTGGGCTGGAGCCAATTATTATTATTTTCTTCATTTTTTAAAAAAAATCTTTGTTGACTTATACTACAGATTTTGGTGGGAAACACACTCTTGATTTTCAATAATTGCACAGCAGAAATTAAGAGTCATAGTCAGAAATCAAAAAAATGAGTTAAGAATCACATGAAATGTTAAGGTCATTGTTTCTGTGTAATATTCTGGTATTTCAGAGAATGCTTCCTCATTTAATTCAGAGATAATAGATGAATGTTTGCTTCAACCTGTTGATGTTTTTAAGCTTGGCTGACCCTGATACACTTCATACCATTACCAATGATAATAATATATTGTTTTCTCTTTACAGAAAGACTGTAATCCTTAAGCTTCTCGGAAAGGCTTGATGTGGAAAGCTATTTGGTAAGAAAGAAACAAGAAAAGATTCTTGCCTCACACTTTACCACATATTATGTATGTTCTTATTCTATTTTGAAATCACTATGAATAGACTATAGAATATTGAATAAAGAGCATTGCATGCTTGGCCAGGGGAAATGTTTCCATACTGATGTCCTTTTAAAACTAGTTTACTGGCATGTATTCTAGAGAACCTGATATACTTTTTTTCATTTCTACTGATTTCGGAATTAAGAGTTTTTAATTCTGTTATCTGCTTTGCAGGGATTTGCCATCTAGTCAAGACTCCAAGTTGGGTTGTCCAGATGCTAAAAAGATTTGCATAGAAAAGGTATCACATTGTTGTACACTCATTTTCTTATCCTTCACCTCCCATGTGCCATGTAAAAATCAAATTGGAATTCTCATGCTGAAGGGATTGTCCCTTATATAAATAAGCCTCAAGGTATTCCATAATGTAGATATAAAGATATTTGTAGACTGACTTAACATTTGGCAGTAAGACGTGACTTGCTTATTGATGCTTAAATAGAGTACAACAGGTGATTCACATAGCACTGCTAAACCAGATTAATCAGTCCATATTATTGTATAATGAGATGTTAAAATCAGCCTTTCCAAGTTGATCTATCTTGTGAATAGACATCATCTCTCAAATTCCCAGCCAGAATACAAATTGATAAGTATTTCTTAAATAATAAAGAGCCCTGCTGGAGCAGCATAGTGACCTAGTGGTGTCACCACTCCGAAGGTTGAGAATTCAATCCTAGATAGCAGCAGATGCTTCCTTCCGAGGGCACAAAAAAAAAAAAAATCTGCTGCAAACTTCACTTAGGTGTCAGGAAGGGCGCCTGGCCAGTAAATTGTCAGCTTTATCCAGTCACCCCAACTCTATCTTGAATAGGGATTACAGGGTTGTAAAAAGGGGAAAATGAAGAGTCCTGGTGGCTTAACCTGGTGGTTAAGAATGCAGTATTGCAGGCAAACTCTGCACACAATGTGAGTTCCTTCCTGATGGGGCTCAAGGTTGACTCAGCCCTCATCATTCCAAGCTTGATAAAATATATACTACCCCATAGTGGTTTAAAGTGCTTTCTGGGTGATTTTAGATATCAGCATATTGTCCCCAACAATCTGGGGACAATATGCTGACATTGTTGGGGGGAATATGCTGACATTATAAACCACTCAGAGAGTGGTTAAAGAGAGTGCTTTAAAACACTTTTGGGAGCTATATAAGTCTAAATGCTATTGCTATTGCTGTTAAATGAGCCACAATTGCTGAATTAACATAACATGCTAAGCCATAAACTATGATTCACAAACCATAGTTACTAAGCTCACATAGTGTGCTAAGTCCCAAACATGCAAACTCTGAATCCAGTGAGTTCCAAATGGTTAGAAAGGAAAAGAAAATTGACATAAAAAGGAAAGTAATTAAGATTCATATTGAGAACTTGTTCACACCAATTGTTAAAGGATAGAGAAATCAGTTTCTAAATCAGTTTCCTCTTGGTTTGGGAAGAATTGTTGTTTCTTCACTCTGCAGGACCCTTTCTCCTGCTTTACAAACTTCAGGCAACCAGCAGGAACAAATTTGCCTTTGACAAGCTTGTGCATACCTTTCATTCTTTTATTGTCCTTATATTGTCCTCTATAAAATAAAATAAAAAGGTGAAATTAAATATTACACACTGATATTGTTTCATTTTTCTGAATTCATGGCCCAAATTCAAAACTAAGTCGGAAACTTTTTTACCTGTGAAAGTAAAACCTTGACAGTGTAATGTTGCTTCACTCATGTGACTTTGATGTGACGTACAGGCTCACATGGTATGATAAAGTCATATCCTGGGTTGCAATTTTTATAAATGTATCATTTCCTGATTATCTGGATGCACATACCCTACATCCTACTGAGGGGTTCATCCCTATGGATGATCTTGCAGGCAGATTAAAATGGCATGCTCTGGTCCCTCTGATTAAACAATGCCATCTATTGAGACCTTGAAAGACACTTACTCAGTTGCAGGCCCTCCCCTCCGGAATGATATTCACCCAAGTTGTGGATTCTCTCCCCCCCCCCCCTTGTTCAGAAGAGCAGAGAAGAACTGGCTTTTCACCTATGATGAGGAAAGTGAGACCTCTCACTTGATTCCATCTGGTTTGTTGCACTTGTCATCTGTTATCTTCTGTGTTTTATTGATTTTATTGTAATTTATTTGTTCAATTGTTTTGAGTTCTCCCCCCCTATACCGAGTTGTAGAGGTTGGGTGGCATACAAGTTTAAAAAATCATTAGTATTATATTTGCAAACAAATAACAAGGAAACCTTATTACTCAGGCCTATCTTTTGATGATATGTGGAATACCTCAGAGCCATAAAAGGAATGACCATGTAAGTATTTTGAGAACTGCAAACCCAACAGATCAAGCTATGCTGAACATTCGCCGGCCAGCATGGCTGAAAGAATTTTGGGAATTCTAGCCCAACACATCGATGCCATGTCAGGGAAGGATGCATTGGAACTTGCCAAATCTCTCAGCAAAATTTAATAAACCTCTTTTTTTTTCTCAACTTCCAAAGGAATGATTCAGCAAATAGTGATTCTTTTGTTTATTCTTTGTTAACTTCTCCTTCCTAGGGAGTAGTTTTATAAAAATAAATATGTAAGTCTTGAGAACCAACATTGACTGTTATTAAAACCTTTGATAAGTTGCCAGTATATTCCAGCTTTGAAGTTTCTCCATGTCAGGGGATCCGAAGCCTTGTCTCACATTCCACTAAAAGAGAAAAGGAACAGGTACAATATAATTAAATATTGTACAGGGTTTTTTTCTGTCATAATAAAAATTGCAGTTCAAAACAAATATTAGAAGAAAACAAAGCACTGTTTCAAGGCCTTTGATAATTTAGCAGAATATTCTATATGAATTGTGAAATCCTTTTGTGTATTGACAGCTATTCTCGTTCACCAAACCTTGTTTAGTGGCGGTGCAGACCAGGCCTTTACACCTTAGTGCTCTCCAAATATATAGGAAGTTCAACTCCTGGAATTTCAAACCAAAGTGATTCTTGGGCATAATGGCTGAGAATTCTGGGAACTGCAATCCCAACAGATCTGTAGAGAATAGAGAGGATTACCTTGATGGAGAAAGATAATCAAGACAATTGTAAAATAGGCGAGCAAACAGAGGCTGACACTCTGAGGAGATTTAACAGCTTTTAATGTCAAACAGGTTTTCAACAACGATACAGGAGAGAAGCAGAGCTGTCCCTGCTTGACAGCTATTTATACGGAGCTGTCAAGCAGGGCAGCCAATCAGGAGACGGGAATTGCCCACATTCAGCCAAGCCGCATCTTATCCAATCAGACACAGCTTGGCTGTTGCCGGCAGTCAGGCAGGGAAAGCCTGACGTCACTGACAGAACTCTACACTTCTTCCCCCCCAGCGAGGGCGCATGCGCGAATGTTGCGCGGGCTGGTGTTGAGTGGGTGGCGGCACACAGGGGGTCAGCTGCAAAGCGTCAGTGGCTGACCTTCCCGGGTCGGTTTGAGCCTCTGGAGGTAGGCGGTGCCTCAATTGATCCACATGGTGCCGCCACTCGATCCCATCTGGTAGATGGACCCTGTAGGAACAGGGACCAGTTACGGAGGTGATGGTGGCAGGCACCCACCTGGAATCCCCCCCGTATGAACGGGCCCACACTAGATCCCCCTCCCTGAAACTTCTAGAAGTTTCCCCCAGGTTGCCAGGCTGTTCTCCGGAGTAGAGCGGGTGCAGTCTATCCAGGGTGGTCTGCAGGCGCCGGCCCATCAGCAGCTCCGCCGGGGACTTTCCAGAGAGTGGGCAAGGGGTGGAGTGCTGTACCAATAGGTAAGCAGCCACCCTTGCAGGCCAGTCGCCCCGGTCCATCCGGCCCAATGCCTCCTTGGCAGAGCGGACGGCCCGCTCCGTCTGGCCATTGCTAGTGGGATGGTACGGGGCGACTGGGGCATGGCGGATGCCCTGGGAGGCCAAGAAGCTCTGGAACATGGTGGACAAAAACTGAGGCCCGTTGTCCGAGACGACGACGTCAGGTAGGCCATGGGTGGCGAACAGGCGTCGCAGCGCTCGGACCGTAGCCTCTGCTGTGGTGGACGGCATGAGGACCAGTTCCACCCAGCGGGAGTAAGCGTCCACCACGACCAGGAACGTCTGGCCTCAGAAGGGGCCCGCAAAATCGAGGTGGAGGCGTGACCACGGGCCTCGGGGCAGTTCCCATTCCCAGGACACAGCCGCCAGAGGCACTGGCCAGGAAAGTTGGCAGGGGGAGCACCTAGCCACCCAGGATGCTATTTCGTCATCCAAGCGAGGCCACTAAACATAACTGCGAGCAAGCGCTTTCATGCGCGCGATGCCCGGGTGGCCCTCGTGGAGGCGCGATAGCACCTGCCTGCGGAGGCTAGGAGGGATGATCACCCTGTCACCCCACAGGAGGCACCCACTGTGGAGTGACAGCTCCAACTGCCTGGCCTTGAAAGGGCGGTAGTCGTCCGATACCGTCCCCACAGGCCAGCCCTGCAGGACCCATGTCATGACCTGGGACAGGACAGGGTCAGCCCTGGACAGGGCAGCCACCTTGCCGGCTGACAATGGGAGCGCCAAGTCAGCGATGGCTAGGATAGAAAGGCAAGGGACAGTCTGAGGGTCAGACATCGGAAGGGGACTGAGGGCATCAGCGTGTCCTAGGTGCTTCCCAGGGCGGTATTGAAGGGAGTAGCTGTAGGCAGCCAAGAATTCCGTCCAGCGGATCATCCGTGGGGAGAGAATGGGAGAGGTCGGCCTGTCTCCGGCCAGAAGCCCAAGGAGTGGCTTGTGGTCGGTGAACAGCGTAAAATGCCGACCATACAGGTAATCGTGGAATTTTTAAATTCTGGACAGTGCAGCCAGAGCCTCCTTGTCGATTTGGCTGTATTTCCTTTCGGCAGGAGAGAGTGTCCGGGAGTAAAAAGCGATGGGGGCCTCCGAGCCGTTGGGAAGGATGTGGCTCAGGACCGCCCCCAAACCCACGGGAGAGGCATCACAAGCTAGAGTCAGAGGCAGCCTGTCACTATATTGGACGAGGACTGCCTCTGACGTCAGCATGTCTTTGACAGCCGCGAACGCATGCACTTCGCAGCTGCCCCAGCACCAGGCCGCGGATCGGTCGAGCAACCGATGCAGCGGCTCGGCTAGTGACACCTTGTGAGGTAAAAAAGGCGCGTAAAATTATGCTAATCCATTGTGCTTTGCACGCATGGGTTCGAATCCCACCTTCATCGCCAGTGTAAAATAGGCGAGCAAACAGAGGCTGACACTCTGAGGAGATTTAACAGCTTTTAATGTCAAACAGGTTTTCAACAACGATACAGGAGAGAAGCAGAGCTGTCCCTGCTTGACAGCTATTTATACGGAGCTGTCAAGCAGGGCAGCCAATCAGGAGACGGGAATTGCCCGCGTTCAGCCAAGCCGCGTCTTATCCAATCAGACGCAGCTTGGCTGTTGCCGGCAGTCAGGCAGGGAAAGCCTGATGTCACTGACAGAACTCTACAACAACGAACAGTTCAACCTGACTTAACATCATGTAAAGAGAGAAATTTATGAAAATGTCTAAGACAAGGTTCCTTTCCTCACCCCAGCTCCCAAGAAGATTAAAGAAAGAGGAGAAAAAGCACCAGTAGTGGGTTACGACTGGTACGGGCATACCGGTGCCTGCCAGGAGCACCAGGTACCATTCCGGTACGGTGCTCCCGAGGGCCCACCCACCTGCCCACACTCCTCTATCGGCGTGCGCATGGAGCGTATGGCGCCTGTGTGATACTCCGCTGAGCAGCTGGAGCATTGCAGAGGCATCGTGAAGCATCATGGGAGGTAAGTACGCATGCGCATGCTGCGTGCATTCATGTGGTGGATGCCCAACCCTGTCGCACCATACTGGTTGCAACGGGATCCAGAACCCACCACTGAAAAGCACATTCAGATTTGTAAGATTTTGTTACCATAGCCATTCTAATAAAAGACATTTTATATAGAATGTGATTCTTGGTCTGGTCTATTTTCTAGGACTGAAAACATTTGAAGACTATCTCATAAGAGAAAGCCATTTTGAAAATAGAACTTCCACCCAAATCAATGTTTCTCAACCTTGGCAACCTTAAGATGTTTGGACTCCTAGAATGCTGTAGCCACACATCTTAAAGTTGCTAAAGTTGAGAAACATTTATCTAGATAACTACATTCTTTGCACCAGGGCAGAAGCCATATTCATATACAATATTTCTCTCTGGCAATTTATGATTAACTGTAGTTCCACAAAACTGTATTATTAAGGTGACATACTGTAGTTTTAGTCTTAGTTATTTTTGCTTCAATATATCAACCTAACTACCTCTCTATAAACCAGAGGTGTTTATGATCTAGCATAAACTATTAAGGACATTGTGTGTATAGAAACACAATTCTCTAGAAGAAGCACAGAAGTCAGGTATAAAACATTACAAAAATTTTCCATGTTATTATGCATAAACAAAGATTCCCCAGGATTAGCTGATTCAGCCTACAGATTGCTAACATCTGCAGAGCAAAGGTACAAAACTAATCTGTTACCCTAACATGCAAACAAAGAGCTTCTGGCTGAGCAAACATCTGATTGTCACACAACCTTGAACACATTATTTAAGCAGGTTGTGCCAAAAGCTCCAAATTACATGCCATTCTTCAGAACATTTACTGAAATGCAAGTCCCAGTGAATTCAGTGGGACTTTTCAATAAGTACTGATAGGATTGGAATTTTGTTACATTGTGTATATAACTGCAATCATCCTATACTAATGCACTTTTGGAGAATTGAACTCAATAGCCTTTCTAAATAGTTGGTTTATATATGTCCCAGGGGTGGGTTGCTGCCGGTTTCACCACCGGTTTGCAACCCCTGCGCACGCCAGACGCACGCTGCGTGCCTGTGCACTGTTCAATGTAAATTGTTCTTTGCAAAACAATTTACGGTGAACTGTGCACGCGCAGTCACTAAAATCCCAAATGGGGGTGACTGAGCAGCAGCGAGGGAACTGGTTCAAGGGCGTAGCAGGCCTGGGTCGCTGCCGGTTCTGTGACCCTGGCGTGAATTCCACTACCGGCCCAGCTGAACTGGGAGCAACCCACCTCTGATGTGTCCTAACTGCAATTAAGCCTGTGTACAAATGTGACCTAATAATATTTAAGTCTCCTGTGGCATATATTTTGTCTTCTGAATGAACTCGGCATAGATAGAGCAGTTTTTCACAAAAAAAGATGAAAACATACAATTCCTAGTCAATGAATCTATAAATATCGACACTAAACAAAGGTGGTTTACACATCTATAATTTAGAAATAATAGAAAATACTTGTAGCTCGGGTTTTAGATTCGGGCCGTGGTTTGCTCTCTGAGCTTGCCATTTAGTGCCCTATTCTTCTTTAGCTAGAATAAGACAAGACATCTCTACAAAACTCCCGCTGCTGATGTTATCTACCCTGGTAAAGAAATGTTCAGAAACTAAATGAATAGTGAATAGTTCTTGTAGACTCCTCAGTGGCTTTCACTACTATCAACTTTGGTATCCTTGGGATGAGGATCCACAGAGTACACTGAGGCCCGTCAATTCCATTACTGCTTATCATTTACTGCCAAGAACAAGTAGCCCTGAATGTTGCCTAAACTCAGTCGTGGACTGCATGGGGAAGAACAGCTGAAATAAAATCCAGACAAGACAGAGGTATTATTTGTAAAAAGAAAACTAGACTTAGAATTGAGATGAAGCCTGTTTTTGATGTACAAGAGCCAGTTCACAATTGGAGAGTGCTGCTTCTGAAAGGTGCTGTTATTGAATTTAACATGCTGGCTCTTATGTGAAGGAAGTTTGTATAATTATAGCTAGTGCACTAACAGCACCCTTCTAGAGGGGTCATACTTAGTGACAGTTATCCACGATTACAATCTTTCTTGACTTTTATTGCAGCATATTATATATGGAGGTTTTTTGAAATTTCATTTGATACAAAATGCAGCTAATTAACGTACAGAGATTATACAATGCCAGAACTAAAAGACTCCACTGACTACCAGTTGTCCTGCTGGGCACAATTTAAGATGCGGGCTTTAAACTTAAAACCGTGAGTAATTTAAGGTCTGACAATTTGACTGCCTCACCTGCTGTGAAATAAATGGCAGGAAAAGAATCAAGCAGTCTTCTCCCATCCTTCACCAAGGCTTTTCCACTCTTAATTACAGCGTCACACAATTGTATTTTGGGGAGGGAGAGGGATGGAAATTGTTGGTAATCATGTTGTATCCTGCTTTGTCTTTGGTGAACTAACCCAGTAGATTATAGGATTAAGAATAGGAGAGATCCATTGGTTCTAAGTTTATGCTCCTGAGTGTCTGCAGAAGTAGTAGGGCAAGGTGTTAGTGACAGTGATGGCAATGATGAAACCTGGGTGATACCATCATGCAAATATCACCATGTACGTACACGAGCATTAACCAATGTTTTTCTCCTATGACAATATTGCACGTGTATCATTATTTTGGCATCATTGTGGTTTGGAGTGAATACTGCTGATTGCAAGAAGTAGATCATTTCCTCATTAGGCATGTTCTTAACTGTTTGGTTAGTTTTAGGTTTAACTAAGATTTCCTACAAGGAACAGTACTGCAAGGGTCATGTAGGTAATATCTTCTTCAGGATTGGCAGTTCTCCCCATTAATTAGATTTATATCCTAGCTCACTGACAGAATGAGAAATTGACAAATTTTATATGCTGGCTACAAATTAATTTAAATTAATCAGGTGAAGAAGCAGTAATTCGCTCAGATCCGGAGGGAATGGGTCTCCTTCAGTGATCCAGGGGAGACGTCCGAGGCCAGTCTTGAGAGACCATTTTGGGAGGAGTTTGACTCTGTTGCCTCCGATGATTTGGATAGGCTGCGTGGGCGACTGCGAGCCACCACATGTTTATTGGACCCATGTCCCTCCTGGCTTGTACTGGCATCCTGGGAGGTCACACGAGGCTGGCTCTTGGGAATGGTGAACGCTTCGTTGAGTGAGGGGTTCCTACCAGCCGCCTTGAAAGAGGCGGTTGTGAGGCCCTTACTGAAGAGGCCTTCGCTGGACCCAACTGAGCTAGCTAATTATCGTCCGGTCTCCAACCTTCCCTTTTTAGCGAAGGTTGTAGAGAGTGTGGTGGCCACGCAGTTCCCACACCACCTGGAGGAAACTGACTATCTAGACCCACGCCAGTCTGGCTTCCGACTTGGGCACAGCACGGAGACGGCCTTGGTCGCGTTGGTCGATGATCTCTGGAGAGCCAAGGATAGGGGTTGTTCCTCTATCCTGGTTCTGTTAGACCTCTCAGCGGCTTTCGATACCATCGACCATGGTATCCTATTGCGCCGGCTGGAGGGGCTGGGGGTAAGGGGCACCGTTTTACAGTGGTTCTGCTCCTACCTCTCCGACCGGACGCAATGTGTGTTGGCAGGGGAGCAGAGGTCGACCCTGAGGCCACTCACTTGTGGGGTGCCACAGGGGTCGGTCCTCTCACCTCTCCTGTTCAACACATATATGAAACCGCTGGGTGAGATCATCTGTGGCTTTGGGGTGGGATACCATCTGTACGCTGACGATACTCAGCTGTACATTTCCACCCCGAACCACCCCAACGAGGCCGTTGACGTGATGTCCCGGTGTTTGGAAGCCGTATGGGTCTGGATGGGAGACAACAGACTTAAACTCAACCCCTCCAAGACGGAGTGGCTGTGGCTACCGGCCTCTCGGTTCAACCAGCTGACTCCATCGCTGGCCATTGGGGGCGACCAACTGGCCCCCGTGGAGCGGGCATGCAATTTGGGCATCTTCCTAGATGCCCGGCTGTCTATGGATGACCATGTGGCAGCCGTGGCAAGGGGGGTGTTCCACCAGGTGCACCTGGTGCGCCAATTGCGCCCCCTTTTGGACCGGGATGCCCTTCGCACAGTCACTCATGCGCTGGTGACGTCTCGTCTGGATTACTGTAATGCTCTCTACATGGGGCTTCCCTTGAGATGCACCCGAGGACTGCAGTTGGTCCAGAACTCGGCCGCGCGGGCAGTGATGGGGAGTACAAGGTACTCCCGTGTGACACCTCTCCTGCGCGAGCTGCACTGGCTCCCTGTAGTCTTTCGGGTGCGTTTCAAGGTGTTGATCACTATCTTTAAAGCGCTCCATGGCACAGGACCTAGCTATTTGCGGGATCGTATCCTGCCCCATACATCCCTGCGACCAATTCGCTCTCACAGAGAGGGACTTCTCCGAGTGCCGTCCACTAAGCAATGCCAGAGGGCGGCGCCGAGGGGGAGGGCCTTCTCTGTGATGGGCCCAGCCCTCTGGAATGACCTCCCCCCCGACATTAGGACAGCTACCAATCTCCGCTCCTTCCGCACGAAACTCAAGACCCACCTCTTCCAACTAGCCGGCCTGGCCTGAATTATAACTATATTTTTTAATCCCCCTGGATAATTTTTAAATTTAAGTTAAGTTTGACTTTGGGTATTTTAATTGTTTTTAATTGCATTATCTTGTTCTTAACTAATTGATTATTTATTTATTATGTATTGTACAATGTTTTTTGTATATCTCCTCCTCGTTATTTATTTGTTGTGTAATGAATTGTACGCCGCCCCGAGTCCCTTGGTGGAGGGGGAGCGGTCTATAAATTGGATTAATAAAATAAAATAATAAATAATTAATCTTTATATTAATTAGTAGTGTGTTTGCATAAGTGTCGATATTTTTCCAAAGTTTCTTCCTAATGGTCTCCCAAGCTTCTGTATCTTAGATGCATTTTGCCAAACCTAAATAAAAATTTGAACCAAAGCATCATACAGAAACATCTGTAAGCTCTTCTCCACTATCTTGCCCTTTATTCCTGTCTATTGGTTCAAATCTCATCTTCACTAGTTTTTTGTGAATTGTGACTCTTTCTACTGCATGCACTTTGAACACTGGTCATGTTTGTTTCTGAAGGGCTAATTTGCTGGTTATGAAAAGCTAAAGCTCAGATTTGTCCAAGCTGTTTGTGGACTCTATGATCAAACACCAAAAGCCCATCTTTTTTTTAATATGCTATCATTTTTAAAGACAGTTTATTACTTACTTTTTAAATAAGTTTTGCTAAAAGTATTAAACTTAGAAACATTAAGGTGACCAACTTTTTTACAATGAAAAGGAGGACAAAACACGTTCTATTGTCCAAAATGCTAAGGTGACCAACTTTTTTACAATGAAAAGGAGGACAAATAAATTGGAAAAAATATATCGTAAATAAAAGAAATATTTTATTCATTGCAACAATAATACACTAAAATATGATATATGCATAATAAAAACATTTGCAACATTTTATATTGTAATTATGCTTACATGCCTGCTAATTATTATTTAAATGAGTACTTTTCCATTGAATTAATATTTTTGTCAATGTATCATCTTCTAACAATATATTGGAAATATCTGAACAAGAAATATCCTTCATATTGAATTTTATGGCAAGTGCTGCAGCTAGAGTATCAACATTCAATCTCGATTTCTCACTTGTCGAAAAATCATTGGCAATTGAAAAAAACTCTTTCAACTGCTGCATTAGTTCCAGGGCAGCACAACGTAAATTGAACAAGTATAAATAAATGTTCACATGGAATATGTTCATTTTTGAAATGGCTGAAAATATCCACCCATCTTTTATCAATTTCAACATGTTGATTTTCCCATTGTATTAATTTTTCAGAATTTAAATATACATTCAGTCTTCTAATTTCTTCAAAGAGACAATTGTCGTCTATTTTAATGTCTAGCATTTCTTTAGATAAAAATTCAACACAAGATTCAATATCTGTTCAATATACTTGCGATGAAGTAAAAAAAACACCATTAAAAACTGTTTAATAAAATACGTCACATAACGCGCAATAGATTAGCCTTCAAATATCAAAAAGGAGGACATGTAGGAGGACACTTTTCCAGGGAGGACAGAACTTACAAAAGAAGGACTGTCCTCCCTAAAGGAGGATGGTTGGTCACCTTAGAAACATAGAAACTAATGCAAATTAATATAAAATGGAGAGAACAAAGAAAGAGAGAACAAGAAAGAAAAGGGCATCACATGAATCTAAATCTTTCTGAGTTTTCAGAAGGAAAACTAGTTTTCATTGTTTCATTATGTCTTACTTCCCACTTTAAATTTACAGCCTGTCCTCTCTCTGGATTTGCTGATCCCCACAAGTAAAGATCTAGCAAAGATCTTTGTTGGCTGTTCTTCCTTAGTGAATCATCAACATGCAAAAGCTATCTCTAAAAGGTCATTATGACAATCAAGCTGATAGTTGCATCCCTCGGGATTCTGATGACCTTTGAACTTTGTCATAAGAAACAAGTGTGGGTTTGGATCAATAAATGCACATAAGCTATCACAAGAAATTATTCCATCTTGTCTACAGAGATCCAGACCCTAATTTCATTGCTTCAAAATTTATATTTAAAATATATAGTGAAGTTGAGGGATTAAGCGACACAATATCTTAGCAACATAAGTAAAATACCACCAACATTAAAGTAGTAAGTGGACTTACTACTGTCATTTTCTCTGCATTGAAGGCTATGCAACTAGAACTAGAAGCAGGAAGGAGAATGCCGTTTTGCCATTTAATTGATCTATGGAATTTTCTTCAATTTAGATATATATCAGGTGGTTGACTTTTGGATTCTGCATTCAAGATAGGGCACTTTACTGAATCTAACTTCTTGTTAATCACTTCAGGACTTTATATTTTCTCATATGACTGAAGTAGGGGCATGTACTGACCACTAGATATGTTTGAATCTCGATTTGATTATTCTAAAATAGTCTAATTTGTTTCAATCTGATTCAGAGATTGGAGCCAGATCCAAATAATGGTGATTTGAAACTTCAGTATTTAGGTTGAACCTTATTGGAAAACAAGTATCTTTAACTTTGTTATAATTGGAGAGCATTTGAAGATACTGTCCACATTTCACAGAAAATAAATCCTACCAAATATTAGACCACTGGACATGAGGAAACCTGTTCTGTTCTATTTTGATAAATTATAACATTTTAAAGTAACAGAATTGCATTAATTTAGTTGACCTAAATAGATAGACAGGTTTAGATGACCTATCTTAAACTTGACACTTTAAAAAGATTAAATATTGCAAACTGATACTTGTCACCACATTTCAGTACCAAGTTGAACTGCTGAACTTTGCCAGAAACAAAGGAATTCATCCAGGGAGTTTCTGGGATTATTGGAAGACCATTTGCAAGCTCATCATAAAATGATGTGGGAATCTCAATTTTATTTTGTGGTTCAGCATCTTTGAATATGTTGGAAACTACCTAATGTTTATTTTCTCTGTCTTTGCCCCTGATTTTCTGTAGTGCAATATACAGAGGAGCATGGACAGAGATCACTGTGGCAACAACTCTTTCTATTACTATAAGAAGGGCTGGGTTCTACTGTGAATTACCAATGAGGAAATGTGCAAAATTTAATGTCAGATAGATAATACAATACAATAGTAGAGTTGGAAGGGACCTTGGAGGACTTCTAGTCCAACCCCCTGCCTAGGCAAGAAACCCTATACCGTTTCAGACAGAAGGCTATCCAACATCTTCTTAAAGACTTCCAGTGTTGGGGCATTCACAACTTCTGGAGGCAAGATGTTCCACTGATTAATTGTTCTAACTGTCAGGAAATTTCTCCTCGGTTCTAAGTTGCTTCTCTCCTTGATTCAGATCTTCCTGAATACATAACCAGAAAAAAAAGCCAGCCATTCCTGATAGGGGTTCAAGCACAAGCTTTTGCAATGTGTTTTGCAACACATTATTGGCTTTGCGACTAGCTGTCTATATCTTATTTATTTTCTAATGTGCTTTGCCCAGGTCATCCCCTTCCATATCGAATGACTAGCAAACACCTTGTCTAAACCCTAATCCTTGTAATCTCCCCCCCACTTTTTTTTAAAAGGCCCTTCATGTACATGGGCGTGGCCAAGTTTATTTTCTGTCTTTCCTCTTGACTTCTGTTGCATATACAGTATATAGAAAAGCACTTGACAGAATCAGGAGAATCATCACTGTGGCAATAAGTCATAACTCACTGAGCAATATATCATACACATCATAGCCGAGGCATGTTTGGGCAAGTTCAGAGTGATGAACAATTGAACTTACTGAATAGGTATTTTAATTTCATGAAATCACCTTCAAATTACAATTGCTGAATTCACATTAACAAGGTATTCCCACAGAAATAAAATTTATTTTTTGAACTTTGGGAAGAAAGCTGGTTCACATAGAATAAGATGTAGAGCCACAAATTATCCCAGCCATTTCAAACTAGTAAGGTATGGTGTGAACCCAAATAATATTTTTTCTTCTGAATATTTTTGTCTCCCTCTTATTTTCTAAAAAAAGAAGCAAAACAAAATGAAATTCAATGCAGAAATACTGAAAAGGTTATTATGCCATTGAGCCCAGTAGATGGCACTATGTAACAAATTCTTTTTTTTAATGTCTGGGAGATTTTCTAGCTAGTCAAATTCTAAATGAACCATTAACAGACTCTGTGTGGAGGAATTAAGAATGCTACTATTTGCCACTTTTCTTAAAACGAGGCATTCAATCAGATATTAACTAAAGAGAAAGAGAGATGAGGTCACTGAATGAATCTCTCTCTCTACCCCCAATCTATATTTGTATTTGTATTAGTAATGCTTCATTAATAAAATGGAAAATTTCAGGCAGTCCATCGTTTATGCCAATTTAAGGCAAGACTAGCTCACAATAAAAATACTGATTCTGTTTATACAGCCACCAAAACAATTGTGGTAGGTGGACTTTTTAAAAGATAAACCTGTCTGACAAGAAAGACAATTTTTCCTTATCTATGAACACCTTGGGCTAATTTCAACAGTGCAGATTCCTTTCTTGGGCTCCATTAATCAAATCATGTGCCAAATCCAAAAGACACAGGATGGTGTAAGTGCCTCTGTTTTATTTTATTCCCACAAAAACAATCTTGCTTATTAGTTAAACGTATGATCTTCTGATATGTTTTTAGCACAAAGTGCCATTGTATGACTGATGGTGCAAGAACTCCAATCTGTCAACTGAGATGAAAAACAGATTGAAATATTTGTGGAGGATTAAAACTGAGTCTGGGGATATTTGCAGAGCTATTTCTCATTACAACACTTTCCATAAGGGAAAGTCTTAAGTTAATGCAAGAACTTTCATGAGTGTTAGTGATGGATGGGCATTTTTCCTGCATTAAGTGTATTGTCCATTTTTCCGCTATCAGAATGTAGCTTTCATCAGACATACTAGCAACTGTTTTATTTATTTATTTATTTCAGGTACTTTATCTAATGCCTGTTCTCTCTGAGACAATAGTTCCTCATGTAGTAACCAAAGGTTTTCTTAGTTTGTTTCTTCTTGCTTGGAACTATTAATGTTGAAGTCAGGATTTCCATTCCTATACAAGAAAATTGAAAGGAACAATTGCCATACCTTGCAACAGAAGCCATCATTTCCTTCACGTTAGGGTAGCCACTTTGCCAGCTTCCTTCTGAAAGTGAAGGAAGGGGATAATTTGCCATAGAGGCAACACTTTTCTTATTAACTTACATTTATTCTATCTTGGTGATGAGAAAAAAGAACACCTTGGAGGTAGTCTTAGAGATAGTAAAGTATAGTTTACTGAATCTTCAGGATTCTGATTCTCTGTATTTGAACTTGGAATGCAGCCTCCTTAGGTGACCATGAGGAAGATGCAAACATCTCATCTATTTTTGGTTTCAGATTAATATCTTCCAATTTTGAAACCAACGCCTTAGACAAATCTGAACACAAATCCAAACTCTGGCTTAGATATGTTGATGACACTTTCGTGATTTGGCCACACGGAAAAGAAAAACTGGACAACTTCCTCACACATCTCAACAGCCTACACCCCAAAATACAATTCACCATGGAAATAGAAGCAAACAACCAACTTCCCTTTCTGGATGTCCTAATCTACAAAAAACCTAATGGCTCCCTAGGACACACCATCTACCAGAAAAAAACACACACCAACCGCTACTTAAATACACAATCCCATCACCACCCTGCACAGATCAACTCTGTAGCCAAGACCCTCATTTCCAGAACCAAATGCCTAGCCGAAAAAGACCACCTGAAAACTGAATTACACAAACTCACAAATGTATTAATCTCCAATGGATTCCAAAGAAAAACAATCACCAACCTAATCCAAAAAGAGACTCCCCCAAAAAACCAAGACACAGAACAGGACAATGGCATCGCCCTCCTCCCTTATATCAAAGGCACCACAGATAAAATCAGCAAAATTCTCCACAAGCACAATATCAGGACAGTCTTCACCACTGACCAAAAAATAGCCAACATCTTAAGAAACCCCAAAGACAAAATCCAGCTAGAAAACCAAGGAGTCTACAAAATACCATGCAAAATCTGCCCAGCAATATACATAGGACAAACAAACAGAAGGATAAATGCACGCATCACAGAACACAAGAACGCAGTAAGAAAAAAAGAAAAAACTTCCTCCCTTTTCCAGCACCTTAAAGCTACAGGACATGAAATCAACTTTGAAGGAGCCAGGTTAATCTCCAAAACAGAACACCTCCACAAGAGAATAATCATGGAAGCCATCGAAATAGAGAAACACCCCCACAACATGAACAAACGTGATGATACCTCCCGCCTACTAAACATCTGGAAACCAGCCCTAGCCAACAAACGAACACCACCCACCACCCAAGCCGTTAAAATACAAAACAACAATGCACACACAGCCTGCACCAATCAGCACCAATCTACCAATCATGATACAACCACACAACCAATCATTCCACTTACTGAAACAAAGCCAGCACCCCATCCCCTCCCACCAAGACTTACAGAAAGACGGCAGCTCCGATCACATTTTAAGCCCACAGCTTGAAGATGGCAGGTGAGATCCTGCCGAAACGTTGCAAAGACAATCTCAACCTTACACGGGAAAAGACCGAATACAACAAAACCAGCATATATATATCTATATATCTATATATCTATATATCTATATATCATCTATATATCTATATATCTATATATCTATATATCTATATATCCATATATCCATATATCCATATATCCATATATCCATATATCCATATATCCATATATCTATATCTATATCTATATATATATCTATATCTATATGTATATATATATATATATATCATCTATCATCTATCATCTATCTATATCTATATCTATATCTATATCTATATCATCTATATCTATATCTATATCTATATCTATCTATATCTATATCTATATCTATATCTATATCTATATCTATATCTATCTATCTATCATCTATCTATCTATCTATCTATCTATCATCTATCTATCTATCTATCTATCTATCTATCTATCTATCTATCTGTATGTATTTGTGTTACAACCCGTTATGCCCAAATATGGGAGGGAGCTCACTCCTCCCTCTTTCTGTCCTTTGGCTCATCACAGAAAACCATCCAGGCAGAAACCCATATTTTTATTTTTAATGTTACCTTTTTATATTTGTGTTGTATTTGTGCTGATAAATAAATAAAGGGAGACTAGTATGGATCCATTTCAAGCTATTTAGCTCTCATCAGCCAGCCATAGCCTTACTGGGATTTGAACCTGGGATGTGTTACATATTAGCCACTACACCACAGGCTCTCCTCCTTTATGTGTTGTAACACAAATACATACCTATTTCCCTGGCTTAGCTGATAAAGGAGGAGAGCCTGTGGTGTAGTGGCTAACAAATCTGCCTAATATGTAACACATCCCAGGTTCAAATCCCAGTAAGGATATGGCTAGCTGATGAGAGCTAAATAGCTTGAAATGGATCCATACTAGTCTCCCTTTATTTATTTATCAGCACAAATACAACACACACACACACACACACACAGATACATAGATATAGATATAGATATAGATATAGATATAGATATAGATATAGATATAGATATAGATATAGATATATATGCTGGTTTTGTTGTATTCGGGTCTTTTCCCGTGTAAGATTGAGATTGTCTTTGCAACGTTTTGGCAGGATCTCACCTGCCATTTTCAACCTTGGGCTTAAAATGGGAAGTGTCCATTTTCCAAAAGGTTATGAAAAGATTATAGGCTGAATGTTTTGTTGGACCAAGAACTACATTATCCTTTGAATGGTATTTTGGGACTATAGACATAATATCTCAACTGATTCTCAAGATCATTTGAAGGAAAAATACACAAAAATGAATCCATACAAATTCTTCCATAATTACCTACATATATACAAGTCTCATATAGAGAAGAGGAAGAAGTAGAAAACAGGAATAGTGGTAACATAGATAATTTGTTGCTGGCAGTTATGGCAAGTTATGTATGTATTTATATCTAAGGCAGGGTTTCCCAACCTTGGCAATTTTAAGATGTGTGGACCTCAATTCCCAGTATGGCTGACTGGGAAATTCTGATCTAAGGCAATCTATGCCAATTTCAAAAGCAAGCATTTGTATTTATGTCCATAATAGTAATAAAAGTAAATGAAATTCAGTAGTCTGGATTTATTTTATATGTTTTCCTATATATTGTTGTTGTTGTTGATGATGATGATGTCATTATTAGATTTTTATCTCACCTTTTAATATATATTTGGTCAACTCAAGGTGGCAAACATATCTAATACTTCCTATTAACTTCTTATTAACTTCCATATATATGTATTCATTTATAAATTTCATTTGCACAATAAATTCATCCAGCCACCCAATGATATTGTTATGCATGACACATCAATACAGTCCTGCATGTTTATTTGACCTTAACTGCAGTTTCTATACTCTATAGGCCTTGTGATAGGCATTTACAAACACAGAATTACTATTTAACTTACAATTTAGATCTATGAAAATGAGAGAAATTGTTTAAGACTGGTGTGTGGAACAGGCAGAAAGGATTGTTATCACATTTCAGAACAGTCAGTTATAATTCTTTTTAATCAAATGGGTAAAATAATGCAAGTCCTTTGAGCATTCAAAGTCTATCAGAATCTCTGACGCCTTTCTCAATCGTATCTTCTTAACCTGCAATAAACCTGTTTCCGTTGGCACCAAATACAATAATTAAGTGTCAAAGGAGCTTTTGAGAGAAACCTTCAAATCAACAGATTCTTCCTGGGACCCAGATAGAAATTAAAAACTTCAGGTTGGCTCTTTTGTTCTCTTCTGCTTGGCACTGTTTTATGTTTATGCTGTTTATCACTTCCCATTCAAAATGCATACCAAGGTAGTTGAAACTAAACAATAAGCATTAGAGCAGCCATATTTTAGTTCAGTTTGTATTTATTTATTTAAAACATTTACAGGTAATCCCTGACTTACAACAGTTCACTCAATGACTGAAGTTATAATGGCACTGAAAAAAGTGACATTTTCACACTTAGGAGCATTGCAGCATCTCCCCATGGTCACATGATTAGAATTCATATGCTTTGCAGCTGACTTAGATTTGTGATGATTGCAGTGTCCTGCGGTCATGTGATTCGCCTTTTGCAGCGTTCTGCCAAGGTAACTCAATGGGGAAGCAAAATTCTTTGAAAAGAATGCCATTCTATTACTCTATTACTCAGCTCCATGTCTTTTATCACTGTATTGTTTGCTCCTATCAACATTTGACTAAGGATATTTCATACATCACTAAAAGAGAACCTTGGAGAATATAGCACAATTGTATTCTATATGCTTATTATGCACATATCAGAAATGTGCCTAATAAGAAATGAGAAATGATATCCACATGATTGTGACCATCAGAAAGGGGTAAGTACATTAAAGAAACCCAGATTGCTGCTTGCATTAATTAAATTTCAAGAAGAGCCTGAAAAGAAGGGCCATATAACATTTTATCTCATGTAACATTTTACTTTTTCATAGGAAATCACAAGTGCAATTCCACATGAAACATTTATTAATACATTAGCATACGCGTTAAAATTTCACTATTTATTTCAAGCCATACCCTATGGCCTATGCCATACCATGGCAAATAAAAGATATTTATCTGTTAAAAAGCATACCATAGTTTGAAGAACACCCCCGCTACCTAGCAATAGCTACTTTCTTCCTGAACATATAGCATTAAAGTCCTATTTGGATAATGAATGCATGCCTTTGTAACAATTGATGAAATGCTGTTATTTCGTGCATCTAATAGTACACTCTTCATCAACTTTCTGCTGGTTAATATGTTGGGCTAGAACTCCCACAATTAAAAGTCATAGTACACATTTCATGCTGGCTAGAAATTATGAGAATTGAAATTTGCCAAATTTGAAGGTCAAAGTTTTGGGAACTATCATGTGAACTGCTCTTTCTCAGCCTCATTTTGCCATTTACACAGAAAAGTAGCTTTTGCCTCCCATCCAGCAGTGTTAATCCCTTTTGCTCTGTTCAGTTAATCAGTCCAGAATTGCTGTTCTTCTCTGTTTTTGTCTGCCTCTCTTCAACAACATAATTTGACGTTACTTTCCCTTTAAATATTCTGTATTTTTTCTTTTGACTATAAAGCAGGTTTGTCTGGAAGAAGCGTGGAATATTTCCTTGATATACAAAGAGGGCGAACAGCATTCCTGCAGGGGGAAAAACAGCAACAGGAAATTTTCGTCTTATTTGATTTGCTGTGATTTATGTCAGAAAAGTATCTTTTTTTCTCTTTTTGAGGCAAGAATGAATAGGAATCAAGACCAGCAGATGGCACAGGTTCAGAACAGTGACGTGCTGAATGATGAACCAGAAGATAACTGAACCTAGTCTGCTGTTCATAGAATGAAAGATACCATCCTAGCATCATTGTTGAAATAAGATTCAGGTGCCAGCTCTGTCTGCTTCTACACACAGAGTGGGAAGTAGAGTATTTTTTTCACAAACAGTAATGTGTTTTAAGCCAGCTTTGGGAAAAAATATAAAACTATTCAGCCAGGGAATGCAACTTTTTTCTTTATGCAAACTTATACAGTCCCCAACACAGATTCTGCTGAAACTCCAAACGATTTATTGGGGAAAAAAAGCTAAGGGGAAAAAATCTGCATGGTTAACCAGGCTTCAAGGATTTTTCTCACACTGGAACAAAAGAAGAGCAAGCCCACAAAAACTCAAGAAAGAAAAAGGGATTTTTTTATTTGCCATTTCCACTTTAAAAAAAATATCTGTATGTGTTGTTTTGATTATACATTTGAAAGTCTTCCTTTAACAGTATTTTAACAATTAAGAAGCAACAGTATTCAAAAGGATTGTGTAAACAGAATACTACTACTACTATTTAATTAGCAAGTTTCTGCATTATCAATGAAAAAAAATGTGATGGTGACCAGGACATGGAGAATAGATCATTCTATGAGTGAATGTGTGTGTCCCCAATCTGGCAAGGATCCCTGCAGTAAGTTTTCCTTTAATGTTGATAATTGTGACTGTCCCATAACTATGCATTTCTATTAGAGGCTTAAGTTTCACCTTTCACAAGATATGCTGCTATAGGAGGACAGAATTAAACTTCTGGATGGTTGCAATTAAACTTGTTTAATGCACTACTTTCAAATAATCCAGGACTGGCTTCCAACTATTGGCAGTACCGCAATAATTTTGATTTGTCTTAATGATATCTTATTTTGATTCAGAATTTTCTCCATATTTTTGTTATTAAAACATATGCAAATTTATTTCCATAAGGGAAAATGGAACTACTTTCTGCTTCCCAGTTAATTAAAATTATTATTTTCTTTGTTAACCTATATAAGCTTTCCTAGGTAGGTGAATAATTTGTTTTCATGAACCAACATGTTTTTGGTCATTAAGCGAATCTCAGACAGTTATTAAGCACAACTCTTACCATTTACCGGCTGGACACTCACAAAATATTTAGGAAATCAGCCACTTATCACTGCATCCTCTCACCACCATCACGTCTTATTGTGATGGTGTAGCAAGTTAGCGTTGATTGGCAGCAAGAGGAAGAGGGGGAACCGTAGGAGGGCTGGAACCAATTTAGACATGCCTGCTGAGTGCTGGGCAAGGCATGTCTGGAGCTGAACTGGTAGCCAAAGAGACAGAGGGGAAGGAATGGAATTGGAAACTTATCTTGGCTGCCTAGAATCCCGGAGCCAGGAGATATTCTCTGCAAATCCCCCTAGCCAGTAACACTGTGTGGGGTTGAGGATTCAGCTCTAAAATAGCAGAAGAAATAGCACAGTGGAAGATGCAGATATAAAGTGAGCCACCCTGGTGATCTGGAAAGCCAGTCTCAGCTTTCAGGAAGCCCAGTACAGGGCATAACACTGAAAGGAGAAGGGCAAGGTCAGGGATGTTGTAGTTTGTTCTGTTCTACTTTCAAGCTGCTTTGATGCAGGAAAACAAGAATAGAGAGGAAAGGCGTAGCTCTACCACTACAAGAAGGGGATAAAATGCAACATGGTCCCAGGTAGTCATGCTGGTGGAAAGAAGGAAGGCCACTTGGTTGGGCAGTATAACAGGCAGGGCACAATTTCACCACCGGCTTCTCCACTGACTTTGCTTGTTGGAAGCTGGAAATAAGGGTAGCAAATAGTGATCACACGAGCACAGAATGCTGCAACAGCCAGAACTTTGAGGACCTGTTGTAAGTACCACTCATTTAGAGCTATTGTAAGTTTGAATATTCATGGAACAAGTGACATTGAGTGAAGGTTACCTGTATTTGGTTTGAACATTATAGTTCCTTCGAATGAATTCAAATATTCAGTTACAAGAACTGCTACAATTCCTGAAGTCTTTGGGAAGAGCCTCACCTGAGATGGGTGCCAGCCAATAAACTTGCATATACTCCAGTAAACTGTTTCCTGAGCAGGAAAAGGTCATAGCAGAGGCCAAGGCGGGGTTAAAAAAGGCACCTGTGACAGGTGCAGCTGCAGCAGAGGAAAAGCAAACAGTTTAATCCATCTATTCTTAGTCTGGTGCATGCAGGAACATGTGTCCCAGTTAATCAGATTCAATATGTTCAAATTGGAACAAAAATTAAAAGACAGGAGGACTCCGCCCTAACTACTGAATATTTTCTGCTTTCATGTGTGTGTGTGTGTGTGTGGTGTTTTTTTTTTTGGAAACGAATAGCATCTTGGAACAGTAGGTCAATCTAGAGCATCATTTCTCGACCTCAACAGCTTTAAAATGTATGTACTCCAGAATTCCCCAGTAAACATTCCAGCAATTGAAGTCCACACATATTAAAATTGCTGAGGTTAGGAAGCACTGATCTAGGTGTGAGAGATTTTAACACCTCTGCTCTTATTTGGGATTCCCATTTTACTTCAGAGTCTCAACCAGACTCTGTTTTTTTACTTTTACTTCAGAGTCTGAAACAGAGTCTGGCAATACTAGAATACTAGAAGACCTCCAAGGTCCCTTCCAACTCTACTATTGTATTGTATTGTATTATAATAATTCAACAATACAATGGATACTCACATAAACCCCCCCCTCAAAGAGCAACATCCCAATACTCAGTTGATTAGCACAAATGTCATCTTATTTCACATATCTACCAGGAAAGTGATTAGAAGCAAATACTTCTGATTGCATACAACTGAGCTATAAGTTTAATAAAATATTTTCAGGTAGCTGGAAAGCAACCTTTTAATCTATATTTATAAAAGCTGCCAAATGTTATGTGAAATAAAATACTCATCTAAGAACTATCTCACCTGACTTGTTTTCCTAATTCAGTGATGTTCTATATGCTAAACAATTAAGACTCACTTCCACCTTGTTCAGAGTCACACAAATACTGTACTGCACATCACACAAAAATTTACAGCAACAATTATTTTCCAGATGCAATACAAAAATTATAGGAGTCATGAGCCACTTAGTGTCAGGTGCAAGTATCCAGGAACAGGAGCACTACATGTTTATTAGATACCTATACACAAGAATCTGATCTACTAATAATCAAGATAAGGGCCCTAGATAAGGGCCATCAGGTGTGTGTGTGTGTGCATGTGTGTGTAGCAGCAGCAGCAGCAGCAGCAGTAGTAGTAGTAGTAGTAATAGTAGTAGTAATAATAGTAGACGACATGAGTCTCTGGTGGGAGCACAGCAGCTCGGTTTGAACCTACCTTTGGGCTCAACCTGCTCATCTCTTACACTTGGCTTAAACACAGGTTGCTGCATGTTCTCCTATGTGTTTCCAACATTTAATTGATGCTGGAATCTGGCTA
Organism: Natrix helvetica; assembly: GCF_964273705.1. Taxonomy (NCBI): domain Eukaryota; kingdom Metazoa; phylum Chordata; class Lepidosauria; order Squamata; family Natricidae; genus Natrix; species Natrix helvetica. Next base: position 42,325,301 of record NC_138551.1, on the reverse strand, counting down.
GATTCCTATAGACATTTGCATGCAGCTCTGCCATGTTGACTTCTTAATCATCTTTGAGAATGCCCTGACTACCTTCACTTTGCAATACAATTTTTCCAACTTTATGATTATCAGGCAAGGGATATAAAATTTTGCAACATATCAGACTTCAAGAGAGGTTTAAAATGAAACAGGAGGCATTTTGTAAAAATATAAGTCTAGAGAAAAATCTGTGCTTACTCTGTCTAGGTGGACGCTTTTCAGCTGCTGACTACCAATATTTTATACCTGATTCCTAGAACTGTTGCTGGATCCAATGATTTGTCATCTTAGCCAATGCAAGTAGTCACTAGTACTCTTCCCCATTTGTTTTGCCACACTAAACTGTGGGCAGATTAATAAATTAGAAAGCACACCAGTGAGCTAAAAGCTTTAAAAAATTATTAAGCAAAGAATACCAAAATAAATATCTTTAACTGAAAAGTAGAATATTAATGTAAGAATAACCATACACAAGCAAATAAAACACAATACAGTAACACTCAGTAGTGCAAATACAAACAGAATCTCACACTCTTCATTTAAGAGTTACAGACATCTCCCATCAACCTCGTAATCAAGAATTTAAGATTACGCTATTGTTTAAAGGTCTTTTAACTCAGTATATTAAGTACATTGTGCCAGTATACTGTATCTGTGCTATCCTACAATCCTAGAGATTGTATTAAGGTGTTTGACCCTAGATAAACATATATCCCATCATACTGTTCTAGTCTATGAAATAACAGCTCTGCTTTTGAAAAGATGTTTACTTGCACATTGCTGATTCATTCTGTATCTTGCAATTGCTGATCATTATTATTTATTCAAGATGCAATCAAGGCAATATAAATTTAGCATCGTGAACATTTAGACCATCCTTGTGCTAGAGCTTCAGTTCCCAGAATTTACTTCAGGAGAGGCAGTAACCATAGTCACTGGAGGGCATCAGTTTGGGGAAAATTGGACTTCGATACCCCACTGAAGATAACTAAACAAGTATCTAAAATGGCATGACAAGGTCACCACCAAGGATCCAAGAAGAGATTTATAGTTATAATAGAGAGCTGAAAAGTCTGAACTGAAAATTTAATCAAAGAAATTTAATACATAATTGAATAAATGCAGAATATTCAGTCTTACCAAAGATTTGAACTTTCTAAGGCAGATCTGGACAGCAGCAATGTAAATAGAAAAACTAGATGACAAAAGGTTTATACTAAATCTGAAAGCAGAATCATCACAGCTGGCAGCTATTAGCAGCCAGGAGATGATTCAATGTTTGCACCTCTTTGATAACAATGTCAAATACAATGAAAATTGATAAACTGAACAAAAAAGCGATTATTTAATGCTTTGTTCCTATCAGACTCTTACAGTCTGTCTTTAACGGAAGTAGTTCTGGATTTTTTGTTTTGTTTTGCCAGAGGACCAAAACCAGCAATACTTTATTTATATGAAACCTTAAGAGTCTAATTTGGGAGAATATACTTTTTTCATTAAGATCATTATAGTAAAAAAAAATAGTTTCTAGTGAATGATTCAAGATTTGTTTCCATTTTTCATCACTTCTGAAGTAGGAAAGGCAGGTTATAATAATCATGCTGATGTAAATAGAATGTAAGCATTTAAACATATTGAATTGCATGCCATAGGTATGTAAAAGCACTGCAAGTATTAAATAGTTGTTTTAGTTTCTTAAGGTACATCAAGGCAAGATTGGATAGCAATCCTTACCTGTATGGGTCAAGGCAGTGATACTGAGCGCCACAATAGGAACTCTGTACATTGGAGAGCAGGTGTGAAGCTTGAGAATAATTAACTGTAAAAGAAAGGAACCCATGGCTTCTACAAAAATGCCCTGGGAGATAGAGCTATTGAGAGATGAGCTGCAATCCTGGGCCATTAAGTTCTGGATCATATGGAAGTGAGTAAATTCCTTGGACCAATACTTCTTGGTAAAAGCACAAGCTGCTTCCATCCCTAGAAACTGAGCCAAAATTTTAACAATGCTGCCTGCAAGAGAACAATCCAAAGCTAGAAATTCCTGAAGTGAGGATACAGGGTTGGCAGCAGTTCCATCAAAAGAAGCACCATGAGCTAAGAAGACAACGAAGAAGAGAGTCAGGCTCACATCTGGGCCAAAGCCACCACCCCATGGGCCAATCTCCCTTAGCATCTTCAGTTCAAGGTAGCAAGCACATATCTGGAAGGAATTGGCTAATTCACCAGCAAGACAAAAATACACCTTAGATGGAAAAATTCTCTTGAAGAATCGCCTAGCAAATTCACAAAGAGTTACAACTGAGAAGAAAAAAATGATTGAGACATTTAGTCCAGACATTCTGGGAAATATACTGGAGAGGTAGTATGTTCTAACTCCAAAAAAAAAAATCTTCACTGCATGAGAGGGGAGGAGAGCATAAAAGCATATTTAAGCAAACGTGGCATAGTTTGATAGGTACCAGGTTAATAGGGTAACAGAATTGTCTGGGAAAATGAACGTATTTAACACCATGGAGAAACTGGCTCAGATAGAATGTTGCTCCCTTATCACTTCACAACTGCTCTAACCAGAATTTCACCTTTGGTCTTCTTTTCCAGTAAACCCCACTTAAGTCCTTTTCCATTCCTAGAAACGCCACCTAAGCCTTTTCCTCTAAGAGAAAACATTAATAAGCTTGGAATTGGTTCAGAATCCAGTGAAACCAGCAGGTGACTCCAAGGGCAAAGCAGTTGAGATTCTTGAATTCAAAAGCTTATTTCTATCTCAATAACTGCCTAGAGATAAGGGCTTTTCCTACGATTATCAATTGCCTTTGTTGCTTCAAGGCAGCCTTGAAAAGTTGTCTTGAAAAGTGTTCAATCTTCAGTTAGTGACTAACCATTATCAAAGTGATACCCATAGTTGTTATTATTACAATCAAGACATTGCAAGTTTTTCCTTCTACATTTTCCTTCCAACATTTTCCTTCCAACTTTATCAAGCTTTTTTCCCCACTGTCCCATGAAAAATGTCCTCTTTCTTATTTTTGTAACCTGAGGAAGGCTATTGAGACTTCTGCATGTATTTGCTTGATTGTGCAATTGAGGAGCTTCAGCAGGGGTTCAGATCATACATAGGGAAATGCTATTGTTAAAGAGTTCTATGCCACCCATCTTGCCAAGATGACTCTGGGTAGCTTACAGATCCTTTCCTTATCACTTTTTGATTTCTGTGCTAAAATATTTCAAAACTTGCTTCAAAACTTAAAATGCCCTTATTAACATCATTGAACATTCTTATCTTTCTTCATATAAATTATATATTGTGGGCTCCCGAGAAATTGCAACCAGTTGCCAAGTGTCTGAACTTTGATCACATGACTTTGGAGATGTTGCAACAAATGCATGAAAAATGGTCATAAGTCATTTTTTTTCAGTGCCATTGTAACTTCGGTCACTAAAGGAACTGTTGCAACTTTTCTACCTATAATTTTACAGCCTTAAGTCAACGATAAGCTTGAGAATGTCAATTTCACATAATACAGATGACAAACTATTCAGTGTTATTTTGTTTTGTGTCATCTATGTTTTTTATGTTTTAAATGCCTCACAATTATTATTAGCATAAAATTAATGAGATTAATACTGGCCTCAACCAGATTTGAAATAGAATTGCTTTCATTATCAAAACAACAACAACCCCTAAGTGTAGTAAATGTAAGATGTCCCGCTAGCACCTCTTTCAAAAGGTAATCAGTTCAAGAATCATCTAAACAATTAAAGTAATACAGTAGGCAGTGATAGTTCACTGGTTAGGGTTGGTATAGGAAACTGGTATAGGAAACTACTGAATTAACATTAAATTACTGCTGTCAGTTGTTAGTTGAATCAACAAATCCATTCATATTTTTCACTCTTCTAACATGTTTATAGCTAGAGAAATTAAGCAAAGAAAAAAACACCCTAATCATTAGCACCAAGATGTCTCAGCTGGTTCGCTGTCATGGAAGCTTTGAAGACAAATGATAATTACACTGCAAGTATGCTCCAATGAATCACCAAAGCCATACACTAGTAAACACAAATGTTCTCTGGTTGATCTATTATTTAATCAAGGTGTTGGGAGAAAAGAAAGATCTGTCAATCATTTTAAAAATGTTTATTTCTAGCCCTGAAAGAATCATTAAACATAGACAATACAGTAGTTAATATTGTGGTAACATTAAATAACAGAATGAGATTAAATTATACAAAATTTGAGGACAATTAAAAAAATTAAAAGCTTGCATTATTTCCATCTCCATCTGACATAAGAAAGGAACAAATAAAGAAATCATTAATTCCAGCTACAAAAACAAATTCTTCAACACTTAATTGACTCCAACAGAAAAGTGAATTGACTCCAAATTATTCCAGAGTATGCATATGATAATCACTTAAGTTAACTGGATGTAATTTCAAATGATGAATGACTCCACCCAAACCAAACATGCTTCACTTTACACTAAGGGGGAGGAGGGAGGGAGAATAAGAGCTCAACATTCCAGATAACCTTGCTTTAATGAAACATGTTTTCTCATTACAGTATCACACCATCAAACATACATGACAATCTTGCCTAAGATCCAAAAACTGATTTAGTTATTTGATGGAAGTGATGAGTTGTTTATGAACTCATACACTCATGAACTTTTTGTCACATAAAGTGACAAATACATAAAGTTATCAAATTAAAATCTCCTCTCTCTCTTCAGCAATTTCCACAAAACAGTATTTTGATTTAGGAAATTGCTTTAAGATGGAGTTTTAAATTTCAATCTGGCTCAATGTTTTAAGTTGACCAACACTAATTATGTTTCAGAAATATGTACCTCATGACTGAATGAAGCAGCCAATATTTATTGATTTTATTTCTGAAAATCTGATCAATGAAATTTCTACTTCTGTTTCTGAAACAAGTAACGTATGTTCAATAAATTACAAACAACTTTGTTGTTTTGTTTATCTAATCGAATGTTCCCATCCATTCATTTCAATCTTTTTAATGAACAATGGGCACAAAAATTAATTATTATATTAGCTGTATATTACACTTTAAGAATATCAAATAGACACAATTTGGAATACTTGGATACCTTCAAGCAAAGTAATAAGTGTACAATATAATTCAACTCCTGTGTTAATTCAATTGTAAGAAATTTTTGAGTGATTTGAAAAACATTGTTAAAATTCAGTTCATTAACTACTAAAATTATGACAATAAACATTAAGAATTCTAAGTATTCTGAAGGGAACTATCTTTCATACTATTATAAAAAACACTAAAACATACACATCCACAGAAGCCTTCATTTCTACATATTCCATTGCCAGCAACAGACAAAGACCCAATAAAAGATTAAATTAACTGGAATTCTTAATGTCTTAAAAATTTATCAATATAAGATCAAAATTATTTTAACTTCTGTATTAACATTGAAAGCCATTTTTAAAAGAAGGAACTGGACTTAAAAATACATCTCAGACTAGGACATCACACCCTCTTGGACCAAACCAAAGCACATTCAAAATATTCTGAAAATAAATAGACTGGTTTGTTACACGATTTTTAGAGTAATACTTTTGAAAAGATATGGATGTACAAGTGTGGCATTGTTTTAGTTGCATTAATAAGGCATTGCTGGTATCAATCAGAAAGAAAAAAAGTTCCAAGGTGTAAAAAAATTAGAGCCCTTTGTATTATTGTGGATCAAAACCTGGAATATGGCCAGCAGCCATTTTACAATACCTTCATCATGATCTTCTTATTTGAATATTGTTCACAAATAGAAAAAGGGCTTAGCACTGACCATGAGAAAAGCTACAAGAGGCACCCTCTTAACTAGGACTTTCAGAAGTTCTCCCAAAAATACTATCTAGGAATGCAAGAAAGCTGGAGCACCAAATTAAATAATGTCTTACATTATTATTTGGCACATTATCATTCAGAAATGTTCTATCAAAGTCACAAAAATACAGTGATTTTAAATTTGAGCAATGTGAAACTCCAAACCTTGCCCCATTTAACCAGATGTTGGCTTACTTTATTAATCTAATCAGTTTCTTTTATCATGAGAGGCACTTTATCTTTTTTTCCTCCTTAATAGTAAAGTTTCTTAGTCCTCACGAGACAGTTCCAATAATTTTGAACCTAAATTATTCCCTCTCCCATTTCTACCTGTATAAAATAGCACTTCCGGTGTTCTGAGGCTTTAGTCAGCTGAATCATATAAAAATCTTGGATCTTTTGCAAATCTTCCGGGTCTTTTATTAGTAGAAATAGTATGAATATATTTATATATGTATATATATATATATATAAAGAAAGAAACCTCTAATACTTAGTCCTGACAATTTCAAATTTGTTTTGGAGAAAAAATGTACAACATATACAAAATGTATTTAATACAAAGAAAGGTAATTTAAAAATCAGAAGGCACCAGCATGTAGCCCATAGCCCAAGTCAGAACATGGATAAAAGCACTTTGCTATAAAACAACACATTTTCCAAGATATCCCTTTAAAAGGTTACCAATCAGCCTACACAGGCAAGGAACAAATGGAAGACGATTCATAGGAGTGGGGGTTTTCTCCCCAAGCTCAAAGGATGGTTTCATTACTGAAAAGAAAATACTGCTCCCATTACCCAACAGGCATTTGCCCTCTTAACATTCAGAGGCATCTTTCCCTTATTTTACAAAGTCCATGCACAAATTTCTACATCCAGTTGTGCTGAGCTGCTTTCTTTCCACTCTTGTCTTCTGTTCTTTGTTTCAGAACTGTTACTGAATAATTACAGTCCCCAGGTATCTGCATGGTTAACGTAAGGGTTATACCTAACTGCATATTAAAAGGAGAAAGAGGAACTTTCACATTTCTATCTGTCTTAAGTAACTCAAACATTCCCATGCTTTGAATTACTGCCTAGCAAAGGAAACCTAAGGTGAAAAAAGGTCAGCAGATTACAGTAATACCTCCCTCTAAAAGCTTGAATCGATTGTTCAAGTATTGCAAATGTTCAAATCAGAACACAGATGGGAACTGGTACAGCAAAGTCACTGAAAAACAACTCATTGGCAGAGCAAAATATTGAGTTGTCTATAGAAGTTGTAAAAAGGCCAGTGATTCAGTTTACAACTTCTTCAAGACTAGCAGAAAAGTTCACTATTATCACCATTTTTCTTCTCTTGTATCTTGGAGCTGAGGTGAATTTTTCCCTTCTGCAGATTTTCAACGTCTCTAACAAGAGCAACAACTTGTATATTATAGGAAGATTTAAACAAAAAACAAAGCAGACAAACAAACAAAACCAGGAATGATGAAGAACACAACAGCAATGTTAGCGATTACTCTTCATGGCTTCTTTGGCCGCTAGAATCAGTGGTGTCAAACTTGACAAAGGTTTTGCCACTTTCAAGAAAGGATGCTAGTGGAAAGAAAAACAGGAAGTTTTAATGGATAGATAATTCAAAATACCATTTCAAAACAAATACTTTGAAAGCAATCCACAGATTAAATTATACACAGACATGGTAATGATAAGAGTATATTAAAAGAAAGGAGAAGCAAACTTGGGGAAGTTTTAGTACTCAAGTTATTGTCACAGAAATAATTCCACAGATGGCTGTTACAATGAAGGAAGAATGTTCTCCCACCATTTCTTTACCAGAATATTTAAATAAGTATGATTCTAACTACCTTACTATGCTATGAATAGAGATTAAGAAGAAAGTAATTCCAGTAAATTGTGGCTTTTAATTTTCAAACTTTGTTAAACTTTATTAAATGACACTAACAATATCTTTCTTGAATGGAACAAAACCAAGACTTCTGCAAATTCTTCCTATCCTAAGGAATTCCACAGGTCATCCTTCTATATATAATAGTGACTATTCTTAGCTATATTTTTACAAGCATCTAGAAAGGCCATGTAGTTGTCTTCCTTTCTTCCCTTCATGACAATTTTCCCGTATTAGCAATGTGAAGCCTGCATCTATATGTTAAAGACAGACTTTTAATCTCAGTTTAAGCTGAAGTGGAAAAGGGAGGTATAGTCAGAAGGGTGGGGATACTGCAATATGTCAAGAGAAGAGAAAGGGTAGATGTCTGTTTCCCACTGGTTTACTGTATGGCATTGTAGAAGCACATACAGCTCCTCTCTTTCCGGAAGAGTACATATTGATGCATACAAGAGGAACAGGAAGATTCTATCTAGATAGCCAAGAATTTTAAAAAGGCAGCAATTGTTCCCCAAAAATCAGACTGGGGAATTCCTCAGATCTTCCCCTTATTGAAATGTATTTCATTTATATTTAACATTATTCTTAAATTTATAACACTTTAATTTCTTTACCTGTAGTAGTTCTTTGGCTGACCCTCTTTTCTCTACATCCATTTCCAAACAACTATTTAAAAAGTCACGGAATATTGGAGTCAGTTTCTCTGGGCTCTGCAGCTCGGGGGTGCCATTAGTTGCTATTAAATATAATGCCTGTAAAGAAAAAAAAATCTTGAACATTAATAAATCAAAAGCTGATAAATATTTTTGTATAGATACAATTTGAAGATATGATTATTCAGCCGTGGTGGTAGTCTTCGGTGGCAGCTGTCTACAATCGTGGCCACTTTAAGACTTGTGGACGTCAACTCCCAGAATTCCCTAGCCAGCTATGCTATGCTGAGTTGAAGTACACAAGTCTTAAAGTGACCAAGGTTGGAGAGCCCTGCTCTATTTCCCATGCTTAGTATATTTCAGAAAACCCTGGTTTTCTTAAAAGCCGAATAGAAATACCCAAAAAGGAAAAACCAAAAAAAAAAGCCTTATAGATGCCCATCACGCTGCTCATCATTATTTCAATGAGAAGCTTTTTACTTTTATTTTGCTCGCAATGTGTCTCCCATTGTATATATACTATAATAATAAAAGTCACTCTGTTATTTACAACTAAGGGTTGGGATAAATTCAACTGCTTCCTTTCCTCACCACTATTGGTTTCTCAGTGGGCCTATTTTGGAGGTCGCCCTTACCCTGAAATACCACAACTCTTTCATTCACTCATTACATTCTTTTACACATCCAAAGTATACATCCCTTGGTTCTTTTAAATAGGTTAGTCTGAGCCTATGATATGTTGTGATATGTATTTTTATATGGAGTTACCTGCAGCAACCACTTTGTGTGTAATGGGGAGGCAGGGTTGTAAGCTATTAGCTCTGTCCTCAGCAGTAATCTATGCTAGCATGACACAATAACAAGCAACCTCTATGCCTCAGCCTAACTTAACTTTCTCTAAAAATTGTCAACCCAGCTCCACAATCAACTTAATCAGGAAACTGAAAAGAAGAAATAAAATGGAAGATCACACTTGATTTTCTGCCTCTGTCCAACCTATCCCATTCATGCAAGAAAACACTCTTAAAGGATAGTGAGGGTAAGAATAATAACATTTCTACACCTCTAGACTGCAACTTTTTCAGTTGTTTGTTTTTTTAATTTTTTTTTAGCAAACCATGTAATTTGACTGGGACTTGCTATAAATTAGAATACATTTTCAGGAAATGGCTGACATTTATTTAGTTTGTGTTAAACTATAATACTAAATGTCCCTAAGCTCTACTACTAGCAACTTTGCCTCAATAGGCAAACTTTCCCCTGGCAAAAGATCATACAGCATTTTATTTTTATTTTTGCTTCATTGTGGGATAGATTTGTTATAGTACTTACCCTCAAAGGATTTTCATTGAGATAGGGAGGTTCACCTTCAACCATTTCAATAGCCATAATACCTAGAGACCAGATATCCACTTTAGGGCCATAAGCCTTCCGTGTGACCACTTCAGGAGCCATCCAATATGGTGTTCCAACCATTGTACTCCGTTTGCTTTGCTCTGGAGTTATCTGAGCACAAAACCCAAAGTCAGCTGCAGAGGAAAAAGAAGGAGGGGGAAGCAAACATGACTTAAATATATCACTGAAATCATCTTTGACATATTTATCATTCCAATTATCCTGAACAAAGAGCTATTTTATGCTCATTCAGGTAGTCCTGGACTTATGGACACAATTGGGATCAGCAATTCCTATTGCTAACCAAGGTGTTTGTTAAGTGAATCACACCCAATTTTACATTTTCTTGCCATAGTTGTTAAGCAAATCATTACAGTTGTAAAATGAATCACACAGTCACATGAATCCAGCGTCCTCATTGACTTTGCTTGTTGGAAGCCAGCTGGGAAGGTCACAAATGGTGATCATGGAACCCTGGAATGCATTTGTTAAAATGACCGTGCTGAACACAAAACCTGTTCAGCTTTGTACTTCCTTGTTTTTGAAGCATTGGGTGACATCTTAAAATAGGAAGGGAGGGAAACGTGCAGAGGACATTGGGTGTTTGAATAATTTCATTGTTAGTCTAATCAAGGTTGCCACCTACTGGCTTAAAAATGAAAACTTAATGGTGATATGCAGTTTAATATTACTTTTATAATGTGAATGCTGGAGCTATCATGTACTTACTCAGCTTAACTGAACCATCCATTCCCAAAAGCACATTGTCACTTTTAATATCTCTGTGAATCACTTGGTTGGCATGTAGAAATTCCAGTGCCTGCAAACACTGCATGAAGATAATTGAAAGGTTTATTGTCCAAACAAATTCAAAATTTATATTTGGCTAATTGAGTTATCTCAATAGCTAAATTAGATTTAAGTACAGGTTGTCCTCACTTAAAGACCATAATTGACACTGGCAACTTCATTGCTAAGTAATAAGGCCATTAAGTGAAATATCACGCAATAACATCAGACTTATAGCAGTTACATTGCAGCCATTAAAGGAATTACACATATTCGCTGAGATGTCACTGCAACTTCCAATTTTACTGCCAGCTTTTCCATTTGCTTTGCTTGTCAGAAGCCAACTGTGAAGCTTGCAAATGTTGCAATGATCATAAATGCAATCACATGACCATGGGGAGACTGCAATGGTTGGAACTTGAAAGGTTGCTAAACAGTGCAGTCATTAATCAAGGATTACCTGTATCCCCCAGAGTATTTCACATTTACTTAAGCAAAGGAAAAAATTCCAAAAATTCTTAGATAATATCTTAGAAATTAAATTTGAAATGAAACAATAATTCTTTTTGCTAGATATTATCCCAGAACATATAAATAAAAACATAGTATTTGATTGGAAACTTAAACAGAGAATATGCAAAAATGGCAAAATTAACACAATATATACATTACAGAAGTTTAACTAAATTTAAGCAGGAATGGGTTCCCTATGTAATATATATCATGCAGTAGGGGAAATACAAACATTTAGAATATGGTATAAATATATAATAACATATGCATTTTAGACACCATAAATACTATAAATTAATTGGAGTATAAAAAGGTAAGTCAGAAACCAAATACTTGTCTGCACTATTTTTTCGTTTTTCTTCTTTTTTTAGCATTTACAAATAGCAATAAAAGTGAAATTTTGGCACAAAGTTCAAAGATTTATATTCTTTTCCATGCCATAAAATCTCAATGTACTTTGTCTGATATGATCAATCTTTTATTAATGTTATACATTAATTGCATAACATTAGTAATTCTCTTAGTCCATGTATTGATATATCATTTAAAATTATATTTGTTTTAAATAAATAAACTTTAGTTAATCACATAAGTACTTTCTGTCTAAGAATTTATCTACATATTTATTCAACCATGATGGTTGAATGTTTATGGTTCTATTTATATTCTACCATAAACATTTCTTCATCTAAAATTACTGTCTATGCATATGGAGATCAGTTATGCATAGTATTTAATTTAAATACTCTAATTCATCTTCACAATTCATTTTGCAACAAAGCAAATCTTTAACCTAACAAGCTATCATTAATTTTCATTAAAAAAGACTTCCCGACTCAGAGAGAAATAAATATTTCAGAAGAATTTTGTACTGCACTGAGTGCACATACCTGCATATCCACATATGAAATCTATTACATGAATTGCCAATTATGAAAACTGAGAAGCAATATATTGCCATTCAGTTGCTTCTTTGCTGTAGTGAAATACTTTCCTCCCATTTTAAGATTTATATTATCCATATAATACTATTATAATATATGTAATAGTATAAAACTATTAAATGTTTAAATGGAGTTTGTAGAGACTTGATGGAATACTTTATAACTAGAATATACTAAAGGACACAATTTGTTCTAAAGGAGAAATTACACATCTTAAAAACATCCACACTTACTAAAAAGTTGAAATGACTGAATTTAGCTATGCTATACAATGCATGGCACTGAACAAGTGATACTTACAAAGTGCATTTATGACAGTTGCAGCATCAAATGCAATCATGCAATCACAATCCAGACACTCACTAATTCATGTCTACAGTGTTGCAGAGTCCCACCATCATGTGATCACTATCTATGTGACCTTCAGTGCCAGCTTCTAACAAGCACAGTCAATGGAATATCTGGCAGGAGATTGCAAATGGGGACCAGATAACATTGTGTTTAATAACAGGCTGCATGGAATTCACTTAACAATAGCCGCTGGAACTTGCTAGAACTGCCACGTCACTTAGCAATGTGTTCCCATGATATTACGCTTTACAACCACATTGTCTAGCAACCAAAATTCTGGTTCCAATTACTGTTGTTAAGTGAGAATTATGGAAAAGATGTGAGGATGCCTGCTCAATAAAGATGGTGAAATGCTAACAGGTGAAAAAAAAGAGCAATTCAACTCTTGATTTGACTCAATCTTCTCCAAAACAGTAGATTTCATTAGGCAATTGTGAAGAGCAGAATGAAAGAGCAAGAATACTCTAAGAGCAAATGAGTTGTATATTATTAAAATTGTAAGATTCCCAAAACAGTTCATAAAAAGAGCAAACTGTGAGCACCTTGAATACAAAGCAATAATTACCAGTAGTATGAATTTGTCCTCAATAATCTTGCCAGATTACCGTAACCTTTCCTCATTTTTTAAATGAAGTAACTAAATTTTGGGAGAGTTTTAGAGATAATAACTCTTCCTTTCAGCAAACAATTTGACCAAGTACCCCAAGACATTCTGGTCAATGTGTGCTAGTTATATAAGACACTTAAATAGATACACAGCTAGTTTTAAAAAATTGTTGTTGGTGCACTACTAAAGTGCTACCAAATGGTTCAGTTCCTGGCTTTCTAATCATTAACATATTTATTAATAAATTAGATGAAAATATGCAAAGAATGTTTATCAAGTTTTTCTTTCCTATTTATATTTTTAATCAAATATTTCCTATATATTCAACCAGTATCATAGGCAAAGACAGTTCAGAATTCTCTGTAGCATGAATAAACAACTTCAGTGCAAATTTGGCTCCAAGAGACTAATCCACACTATTATTTACTCCCATTAACATGGAGATTATAGCTAGAATTTCTAGATTCAGGTTATTTTTTATCCAAGATATGTTTCCTCGGCATGAGCCATGGTTAGAATGCAGTACTGCAGGCTACTTCTGCTGACTACCAGCTGACTGCAATTTGGTAGTTCGAATCTCATCAGGCTCAAGGTTGACACAGCCTTCCATCCTTCCGCACTCGGTAAAATGGGGACCCAAATTTTGGGGGCAATGTGCTGACTCTGTAAACCACTTAGAGAGGGCTGTAAAGCACTATGAAATTGTATGTAAGTCTAAATGCTATTTACATTCAGGAAATCACTCAATCAATATCCATCATATAATTGACATTTTCCAAAGTTGTAATTAAATCTATTCCTTCCCTTAATCACCCACCTCTCTGCAGACAGCAGCAATCTGCGCCTCATCCATACAAGTCTCTGTAACTACATCAGTAAGGGATCCACCAGCCAGATACTCCATTACAACAAAAAGTTCATCTCCAACCAGATAACTGAAAACAGAAAAACAACATTAAATTTCAACACAATGAAACAACTGTTTGAAGTTAGATTGGGAAAAGAAACTAAAGTAAATATACAATACAAATTTATTAGTACCAGAGTTACATATTGTGCAAGCACTGCATTAGTTACCAATTGGCTTCTGAATACAGTTTAACATGCTAGTTTTAACCTATAAAAGTCCTTTTGTCTTAGCATAAAGAGACATGAGGACTTGCCTCCTTCAACCACAATAGTCCTGTCCAACATAAGCAACTTGGAAAACACTGCTGAAGATCCCCCACTACTAGGAAACTAAGAGCCAAAGCTAGGAGCAATACGTACTTTCCATTATGGCCCAGTGCTTGTGGAATAGTTTCAACCAGAAATTAAGCTAGCTATGATACTATTGGTCTTTGAAAATAAGTTGAAGCTCTTTTGGGGCAATGCATAATTACTTACATGCTCCCATTTTAAGGTAATTTAATTATTTGCTATGATTATTTTTTATTATTTTTGTGTTATGAGTACTTTTCATCATGTCACAAGTTGCAAGTGTTGTAAACATTTAAAATAGCAATAAAACAAAAGAATTAAGTATGCGAGATTAGGTATTGGAATGCTTTTTTATAACTACATATCAGTATTCTCTTCCTTTGGCCATCTCCTCCCATAACTATCACAGCTGAATCTGCACTAGACCAGACAGGGCATTTATCTATCCTTAGTTGGGGGAAAATCAACAAAAGTGCATTATCACATAAAGGTGGAGAAAAAGATGCAACATATAAACCCTGGGTCTGATACACAGAATGGGCTAGATTACTGAAATCGACACCATCCTTGAGAATGGAGAAGGTGGTAAAGAGAATGACAAACACATGATTACACCCTCACAATGTAAGTTCCACCCTTTCTGTTTGTGCATCATGACAACATATCCATGTATGAAAAGGGTAGATCTTGCAGTGCAACACTGACAAAAGGAGCAAGAACCTGTCTACAGCTACAATCTACCTATCATCTTTAAGTAGCTTTTTTTTTTAATTAAGGCTTCTTGTGTCTACAATAAAAGCAAGTTATCTGTGCAAGAAATTACCTTGATTGTTTTATTGTACAATTCAAAGTTCACTTTGAAAGACCCAGATTGGTCTAATGGCTAAGGCACCAGACTAGAAAGCAGGAGTTCAAGTCCTGCCTTAGCCATGAAAGCCAGATGGGTGACATGGAGCCAGTCATTCTCACTTCGTCTCACCCGGGAAAATAGGAGGGGGAAGGTTTGTTGGATACATTTGCTGACTTGAGTCATTTGTAAAAATAATAAAGGTGGAATGCAAATTACACAAATTAAATTAATAAATACATTTCAGTCAAAGGACCAGTATAGAACAAAACAATTAACGAATTGTTTGAACACAGAAGGGGAACGTTAGATACAAAAGCTAAAGGATTGGAACAGAATATTATTACCACTATTACCAGTATAAATTATGCCTCTAGAGCTAAGAAACAGAGTGTCATTTGTTTAAAACTAAAATGTGGAAATAAAATTCTAAGACAGACATGTCTGTGTGTATTTCAGAGTTATTCAAGGATTAGCCAAGTTGCACTATATTAAAGAATGTGGCAGTTAGTCATCTTGGATCTTATCTTGTTGACATCATAACAGAGTTTGGCAATCTAAGGAGATAGAAGCCCCTTTAATCAAGAAAAGTGTTTTTGTATACAGAAGGTTTCAGATGAGGGAGAATTTTAATATCCGCATAAAAGTATAGTAAAATATGGCAATAAATACAATTGTACTTGTATCACATGGACACAGTCTAGCAGCATATGGACTATTTTTGTATTTGCTTTCCAGAATGACTCTTCTACTGTTAGTTTCTGGCATCCAGTGTGAGAGAAAGAAGTATACATATCATGCTATTATCTATCTATTTGTCAGTTAATTAGTCAGTCAATAAGTATCTTGGGTCCTTCGCTCACATCATAACAGATTTCTTAATGTTTCCTAGCTATTAATGTGGAAGGCACCACATCATCTTTTGAAGATGATCTTGTCTGATCTCAGATATTTTCACTACGTCTTGGTAACCCTCACAGTAATTTTTGTCAAGGCAGTTAATTACGCAGATCATTCAGCTGTTGCCTGATTATCAGTCACATATCTAGTGTTAATCCTCTTACATATATACCCACAATTTTATTATTATTAAGTAATTCTTACACATAAAATTTATCAAAGAAAAAGACAGAAATGAAGGCATGTAAGAATCACCACAAAAGTGTGCTCAGCTGGATTCTTCCCTGTCCACTAATCATTACCACCAACAGCCCAGGAAGATTATAATTTAAAACACTTATTATATTGTTTTTTGCAATGGGCTGTATTCTTTGTAACCAACTTTAGAAGAACTGTGATCATAAAATACAGGACACAAATAATTATATTTGTATTAATAAGTAGCAATAATAGCCATTTCTAGAAAGTAAATAATGATTGCTGCATGAAAATCTTCAATAGTATTATCAAAAATTGTTGTCCTTTAGTGACTTGTTTTAAAATAAAAGTATAATTCCAAATGGTACTAACAACTCATAATAAAATGTTTCTTATTTGGAATTTCAAAGTTATGTACTAATTTTTATGCATGCTTATAATTTCTTTAATTCAATTCAATTCAATTCAATTTATTAGCGCTTATAGACCGCCCCCTCTCCCGAAAGGGACTCGGGGCGGTGTACAGTCCATGTCAAAGAACAAAATTAAAACAATTAAAATTACTAAATGGACAATATATATATACAAATATAAAATAGGTGGATAAGAGGAGGATAAAAGATGTGCAGGACTGTATTGCTAATAAATAATTAAAATAAACAGACATTAAAATCCCAATACCCAATAAAATTAAGTCTACAGAATAATCCCCTTAAAAACCAGTAAAAATATAAATGCTAGGAGATAGGCGTTGAAATTATGCCAGGCCAGCCAGTCGGAACAGGTGAGTCTTTAGTTTCTGCCGGAAGGAGCAGAAGTCGGTGGTGGTTCTAATGTCGGGGGGGAGGTCATTCCAGAGGGTTGGGCCCATCACAGAGAAGGCCCTACTCCTTGGCGTCGCCCGCTGACATTGCCTAGCGGACGGCACCAGGAGAAGTCCTTCCCTGTGAGAGCGAATTGGCCGCTGGGATGTTTGTGGGAGGACGCGATCCCGCAGGTAACTGGGCCCTATACCATGGAGCGCTTTAAAGATGGTGGTCAAAACCTTGAAACGCACCCGAAAGACCACAGGCAGCCAGTGCGGCTCGCGCAGGAGCGGTGTTACATGGGAGTACCTGGTACTCACCATGACTGCCCGAGCGGCTGCGTTCTGGACTAGCTGCAGTCTTCGGGCGCGTCCCAAGGGAAGCCCCATGTAGAGAGCATTACAGTAGTCCAGGCGAGACGTCACCAGTGCATGAGTGACCGTGCGTAGGGCCTCTCGGTCCAGGAGGGGGCGCAATTGGCGCACCAGGCGAACCTGGTGGAACGCCCCCCTTGCCACGGCTGCCACATGGTCATCCATTGACAGCCGGGCATCTAGGAGGACGCCCAAATTGCGCGCCCGTTCCACAGGGGGCAGCTGTTCGCCCCCTATGGCCAGCGCTGGAATCAGCTGACTGAACCGAGGTGCCGGTAGCCAGAGCCACTCAGTCTTGGAGGGGTTGAGTTTGAGTCTGTTGTCCCCCATCCAGACCCCGACGGCTTCCAAACACCGGGACATCACTTCGACAGCCTCACTGGGGTGGTTTGGGGTTGAAACGTACAGCTGAGTATCATCAGCGTACAGATGGTATTCAACCCCAAAACCACGGATGATCTCCCCCAGCGGCTTCACATATGCGTTGAACAGGAGGGGCGAAAGGACCGATCCCTGCGGCACCCCACAAGTGAGTGACCTCAGGGTCGACCTCTGCCCCCCCGTCAACACACATTGCGACTGGTCGGAGAGGTAGGAGCCGAACCACCGTAAAACGGTGCCTCCGACTCCCATCCCCTCCAGCCGGCGCAATAGGATACCATGGTCGATGGTATCAAAAGCCGCTGAGAGATCTAATAGGACCAGGATAGAGGAGCAACCTCTATCTCTGGCCCTCCAGAGATCATCAACCAGCGCGACCAAGGCTGTCTCTGTGCTGTGTCCGGGTCGGAAGCCGGACTGGCGTGGGTCTAGATATTCGGATTCGTCAAGGTGTCGTGGAAATTGCTGCGCCACCACATTCTCAACAACCTTCGCTAAAAAAGGAAGGTTGGAGACTGGACGATAATTAGCCAGCTCCATTGGGTCCAGTGAAGGCCTCTTGAGTAAGGGCCTCACCACCGCCTCTTTCAAGGCAGCTGGTAAGGATCCCTCACCCAATGAAGCGTTCACCAGGCCCAGAAGCCAGCCTCGTGTCACCTCCCAGGATGCCAGTACCAGCCAGGAGGGACATGGGTCCATTAAACATGTGGTGGGCTGCAGCCGTCCACGCAACCTGTCCAAATCCTCGGGGGCAACAGAGTCAAACTCCTCCCAGAGTGGTCTTACAAGACTCACTGTTGACGGCTCGTTCGTGCCACTGGAGGGGGCCCATCCGCTCCGGATCTGAGCGACTTTGTCCTGCAGATATTCCCCAAACTCCTCTGCTCTACCCTGCAAGGGCGCCACCCGCCCTTGACAGATAACATATTGGTATTTCAAGAATGCAAAAATAGACAAAACAAGACATGGCCAAAGCTTTTGAGTTTTGATTCTGGCTTAAATTTAACTTTCCATCAGCTACATGTTGTACTAGTTACCTGTCTAGAAAATTGACTATGTTTGGGTTCTTCAGCTCTTTCATTACCAAAATTTCATTGATAATCAACTCCTTTTTGGGTTGTTTCTGTAGATTTATTTGTTTTATAGCAACCTGAAAAGTAAAGAAAGAAATCAGAAGCTGATATTCAAATAGAGGTAATTTGTACACAATTTGTGGTTTCTGCATGTTTAAGTTAAATTAATGGAAAAAAATCTAGACCAAGTTAAATACCATTTGGTTCCATTGTGAGGACAGACTGAATAAACTGAAAATTACACCCCTTACAGACATATAAATACAACCAACATAAATAATTAGTAACAGAAAGGGGTATGTCCTTGTTCTTGATAAAATACATAAACTTCACATCTTGAAGTCAACATTTGTGGCCTTGATTATAGATAACAAATCAAACTACAATGAGATTACAATGTCAGAATAGAAAATAGTTTTAGTAGAACCTTGATATTCACGAGTCGTGGCTATAGCTATGGTAGTTACCAACTTTTTTCATGAGCTATGAACCATGATGATCTAAATCCCTCATATAATTATTAAAATTCAATAATTTATGTGATATAATTTACTCCTTATTACTGTTGCTGAAACAGAACTGGAGAGTCTCCCTTAGCTATTCTAAACAAGACAGAAATTTATCAGTAGATCCCATTTTATCTTCTTAAGTTTCATTGTATTTTATAAATTTTCACCAATACGTTCCACAGCAAATCCAAATGAGTATCAACTTTGAATCTGTTCTTACCTCCTGTCCTGTCGCAACATCTACTGCAATGAAAACGGTACCAGAAGCTCTAAGAAAACCAAATATGCAATTAGTGGTAACATTTCAGGCATTTAACATGCATGTGCATGAACAGGCAAAGCTTTGTATTTCCTGGAGAATATCATTGTATTTTAAAGACAAATGGAGTGGGATTAAATCATAAACTAACAGACAATAAGATCAATAGGTACACAAAATAATACAGAAAAAATTCAAATCTTTCATTTTACAAAAGAAAGAAATAATAAAACCACCTGGACAAAATGTATAGCCTGCATATTTGGGCTTAGAATAAACTCTCTCTTTATTCTCTTCCACAGGAGAAAGAAAAAGCTCATGCTTGGAATTCTTGGTCAGAGTTTCCTTTTTCATTACATATATTGTAAATAGTACAGCACATTAATAATTGTTTTATGGTTTAACGTATTTTTTGGAGTATAAGATGCACCAAGGTTTTGAAGAGGCAAATTAAAAAAAAAATTTTTTTGCACTCTGCAAACCTCCCCAAAATGGCCCGTTTTTGGTGAAAAAAAGGGCATGAATAGCCTTTACGAGGCTTGTAGAGTGGTAGAGGGGGCAAAAAGGAGCAAAAAATGGCCCCGTTTTTTGCTCATTTCTGCCCTCCCCAGCCCCCAGGAGCTTTCTGAAAGCCTCCTAAAAGCTATGCACGGCCATTTTGGTGAAGAGGGCGGGGTTTTGGGAGGCAAAAAATGCTGTGTACAGTGTATAAGACGCACCCAGATTTTCAGCCTCTTTTTTGAGGGGAAAAAGGTGCATCTTATACGCTGAAAAATACAGTATATTTTGTTGGATGTCTGTTTTGATTTATATGCTGATATACACTCATACCAACACATATGTATGCTAAAATAACAACATTTAACTTAATTTAATTTAATTAATTATGCATAGGTTAGTTATGAATACTTACCCCTGTCCTATTTTTTCATATCTGGTATATTTTTTCTTGGGATCTCCTATACTAACAATTGTTCCTAAAAGGTAATTATAACACTATAAGTAAACTAAAAAAATAGTATCAGATCCAAAGCAATAACACAAACAATACTGACTTGTCATTAGAAGTCAATATTTTCTCTTATATTGCTTTGTATTCAACATTTCTATGTTTAATTAAAAGAGGAAGGATATATTTATATCAACATTCCTGTTTCATATAAAACACTATTTCTAAATTATATCAATGCAGCTCTTTATCTCCAGAACACAAAGGTAATTCAAAGGCAGGACAACTTCTTTTAATAGCACTAATTCTGCTCTCTCAATACAGTGGTTATTGAATTCATCCCTTATAATGTATGCAGACAACCTACAAATCATCTGCAATCTCACATATTTTTCTGCAAAACATTAGAAAGCCATTTCTTATCTCATTTAATGAACAACTGTATCTCAGAAAACAGATCACAATTTTTCCATTGTTAATTTCACTAAGAAAAATTATCTTGGGAGGATGGGTAGTCACTGGGAAATGAAGGTAATAAAATTCCACAGTACCAAGTAACTTTGATTAAGATTATCAACTTGCCATTTCTAATAATGAAGTTCTGAAACCAGATTGTCAGGAGATGGATTAAGGAAAAAAGTTCTTATTTCAATATGCAAAAGCAAAGACATACTGCACTGCCTACTTTACATTGTTTAGCAAGTTTTATAGAGTCCAGTGCAGCCCCCAATTCAAACACTGCCTGGACTGTATGGTTTTACAAATATATTTTTAAGAAAATATGCAACATTCAGAAAATAGGTTTTATCCACAATACAATTGACAATGAAGGGAGATGTATATGCTAAGGAAATAACCTTTTTCACAAATGAAGTTTATTGTTGTCACAAACTCTGTTGTTTGATCTCAAAAGAACTAAGTACTGTCTGGGGTACTTAGACTGGGGTATCTAAAATAACATCCCAGAAGGAGGCAGTGCCAAAAAAATTGCCCAGAAAATTATATGGATGTATTCATGTAGTTACTAGGAATAAATCAGACTCATAAAGCCTATGCAGCATATTTGGTTTTGAGATAATTAATGTCTTATTTTTATGACTATCAAATTCCTACTTACGTAATCTTTCTGTGATCTCTTCATCTTTCATCTTGTTTTTCTTTTTCTGTTTATCAGCTAATTTAGCATTGTCACTTAGATCGCCACATGGTGCTGGGATGGGATCTATTACTGATCGTGTATAAACCTTAACAAACAAAATTATGGTTGTAATCTCATCGTATTTTAACATCTGATTTCTTTTCAAGTTCAACTGCCATATATATTTATAGCCACCACTGTATAGCAATGTAACTATTTGAATTTGCTGATTAACACTAAGGTTTGGTCTATAATGATTATAAAAATGGAGCCTTAATTTTTTTTCCCAAGAAAGGGTCACGTAATTTAATCCAGACAGATTTTAGTCTCTAAATGTGCTCTATGATTCTACCGTATATGAAAGATAAAACTAGAGCAACCATCAAATTAGGAGGTTGACAACTATCCTAGAAGACCAAATCACTTCTACACTGTTAGAAAGAAAGCTGCATGGATTTCTCTACACAGTGACCATGAGTTCAGCTTGATTCTATGTCTTTATCTTTATGAGAATAAAGAAGGATTGGCCATCATTATCTGGTGTACTATAACATTACTATAGTAGTCCTCAACGTACAACTGGGACTGAAATTTTGGTCACTCAGCAATGAAGTCATTAAATGAGTCATTAAATGACTGGACCTGATTTTACAATCATTTTTACAGCTATCCTTAAGTAAATCTCGTGGTTGTTAAGCAAATTCAACTTCCCTAACTGACTTTGCTTTTCGGGAATTGGCTGGGAAGGTCACAAATCACAATTACATGACTACAAGACACTGCAACCATTGTATATGTGAGCAAATGTCAAATGCTTGAATTACAATCATGTTACTACGAGGATGATTCAATGGTCATAACTTCAAGGACGGTTAAACAATCACTTTTCCTAAGACTGCTGTAACTCTGGACTGTCATTAAAGAAATGGTTGTAAATTGAGGGTACTCTGTCTATCATCCTCTATAAATATGAAGGCAATTATTCAAGTCATGTTTTGCCCTTAGCAGCCAAATACACTAATGAAGTAAAATCAAATCACTTTTCTGATACCTAATTCAGATGGGGAGTACTGACCAAAACAAAGAAAATTAAGTTGCTAAGAGACAAAGAGAGATAAGAACTTTTCAGAAGCTAAAATACTGGTTTTAAAACAGAAACAGACCTGTTAAGATGGTAACTGCATGCAAGAAGTAGTCCTCATTAATCAATACTAATTATGAACCTTTCCCTTAAAGTACTTAATAGTTTTAACTACTGTATATCACAGTGAACAATAACATTACAAAAGGATTGTGGCTAAAAGCAACAGATCTAAGCAACCAAGACCATTTGGTTTAATAGAGATTTGAACTATACTTCCTCAGATTGTAGAAAAACTGCAAAAAGCTCTGATGTGCATTAAGTAGTGAAAATGAAATAAAACTTCTCACCGATTTTGTATGATCTGGTCTTGGAGCAATAACTGGAGGAGCCACTTCATCCTCCTCTTCCTCTTCAGTTGCTGTTGAAGGCTCTGACCTTTTTGCATTAAGCTATAAATTAGAGATTTTTAAAAAAATATGGAAAATAAATGAATTGAACTATACAAGCTTTATTTATTTATGAGGCCTATTTAAATAATAATTCATTACAAAAAGTATACGTAGTTGAAACCACTGCATGTAGTCCTCAACTTATGACCACAATATTGGTTGCTAAGCAAAGTGGCAATTAATGAGTCATGTCCAAATTTACGGGTTTTTTGCCACCGTTGTTAACCGAATCACAGCAGTTGTTAAAAGAATCATGAGCTCATTAAGCGAATCCAACTTCCCCCATTAACTTTCTCAGATGCTGGCTGGGAAGATCACAAATAGTGATTACTTGGTCTCAGGACTCTGCAACTGCCGTAAATATATGTGCAGTTTGCCAAGTGCCTGAATTCTGATCACATGACCTGTGGTGATATCATGGTCTTAAGTGTAAGAACTGGTCATAAGTAAGATGTTTCAGTACTGCTATAACTCTGAATGGTTTATAAATGAATAGTTGTAAGTCAAGGACTACTTTTATATTAGAGTGCAATATTTCATTTATTATTCCCGTATGAAATGTTTATAACCAAGCAGGCACAGTATCATGCCAGGGTAGAGTAAACACAGAACTCAAGATACATATATCCAAATTATGCAATCTATATATCAAAAATTAATGTCCAATAAGGACTTGTAAACAAAGGGGTTATTACATATATAAGCTGCCATAGAAATTGAACTCCAAAACATGAATGGCAACTGAAATCTGAAAGAGGAAATTAAGTCATCATATTGAAAGCTGATATTGCCACCTATCAAGAAACCATCTAATCTTTCCTTTCTCCTAGTTGTCTCTCTGCCATTCCATTGAGCTTTTGTATGAGACAACAAGGCAAAACATTATTCCTACTCTCTACAAAAAATTAACTTATAGAAGAGATCCCACTTTTCTTTTGGTTTAGTTGAATTAATTTGTGAAACTTTAACATATAAAAAACAATAGTTTCTCATCAAATGATCTTGAAAGCACTACTGATGAACTGAACCTCTGATTAAAATGAATGAAATTATATTTCTGATAACTGAATAGGTTGAAATACAGAATATCTGAAGCCCATTAAAATTACTGCACAACAGGATTTCAATGACATGAAAGGAAATATAATGTGAATATACTTACTGCTATTGCTCCTGAAAGAAATCCATCCTTATCTAGAAAAAAAATTTGAAGTGAACAAAAAAATTAAAGTATTAATGTAGTAATGATAACACCCATAAAATGTAGTGAGTTGATACACACCTTGTTCCAAAGAGAGTTCTGAACTAATTGAAATAAGGAGAAAAGCCTAGCTTTTAGTTTTATTCCAGTATAATGTACTTGCAGTTTAAAAAAAAGCCCTACTTGATCCAACTATTTTCTAAAGAAACAAAACATATGAAAGATGAGGAATGACACTCAGAATCTCTCTCTTGCACTATTACAACAAAGTATCTAGCAAACTGTTGCCTGAAGAAATCAAACAGGAATTCATATTGTTTCCATTTCATGGATACCGGTACTATTCCCTTTAATCTCCAGGGGAATTAAAAGTATTTAATATTTTATGCACAATTAAAAAGTAAATCTAAATCGTCCTTCAAATCAAGTTTATATTTAATGAAGTGCATTTTGGGCTGCTCTACCTTCATTAATTGAAAGGGGAAACTTGATCTGCAAATCATGTGCTGTTTCTAAAAGTTAGATCTGAGTATGTTTAGCATGCAGAATAAACAGAGGTATGATAGCAGTCTTCAAATAATTGACGAGCTATTACACAAAAAAAGAAAGAAAACTATTTTCCATTGCCCTAGAATCAGAATCAGACCAGAACTAATAGATTAAAACTCCAAGAAAGAAGGTTTAGGTTAGATCTTTAAAGACATTTCCTGACCGTACAAGTTGCAGCATGAAGTAGTGAGTTCTCCTTCACTGGAGATATTCAAAGCCTGAATAGTCAGTGAACCATCTAGTGGAATGTACACTGAGCAGGAAACCTGTCTAGATGGTGTCTAAGGTCCATTACAATTCTAATCATAGAGTTAACTCATCCTGAAAACATGCATGGAGCTAGTAACTTTAATTTTTAGATGGGCAGAGATCCCTACTTTAAATAAAAACAAACTCACATCAGCAATTGGTCTCTTCTTTCTCAAATGCCCTTCCAATTCTTTAAATGGGTAATAATTCATATGCCAATTACTAAAATCATCTCTCCAAAACAGCTGCACAGTTCTGGCAAAAGATACAGCTAAATTAAAAAAAAATGCAGACATACGCCACATTCATTTTCTGAAACACTCACTTCCTAATTATTTCCAAAATGCTAGAAAGCTGTTACACATAGATTTCCTCATTTATACCTAATAATGAGTTTAAAGTGCCCCATGAGTTAGCCCAAAGACATACCTGTAGCAGAAAAACTCAAATATTTCTGTTTTGCTGTGTCTTTAGAATCATAGAATTTCAAAACATCTAATACAGCCTGGGGATTTTTTTTCTGTTCTAATTTTGTGATGTTTGACGTCTGTAGCAGCCTAGCCCATTGCTCCGGCATTCCCTGGGGGGAGGGGCAAAGGGGGGGGGAATACAAATTCATGTATTTTAACATTGAAGGACAGAATTTATTATATCGTATCCTCTCAAGCGATAAATCTCCTTAGAATATTCTACTTGCATAAAGGTACCAAGTACATGACTAATCTTTGGGGAAGGAGAAGTAGTATTTACTGAAATGTTTTAGTTCTGAACTATATAAAAACCTTTGTAACAAAAAAGGTAAGATGTTTTAAGCATTAATTTCACACTGGCAGTATCCCAGTGCACACTGCGTAGAGACAAGTTTAATATACTTACAGTGAATTCCCCAGTAACTGCATCAAAGCCAACATGAATAGTATGTTCAAAATCTGATGGAGGAGAGATTTCAGGTCTTTCTTTTTCCTTTTTCCTACTCCCTATAAGGAAAAAAAAGTGGCATAAAAAAAGCAACCAATGTCACCTGATGAAAGAAAAGTCTCCGTTATTAAAACAGTGATGCTTACTGGCTACAAACAAAAGTAGTTATGCCCAATAATTAAAGTGCCTGTTAAATGTCAGAAATGGTCCAGAATGACTAAGTATTTTCCCTTCAGGGTGTAACCCCATAAACTCTTGATGACCAGGGCAGCGACATGGAAGAAAAAGGAACTGAAACCAATACACCATGTAAATAGTCTTCTAGCCCCTTATTGCTTTTTGACAAATATTACTAATAACATAAATAAGACGACTTCCAATATTCCAAATAGCCATTGCTGAGAGACAGCTAAACTCAGACTAGGGAAAAATCCACGGACAATAGTATACTCGCAGAACAATCATGTACATTAAGATTTCAATCTGTATCAACAAAGCATCTCACCAAGGCAACTTCAACTTTTCTAGCCAAATGACTTGGGAATCCTTATTGGCAAATGAAGCGATTTATATGAGGGCTTCAAGGATTCCTGTTTGCAAAAGATTAGAAAACCTTGGGAGAACATGAAGCTTTTAACAAATTTGCCATGAAGCTGTCATCTAACACTACTGAAAGAATTTCTATCTATTTCAGATGCTCTACTGATGATGTTTACCAATTTATTATCTTCATTCTCTACACACTTTTTGTTTTGTTGACAAAGATTTCATTAAATTTATTTTTGTGGATTGTTATAAGCATTCTAGACTTCCTATATGAAATCAGCAGTCATATACATTTCCTACACAAATACATAAAGCATTTTGGGCTCCATCAACAGAAAGTTTCCAAATCATGGAATTAATAGTTCCACTTTATTTTGTATTGATCATATTCTAAGTATTGAGTCTAGTTAGGTTTAACCCTTAAGAAGGATTAAGAGATGGGAAAGAACAATGATAGAGGACTAGAAACTAGCCTATAAAGAACAATTGAAGAAACTGAGCTATTTCAGAGGCTGGAGGCACTGACAAAAAGGCATGCTTCCATAGTCCTGCAGCATGATCTGAAAGGGGATCTGAAATGCACCCCCTTTTCCAAAATGTACCAGGAGACAACTGGAGACATTTTTGTACTTTTAAACTACAAATTCCTTGTTCATTATCACTCTAAGAAAACCTAAAAAACAAAAACAGGACCTATTTAGCCATTAGTATTGTTATACTGATACAATGCAACATACACTGAATTGCTCACTTCTGTATAACAGAAATAGGTATTATTTTTGGAGCATAATCCAATTTTCCTTTTAAAGTTTCATTTGGAAAATACCAAATATCAACTATTTCACTAATATAATATTACAGGTAATCTTTGACGCATTACAGTTGCTTAGTGATTGTTCAAAGTTATGACAGACACCCCCTCCCCAAAAGCTACTTACAACCTAGTTTTAAAGTTATGGCCGCTGCAGTGCTCCTGAGGTCATTCACTTATGATAGATTGCAGGAAAACTGCAGCAGCCCCCCACAACATATTTCTCCCACCAATCCCGCCCTGCCAGGGTCACATTGGCCTTGGGCCTGCTTCCCACCAAACTACTCAGGGGAGGTTTAGGCTGGCTGCAGTGTACCCAAATCTACTGCAACTTGGAGGCTTGGAGTTGCTTCCCAACCAGTCATTCACAGGAGCCTCAGACCTGCACTAGACATCCAGGACCTCCCTACACAAGGCACCCCATGCTATGCTTAACAACATCAGGGAAAGCAGAGGTCGGGTCATTAAGCACGGTGATCATATGGGTGCCTCGCTTAATGACCATCACAACTTGCAACTGTAATGGGCAAGTGTCACTACAGTCATAACTCAAGGACTACCTGTAATGGCAACTTCCCCTTACTTACTTTTTAATATTTGGAAAATGAAATTCTTTCCTTTGTTTTGAGGAAACATTAGTCAGCATAATTTATTTAACAATGGGATTGTTACATTAGTCAGAAGGCTACAGTGTTACTACAACATAGTTGTTTGGCTGCTGCTGCTTGCTAATCCCTTTAGGTCATGCTCGCACACTATCCAGAATGCAGCACAGGGGGGCAGAGTAGCTTCACACTCATAAAACATGATTGCATTCAGTAGCATCATCCAGGGCTTTTTCCACCACCAGTATCACCTTGTGCTGCCACTCGAAGCATCATTTTTTCCTACTGAAGTGGTACCAATTTATTTACTTGCATGTAAATTGCCTTTGAACTGCTAGTTGGCAGAAGCTGAGACAAGTAAGGGACGTTCACTGTCATGCAGTGCTAGGACTCAAACTGTAGTATAGACTGTCTCCATCGTCATTAAGACACTGAGCCACCACACCTCACATTAGATAGCAAAGCAGAGGTAAATGAACTCTCACTCCCAGTTTATCTTCCAAGCTAATTTAAATCTATTTTAAACTTTATAAAATGATTGTTTTCCTGTAAAATACTTAAACAGTGTATTATGAACCCATACATTCACCTCCATGAATATATGCATCATAAGTAATTTTAAAAAGATCTAAATGCACTATAGTAGTTTAGTTGCTATATTTGTGTCTCCCAGAAGCACAATGGTGCAATGAAATTCAAATGGAATAATATTATACAATCAAACAACTGCAACGTTTTACCTTTTTCAGTGCTAGAGAAAATGGAGATGATTTTGTTCCTAGGCTTTCTCTCTTCTGGTACCGAAGGTAGAGGTTTCAAGCTATGATTAGCAGATAAAGGATCTTTTCCTCCTGAACTGAAGATAGTACTGCTCATCCGAACAGGTGGAGCTGGTGGCTTGTCTTCAAGCTCTCCGTTGTCAGACATAATTAATGACTAGACAATACTCTGAAATTAAACAGCAAAAACTTTGTCAACAGATTCCTTAGTGCATTCGATCATTTATTCTTATCCCATATTAATTTTTTAAAAATACTGAACAGACTTGATATTTATTACTATTGAATCATACATCCCAATGTCATGATAGATAATTCAGTTTGACAATATACATTTTACTTTCCAATATTATAAATAGAAAATGGATAATTTTACAAAACAGCACCTAACAGAAATATTCCATGTAAAACCAAAAGAAGGCATTCTTACATTTTCCAGCTAAGCAAGCAGAACTCCAAAAAGAGATACCTAGGTGTTTTCAAAATCAGAAATGCAATGACTAATGACTGAGGCATCGCAAAAGCTCTCCAAATAAATAAATAAACAAATACTGCAGAATATTTACATCAGGAGCAAGAGATCAATTCCCGGAAAGTCCTCTCTCTATATATATATATATATATTGGATAGCTATTTGTCTGAAACGGTATAGGGTTTCCTGCCTAGGCAGGGGGTTGGACTAGAAGACCTCCAAGGTCCCTTCCAACTCTACTATTGTATTGTATTGTATTGTATTGTATATATATCAACTGAAAAGCACACCTTGCTGAACTCTAATCAGATAAACGAACAATTCTTGATTCCCCTATACCCTTGCTTTTAACATATCTGGAAAGAAGGCCTTTCAATTAAAAAAAAAGATTAAGCCCATTTAGCAATCTCATCCCTCATGAACCTGCAAATGAACAAGATCAAAGTCAGTTAATAGAGTTTGAAGTACGTACAGTAAAAGGCATCTTGGTTTCAATCTGAAAAGATGTTCCTTTGTTATTAAGGCTGGTGAGACTTTTTTGAAAAATACGAAGTGATAACAATTCTTTAAGAAGAAAAGCACAAAATGTAAGAACTTTTTACAGTTCAAGTGACTGTTCAGCAATTTCAACTTGATACAACTTTCACGTTGCATTCCCAATATCAGAAAGTTAATACTGTCGTTTCATTAAACTTATACAAAATATAAATTATTATAATAGGTACAGATTATCCTCGCTTACTGCTCAATTCTTCAGCAAATGTTCAAAATTGTGACATTGGAAGCAAGGGATTTATGACCAATCCTCAAAGTTTCAGCAGTTGCAGCTTTCCTGCAGTCATATGAATACAATTCAGGTCCACTCGGCCCACTGACATTTATAACAGCTTCCTGACTGCTCTCCTACTTACTGACATCAGTACCCTCATTATCCAGTCCTGCAGACTGCTACCTGGTGCACTACTATATCAGCTGGGGCTTCTTCACATTGCTTTCTTTCTGTTGGTGCCGAGATTTCTGTTGCATTCCAGACAGAGCCTCCATTCACACCCTGGCTAAGGTCTCTGTGCCAGGTCATAAACAGCCAGCAAGAAGGGTTCGTCTTTGTACTGGTGCAGCTAGGGCCTTTTTTCATACGCCTACCTTGAAAAAGGCAGATGTGCAAATGAAGGTCCCACCTGTATTGGCATGGAAGTAGGACCCACTAGAAGGGTCCTTCTTTTACACAGGTGCAGTTAGAGTCTTCTTTCATGTGCCTGCCTTTTACAATATTATGAGGAAACTGCATGAAATTTCGACAAGAAGCAAGTACGGTTTCAGGAAGAAGGCCCTACACAATCGGGAGCTGTCTCATGAAGGCCAAGCATGCCACAAATCAATATCTTAAGTCTACACTCAGCAATATCCCAGGATTTTTCAGGGGAAGGCAGTCTTATTCAGATTTAAGACTATACTCAGCTTATAAATTATGCCAAGGCAATAACTACATAATTTCCCTCTATTATTAAATGATATCATTCTCAATAATCCTTAACTTTATGAAAATCTTAAACTAAGCACAGCGATTCTGAGTCAGCTGCAACTGTGTCTCCTTGTACCAGTTACAACTCTGTTGTAAGGACAACAAAGCTTTCAGCCTCCAGTGCATTTCCATCAGGGAAATTCCAACTAAAGTTAGCATTCCAGAGGATGAGAATCCAGGAATCCAGGTAATGTTTTTGTTTCCAGACTCCAGTAAAAATTTTAAATTTCACAGAAAGACTAGTAACCATTTATCATTGTAGCTTCAAATGTGCATGATAGTAAACACAGAAGGGAAGAAATATACAAATCAAACTAGGATAGGGGGAGCTTGCTTACTTTGAGGAGAATAATTCAAGATGGGAATGCCCACCATCCTGCTTGTTCTACCTTATTTGTTTGATTCATACCTTGTAGAAATTCTCTTGCTCCCCTCAGCTGTATTCCTTTTGTTGGTTTCTCTGCCTATGTCTCCCCACATACTAACACAAACTTAAAAAACTAGTGGCATTTGTAGTGGGATTTTTATAAGGCTTATTATATATATATTTTTAAAAAAATTAAAACATTTTAAATAAAAAAATCAACATACAATCAAAATGAAATCATTTTTATCCCTCATAAAGAAAAGCTGACCCATTCGAATTGGTTCTTTCAAAGCCCAATAAGCAATACGGTTTCCGATTATAAATAACACATTCACCTAATATTGGGCGTATCAATTTTAGTGTAAAAATAGTTTATCTTCAAAGAGATAAATAGCTCCATACAACACATACAATTTATACTAATTTATTAAAACATTAAAGTCAAAGATGTTCTAATCAAATCTAGCTTGAAGTGTTGTTCATGTTGCATATTAAATGTGAGCCAAATATGGTGACATAACATAATCCTACCTAAATACGATCAAGTTTATATAAACATATCTAAAATGAAATTTAATACAGTATATTTTCTACTACCATATATACCTTCAGGAAAGTTATAGCTCTTCCTCCAAGCATTAGGGCTAACAAAACAGTGCAGCCTGATATATGTGTTTGGTATTGTTAGTTCTTTATGGAAACCTTAGTTGTAGCATTTTGTTATGTTTAACTGTATTCTATGCATTCCTATATTGGTTTTTAATCAAAGTACCTTTTAAAATGTACTGTGTGATAGATATCCAGAATTACTTAAGATAAACAACCAAATTAATTTTCTAAATAAATAAATTGACACCTTGGAGGAGTGGATGAGATAGGAATAAACTTAATTAGCCAATATGCTACCCTGTTTCGCCCAAAATAAGACCTCCTCGGATAATAAGCCCAATCGGGTTTTTGAGTACATGAGCTAAAATAAGCTCTCCCCCCCCAAATAAGCCCTCCCCAAAAATATTGCAACACAGCATAGCCATGAGATGACCATGCTTGCCCCCTTCTGCACCTCAAAAATAATAAGACCTCCCCGAAAATAAGGCCAAGTGCTTATTTCGGGATTCAAAAGAAAATAAGACCCTGTCTTATTTTCGGGGAAACATGGTATAAAGGGTTTTCTTCTCCTGATTTAGCAGAGCACAATCCAACTTGTCCTATCCTTATATCAGATAGTAATGAAAAGAAAAGACACAATTTCCTAAATCATTTCTTTACCATAGCTAACATAGGAATAACCATGCTTAATTGTTACTGGAATTTTTTCAGACCTGCACTAGTAGCCTAGAATCGCATTATTGGTAAGATGGGTGGCATATACATTAAATAAATATACAAACTCTTCACACTTATGTATTTGAAAATATTCCTGACCATGAAAATTGGTGAAAGTGATGCAATCAACAAAGCCTTCAGCTACTGGTGAAAAACCAAGACAGAAATGTAAGGAATAAATACTTTTCAACTCATTGTAAGAATACATCTTACTTACATCTCTGTACTTTAGAGTCAAAGTGGTTCAGGGGGGTATAGACACATATAGCAGTCCTGTGAATACCATATTTTTCAGAGTATAAGCAGCACCTTTTTTCCAAAAACCCCGCCCCCTTCACAAAAATGGACGTGCAGGGGGTTTGGGAGGCCTGCAAAGTGCTCCTGGGGGCTGGGGAGAGTAAAAACGAGTAACAAACGTCATTTTTTTGCTCGTTTTGCCCCCCCCCCCAGGAGCACTCTACAAGCTTCCTAAAGGCTATGCATGCCCTCTTTTTGGCAAAAAAAACAGGCCCATTTTCACAAAAAATGGGTTGTTTTTTGCTCATTTGGGGGGGAGGGGCTAGTCCTCAGGAAGACTCTCAAACTCTCTGCATACTCTGTTTTTCACAAAAAATGAGGCGTGCAGAAGGTTTAGGAGGTCTGCAGAGTGCAAAAAAATTTTTTTTTTAATTTACCTCTTCAAAATCTTGGTGCGTCTTAAACTTCGGTGTGTCTTATACTCCGTAAAATATGATAACTTCTTAAAGAAAATGCATTTTTCTGGTTTCTCATGGAAGACTAGAGTTCCGAGAAAAGGAGGAGTAGACTGGATCAGACAAGGTGCTTTAGAATTAGTCTCTATTGGTATTTCCTTAATTCAAATGAATATTTCCTGAGATCATACAACTACCATGCAATCTAGGAAAAGGCAGAGCTTACTAATGAAGGCACTAAACCATATGGCATATGCACCCATCCTCATATCAAGAAAGTTGGAGACCATGAGGTCTAGTTCCACCTTAGCCATGAAAGCCAGCTGTTGACTATGGGCCGCAAGCAACAAGCCCCTTTTTCAGCTTTGGAGCCAATGCACTCTACATCCCTAATCCCACTACCACTCATTTTAAAAAAACGTTTAAAGTAAGTTCAATATTTAATGTAGTAAACAGGAAAAATGTTTCAGAACCCTTCTACAATACCATAAATTCTTTACTAATATTCACAAGTAGGAAATAAATGATCTGATAATTAATTAACGTAGTTTTCCTACTGAATATTGTTCTTATTGTGTGCCTTGGAATTGGGTCTTTTATTTTGATAAAATTACAGTTAAATCTAAAGCCAAAGATTTTCTTGCTCATGTTTGAAAAGACAATATTTTTAGAAGACCAAAGATAAATATGAGCTAGTTATAATGGCTCCAGACAGTAGATAATTAGTACTTAACCTAGGTTCACTATCATAAAGCTGATGGTTTGTTATACAAGTGTTTCAAACAAAGGGAAACATTGCCTCCACATAGCAAAAAAAACAACCCAGTAGAGCAATGGAAAAGGATAGTAATTCCACACCCTCACACATACATTGTTACTGCCAAAAAAATCAAGAACATTCTTCAGGAAGAGTGCCAAGGTAAAGCTTTCAAACATGAGTGAGGCAAGGAACTACTTACACTATAAAACATCAGATATATAAAGCTGTTTTTTCTCAGTAGCTCGAAAAAAATCCAGCTGTTCACTTACCAAAGTACCACAAGAATTTCACTTTACAAGGTTTCTAATATTGTTCACAAAATCTACTTTATCTTAACTATTTGGATCAAAGAAAATGATGTAAATAATCCAGCTGAAATTAAATCCTAATGTTTTTCCCCATTGATCAAACTTTGCTCATTATGCTCCATGTGTAATTAAAGATTACATAACTAAGCCAAGTTCTAATTGGTGAAGCGGTATATCAATATTTCTTCCTGGCATTTGAAACTCCAATAAATGCTCCTCTCCTGACTCAGAGGGTCAGCAAAGGGTATTGTACTGTAATGAATGGCAAAATTTTATTTTAGATGAAGCAATTGCCTCCTTTATTTAGAGTTCCGAGGCTAGCTATTTGGGAAATCTAAACACTGCAAAAAATTATGGCTTGGCTTCTAACAGAACTGGTTGTTAGTAATTACACCTTGGTCTCTCTATCATCATCCAGGTGCAATTTAGAACGTAAAAAGTGACCTACTGCAAAGATAAGAACTCATAGCTCTCCACACATTGCTGAACTTCAAATCACTGATGGATGTTTCTGGGGTACAGTTTAGCTATAACTGATTGGTTTTGTCCTCTGTTCCAAACAGATTCCTTAATTTTCAACAATTCCCAATATTCATGGTAGTTTTGTACTATAAAAACATCTCAAACACTGGATTAGCAAATATTGAATCATTGCTCCTATGGAAAATATAGGATTAGGTTCCCAGAAGTCTCTGGATTCATCATTTTTATCAACTAATCAATATAAAGGAGAATATTTGTAGCTGAGGGTTGACATGAGGGATTCTTGGTGCTCTCTGAGCTTGCTTGTTTTCTTGCAGATGTTTCATTACCCAAACTAGATAACATCATCTGAGCTAGTTTGGGTAATGAAACGTGTGCAAAAAAACAAGCAAGCTCAGAGAGCACCAAACACCCCACAACTAATCAATATACAACTTTGTTTTGGGTTTCTGTTTAAAGACACTTTATTTAGTATATATTTCACCACAAAAATGCAAGAATATGATGCCAAATGGACCACAAAAAGGGCACTTGTTTATAGTATGAGAGCTGAAACAAGAAGGAAGAAGGAAACAAGAAAGCATCTTGTCCACCGTGGCTGGGAACATGCAGGTTGGGTGACTCCAATTTCCCCCCCCCCTCTCCACAAATCTGAAAATTGGGGGGGGGGGGTGTTAGAAATAATTTTTAGCAAGGGGACTAATTTGCAAACATGGAATCCATCATTAATTAGTTAATTAATAATCAACATTAAGAACCTTACATTTTAATCAGTTCAACATTACTGTATAGTATGCTAGTAGTTGAAAGCAAATAAACAGGACTTAATATTATTAGCTATTTTTAGGAGGAAGTACAGCTGTGAAATAATTTTCTTTGTTTTTCTCACGGCCATGGTTTCCTTTACTTTTAAATACTTATGACAATTGATTAAAACAAGTTTATGTTCCATTTAATTGCAAATAAAAATAAATAATATATATGCATGACAATACAGAGAAGCACTATTTGCAATTATTAATTGTATATATACTGCTTATTCCAAAGTGTTTTTTTAATTAAATAGCAAATAAAAAAGTGTTCCATTTGCTTAACTCTAATTTCCCCTTTATCTTCTACTGTTATTTGGCTACTGGTCTTCTAACCAATTTCGTTGTATACGTGATGTACAATGACAATAAAGGCTATACTATCTGTCCATGGATATATTTTTTTAAAAGCATAAACGGTCAAATTGATTTGGACTTACATGCTATAACTATACTCATCTCTGGAAAGATCGCAACTGGTAAGTTAAGTAATGTCAGAGGCCCCATTTATTTCACTGGGATAGAATATTATAAAATATTCCAAAATGTCATAATTGATTTGTTCAGTTTATTATAATTCAGTTATTAGGAGGGAAGGCCACTTCACAAACATCATATCAAAACTGTTTCTACTGACTTCCTGATGTAACTGCAAAGGCTACAAATAAAAGATAAGCCATCAATAGATGAACAATTAGTAACTATTTTTTTCCTAAAACCACCACCCTGTGAAGTGGGTTTGAGTGGGTCTGAGTAAGTATGCCTCATCCAAGTCAGCCAGCCAGCTTTGATGGCTAAGGCAGGACTAGAACTAACATTCTCATGATTTCTAGATCAGCACCTTAACCCTCAAAAATCTTCAGTTTCATGATTAGTTTCATTCTTTCTTTTGCAACAAATATTTGCAGCAATTTGAAGGTAATGTTTTCCTCTACAAAATACTTAATATATTCATCAGAATCATTCACTCTTTTTGACCTAGCTGCAAAACCCTCTCAAAAGAATATGTTATGCTACCCCAAAATTGCTGGCTTATGGCAATAAATCACTAAAAAAGGATGATGGAGGAAGTTTATTTATTAAATTATATGTTGTCCATCCCATTCAAATCAACTCTGAGTGGCATATAAATACTAAAATTATTATCAAAGATATAACTATTCATCAATGTTTGAAAATCAACTATATTTTTCCTGAGATCTACAAGCTATTTATGCTTATATAGTGTTGTAGGCATAACATTAAGGTATAAATACAGAAGCAATACAAACATGAACAAAGCCACAATAAGTAATCCTATAAGAGTTATTTAGAATTTGAGTACCCTACTTAGAGCTGAATAATACATTCCAAGAGAACAAAATGCATTCAAATATATATTGGAATTTTACACAAAGTTTTCAAAAATTTGTGGTCAGCATTATTACTTACATTGTTATTATATTGGCTAACCATGCAAATATACAACTGTGGTTTTCAGTTTTATACTTCTACAAATATTCAGATATAAAAAACCAAAAGTAATGCAGTCAGAAATTAAATTTATTTGTTTCTGCTAATCCACATATATCTTTAGTCACAAAGATTTTCATGCTGAATAGTTGCACAGAATCTAAAGCACCTTTTTTTCTTTCTAGGTCTAGGTCTGAGTCACATCATACAACAATGATGACATCATGTAACAGATACAGATATGTCAGCGGAGAATCAATTATCCAGGTCATGATTATCATAAAGGTGCTTTTCAAAAGACAACTGAAAAACACCTTTGTGATAGATACAGATATGAAAAATATAAATGCATAGCAAAACAAAGTTAACCCATTTTTTAAAAAAATAGTAGCCATGCAAACTTGTTTTCAGTTATACTTCAGTACTCTAGTATTCTGCCATTTAGTCCTTTCATATATACTTCCTCTCTAATACGCATTCATACATGCTCACAGGTGTAAGTCATACATCATGTTTGTCTAACTATGGTTTATTGAATAATTTGTAATGGCTGAATTCAAGTAACATAATTGTTGTTGAGTCGCTAAGTTTTATCTGACTCTTTGCGACCCCATGGACCACGACACAATGTAGCTCCCCCCCCCCAGCATCCCCCAATGTCTCCTGGAGTCTGCCCACTGCATCGATGCTATCTAACCATCTCACCTCAATAACATGCTCAGTCAAAACCAAATAAACGACTGCATAAATCCAATGATCATAAGACATTAAAAGTGCAATTATTTAATTATTACACCACTAATCACTCACTCATATAGTCAATGCATATTATATGAGCCTAGCCAATTATGATTTAAACAATAGTGATTCTGTATAATGTATAAGCAATCATTTGGACACAACACCTTTGTACAATATCAAATCATAATAGTCAGGAATATACAACTAGAGGAAACATAGGAGACTACATAGTCTAGCCCATATAGGAATCCATTTCTACAGCATTTGCTTGCAGGAGCTTTCCAAGTCAGAAAGCTGCAGTAGTAAAACAGGTTATTATTGTAACACAGGGCTAGGAAAGACAGAGTTTTGGTCTATGATCTGTCAGTCAAAATATTATATTGATATTCAAATAATTTTCTACCTTATTTAGCTAGCTTACAAAGGACATAAGACTTATATAATATATTGTATTTGTAAGTTTAAGTAAAATTGTTTGCAACTAAAAACAAATGTTCAATGAACTGTTCATTGTTTAATTTTTAACAGTACTCTAAAAATTAAATACTAAAGATTAAATAACAGCTAAATTAAAATATTATCAACTAAGTTTTAAATAAATATTTTAAGATATCAGGATGGAGTGCAAAAATATTTGCTTCTCTCTTTGAACAAATAATGACATACCATCCTTAAATTTATTTCAACATCTTGATCTCCTGTCAGCAAACCAAAAAAAGAGGAAGAAGGCAGATGAAGCCTTTTTCTCATTCCAACACACCTTCCTCTAGGGTGATCAGGATCTAAAAACATCATACCCAATGTAATCACCTGAAAGAAAGAGTACAACTATGACACTCCCATTTTAAGTATGTTCAGAAATATCCTAAGATCAGGTGTGGAAAAAAAAAAGACTGAAGGTCACTGCCTTAAAATTCTTAAGAACTTAGAACTACCGGTACTCTACTGGATCAAATAATTTTACATTTTGTTTCAAAGATCATCTGTGAGAAAATCACGAGAAGGAGAAGAATGTAACAATCCATTTCTTGCCATTGTTCCACAGGAATAGATATGGAGGGGAATATTCTTCCTGATACCTCCCAACTACCAGGGGTTCTTACACTTCCTCAAAAACCTGACAACAAAGAGCAGAGCAGGAAGAAACAAAAAACGCTTACCTGCATTCGCCCTTTAGGTAACGAAGCAGGCCTATTCCCCCATAGGAAAAAGGGCAGGTAAGCGACACGGAGCAGCGGCGCCTCTTCCTTACAGTACCATTACAATAGCGCTCATTTTGCCCGCGAGCTACAACTACTCTGCGCCACCTGCTTCCGGGGACAAGGGAGAAAGAACCTAACCCGCCCAACCGGCCTGGTTCGGGACCATCTTTGCCCTTCTCAGAGGAGCAGCCTCCAAAGGCAACAAAGATTTTTTCTGTTGGCTTCCAGGGATTAAAGAATGAGAAAAGAGACACGCGAGTTTATGAACAGCTCCTTTATTAAGTAGGAGCTAACTATTCGCCTACACGGTCTGTGGTAATAAAATGCGCAAGAAGTAAGGAAAAGTACACCAGCCCGAGCCTTTCAGTTCCGAGAGGAGGGAGCAGCAGCCGCGAGGGGGGCCGGCTGAGGAACTCCCTGCAGACCCCCCTCCTCACCCCACCCACCCCGCTTTCTCGCCCACCTGCCCGCCCTCAAGGGAAAAGTAGCGACAGTAGCCCCCTCCCCCTTCAGCGGGCCCACAACCCCACTTCCTCCCGGGTGCGCGTACAGGGAGAGACTCCGCCAAACACTTCAGCCTCCGGGCCTGAATATTGCTTAGTGTGTATGTGTGTGTGGTGTGTGTGTGTTCCCCCCCCCCTCCTACCCGAAGAGGAAGCTGCGATCCCCCTGCCCTTCCTGCGTTCCAGCCAGGTCTCCGCTCCTCCAGGAAGAACCCGCAGCCACCACGCCGCTCAGAGTCACCGGACAGGAGCCAAGCTTCTCGCTACCGGCCTGACCGCTTGGGGCAGGGCGCGGCCTCCTACAATGGCGGGGAGGGCCCACCGGGCGGCCAAGGGAGTGAGCGGAATCGCCGCGCGTGGTCACAGGCCGGGAAAGGAAGAGGCGGAGCCGGGCAGGCGGCTTCGGGCGCTGAGCTCGACGCTACAGACAGAAAGAAGGAAGGAGGCGAGGGAGGGAGGGAGGGAGGGAGGGCGAAACGCAGGCACAGTTACTGAGACTTAGCGGTCCTACCGTTGCATGGAGGGACAGCGGTGGTACTGCATTTCCCCACAAGGTATCTGTAAAGACACTATTGGTGTGAAATTATTGGGTAAGCTGCACAAATGCACGGGGAACGTCGAGATCTTGAGATCCTAGCATCAAGAATGCAAAGATTCTTCTATTCGTTGGGTTTGTCTACAGTTTGCATGTAGTTTTAAGTTCTGAATTCCTTGTTTGCCCCCTGTCGTTTTGAATTAAGCTTTATTATAGGTTATAAAAATATTTTTTTGTGTTTAATTATTGCTCAAGTAAAACGAGTGATTCGTGCGTGGGCGTTTTGTATGTGTGCTTTTATTGGTATGCATTTGTTTCTAGAATGCTTTTCGTTCCAGAACCAGCCAAGTTGTAAGAAATGTAAATGTAAAATGTAAACAATACAGGAATTTAAAAATATCAATATAA
This sequence comes from Natrix helvetica, assembly GCF_964273705.1. Lineage (NCBI taxonomy): Eukaryota > Metazoa > Chordata > Lepidosauria > Squamata > Natricidae > Natrix > Natrix helvetica. The sequence goes on along the minus strand of NC_138551.1, from coordinate 42,284,862 downwards.
AAACAAAATGCATTTTATAAAACATAACGTTAACAAGTAATCTAAAAGACGTTGCTGTATTATCCAATTTTCCAAAACGTATGCTTATTTTTAAAAATGATTTGGAAATCTCAATTTAATTTTAAAAAAAGGTAGTATTGCTACTGAAATGTGGCATCTCAAACAGAAACTGTTACAAGCTCAGTAGTTATTTTTCTCAGCTAAATTATGATTTTTTCCCCTCTTGCACTGGAATTATTCTAGAAGGCTTCTGACTGAAATCACCTAATTCTTAGTAAACTTCATTTTCTACAAAGTTGCCAATATCCTGACTTAACCCAAAATATGATTAGAATAGTAAGCATGAGGTTTAGCAGTGAGGTTGTCACTGACAATACATAACTAGAAAATATTGCTTCGAAATGAATATAGGTACTCCTCAACTTATGACCACAATTGAGCCCAACATTGCTGTTGTTAAGCAAGTTAGTTAAGTGAGTTTTGTCCCATTTCATGATCTTTTTGCCATGGTTATTAAGGGAATCACTGCAGTTAAATGAATCATGTCAGAAAATGAATATGGCTTCTCCCATTGTCTTTGCTTGTTGGAAGCTGACTGGGAAAGTTACAAATGCAGCTGTTATAAATACATGCCTGTTGCCAAGCCCCCCCCCCCATTCTGACCATGTGACTATTGCAATGGTTCTAAGTGAAAAGTCATGTCACTGTTCAATATTGTTGTAACTTTGAACAAACACTAAATACAACGTTGTAAGTTGGGGACTACCTGTATAAATATAAGTGTATTAATTTCTAAATATACACTAACTTATCACCATTAGTGGATATATAACAAATGAATAATAAAGCACAGATAAAAACCTGAAAATGAATCATCAAATGAAAAGAGAAATAACTAGCAGACCAAGCCAAAACAATGAAAATGTTTAGTGAAAAAAACCAGTCACCTAAAATATTATCCTCCGTGTTAACTTTTATTTGATCGACCATAAAAATAACTTATGTTCATCCCCAATGCTGTAGATAATCCAAATGTTTTTGAAACATTATAATGGTCTTTCTGCCTCTTCCTGCTTTAGAGAGTTTAAACCAAGTAGCACCTGCCATCATGCTATTTCCTTTTGCATTACATAGAAGAGTTTTGCAGTGATTAATAGTGAACAGTTCTTGTGTCAGTATAAAACAAATATAAGAAAAAATGGCCATAAATGTTCTTTTCAAGAATGGTTCATTAGATTTTGCTGATTTATAAAAATATAAAAAACTGAAAATGAATTCTCTATGAAACTGGGGTTGTACAAATATGCCTTTCTCTAATTATTGTGCATGCCAACTCTAAAAAAGAAGCACAAGAACTTACAATATTGATATACTGACAGAGTTCCTGTGAACAAAGCCTAAATGTACAGAAGAATTACTTGTAATTGTATATTTACAATTAGAGGAAGATTCATTTTCGGGTAAGTACAAATAGTTATATTCATATCCAGTAAATTTCAACCAATAAAATCCTAAAAGATTTTGTATCCAAGGATAATATAAACAGATTTACAGCTGATATTTCATGAAATACCTCAACTTCTTATAAGTAGTTAATTCAGTGACAAAAAACACTCCAAGCAAATGCAGAACATTGTTCAAATAGATCTTGAAGTAGTGCAGTAGCTGTAGCTTTGCCTCAATAATCACATAGCATGTTATAGAAAGAACAAAAGACCCAATGTTCTAGCAATTTGTTATCCAGTGATGAAAGATACCGCATGACAAGGTTTTTTAAAAGTAGTGTTTTAGAGGGGACTCATTTGAGACAGATCTAGTACATGTGAAAAGCAATGAAATTACATGAATTTAGATTGAAAACTGAAGTGGTATTTGCAACATTTGAAGACATATGTTCTTCTGCATAAAAATTTATAAATATTCAATATTTTCTATAACAATGGCACATGACAGAAAAATTGAGAACATTTTAATTGCTCATTTTTTCCAGCAATTCAAAGCTAATGGTTTATATTTAGCATTTTTTCAATGCTTGAAAAAGATATTCCTGTCTATAGACACAGACATTACAACTATGGAAGTATTTCCTGTAACACTGCATGGAAGAAAAAAACCTGGACTTTGAAGAAGCAGGATAAAAAGACTGAATGTGGTGTTGAACAAAATTCTTCAAAAATCATGTAATCCTTAATTTACAACTACAATTGAACCCCAGATTTCTGTAGCTATGTGAGACTTGTTAAGTGAGTAAATCCAATTTACAACCGACTTTGCCACAGTTGTTAAAACTACCTATACAGCCAAGGAAACAAATGAATACCGATAGATCTGTGATGGCAAGCCTGTGGCATGTATGCCAGAGGTGGCACGCAGAGCCCTCTCTGTGGGTACACAGCCATCGCCAGCTGCACTTCCAGATTCCATTGCACGCATGCATGCCAGTCAGCTCTTCCATGCGCATGCACGCGTTCCCAGCCATTCTCTTCTGGGTTCCATTGCATGCCAGCAAACTAGTCTCCGGCATGCCCGCAATGGAACCAGGAAGTGCAGCTAGCATGTGCAAAGACCAGCTAGCCGGCATGCATGTGCATGATGCAACCCAGAAGAGAGCAGCTAGCTGCACGCGCATGTACACCGGACCAGCCAGCTGGCGTGCATGCATGCGACGGAACCCAGAAGTGCAGCTGGCCACCGTGCGCATGCACACCGGCCCCGCTGCTCTCTTCCAAGTTTCGGCGTGCACGCTAACGTGTGCTGCTGTTTCAGCACCCCATGCCAAAGATTAGCCACCACTGCAATAGATCATAGAACAAATCAGCCAGGCTCAAATGACCACGCTCAAATTATAATTTGGTCATATTAATTGAAGCCAAACTTTGCCCATAAAGTTGAGAAAAGTGAAAGCAAAGAGGAAACTTGATTGCAGTAGTGATGAATGAGCTGTTGAGAGACCCAAAAGGCCAAGTATCAATCCCAGCTTTTGGTACACGATCAAGCTTTCTCTTTTCTTATCTATAATTTGGACAGTTTGACAGCCTTTTCATGATTTCAATAATAATTTGTTTAATATCACATTGAGCAATGAATGGGCCCATATCTGCATAAAGCTAAAAGGATAAAACTGGAACATAGTCCTGTGGTAATAAGTGTTATTGCACAAACCAAGGCAAGGTGATGTTTGAGTCCAACTGGTACCTGCAGTTCCAATTCTTTACTTAGCTATAAAAAAAAGAATTGCAAATTAGAAGACCAATAAGATAACTTTTGTTCAAAATATATAACACATACTATCACATTTATTGTGAAGTGTACTTGAATACCCACATATGTTGAACTTAAATATTTTAATCATTTTACAGTTTCCATTTTCAACAGTTCCTTGCAATAATCTCTTTTATGGTATAAATTTGTATTAAATTATTCAGATATGGTTGCCATTGAGCTTCATTCCTAAATATGAATGGCTGAAGCATTATGAATTTTGTTCCACAGCAGTAGAATAATTTAAAAGTCTGATTGGATTGAAATATTTATCTTTTTATTTTGAACTCAAAAGTTATATTTAATACTTGAAATATGTTTCATATTTAAGACTGTTCACTAACACTGATAATGTTATCTAGTCAATTAGTGAAATATCTACTGGGTTAATAAAATTTAATCATTTTAGCAAAATTTAGATTTATAAGCAACTTTTTTTAATTGGTATGGAATGGCATTAGAATAAGATAAACATTTCAAAATAGTTATAGAAGTATGTATTTAAAGAAAAAACAAAGCATAGAAGAAATATGAATGTACCATTTTATATTTCATGCTCTTCCAATAGCATACATCTAGATTATTCTGGGAACAGGGAGCTTCTATTTCAGTTTCTTTCAGACAGTTCACTGAAAAAAAAACTAAGAGAAGAGAGCGGGGAAGGATAGTTTAAATGCAGCACTCAAAGAACAATTATTCTTAGACTATAAGCATTACTTTATGAAGGTCTCTCCCTAATGCTTCCTTTAGTATGTAACAGTTTCCCCCCAGGTTTTTTTGGATCAACACTGCCACTTTTACATTCCTTTTCAATAATAATCACGTACATTTTGCGCAATGAATCATTATTTCTGGATTCTGCAAAACAACAGGGATTTTTCCATGACTTTCTGAGGGTCGGTAATACCGGCAGTGCAGTGGTATTAATGCTTTAAAACAGGTAGTGCATTTGGGATCAGGTCTCATGTAAACAAGGACAGAAGATTCAGTTGCTAAATACTCAGGAACTTCCAAATCTACTTCATCTGCAATCACCAATGCCTATGGAAAAACAAAAGGTGTACATTGAAAATGACATAATTTTTAATAATAATATCTCATTTATATTAGAATCCTATTTAGGAAATGGTACCATCTTACTGAAAAGTCTCAGGTAGTCTTCAAATTATGATCCACTACTGAGCCCAAAATTTCCATTGCTAAGCAAGGCAGTTGAATTTTGTCCCATTTTAGGACCTTTTTTGCCACAGTTAAGTGAATCAATCCAATTGTTAAGTGAATCATGCAATCATTAAGCAAGTCTGGCTTCCCCCATTGACTTTGGCTGCTGGAAGGTACCTGATAGATGGAAGGTATATGATGATCACATGTAGTCATAAATACAAGAATTGCCAAGTGCCCAAATTCTGATCAACTGAGTATGGCGATGTTGCTAAGTGTGAACAATGGTCATAAGACACTTGTTTCAGTGCCTTTGTAACTTTGAACAGACTTTGCTGATCAGAAGGTTGCAAAATGTAATCACATGACCCCAGGACCCCAGCTACTGTCATAAATATGAGTCAGTTGCCAAGGTCTGAATTTTGATCATGTGATCATGGAGATTCTGCTACAGTCGTGTGAAAAACAGTCATAAATCTCTTTTTCAGTGCCATTGTAACTAAAAGAACTTGTAAATCAAGGACTATCTGTACTGAATATTTGTGATGGGCTTTTGTTATAAGCAATAAAATCACTAAAATTGATACAAGGATTGCATCCAATTGCTGAATTACTGCAAATCCTTATAGTAACAATAGCTGGCATGGACTTTGATTTTAAATTCCAAATCCTCAAGTCATTATTAAAATGACAAAGTACTACTTTGAAAGTACTTTCACAGTCTTTAGGCATAGAAAATGAAGAGGATATTTGAGAATCACTACTGCCTGATGCTTTAATCCCAGTTCCAATAATACCAGATAGGAATTATTACTATTAAGATATGAGTACTATACCACTTTTTAAATGTTTTTTTCTTCTTTTCAAAAGAGTCAGAATATAGATCTTTCAGACATTAATTGCATGCATTGCTGATTTCAGTTTTTGGTCAATTCTGTTTCCCCTTAAAAACCATACTCTAAATGCTTAAATTAGCTGTGCTGCGTAAAATGTAATACATATGGAAGCCATTCCCTTATAAATTTGATCAAGTGTCTGTTATGAATACTAATATATGCTGTTAATTTTGCCATTACTGCCTATTCTCTGAGGTTAAATTCCCAGCCTTGTACCATTGGTAATATATCTCTTTTCTAGTATTGTATTAAGTTTATCCTTGCAGCATGAATGTGTATCCCAGTAAATTGTAACCACCAATCCTCCCCCCCCCCTTTTTTTTTTTAGTATCTTGGAATTGTTTAATCATAGTAAAAAAAAGGGGGGGTGTTAATTCAAGTTTGATTTCTAAAATTTCCTGAATAGTACTATGTATTTATTTCTAGTATTTTGAGGTTCTGTACATGTCTATCATATATGGTAAAACGTTCCTTGTCTCATTGCATTTCTAGTATTAATTATAATATAATTTGTTTATCTTGGCAATTAATGAAGTTTTATGCAGTTTATAAAACACTTCACACCAGTTTTCTTTTAAATTATAATAAGAGGTAATTTTACATATTTGTTCTATAGTTCTGCCCATTGTTGCATTGTGATTGTTTCTTTGAAATTTTGCATCTGTTTTATCATTCAAATTTTTATTTGTTCTGTCATATTATGTAACTATTTCTTTGATGCCTTCAACTCAATTATTGGCTGCCTGGACTAGTCCCTGCAGTTTTCTTGGCAAAAATTTTCAAAAGTGGTTTGCCATTGTCTCCTTCCTAAGGTGAGAGAAAGTGACTGGCCCAAAGTCCCACAACTGGGGTCATGCCTAAGGCTGTTTTTCTCCTAAGGTTGTACTTTTATCAAGTTCCATTTTATACCATGTCTGTTTCAGTTTTTCTCCTTTTTTGTATCCCAGTAATTGTGTAACATGGTTATCTATGAAGCTCATTAGCTAAATCAGCAACTTCCTATAAAGTATTAATGTTCTGTTTGAGGATTTAATCCATTCTATTAGCCAGTATAGTTTGCCCTCTAATAGAGTTTGAAAGAGATACACAACGTCTCTGTTTTGAATCTTGTTAAAGTTCGAATTTTATTCTTAAGTTCTTTCCATTCATATAAATTGACAGTTTGCCATTTTTATAAAGCTTTTTCTGGGATCAGAATTGTCATCATTTGAAACATGTAGCTTATGTTGGATAATGCATTAATCTTAATTGATGCATTTGATCGTAACCAAAACAGTTTTTACATCTTTTAAGATCTCTTGATTTCTTTAATGTAATTTGATTTATTTCTTGATTGTTGCCTTTCTTTATACATTTTCTTTAGCCTTTTTTTCATCAGTGATATACATAGTGCTAATTGTAGATCTATACATTCTTTGCCCACTTGACATTATATTTTTGTATCACTTATTCTGTTTTGCTTGCTTTTTTCTTTTTAAAAAATGATTAAAAGTAATTTTAAAATGCCCATTTAACTGTATTGTTTTTTACTTGGAAGTTTACTTTCAGTATATTTTCAGATTTATACCGTGTTTCCCCGAAAATAAGACAGGGTCTTATTTTCTTATGACCCCCGAAATAAGCACTTGGCCTTATTTTCGGGAAGGTCTTATTATTTTTGAGGTGTAGGAGGCGGCAAGCGTGGTCACCTCATGGCTGCTGCTGTGTTGCAATATTTTGGGGGAGGGCTTATTTGGGGGGGGCTTTTTTTAGCGCATGCACTGAAAAGCCCGATTGGGCTTATTATCCGGGGAGGTCTTATTTTCAGGGAAACTGTAATTAAATTCTTCCTAAACTGATTTTTTTTCTGATAAAGCTATCCTACGTGCTACACGGTTGATCAATATGATGGAAATAGGAGCCACAAAATAATATAAAATATTTTACGCATTAGAAAAAAGAACGTAGAAAGTAAAAGAAGAATGCTGAAAATTTATTTAATTTTTTCCCAAAACTTCATAAAAAGCATAAAAAATAACATTTCGTTCTACCTTTCAACATTTACAGAAATATGACATATCGTTATTTATTTGTAATCCTTTTGTGCTATATCCAATGCAAAATTGATCTTTATATCACCCAAAAATCATACCTCAGTGATATTATGCTGTTGTAAAGATTTCAATTCATAGGGATCAACATATAATCCTCTTGGAAGATGTACTCTAATTGCCAGCCTGCAACTTTCAAGGCCTTCATCAGCTACACCAAAATGTACCTTAATTAAGAGATCTCTACCATAAAGAAGAAAACAAAGAAAAGGGATGTTATTAGACTTGCAGAGAATACAAAGCATCTCCAAACATACCAGTTACATATCTCTGTGTAAAGAAGTTTTAAATATTGTAAATCTGAATTGTAAATTTAATCAGCAGGTGTGTTTTTTCTATTTTTCTATTTATTGTGTTAATGTTTTTAATGTAAGCAGCCTCAAGTCACCTTTGGCTAGATGGGTGGCATATAAATTTGATTATTTAGAGATAACACTAAGTCTCACTGCAATTTATTGAACTCAGTTCTTCATAATAATGCTTAAACAATACTTTCATTCATTATTGTCTAAATTCGCATCACAGAATTTAATGTAAATGACTGGACCTAAAACTGAGATTGTTACAGCCCAATAAATTTGCATTGCTTTACTGTAACTACTACATAACTAACTTGTAAACTGAGTTCTATACATATCCATTGGACTAAGCAGACTGAATTTACATTAATAAAAATTTATTAGTATTGTATTACCAATTATCGCGCCTTATGTCTGTATGCACCAGAAATATATTTCAACATCATTCGATTGCTCATTTAACTGTTTATTAAATGCTTTTCCATCCAAAATCATACTTAGATAATAAAAGAAAAATTCCTCAGAATTTTAGGCATACAGGTTTAAAATGTAATTGAATTTGTAGCATTAAAATATTAAAGATTAATTCAAAGAAACTTCCCAATCATGTAAAAGCTGCTTGAACTGCCAAGTAAATTGTGTGCCCCATCTAAAAAAATTGAATAAAAATGTATTTCCTTATCAGATATAATTAGAAAAATGCAAAAGTGATGGATTCAAACCTTATTGAAACACTGCTAAAAGATACTGATCAATATTTAATTGTCATAACTCACCTGTGAAAGCCATCTTTCAAAAACTGTTGCATGATCTCAGGACATGTGTTCAGTGCATCTATTAAAACCAGAAATGAAAACCAGAAAAGTCTTTACTGTTTTCAACAATAGATGATCATTTGTAAATAGCATAATAGAGAATTATAACACTTTCAAATTCTTATGTCCTTAATCTAGAACATAAATGAAATTATTGATATTGTGATAAATATAAAAATACTTCTTTCATGAAGTCATGACAGACAACAGTCCTTTAACTTAGTGGTTGCAAACTGTTTTAGTCCAGCCTACTGTAGAATGCAAAAATATCTTGTCTCCAAATTTCCAGCAGCCTTAATTTCCAATATATATTAGAAGTTTTCTGGCTTCATTGCCAGAGCTTTGCTCTTCCTTTTGATATTGTAGAAGTTCCTCAAGACCTAGTTTGCTAACAAGCCTGGGACTGCCACAAAACTGGACATATACCCTGTTTCCCCGAAAATAGACCTCCCCGGATAAAAAACCCAATCAGGCTTCTGAGTGCATGTGCTTAAATAAGCTCTCCTCCGAAAATAAGCCCTTCCAGAAAATATTGCAACATAGCAGCAGCCATGAGGTGACACGCTCACCGCCTCCTGTACCTCAAAAATAATAAGACCTGCCTGAAAATAAGACCAAGTGCTTATTTCAGGAATCAAAAGCAAATAAGACCCTGTCTTATTTTCAGAGAAACACAGTACTTAGAGGTCCCCATTGTTGCGGTAGCTATTCTTATTCAAATTGTAACTTACATAAAAATTCAGGCATTATACATAGACTAAACAATTTCACAAAGGAGAGAATATTCCAATTAAAAGAACACATTTTTCTTCTACTGGTACATTTCAAATTAAACCTGCAAGACAAAAAGAAATCACATTATAACAAATGTACAGAATATTTTTATAGCACATATTATTTTGTTACATAACTATGCAAATGACAATAAGAATTACTTCCATGTAAGGTAAGTTCTTAAACTCTATAGCTCTTCTTGTCCACTGGCCTTATAAAACTTCAAAAATGTCCATTACAAGCACTCTTTGGTGATAGAATTTTAAAGTTATAAACTACTTGTGTGCATCTCATCATACATACATTTATGGCATCTCACACTGTATATGAAATCATTTCTTATGTATAAATACATCACAATCGTGTGCTCTTTATTTGTATATATGCAGTAAAAGAAATGCTTTTGAATTTGGAGACTTTAACCCTATCTCAAAAATGCTGGTATAACTGTTTCAGCAGTATAAAATCCATTGAAATCAAAAGTTTCTTTATAGAAAATAAACCTATTCTGCTAAGGACATTTTTATCAATAAAATAGATTTGTCATAAAAGTTGGTTGTGTCTAATCAACATTGATTGTATTTGAAAAATCAAATATGTGGGTAATACCAGAGCAAGGTTTAGATAGTACTTGGGTGAGAAAACACCAAGGATCCCAGTCTAAACTATACCAGAAGTTTTTTAAAAATCCCAAAAGGCAATGATAACTCATTTATACACAGTCATCATGTGTGAGTTGAGTGGTCATATAAATCTGCTTAATAAATATTGCTGCCAAAACAACATAAATATGTCCATGTTACCAGAAGGCAAACTCAACTCAAGGTGAGCTTTTACTAGTACATATTTTCCGAAGAAAGAATGACTATGCATCCTTCCATATATTATTTTCCCAAGTATTTATATGCACATCAAATAATCACACTGAAACTATTTATACTGTTATTGCCCAGCAGAAAAGTTCCTACTTGAGAATACGAAAAGTTGCAGTTACAAAAATAAGGACATTTATTAATACTGAGGGAACTCTTTAAGAAAAACTGAGTTCATGTGATATGAAGCATAAACCAGGCAACTATCTTTCATTTATTGGGTTTTAGCTAGATGTGCATCCCAACAGCTCCTCCTATTTTTCCGATGACAATAATTCTTATAGAAGAAAATATTCTTCGCTCAGAGTTGAACTGCAGCGTCCTTGGTGCTCTCTGAGCTTGGTTGTTTGCTTGCAGATGTTTTATTACCCAACTAAATAACATCAGTGCTAGCCAGTGTGAAGTTGCTCCTTTTGTATGTAATAGCTTGTCCTGACAGTGTTGTTGGGGGTGTGGTTTTCTCCTTGCTGGTTTCTTGATTAGGGTATTGTTTTCTGCTTGAATGTTTATCTGGCACTGATTCCTGCTTATCTGGGTACTGGCGGGGATGTGCCTATTGATGGCCAATTTGTCTGAAAGCCAAGCTTCCAGAAATACCCTACATTTTTGGATTTGGCTTGGTCTAAGATGCTCACAATTTTTCAGTTGAAACCGTGGCTGAGTCTGAGATTAAGAAATGTTCATGTGTCTTTTGACATAGAAATAATCCAATTTACACACCATTCAAAAGAAGCAACACAGAAGGAAACAAAAAAGATCAGAACATATCCACCAACCAGGGCAGGGCAAGCAACTTTATAAAGAAGGAACAAACTCCATACTGACTAGCATTGATGTTATGTATTTGGACACTGAAGTATCTGCAAGCAAGCCACCAAATTTCACAACAATAACTGGTTTGACTGGCCAAAAGTCACTTAGTTTGTATGGCACAGAGTCCACTAGAATCTGGTCTTCCTGGTGACCCTGCAACAGTATACCAGGCACGCTGCGGTGTGAACATGCGAACGTTATAGCTCAGTAAGGGATCTAAGTCAAGTTAATTGTTAATCCATGACATTAACCAGGGGAAAGTCTGAAAGGCGACTAAACCTACATTGACACAAGCACAGTCAGTATCAAAATAGGCACCTAATTTATTAGTCTGCACAATTCCCGACTAACCTGCCGTGTCTAAGATCAGCTTGTGCTCTCTAGTCCCTCCGACCAGTGAGGGAAGAGGCAGCGGAGGGAAAGCACTTTACCTACCGCTTCCTTTTGAACAAAAGAATAACGCAACCTCAACATTACTGCCCAACCCTCCCTTCTTACAGGCGCTCTCCCTTCCGTTTACAACTAAGTCCCCTCCCTAGGACTGTCCCACCTCCGCCAGACTGAAAAACATACCGCAGATAAAATAATTTCTGCGGTAATGTTTGTCTCCCGCTCCCCAGCTAACCCCCGGAGAACTGAAAAAGGCAAAAGCGGCTTGTAAAGAGGAATCCAGGTGGCGTCACAAATCTTTGCAAGTTTCCCTTCATTAATACAGGCCAATTCTTAGACAGCAATGCCGAGGACCAGATGCGAAAGCTACGCCCTGCTGCATTTAAAGTGATGAGCGGAGAAAATTGCTCTATGTCTAAGCGACGGGAGAGAAAAAGAAGAGCGATTTGCGGTGGGATGAGATAACCGATGCATCTTTTACGGGCTAGCAGATTTTGCTACTTTGAATTAACCCAGCTGATCAATGCAATACAAATTACAGTTATATGAATCTATTTATATATATACACACACAGCTGGATAGCGCTATTAAGACCAACCCAAAGGGCACAAACTGTGAATGATATACAAGCTTTTTGAACATTACAGAATCTCTTCTGTGTGAGATTTGGAGTTTAAAAACCTACGCGCTTTCACACCATTTAGGTCAGAGGTCTTCAAACTTGGCAACTTTTTAAGACTTGTGGACTTCAACTCCCAGAATTCTCCAACCAGCTCTGCTTGCTGGAGAATTCTGGGAGTTGAAGTGCACAAGTCTTAAAATGGCCAAGTTTGGGGACCTCTGATTTAGATGCTCCGCATTAAAGTACCCGAAAACGACTATCATTTGGGCTCCTAAAAGGTTAGCGACTCGAGTCTCAAAGTCGGACTCCTCCGCCCAAACGCGGAACTGCCGTCCGTAACATGAAAATGAACGCTGCGCGCCTCCAAGCACCTGCAAACCAATTCCTGCCGCGACCAATTCCTGTCGCCATTTGCTCCTCCCAGCGGCGATTCTTGGGGCGGGGGCGGAGGAGGCGCTCCAGTCTCGGCGTCTCTTTACAGGGAGCCCCGCATCCCTAAACGGTTTCAAGAGAACAGAGCGAGAGATTTCAATCCGCAGAGGCGGCTGCAGCGGAAGCCGGTCTGAGCCACGACAGGACCGGCGAGTCTACCAAGTCAAGAGTGGAAAGCGCTGCTTTCATCCGCCTTGAACAGCGCCTTCTTTCGAGTAGGCAACCGCCCTGCGTCCTGCGGGGATCTGGCTGGCCTGACAGCACACTCTCCTCGCTGCGAGGCATCCTATCCTACCCTCTCCTTTCTCGCGCCCCTGGGCTCGTCCTTCTTCCCCACTTCGGAAAAGAGCAGGCCGGACTTTCAATTAATAACCTGAGCATACGGCAGAAAAATGGCAACTTCGAGGAGTGCTTGATGAGACACCGACACCCCCACTCCCACCTCCGCGGGAAGCTCTCTGCTTGCCGGCTTGGCCCCTTAACTGCCCGACGAACGACACTACGCGGAACGCATCCAGTAAACCGCCAAAAATCGCGCGGCGTTCCTTTTAACCGCCCTATCCCGAGTATACTTTTCTCCGAAGGAAACTAAATGGCTGGGATCTGTCCCTGCTGAGCTTTGCAGCAGAAGCTGGGATGTCTTATGTAGCCAAAAAGTGTGGCATCCGGTTACAGCCTCCATCTATCGTTTTGATCTATGAAGATCAGCTTAAGAATCTGCGCCAGCGCATCATGCCTCTCCGGAATTTTACCAAATTCTCAGGTACACTAGGGTATATTTCAAACTTATCACTAGTATTTTCTCATGCACGTAGAGTGTTCGGTGCCCATTTTTTCTGCATTTATTTAGGAATGGAATTGTTTCATTGACACCCCCCCCATACTTCGCTCACTTCGTTTTATAAATTTGATTTTATTATCTATATTTATAAGAGACAGGTATATTAAAACAATATGAATGTACATAGTATGACCCCATATCTAAAAGAAATTGTTGTTGTTAGTTGCGAAGTCGTGACCCCACGGACAACGTTCCTCCAGGCCTTCCTGTCTTCTACCATCCTCTGGAGGACTGGCATCCTCTGGCATGGCTGGCTGGGGAATTCTGGGAGTTGAAGTCCACAAGTCTTAAAGTTCCCAAGTTTGGACACCCCTGATTTAAGCTCACGCCACTGCTTCAGTGATTCTATCCAGCCATCTCATTCTCTGTCATCCCATTCTTCTTTTGCCCTCAATAGTTCCCAGCATTAGACTCTTCCCTATTTAGTCCTTCCTTCTCATTAGGTGGCCAAAGTATTTAAGTTTCATCTTCAGGTTCTACCTTCTAAAGAGCAGTCAGGATTGATCTCCTCTAGGACTGACCAATTTGATCACCTTGCAGTCCAAGGGACTCGCAGGGGTCTTCTCCGGCATCATAGTTCAAAGGCCTCAATTCTTTGGCACTCAGCCTTTCTTATGGTCCACTTTCACAGCCATGCATTGCAACTGGGAAAACCATAGTTTTGACTATACACATTTTTGTTGGCGAGGAAATTAGTTGTTTACATTTGTAGAGCATTGGGACTGACCTAGCTTATTCCCAATACATTTGGGCCATTAATTCTAAAGGTTTGGAAACCTTATTTATTGTACGCCGCCCCGAGTCCCTTTGTGGAGAGGGAGCAGCTAACAAATTTAATAAATAATAATAATAATAATAATTTAGACAGGTGCTTCATGGAACAACTGTCTGAATTTGTTCCTCAAGGTTTTGCCATGTCACATCTTTTCAAAGCTGCAGGGCTGTTGCTGTAACAACTTCCCATAGGCTTGTTCCCAATTTTGACATCTTTGCTTTACAAAACATTGGGTGTATACAAAACATTGAAATAATTCCAGAATTCTGCCAAACCTATGTTGTATCAATGTAGATTTTAAACTATGGGCATGTGTTATATCTTATAAACACAAACAGTAGTGAGACAAAAATAGGTTTCAAGTTTGTTTTATTTAAAACCTTTCTAATGCACATTTCCAAAAATTTCTTTTTTTAAAAAAAGTATAATCATTATTTTGGCCTTTAATACAGATTGCAGCAGGGCGGCAGAGCAGCTAAAGAATAATCCTCGGCACAAAACGTATTTAGAAGGGGTATCCTTGGAGCAGCTAAAAAAGTTACACAATTTGTTGAGATGCCACCTGCAAGGACAAACTCTGAGCCAGAGTTTGAAACAAGTTGAGCAGAATGAAACAGTTGATCCAGAAGAGGACCTAAATAAACTGAACGATGAAGAGCTAGCCCAAAGGAAAAGAATTATGGATGAATTGTTTGAAAAGAACAGAAAACGAAAAGAGGACCCAGATTTTATCTACAATGTAGAGGTGGAATTTCCACAAGAGAAGGAGCTTGAAGCTTGTGAGTGGGATACAGAAACAGAGGATGAATTTTAATGCCAAACTAAGCTTATGGAGATTTTCAGGGACCGTTTATTAATTATATATACTTCGTTTTAGTAACAATATTTATCTAAAGTTATCAATGAAAGGTAGCATTGTGTAATGTCAAAATGATCGACATGTTTTTCTTTGCTTGTCATTAAAAAAATATTCTGAAATATTTATATTAAAATTATATGCAAAAATGTGTGTACAGACTATGAATGTGTTGAGTAGAAAAATTGTATTGGTTCTTGTATTGGTATGGGAAATATCCATTAAGTAAGTATTGACTTAAATAAACTTTATTCAGACAGAGTTGCCAGAACAGCAGCTGCCATTTTGTCCATTGCATGAGCACAAAATGGTACCTACTATTCTTGTAAATTGGCATAGTGCATGATCCAACACAATATTTCTGAAATGGACCCTTGTTTAACCAAGAAACTAAGCAAAATTGCTGAAAACAGAAAGTGCTGCGTCACTAGAGAACCAATTGTACATGAAAGCATATCTGCAAGCATTCATATTCAAAATAGATATGTTTGCAGAAGGCGTATGAATTGCATCAATGGGATAGAACTTATTTGGCAAGGCCTATTGGGAGAACTCCAGATATAAAAAGTCTTCCTCAACCAGGAATTTTCTAAATAAAGGAAATGTCTAAAGTAAATATTCAGAAGAACTAAAATCAGTTTTTAAAAATAGTTCATTCTTAACTCAATTCTTCCACCTTCTGCATAAACTTTTGCTTTTCAGATGTTGAAATTTCATTTCTGACATTAATATTCAGTAGGTTTTGGGCAGATTCCAATTCCTCATCCACACCTTAAGTGAACCCATTTGAGAACATATAGGATTCTTGAATTTGTATTTTCACTTAGAGAAAGGAGATCTCATTAAAGCATTATTGGACTCCAATAGCAACTTTCTGAAGGATCGTTTTGGTATTTTAGAAGCAGATCCATTACTAAAATTATGTTTATGTCAGCTGGAAGGAAAAAACATTTTAAGTTGTTTGTCCCAGCAGTTCCATATGTTGGCAGAAATGAAGTGACCACATCCACCAACTTACTTCTGTCATGTGAATACTTTGAGGCTAGCTGCTAGATGATGAGAGATATTCATAATGACACAAGGAAACTATAGTTTATTCAGCGTTGGTGAACCTTTTCGGCACTGAGTGCCAAAACAGGAGCACATATGGGGAGCACTGGAAACCAAAACAGCTGCCCAGCGCACATGTACGGGACTGTCAGAAACCAGAATAGTAATTCACCAGCGTGCATGCGCGCACTGGGAAACTGAGCTTCCAGTTTCCAGCATGTACATACATGCCGGTCACCTGATCTTCCGTTTTCTGGTGTGCATGCATGCATGAAGACCAGCTGGCTGGCGCATGCTGGAACCTGGAAGAGCAACAGGTTCTGGCTGGCATGCCCGGAGAGATGGCTCTGCGTGCCACTTCCAGCACAGATGCCAGAGGTTCATCATCACAGATATATGCACAAACAATTTTGTGGTGGGAAAGACAGTGCTTTTTATTAAATAATTTAGATTGGGATTAAAAATATTGTACTTAGATGGAAGAAACTAATTTTAAGTACCAAAAAATTGATCCATAGAATTCTCAGCCATCTTACATGGTAACAGTTTTTTTAATGACTTGTTATAACTGATTGGATCCTATTTAAGAGAATAATTGGGACTTAAATACTATGGATACATATACATATACATATACATATATATATATATTTGCCAGTTATTAATGTAGGTAACTAGCAAATGTGAGTAATGATATGTAGTCAAGGTTTTTTTTTTTTTAAAAAGCCAGCATTTGTTCTCCAGGGGGCAGTGTTTTCTCATTAAAAAATCTGTTTGAGGCAAATTTTTGCACTTAAAAATAATTTGTTATTTATCAAAATAGTTCGCGATATAGAGTGATTTGGGAATAGGTTGTATTATCCTTAAGAATTATATATTTGGATGTCTAAAAAAATAAAAATAAAAACATTTTAATGACATTTTCTTAGTCTGACAAAAGATTTTTTTCAAAGGAATATCAGCAATTCCTAATATTGCAAAATATAATTTAGTTGATCAGCCCGTTTAGTGCAAGAAACCTGGATCTTTTACAAAATGGATCTCCAATAAAGCATGTGCTTTAATATTTAACTTGAATTTAACTTACATTTATTTTTTCTGCAGATTTGACTGCATTTTGTCCCATTTGGAATAAAACAAGATTTAACACTCCTTTTTATGATTGTTATCTACATGAAGCACTGTGTGCTTCCAAGTGAGGTATTAGATATATGGTGATGATAATCAGGGATATAACTCCACATAGTATCCTTTCTAAATGGTCTCCTCTCTGACAGCTTTCAGTGAAGTAGTTAAGACAGCCCTTTTTTTTTGTAGAACTTTTAATTCATTGTAAAGATTGTTGCTGGACAATGGGTATTTCAATCTATGATTTTATCAATCATGTTTGTGCTAGGTACATGTGTCATTGATTCTGATGGTTTATTGTAAACTTGTAAACCAGAGTCTTAAAATACAGCAGTAATTATAATAGATAGATTACTGGAAATATTTTTTTAAGTTATTTAAAGAAAACTACAACTTTATTCAGGGTAAATTTAATGGGAATTATGCCAATTTGGTCCTGGCTTTTAAGTGCTTAAAAGTTTAATTTTATAATACTGTTATCTTTGAAACACTCAAATTGTGTACATGCAATCATGTAAAGTCATACTTTGTTTAATTATGTTTCATTGAATAAGCCACAACTGAATGTTTTGCACATAATTTGCAAATTACAGTGGCTGGCTAAATTAAGACAACATCCAAACAAATAAATGTATGATATAATGCAAAGTTAAGTCCAGCCACATTATTATGTTTTTCTTTCTTAGTACAGGACTCTCAGATATTCTAGAAATGCAGTACATAAAACTGTAGTAACACTGTGGTAGAAAGCAGCTACACCATTTAAGAAAAACCGAAGACAAAAGCCACTGAGAACAAAATAACTGTTGAAATCTGGAAACTGGAAACAGCCCTTTGAGATTAGTCAAATGCAAAAAGAGCACATTTAATTTGGTGAATGTTATCTCTGTGCAAAACACACTTGAGCAGTTATATACCTGTATAGTTTGTTCTTGAAACTAAAGAACTGGCAAAAGTCAAGGCATATAAAGTGTTAATAGTGTTAGGTGTTAATGCACAAGGCTCAAATGATATGACTCAAATATGATAATGCAAATAAACCTATCCCATCTCTGCAATAAGAAGCCTTCGTTCTCATTTTCACCACAATGGGGTTGGGTAGGAAGTCTGAATGCACACACAGTCGTAATGATTGTGGTGAATGCTATGTTTTTTGTACAGCTTTGTGAAGAATTTAAAATCTAAGTGGTGTTCTCTTCCATTAAATACAACTATTGTTTCCTGTGAAGTATCCTCTGCTCCCTGCTGAAAATAGGCTATACAGACTTCATGGAATATATTTAATCGAATTAATTGTACTATAGCATACTTCTATAAGTACAGTTTCCAATAATAGTAATCTAAGACTTTAAAAAGCTAATTGGGTTAGCAAAAGTATAATATTAATTATAGATACTGTATGTTTGCAGAAAGCATATAATACTATCCCATCATTCTTTGCCCACCACCCTTGATTTTATAATATTCTTATAAGGTAAATGTAATTTCTGTAATATTCCTCTACTCAATTGCCATATCACACCATTAGCTTTGTAATATTCTTCTCCAATACTCAGAACTAAAGTTTTACTCGAACCAAAAGCAACCAGTTAATCTTTCTTGTTCCTATATATGGCATAACAAATTTGCACATCTGATTTACAAGAGAAAAAAAGGAGTACTATTATTCTTCTGAAGAAAAATCATTACTTTTCAGTTGCATTATTTCATAGTTATTAAGAAATGGGTAAAGTCAAGAGAAAAACATCATAAATTGTTCTCTTTTCCTTATACTGGGACTTATTTCTTAGTAATGAGAAGCATGACCCCAGATTTCAGAATCATGAACTAAGATGCATCTACGCATCTTCAGGATGTGTGTTCATCAGAATGAGAGTTGAAATTTACTCAGCATGTGGTTTTCCTGCAAGGAAGGCCTCTACCACAGGAAAGCCTCAAAGAGGCAACATAGATCTGCATTTACCGAAAGCTTATTTGCTTTCTCAGACAATGGCAGTTTAATTCTTGGCCACAACACCAACTGCTGGCAATGCAGCACAACAGGAAAAGTCTCTCAGAAAACATGTATACCATAAATCTATCTGTTCCATCATTTGATTATCTTCATAAGGCAAACTTCGCACTTCTTTGAAAATTGCTGTTTTGTCAATCAGAATTCAGATCACCCAAATGAATTCATTTGGCTATATAGATGACAGCATTTTTCAGCTGGGACAAACCTTACTATAAGCATTTCTGTAGTATTTTTCTTGACTACCTTGTAGCTCAGTTGCTGTAGTCGTATTTATTTATTTACTTTATATGACCTCCTAAATCACATATATGAATCTAGGCAGCTGACAATAAAATAGATAAAATGCATTATAAACATAAAAACACATAGCAGCCAAGCATCACAAAATGATCATCAACAAAGTCAAGAGAAAGTCTCTATTGTATACCCGGGGCCCCAGGCCCAGGCCCAGAACCAACTTTTCAAAGCTTTGTGAAAGTTAGGGTTGAAGCTAACCTAATCTCAAAGGGAACTTTTTCCAAATTGTATATGCCAAGGTAGAAAATGCTCTTCTTCCTGAGCCCCCCACCACCACCAGCTGACACTCCTTAGCATGCCCCTTCTGCGATGCCAGGTGGAATGGGTAGAAGCAATTAGGATGAGACAGTCCCACAGCTTGCCTGGTACCAAATCATGAAAGGATGTAAAATAGATTAACAGTACAGGTAGTCCTCGACTTACAATAGCTTCCTTAGTGACCATTCAAAGTTACAACAGCACTGAAATGAGTGACGTATGACCATTTTCACACTTATGACCATTGCAGTATCCCCATAGTCACATGATTTATATTCAGATGCTTAATAACGGACTCATATTTATGACGGTTGCAGTGTCCTGGAATCATATGATCACCTTTTGCAACAAGCAAAGTCAATGGGGAAACCAGATTCACTTAACACCTGTGCTACTAATTTAACAATTGCAGTGATTCACTTAACAAATGTGGCAAGAAAAGTCGTAAAATGGTGCAAAACTCACTTAACAAATGTTGACAACATAAATTTTGGGCTCAATTGTGGTCGTAAGTTAAGGACTACCTGTACCTTGAACTGAAAACACACTAGGAGCCAATGCATCTCACTGAGTCATGAATAAATGACACACACTGAATAAATGACATCATTGACTGTCTACACTGCCTCATTTTGCACCAGCCAAAGCTTACAAATGATCTTCAAGGGCAACTCCAGCTAGAGCACGTTGCAATACAGATAGTCCTTGACTTACAACCATTTGTTTAGTGACTGAGATACAACGGCGCTAAAATAAGTGATTTATGACAGTTTTTCATTTGTATGACCATTTTAACAACCCCATGGTTACATAATCAGAATTTAGACACTTGGCAATTGGCATGTACCGTATTTTTCAGAGTATAAGACGCACCGGAGTATAAGACGCACCAAGGTTTTGAAGAGGCAAATTTTTTTAAAAAGTAGGTAGTAGATAGAGGGAGAGAGAGAGAGAGAGAAATGCAGTAGGTAGGTAGGTAGAGAGAGAGAATAGTTGGGTAGGAAGGTAGGTAGGTAAGTAGGTAGGTAGATAAAGGGATAGAGAGAGAGAGAAAAATATATATAGAGAGAAATACAATAGGTAGGGAGAGAGAGTGTGTGTAGGTAGCAGGCAGGTAGAAGGATAGAAAGAGAGAAATAGAAAGAGAGAGAGAGAGAGAGAAATACAGTAGATAGGGAGGGGGAGAGAGAGAGAGTAGGTAGGTTGGTAGGTAGAGGGAAAGAGAGAGAGAAATACAGTAGATAGGTAGGGAGAGAGAGAGAGAGAAAGTAGGTAGGTAGGTAGATGTTTCCAGGTGTATTTATCCATGTGCTGGAGAAGGAAATCGCTGACAATCTGCAGCACCTAAGACTTTGTTTCTGCTGGCATAGCACTTGATCAATGTAATTCTCATCAATCAGTTAAAGAGCTTTCCCAAAGGAAAAAAAAAGTTTTTGCACTCTGCAAACCTCCCACAAATGGCTCGTTTTTCACAAAAACGGGCCATTTTTTTTAAAAAAAGGCATGAATATCCTAGGGGGGGCTTGCAGAGTGCTCCTGGGCGTGGGGGGCCAAAAACAAGCAAAAAAGGCCCGTTTTTCGCAAAAAACAGGTCCCTTTTTTTGTCAAAAAAATTGCATTCATAGCCTTATGGAGGCTTATAGAGTGCTGCTGGGGGCTGGGGGGGCAAAAAATGGGCCATTTTTTGCTCATTTCTGCCCTCTCCAGCCCCCAGGAGCTCTCTGAAAGCTTCCATAAGGCTACGCACAGCCATTTAGGTGAAGGGGGCGAGGCTTCGGGAGGCAAAAAATGCTGTATTCGATGTATAAGATGAACCCAGATTTTCAGCCTCTTTTTTTGAGGAAAAATGGTGTGTCTTACACTCCGAAAAATACAGTATTTATGACAGTTGCAGTGTCTTGAGGTAACAAGCAAATGCAATAGCGAAGACTGAATCAATTAACAACTGTGTTACTAACTTAACAAGTGACTCACTTAACAACTGCGGCAGGAAAGTTTATAAAAGAGGACAGAACTCACTTAATAACTATTGCTTAGCAACAGAAATTGTGGGCTCAATAATGATTGTCAGTTAAGGATTACCTGTAGTCAAGTCCAGAGGGCATGAGGGCATGAATAACCGTGAGCAAGATCCTTCAATCCAAAAATATGCACAACTGACTCACATCCCAAAGCTACGCAAAGGCCTTCCTATCCACAGCTGCCAGCTGCTTTTCAAGAAAGAGTTGTGAATCCAAGAAGACACCCCACCCCCACTAGCAGATTGTGCACTGAGTCTGTCTGGGTCAACACTGCCCCATACAGAACAAAAAATGGAAGATCCCTGTAACCAAGGAGATCCAAAACCCCTGAGCTACACATACTTGCTTAGGTTTAGCAGAAGTCTATAGCACCCCACATCCTCCTTGCGCTAAGACAGAACCTCTACGCATCATTCAGACAATCTGGGATGGAGATAGAAAGCCGAGTATCATCAAGATACTGTCTTCAGGATCTGTGCTATCAGATGCATATTCTTAATATATCATTCAACAATAAGACTGTACACTTGTCTCTTGAATTGTGATTTAATCTGAGGGGGGAAATCATTTAACTATCTTCTCATTCTCAGAAAAAAAATGCATTGTCTAATCAAAACACTGAAGATAGCAATACTTTTTCAAAAATTTATTTATAAATTTATAAACAACCAAAGAATAAAACTTGGTCACAACATCTGAAGAAGATTAGAGTATTGTATAAACAAAGTTCCAAAATTTGCCCAAGAAGCTGTAGAGTTGGATTTATTCAAAAGTCATGGCTTATTCACAATATAAATCTCTTATATACATTACATTTGACCATAAAGACTTTTCTTCCTAGTATTAATTTAACCCATACTACAATTTTATGGTTTTTACTGTCTGCCAATTATGTGCTTGAATATAACATTTGGGCATTTTAGATATGTAAACCATTACTACAAGTTAGAGCTTATTAAAACTAAATCTGTGACTGCAAATGTAACCTTCTAAGCATATTATTGAGTGCTATTAGATTAGATTGCATCTTTCTGCCACCAAATTTCAGTATGGGCTTGATTTCTTATGCCTGCTCTTTAGCATCTTAAGAATTTTTTCCCTGTATATTAAAAAGATGATGATAAAAGTAAACAGTAGGGTCAAACAGGTAGGAAGAATAAGCACCAGATACAACAAAGCCATGTTAGTTGTTAGCCATCTACAGTCATGGTGAACTGATTCAGGTATATTTGTTGCACGGATGAAACTAGAGGAGTAATTACAAGTGATGTCACTTATGTCTCCAATGTGTATGGTTCCATGGCTTTGCAGAGTATCCCACCAACTCATTTTGCAGCAGTCATAAGGATTCTTACTGAGGTAGATCACATGCAAACTCTTTCCAAGTTGCTTTTCCATGAAGTATTGAGGTAGGGTATGGTAGAAATTCATCCTGAGATCTAGAGTATAAAGTTTAAGGTCTATTAAAGATTCTGGGAAGTACACCAAACTGTTACCAGACAGATCCAAGTTCACCAGTTTCTGAAATGCAGAAAAGTCCATCTTAGTGCCTGCAGCAGATAGGCCAGTATCTCTAAGATAGAGTACCTGTATGGATGAAGCGATATCTTTCAGAGTTTCCAAGCCACTAATAAGCAATCTAGGATTATCAGAAAGGTCTAAATATGTGAGGGAAGTCCCCTTGAAGAAATGGCAGGACAACATGCTTAGGTTACAGCCAGACAATACAAGGTTCCTTAAGGAATTAGCATAAGTAAAAGTTACACAATCAGGGCTTGTAGCACTATATGGATAACAGATGTGGATTGGGTTTTTACTTATGTCAATTGTAGTGATTTTTCTTACATGGATAAAGAATTGATGTGGCAAGCCATGTAGATTGTTGCTGCTAAGATTAAACTTTCTGAGGTTGGTTAAGGTGCCTTCAGAACCCAAATTCATCTGTAGCTTTGAAAGCAGGTTGTGACTGAGATCCAAGTCAATGAGAGTATTTAGCATTTCCCTGTCCTCTATGTTCAGTGTTTTTAAGCAGTTGTGACTGAGGTTCAGATAAAGAAGGGAAATTAACCCCTTTAAAAAGTGGTCTGGAAAATAAGAGAACTCATTCCAGCTCATATCCAGAAATGTTAAAGAAGAGAGATTGCCATGATTGTTTTCTTCCCAAAGTTCTTGGCTGGTGATGTTAATGATATTGCCATCTAGGAATAGTAACTGAACTGAGCTGTTTGAATTATTGGAAAATTTGCCATAGAAATTCATGTGGTTGTGTGTCAGCATCAGAGTCTGCAATTTATTTAACTTGGGCAGTAGTGGGAAGAACAGAAGCTGGTTGTAGGAAAGATCTAGTGTTTCCAGTTCAAAAGAAGCATTATTCTCTGCAGACAAGAACCATTCAATGTGATTGTTGCTAACATTTAACATCCGAATTTGGATGAGATCAAACTGCACAATGCAAGGTATGTTGTTGTACGCCAGGTTAAGCTGTTGCAAAGCTGGCATGTTTTCAAATGCCCCAGCCTCAATTTCAAAGATGTAATTCTGCTGTAAATCCAGATGTTGCAGATTGGGCAGGTTTCTGAAGTGAGAGTCATCTAACCTCATGATGGCATTCCTTGCTAAAGACAAGGATTCTAGAGAAAACAAATGTTGGATCAATTTGCCCATCATAAGCTCAGTAAGCTGGTTTCCAGAGAGGTCCAGTTTCCTCAGGTAAGTCAAAGTCCATAAAGCAGATGCTGTTACAGAATAATTGAGGGAGAGGAAATTGTTTGACACAGTTAGCAGACTAAGATTCCTAATGCCAAAAAATGCCCCAGGTTCAATGAGTTCCAATCCATTTGCATGTAGACTGAGGTTCTGTAGGACATGGTATTGTATGAAAGATGCATTCGAAAGAGTTTGTAGAACATTGGCATCCAGGAAGAGTTCCTCTATCTCAGCAGGCAAGTCTTCCAGGACAGAACTCAGCCTCCTCCCATTGCAATCTGCACTTCTCTTTTTCTGTAGCAAGAAACATATAGGAAATGATGAGGTCAGATACTAAAGATGTGGAGACTCTTTCTAGAGTCTCCACATCTTTTTTACATCATATCAGTGGGAAGTGTCTGATGTATTCCATGGGGTTTTAATCCTGAGGCAAACAGCAGTTTAAGGGATTTCAAACTTGATCAGGTATGATGGCAACAAGTGTTAAAAATATTATACTGCATGATACTACAATGCCATATACATACTTAAGTAGAATTAAATTTAGAGGAAAATATATTAAATTTGATTTCCTCTATTGAGTCCCTTCATAGAGTTGATGATGATAATATTATAATAATATTTATTATAATAATAATAATACAGTATTTTTTCCACATTGTCAAGGTTACTTTGCTGTTCAAATATAGTTTACAGTTTACAATAAGGGTAATATGCTGAATGAAGCCTGCCATATTATCTCTTATTGTAAACTGTAAAATATACTTTGAACAGCCAAGCAACCTTGAACAACGTGGAAAAATTACTGTATTGTTATTATAGATATTATTATATACTTTATTCATTAAACATGAAACTCAGCCAACTGAACATTCAAAAATGCATTACAAATACCAATGACTGGTGCTAATGGTTGATACGGTTTGCTGCTAGCATCCTAGGTATCAACCAAGTACCTTCTTAAAATATAAGATGTTCCGAGTAGCACATTTTTTTGCAGTTCCGCTGGTGTTATTGCAGATATTGATGATGATGATGATGATATTATTATTATTATCATCATCATCATGATCACCATTTTTATATTAGAGCACCAATTTGGTCTAGGGTTAAGGTACTAGGATGGAAACCAGGAGATTGAGTTCTATTCCAGCCTTAGATGTGAAAACCATATATATATCAGATAGATAGATAGATAGATAGATAGATAGATAGATAGATAGATAGATAGATAGATAGACAGACAGACAGACAGACAGACAGACATAGAGATGATAGAGATAAAGATAGAGATTGAGCTAGCTAGCTAGATAGGTAGATAGGTAGGTAGGTAGGTAGGTAGGTAGGTAGGTAGATAGATAGATAGATAGATAGATAGATAGATAGATAGATAGATAGATAGATAGATATAGATATAGATATAGATATAGATATAGATATAGATATAGATATAGATATAGATATAGATATAGATATAGATATAGATATAGATATAGATACGTATATACTAAATGAGGACTACGTGTAGAAGCTTCTTAGATGAGAAACGAAACGTCTTCAAGGAAAAACAAACAAAGTTCAGTTGCCTTTTGAAAAAGCATGATTGGGACAATTATGACCAGGATGACTTTGAGAATATCCATAGATAATGATGGATCTGGGTAACTAAAAGAAATAGGGAACCAGATGCCTTTCAGGTTTTTGTTGAAATTCCTACTTTAAATCATATTTCCCTTTTCTGTACCCCACACTAAAAATATAAAATTTTAATCATGAATAAACAAATTGTATTTTTAAAGAACATCTACAAAATGAAAAGGTAAATAAAACAGTTGAAAAATTCTAATATGTTAGTTTTTGGATTCTT
Source organism: Natrix helvetica (assembly GCF_964273705.1). Lineage (NCBI taxonomy): Eukaryota > Metazoa > Chordata > Lepidosauria > Squamata > Natricidae > Natrix > Natrix helvetica. The sequence goes on along the minus strand of NC_138551.1, from coordinate 42,258,623 downwards.
GTTGGATTTGGATCAAACCCTTGGAACTAATATGCTGCTGCAGGCACTACCATTTAAATAAATGATCTCTCTTCTTCCCATTCTTTTCAAGAAATCCCAAAGTTATTTCATGTTTGCAGAAGACTCACCAGTTTGCAAATACTGTGATAGGTTGTGGGTTTTGTTGCCCATCCTGTATCCAGAAAAGCTATGCATATGGAGATAATCACAGCAATTAATGCCATTTCAACAGGACTCCTGCAAAGAGAGAAACATTAAAATAATAAAATAAAATTAGGAGACTTGGGTTGTCTTTTATTATTTATAGAGTTTTGGGTTTCCCACTAGAAAGCATCGGTTCCAAACTTTGTTAAAATATATTCAGACAAAAGGAATATTCATATTCATTTCTGTTTATTTACAAATATTTCTTAGGTTTTCATTGTGAATATTTTTTTCTTTACAAAATACATGTAAGCTTCCATAGATACCTCTAAAATTCTGTTTTGGATTGCATTCACATTTGGGGTACACATATAAGACATTTAATGTAAAATGTGAGGACCTCTTTGTTTATTTGATTTATATCCCATCTTTTTTGTAGAACTTAACGTGGCATATATGATGCTCCCTCCTATTTTTCCCACAAAGGCAACCCAATGAGGTAGCCTGGACTAAGAGATAGTGACTGCCCCAAATCATCCAACTACAGTAGCTTCTGTGCCTTAGAATTTGCAGTTTCCTGGTTTCTAATCCAGCACCTTAACCACTACATCAATCTATCTCTTTTATGAGTTTTAAGAATTAAAAGAGATTTGAAAAAGTCTCTCCTTTTCAATATCGATCTGCATAAGACTTCCCTAATACAGGCAATGTCCTTATGGGTGGACTTTAACTTCCAGTCTCTGTAGCCACTGTCACCATTGCTCATGTTTCTGAGTGTTGAAGTTTACATATCTGTGGATGGCTACAAGTAGCTCTCAACTTACAGCCATTCATTTAGTGACTGCTGGAAGTTACAATGGCCCTGAAAAAAGAGACGTATGACCATTTTTCACACTTATGATCATTGCAGCATTCCCACAGTCGCTGATTAAAATCCGGACGCTTGGCAATTGGCATGTATTTATGATGGTTGCAATATCCCAGGATGATGTGATCACCTTTTGATATCTTCTGACAAGTCAGTGGGGAAGCTAGATTCACTTAAAAACTGTGTTGCTAACTTAACAGCTGCAGTGATTCACTTAACAACTATGGCAAAAAGGTTGTAAAATGGGGCAAAACTAACATAACTGTCTGTGAAATTTGGGGCTCTATTGTAGTTGTAAGATGAGGATTATCTGTACTTGATTATTTTACATTATTCTCACTTCCGATGAAACAGATTTGTAAAATCTTTTTGCTGAAAGTAAAAATGGGGTATATACATCCATAGTAATAACTTAAAAGATCTGCCTCTGCATGACATTTTTTAACCATAATTTTTGTGAGGCCAGAGATTTATAATAAAACTAAATTTGTTCTTTTCATTGGAAAATATCTGTAGATACAGACCTTTGTTTGCTAGAGGAGGTAGGGGGGAAATTAACATTTTTTCTCTGTCATTTCTGAATCAAAATTCCCCTATTTCTTAAGTAATTTTTAGCCATAAAGAGGGGAAATTATAAGAGCACAATCAGGTCACATTGAACATTGGCTGAGGGAACTCACTGCAATCAACGTGATGTTAAATTAAGGTTTTCATAACCATGATTTGTTGGACATGACATGATGGCCTGCTATCTTTTTCTCCTATCTTTTTCAGCTACAGAACACTGAAATGTTGGGAACATATTGTCGTTTTTTCCATAAGAAGACTCCTAAAAAGCCCTTTCCACTCACAAAATGGCTTCTGCAAAGGGCATGATCAATAATATATCATCAATTTGTTAGAGTGACACCTGTCTCTTCACAAAATGCCACGAACTATCCTTTTTCTAGGCTCGTGGATTTCTCTTTTCCCTTCTACTAATTGCCAGCAAAGTAAACTCCCATCCTGCTTGTTTAATGCTTTTATTCTTAGCTATTGTATTTGTTTGTTTGTTTTGTTTGCTTGAATTATATCCTCATCTTTCATTTAGGCGTTCAAGGAAAGGTTCATTGTGCTTCCTCTTTCTGTTTTTTCCACCCAATGACATCGTGGAGATAGGTTGCGCTGAAGTGACTGACCCAAGGTTTTTACCTCAGATTTTAACTGCTATGCATCCTGCCTTCCTCGATTAATTCTTCTACATTTGATTCTCTGAGAAGCCAACTTGTCCCATTTTAGAATAGATATGACTTTCTCAATTCTCAAGAACAATTCAGCAACCCATCTAGGTAACCTATAGAACAACTTTTTATGACAAAATTATATATATGAATATGTATATGTGTGTATATGTGTGTGTGTGTGTGTGTGTGTGTGTGTGTGTGTGTGTGTGTGTGTGTGTGTGTGTATATATATATATATATATATATATATATATATATATATATATATATCAATGATTATTCTCAGTAAATACAAACTTATCATGAAATAGAATATATAATGTGTAGATTAGATATTAGGAAAGAATTGACAGCAACTAGGGAAATATTCATCATTATCACAATCATGGACTTTTTTTCTGACTACAAATGATAGCAGTATAGTTCAATACTTTAGAATGTATCATAATGTAGCACATTGTTTTTAATTGTTATTGAAAAGCCCTATGTAAAACGAAAAGTTAAGATAATTTATGCAAGATTAACTCACCGTTTGGAGCAACGTATTCAATTCTGGAAGGTTCATTCTGTACTAACACTTGTTACCTCACTGTATTTATCAAAAAGATAATGATAATACAATTAGCTGTTTGCACTCGCTTAAGATCAGATTAATATAGTTTTTGCGGAAGGAAATACGGTCACATGGATCCCAAGGCAAGTTGCAATTTGCTTCACTCAACCTCCCCCACCCAAGCTCAGCAGTTGCACATGGAAAGTTTGTGCGTATGCAAGTCACTTGAAAATGAGAAGGACCTAAGAAGAAGGGAAATGAAAGGAAGGAAATTGTACAGGGTAAATTTGAAGCTATTACTTGAATTTCACTGATTCTAGTCACGTCAGAGCTCAGAGGGTGTTTTTTTAAAAATCTCAACAGCAACGAAGATTCCTGGTGCAACCTAAAGATTAATAAATTAATATTAACATTGACTTTATAGTTTCATACTACTGGACTGCTATTACTTTCTGCAAACTAAAGCAATGTTAGATTACAAATCTGTACTTCAAATATGTCATCTACAATTACAGAATTCCCTCTAGATATATCAGCCTACAGATGCATTGATTACTTGTCAGTTAAATTGGATTAAAGTTATTTGTCATCTTCCAACGAAGATAACTATGCTGGCTGGGATTGATTAGCACAAAATTCTGGAGAACACAAGAATGGCAATCAAGTTCAAGAAATGCCAGAAGACTCTAGTCTTAGTGGTAGAAGGCTCATATGAATAATACATCTGTGATAATTAACTGATGGGAAATAACATCTCGTACCATTTTATAAATGACCGTAAGGCACTGTTGTTTCCATTTGATTCAGAATCAAATTCTGAAAAATATGATCAGGGTGAAATTTTGTTACAGTTCCAAGAAACTTATTAGATGGTATTTTCAGGATATTGCCGTACTTTAGCACAAAAGGAACTGCTTATAATCACATACTTTTGATACTGCCATCCAGCAATGTATTAGCTATTTGATCTGCCTCTCTCTTTCTCAAGGCCATAAATCATTCCTTATTTTTCAGTGGCCAAATTTGCATGCTGCATTAAGCCACAATTTGCTCAATTAGCTGCACAATCATATTAAACCATAAATTGTGGTTTAGACACCAAAATAACTGTATAGCATACTATATTAATTAAAACCAAGTGAAAAATTAAGAGATTGAAACCCCAGGCATTTTGTACATGCAAAACAGAACAATGTAGCTCTTCGCACAAAAAATAGCAAGCCAGCAAACTATGCATACTTGGTGTGTACTCTCCAGCTTAGATATAAGGGAGCAGTGATTTATCCCTTAACTGACAAGGCCTGATGTGATCCCCAGTCGCAGCATTTGAAATCCTTATTTTCCCATGCTGTGATGCCTAGCAAGGCTCACATCCTAGCCCAGAGTTAGCTCAAGAGAACTCACTGCCAAAGAGAGCCTGTAAAGAAAGATATCTGGAATTGTGTCACATGTAGCAAATGGACAGCTTTCCTACTCATGCATTTATCTTGGCTGCATACTGGTCCCAGGGCTTGGTCCTTTCTCGGTAGGGTAAGGTAGCAGAGCATCTGACCATCTGGTGCTCAATACCCAAGAGCAATGTACTGGAGAAAGTAATCCTTTCAGGCAGCTATCTGGCTCAGGGAGAGTCATGGGAAATCTAGTTCCTGTAAGAATTAGGAAAGCCCGTATGAAGAAAACCTGAGTCTAATCCTCACCCTTTCCAAAGTCATTCTGCGACGTGGTGGGGCTAGCCTTTTGAAAGTTGCTATGTTTACTTACAGTAATTGAAGGAAAAATTCTGTATCTAAGGGCCCATTCTAAGACAGAGTCACAGCACAGCACAGCAAGTGGTTCTACAAAAAGAAAAGTTGTGGTTTATAATGCTCTTTGAATAAAGAGTACTCCTCTTCAGATTCCAGGCAGCCACATTATCCTTAACACCCCCTAAATACCAACCAAGTTTTGGTTTATTTTCCATCAATCACCCAACTTTCTATTTAAATGAGATTTCTAATCAAATAAGTATATCCTGGGGAAAAAACCTGATCTGAGATAACAACCTTAAATTAACCTTAACTTTTTTTTTTAGTCCTGTCAATGTAAAGACAATTACTGAAATTTGCTGCAACAGTTTTGTTCCTCTTAAATTTTCTAGTTAAAAGAACAGTTGAAAATTGTTTCAAAAACAATTAAAACAGGAAGTTTAAAACAAAAATAGAACCAAAAGAAACTTGGGGAAATATGGACTTTTCCATTAAATACTGTATATTACATTCATCATAAAAAGAGCCAGAACTGCTTTTTTAGGGTTATTTAAACTTAAATTCTGATCACAATTTAATTATAGTTACTTGACTGGGCAACCCATGCGTTGCATTCATCCCAGTACATCCCATTTGCACCCTATTAAATTTTATAATATGATTTCCTCCTTTTTTCCCCTTCACAAATAAAGATAGAAATAAAAAGACTCTCATTTCCCTTCTTAAAATCCATCTATCAAAGGCAGGAAATCAGGAAGCCCAGACAGTTCAAATGAATACAGGTAGTCCTCAAGTTACGACCACAATTGTCCAAAATTTATGTTGCTAAATCAAACATTTATTAAGTGAGTTTTGTTCAATTTTATGACTTTTCTTGCCACAGTTGTTAAGTGAATCATTGCATTTGTTAAGTTAGTAACATGGTTGTTAAGTGAATATGGATTCCCCATTGACTTTCCTTGTCAGTTTGCAAAAGTTGATCACATGACCCCAGGACACTGCAACCATCATAAATATGAACCAGTTGTCAACTATCTGAATTTTGATCATGTGACCATGGGGATGCTGAAACAGTTGTACATGTGAAAAACGGTCATATGTCACTTTTTCTGTGCTGTTGTAACTTTGAATAGTCACTAAAAGAAGTGTTAAAAGTTAAGGACTACCTATATAAAGGTTCATTGCAAGTTTAGGATCTACAAAAATCTGAACTACTAATGGTCAAAGCAAATTGGCAGTAGATGAAAATCAATGGAATTCAAGGGGGTTGGCTTAGATGTCTTCTGGGTGTGAAGGGCCCTGAGACTGATCATTTGTTTGATCCTTCCCTCCCGCTCAGCCTGGTGATCTTCTACCTGCACCATCAGAACCCAAATACTTGTAACTGTCCTTTTCTGGACAGTAGTCAGAGAATATAAGTTTCTAGATATTTATCTAGGTATTAAGAAATTGCAATACTATTATATTATTCTGAGAACTGATTACTATCCTCCTTTCCTCAAATGTTACAATAGTAAAGTTTCAGTAGCCTCCACATTTATGTAGTAATATTTTGATATTAATGTATTTCCTAAATAGTGTCAAAGCAAATGCAACAAAATACAAACTGAGCAGATGTGGGCATAAATTAATCAGAAATTTGAAAGTATACTTAAATGTATCCACTGAAAAATATAATCCCTAACATGCATTTTACCTTTCAATCTTCTAGAATCCTTTCTCAGTATGGTATTCTGGGAAGAAGGCATGTAATTTCTCACTATCGGTATATTAGACAACTTTGCTTTTTTTTGCTTGGTACTGATGCTCAGAACAAACAGCACTGAAAAAAGAGTTATAGATATGAATCTTTTCTCCCTTCCAATGGGTGAAGGACCCAACACTGATCTTCAAGGACAAGAACTCTGCACAAGCTGCAAAGAGTAGCTGATTGTCTCCCAGCACCTGCTTCTCTCTTCAGTTCAGAACAATTCAGTTTTATCCTTCTTTCCCAAATAAGGTAGAAATTGTGCAATGCTCCTTAGCATAAGTTTGTTTGTATGGTATGTATATGTGTATATACTTTCTCCACCTAGTATATGTTCCCTCTTTGCTGTCGCAGGAAGTCCTCAGATTTTAAATGTCTTTATTGTGGCAAGAGTCTTGTTTCTGTCTACTTCTATAGCTGAACATTGGATTACTTATCAAAACGTTCCTCCATTTTCCCTGCCACTTTCTAACTCATGGTTCACCTTTCTTCATTTAAGGATCAACTTTCTCATTCCTTTGCCTTTCTCACTGAAACAACTGTGCTACACAAATTTTTCATTAAATAATGGGCTACATTCTTTTGGGAGAAGCTGTTTGTTATTCCTCCTCCCCAAAAAACAAAGTTATCTCTCTTGATGGGAGATGAGAGCCAGAAAATGCATACCATATTTTTTTAATCATGGCTATTTTACTTAGGAACACTCTCCCTTTAGAAATTAGGCTGGCCTCCATGGTGATAACAATCTGGAAGGTTGTGAAGACTGTATTTTTCCAGAGGTAGTATTTGGGTACTGATTAAGTTGTGTCTGGAAGCAGATTATATTTGTTAATTAAGGTATTAGTGGAATGTTTTATTTAATGAAGTTTATTTTAAATTTGTTTAATTAAAAAATTTAAAGTAAAAAAACTTATGACTTACTTATTTTCACACTTAGGACCCTTGTAGCATCCCTAGAGGACATTCAAAATTTGAATGCTTAGCAACCAGCATCTATTTTTGATGGTTGCAATGTTCCAAGTTCACCTCATCACTCTCTGCTAAATTCCCAACTGTCCTCCACTTGCTGGCTGCTAGTAAGGATGTTTTTTTGGTCTTTTTGTTTTGTTCTTAACATTTTTATTGTCTCTTCTAAATGGTGTATATGCATGATTTATCTCTGCATAGTAATGGGTTATTTGTCTGAATGCCAAGTTTTCAGGAATTCCATAGCTTTTTGGGATTTAGTTTGGTCTAGAATGCTTTTTCCCAGCTGAAACTATGGTTGAGTCAGTCCATGAGTTGTAAGATTGAGTTTTTGTTATGCTTTCTCACTGCTATTGCAAGCTATGTATATACTGTATACTATATGCTGATAATTATATATACTGTATACAGCATCTACACAGGGAGCAGATCCCACTTTCTAGTACTGATATTCTGATATTATGTAGTTGGATAATGAAATGACTGAAAGCAAGCAACCAAGTTCATATTGCCCCAAGGATTCCATAGTTTAATCCTGAGCTACATATATACTACCAATGCTTCTTCTTCTGAAAAGTCTGAAGCACTTCTGAATCATTTTGAAAGAGTGCAGAACCTTAGCTATTATATTTCAAAATTGATGATAATCAAGTACATTTCAAACAAATTTGGTTTTGAACTATTTCTCCATTAAAAATTTGCTAGAAGATACCACTTCCTGTGTTATCTGAAAACATTTGCTGTATCTACACTATATTGTTCTATATTTGTGACATGCTGGCTTTTCTGTGATATATTGCTGTCCCCTGCTGTTAGACGTTTAAGAAGACTTCGCCACAGTATTCAGATCAGAAAAAGAGCAATTTGAGTGTAAAGAGATGTTACAAACAATTATTCTCTTAGCAGCATACAAAAGATCACAATTTTAATAAAATCTTCTTGTTCAATAGCTAGTTTCTTTGTACTGTTACTTTCTTTGTATTGTTACTTTCTTAGATTCCAAAGCTTCAGAAATAGTCTATTCAGTTTCTTTGATGAGAGATCATTGCTTAATTTATTTTCAAATAAACAAACTTAGCACACTGAGAGTAAGCAGACATTCCAGTAAGCTGATATGTCCATCATCGAAAAAGCCTGCCAACCTGCATTGTGCACCTACTTTTTAAAGTATCTTTCTAACTTGTACCATCAACTGAAGAATGTTAGAATGTTACTTGGGTAGCATTTTTATTTTATTAAATATATTTTATATAGTATTTTTATTACATTTGGAATGATATTGTATAGGTATTCCGAAAACAGAACAGTTCCCAGGTGAATTACATTTACTGTCATTTATTTCTACTAATGGAACAATATTATTTTAGATCAGGATGGGCAACCTGTATCTCCAGAAAATGGGCATGAGTTTCAGACAGACAAAATAGGTGCCTTAAGCAATACAAAGCTGTCATAAAATTATTTAAAATAGCCAAAATCCCAAACCCATCATTAAAAAGTATGTCTGAAATTTTCAATACCGCCTACTTCATTGATGTCACCGACTCGTTGGCACAAAGAAGAAGGTCATAGTTTCCAGACTGAAAAAGATTACCTATACCTTTATCAAATCATGCATGCACAAATATTTTTGGGTAGCCAGTTTTGTGGGTCTTATGAAACAGATCAAAAGCATGTGGGTAGGGCAACATATGAAATCACCATCAGTAATAACTGAGAATGAATGAATGCATCTGCTTATGTAACATTAGCAAGTGACACTGTCTAGCTGAAGCAAAACAGGTGCTGATAGTCCATGATTTATAACCATTTGTTTAGTAACCAAAGTTACAGTGGCACTCAGTCATTCCTCATACTTACAACCATCACAGCATTCCCATTGCCATGTAATTAAAATTTGGGCCCTTGGCAACCAGGATGTATTTATGACAGTTGCAGTCTCCCATAGTCACAAGATAGCTGTTGGCAACCTTTCAAGACGGCTTCCAACAAACAAAGTCAATGAGAGGAACCAGATTCAACTAACAACCATAATTCAATTAACTGCAGTGATTCACTTAACAGCCATGGCAAAAAGGTCATAAAGTTGAGCATGACTCACTCAATAATCTCCTTGCTTAGCAAGTAAAATTCTAGTCTCAGTTGTGATCATAACTCAAAATAGGTACCTGTACAGATAAAGTATGCAAGCTTTGAATTACTTATGAAGTAATAAAAGCAGGGTAAAAATCTAATAAATACATAATATACCAAATATCATGGACCTGGTGTATTCATCTACTCAACTATAAAATACAATACACAAAAGTAATATTTTCATATTTTAGCAATTTATTTCAGTATTTTGTACAGCTTGAAATTGGTCTTCAGGTAATAAGTTATAAGAATTCTATATACATAGGTTGATTAATAATTCCTTGAGACAGATGGGAACAATTTGCAAAAGGGTTATGCAACATGTATTAGAAAGAAGGAAAGACATCCTATATTAACAGGAAAGAAGTTTCTTTTAAGAATCTGCAAAACTCAAAGATTTGGAATAGAAAGTTCCAGAGAACTTTAACACCTCCAAAAGGACACAATCTGGTGGGGAATAGATCATTCTGGCATTCAAATATTACCAAATTTGTGAATTTTGCACATCCCTGAAACCTTCTAAAGGATAGATTATTCTTTGAATATAAGAACAGAGAAAAATCTATCCAAGATTGCACAAAAACAGTTAACTTAATAAAAGTTTTATTTTTATATCAGCCCATGCCAGAGTTTTACTTACCTTAATGATTCATTTTACAGCACTGTATAAATAAAATGTTTCTGGAAATCTCATATTATTCCCACTTTATTCATGACTTTTTAGTACCACATGTTCAAAGGCATTTCATAGCCTTGTTCTGACTTTGCTGTAGAAACATGCCAGGAATGAACTTGTTCTATTCAGTGAAATACTATATATATAGAACAAACATTTTAAGAACATCAATCCACACATGCTGCTTTCAAACACAGCTTAGTGGTATCTGAGCATGAATGGATAAATGGAGCCAAACCCAAATAGTACAGAACATGCAAACACTGAATTCTCTTAGTAAAGTCTTTCTCCTCTTAAAATTTCCTTTTCTGATTTTCTTAAATTGTCAGTAGCTTATTATGATGGGGAGTCTCTTCTTAATTAGCCTAATGCTATCACCATTGCTGTCTTGCGCCTTTATTTTTAAAAAAGGCTGATAAAAAAGAGACATATTCCAAAACAATTAACCAACTTCCTTTTGCCACAGAGCTTTATTTGCCAAGGTGAAGGATAGAAAGCAAGCTGGTAAAGCCAAGAAAAACAATAGAAATGAAAAAGACAAACTTGTCTATAGCTACTGCCAAGTATTGGGGATCAGATGCTGGCTTAAATACTACCATTCCAAACTTTTGTGAAGTAAATGTACTTTCCAGCCATACGTTAGAAGCCTTTTAAAAATATATATAAAATGTGTATGTAGCAGCACTCATAGAACTCAATCAGCCTTTCCCGGCTTGAACAAAAATAAAAAAATATCTTTAATGTTCTTCTTTTACATATTTAAGGAATTATCTGATGTCTGCAAGACCACATATTTCAGATTATGTAGAAAATAATGTAAACAATATTTATTTCCTCCCAAATGACACAATTCTATGCATATGTGGAAAAAATGTTTGAATATCATCTGCTTTTCAAAGAAATATGCACAGGATTGCACTGAAAGTGTTTTATCAATATCTTTAAATAAATAGATTTATAAACAAAATAACATTTAGTACCAACAGCTGGCCTGTGGAATTACAAAGTTAAAAGATAAATTGTACAGGCAATGGATACCAGGGAATGGCAAAGATCTAGGATAATCTGGGGGAAAACTATTGTAAGAAAGGACAGTCATTCTATCATCCACAAGTACTTCCACCACATAAAATCGATTAACTTTTTACAAATTCTTTTCAGCCTTTGTAATAAATGTTAACAAAATTAAACCCACCCATACTGAAATTTGTGTACATTTCAGTTGATTTAATTTAAGGAATTGAATATTTTGAAATTACCGCTATTTGGAAATACTTTGGAAACCTAATTTTTCAAAATACATTAGAAATAAAATTTACCCTTCCACATATATACTATTCTATTGATCAATCTCAACCATTATTTAATAAGCAGACATTGCTCCTTTTTCCAAAAGAGATGTGGCACAACAAAACAGAAATGCACTTGTATATATTTTGTCCAATTCCTAGACAAAGATTGACATTTGACATGTAGTGGTTTTTCCATTTGAGAAACTGGTTAGCAAACCTTTCTTTCATTCCCTTTTTAGTTTCTATACAAACAATTTTTAAAATACACTTCAGTATAGCTGCACAACATAGCTCTGGAAAACTGATCTCCAGAATCAGTGCTTCCAAGCACAACCAAAATATATTAAATAAAATCCAAGTTTATTACCTTTGGTAAAACACACTGGATTATAGGTTGGAAAAGAACAAGTCGCTTTCAAAATGGAAACCTTTTCCACAGAACACGTTACTCTCACATATTAGATAACTTCCTCAATTACTTCTATGAAACAATTCCTTATGTATATACAGGACTCCATATTGCCACTCTTGGTACAAAATCCAATGCAACATGCTTGTGGTTAACTGCCTGTTTAACTGTAACCCCCCCCCCTGAGGAATTTTTCTGGTCCGGCAGAAAAAGGAAATGTCAGTGCACCCTGTTAAGAACAGTTGGTCTTTTTAATCACAAGTTTTGGTTTCTTGAGCACACATCCATGTAGTTTCCTCATGCTGTCCTGTTAACCAATATGTAGGTTTCTCCATATTGTCAACTTGATTTTCATGTTCTTGCTAAAAAAACAAAAATAAAGTAAAAACAACACAAAAATATCATCCATCTAAAGGTTTTCCTAGATAAACTAACGTCACCTCAGTGTTGCCATATACAGCAGACACTGCTGGATACAGACATGTCTTTGGCAGTCCTCGAAATGCAACTCCTAAGAACTCATAGCCTCTCTCAAAAGCCAAGGTCTTGTCTTCCATATCCAGGATAACACGAATTCTCTCACCTATCTGTAAACAAAAAGAGGAAAGATTGAGAGAGATCACAAATGTCTAGAGGAAAAACAACAACATAAGCAAACAAATAAATAGTTAGGTACTTTGAACATACATTTTGAATGTTAATAAACTAAGATACAGCCTTTTTATGTGCATTTTATGTAGTACATGGTGTTTTAAATGATTACACTGGCTTAACTACAGATATTTTTTAGAATAAAATTCACTGAACAATAGGGACTGAAATATATACATATTCAAAAAAATTTAACTTAAAACAAAATTCATTCAAAACATTGCCTAAGAATCCTGAAGGCTCAGCCCATCAACATTTCAGCAAAAGTTTTCATTTATTAAGACTTATTTTTATTTGTTTATTTATATTTATTTAACAAGATAGCTGCTCATCTTCTAATCAAGTCTGGTTGCTTCCAGACAATGCATTTCTTCTGTGCAAGCAATGCTTGCCAGGGGAAAGGATTCTTTTTGCTCCTTTCTATGTCTACATAGACCCTCCAAATCTTTTTTCGAAATTAAGGTATCCCTTAAAGCAGATCTTCAGCATGCAAGGACATGGAGCATGAGAAAATATAGAATTAAGCATGACAGAATAGGAAAAATGAAGTTAATTGCAGAATAAAGAATTTGTCATAACACTAATGTAGCCCTTTCAAAAAACATCGAATTTCACTTACTTGATATTTTGGGGCATTGTTGCATTGTGGAAAACTGCCATTGACTTCTCCATTATGTAATAAATTATTGTCCACTAAATTCCAGCCCCAGCTCTGGTCATCGCTCCCCAGGAGAGCTACATAACCTTGACACTGCATGGGAGCTCTTTTTGTAGCAATTCCAATCACTGCCACTGTACCAAGAGGACCTTCCCACCAGACTTCCCAAGCATGACGGCCTTCACTGAAGCCAATCTTGGTCCTTGCTCCATCAGTACTCTGAGCAATGGGATTCCGGTGCAAAGTAAATCCATTCTTCTTAATATAGACATTTCTGGAACAATCATTGGTGCTGAAAGCATGCTGAATGGCACGTACCTAAAAAAAAAAGTTTTAAAAAATAAAGGGAAGTTGAGAAGGTCTTTCAAACTAAGACTATTAATTATTCAATTGCTTATATTCATTCTTGAATAAATATTTTATTTTTGTATCACTGCAAGAGAGACCAAGACTTAATACTTCAAAACTATGGTCACAGGACAGAGAAAACATTCGTTGCAGATGTGAGATAAGAAATTAGAAACCACCTCCACAAAAGAAGACTACATTATTTAAGCATTTATTAGTTGGCGGCAGTATTATATTCTGTGTTTGCTACATATGCAGCATTAGCACAAATAGCCTAATCAATGAAGACTACATTAGAAATAGATTTTAAATATCTCGTTGTAATGAGCCACTTGTAAGTTTGCAGCGTCACTCTGAGAGGAGAGTAACTAAAAATTCATCAACACATGCATCAATTAGTTCTCAGTGAAGTGTGGAAAACTTAAAGATGTGTTTTACTCCACAACTACTCTGTAAAAGACAATAAAACAAAATTCAGTATGTGTCATAATTCCACATCCTCAGTCTAACTGGATGATAAAGAGCAGAAGCCTGGCTCAGCCTTTCAGAAACAGTTAAGCCAGTGGTTCTCAACCTGTGGGTCGGGACCCCTTTGGGGGTCGAATGGCCCTTTCATAAGGGTCGCCTAAGACCATCAGAAAACACATATTTTCAATGGTCTTAGGAACCGAGACACCAATTTTATGGTTGGGGGCCACCACAACATGAGGACCTGTATTAAAGGGTCATGGCATTGGGAAGGTTGAGAACCACTGAGTTAAGCAGAGAAAGGAGAGAATAGGAATAGTTTTTTTCAGTTGCTCTCTTTTCCAGTTTTCCCAGTGGATGACTTTTCCATGAGGCAGCACCTGGCTCATTTTCCTATTAATCTTTACAACAGTACATTTATTTTAATTATTTACAACATTTTTACTTGCTTCTTCAGAAAAAGCTTGCCAAAGTGGTTTATATAATATTAAAAAGGAGGCAATGTCCTTTTTGCAGGTATATGACCTATAAAAAGATAGACGTCTTAAGGTAGGCGTAAAGTCATACAGGTATAGGGACTTGCGAAAGAAGACAAGGAGCAAACCCACAAAGGCTTTTAAATGACAAATCCTCATGAAGCTGGGGGAGCAGAGGAGAAAGGACTCAAAGTTCCAGTTCTTCCACCAACTCCTTCTGCCTCGGTATGATGGAATTTGCTGCCTAAGCTTGAGGCAGCGCCCTAGTGTCTAATACAAAAGACACCTAGGCCACATCTACACAACGTGTGGATAAGGAATGGTTACCCCACTACTGCCATGCAAAAAAAAACCCGAAAGTGTGTGAAAGTATATATGACAACTCTGGAATCCCCGGACACTCTCGGGGTTGAACAAAGCAGCCTATCAGGGCATCTCCGAGCAAGCGAGGGAATCTCCTTTCTTGCCTTACCAGCAGTCCCATGAGCTCAGTCCGCCCATCCCCAAAGCAACCGAGGCGCGTCTCCCATGCTTAGCCCCCATCCTCAGCATCCGAAAGGCTAGAAATGGGAGCCGGGAAGCTGCACCGGACTTGACAAGAGAGCCGATTGGTGAGAGAAGCTGCCTCTTCGGCCACCCCCCAACCCCCCCACCTCTTTTTCCCCACCTTCAGTGTGTGCCTGCGCACGAACACGGAACGGAGCGCGCTGAAGCGTCGCCCTACAGGCTCGCCTGACCTTGCCCTTGTAGGTGGGCACGTTGCAGAGGATATCGGTGCGTAGCGCCTCCTCGGCGAGGCTGCGAGCCGCCAGGCTTCGCCACACCTCGCTGTTCTCGTCGCCGTGCAAAACGCGGTACCACAGCTTACACACCAACGCGCAGCTCCGCAGCTCCCGGAGGTCCAAGTAGGAGAAGACGAACTCGAGGACCCTACCGGGAAGCCGCCAACCCCCCGCAGCGGCGGCTGAGTTCGGCGCGCCGCCGCTGCCGGCAGCCGCCGCCGCTGCCGCCATAGCCTCAAGCGATTGACCACCGGCCTTCGCGTTCTGCGCGCGCACGCCTTTCCAAACTGACCGGCCCGGCCCAGGCGAAGGCGGCTAGAAACCGCGAGCCTACCCGCTAACCAGAGAGCCAATCCGGCGCGCGCCGATGGCTGCAAAAGTAGGAGGTGCTACCCTGCCAACGAACTCCTCGCCTGTTGCCGGCAAGGAGAGGCGGAAATGAATGCTTTTGTTTGATAGGGAGGTGGTTGTACGGAGGCGCCAGGATCTGCTGCTCCTGATCTTACGTTTCCGAGTACGGCTGAAGTAAGAACAATCTAGGCAACTCTGCTGAAGCTGGCTTCTCAGACAACGCACCTTTTACTAGTTTTATTTTTATTTTATGCGGTATGGAGCAGGGCCTTGAACGTGAGTCGGCCATTTTGGTTGAGGGCATTGCTGAGCATGAGAAAGAGGATGCTGTCGTAGACGCATGCGCAAAAACTTCACCTGTCAAGGGGGAATGCTAAGCAGACCCAGCAGTTTTTAATTGGCCGGAAGAGAGTTCGGGATCGGGAGAAATTGGTTCTTTGCTTTGAGGTAATGCAAGTATCGAGTGAAAGTGGTGGCTGGGTTAAGATCGCTGATTTGTTATACGCTTATTTGGAAGACTATGTGTATTTATTCAGTGGCCTATCTCATACAGGCATTGCGTTTATACATTGTGCCTAAGGATTAAGTTTATATTGGAAGATATTAGTATCCTAAATCTATTGATTGTGATTGCAAGGCCATTATATTTAAGGGTCAATATACTGGAATTTAGATGTTTAAGTGTTTAAACCAGTAGGTGCTTTGCTTGAGTAAGTTAATCTAAAAAGAACACAATAGTCACTTTTTGATTCCTCAATATGTTTCAAAACGAAATGTTGCCTTGCTGATCTTTTTTTCCCCAGTTTGCTTTGAGATATGATGGCAAAGAAGTGGACCAATGGACATTCTTCTTCAGTACTAAGCTTAAATGTGAGCAAAGACGGTCTATTGGCTTCAGGAGCAGAAGGAGGGGAGCTCACAATTTGGAATACTGAAGGAAATCCACTGGAATGTGTACGACTTCAAAAAGCAGATGATGTCACTAGCATTATATTTTCTCCCACTTGTTCTAGAAGACTCTATGCTTCTCATGGGGAAATTATTAGCATGCTGGATACCAGGTGCCTCAAGGAGCCAGTTGAATGTTTCCATGTAAATGAGGAAGAGATCAATTGTCTTTCAATAAACGAAACAGACAGCTTCTTGGCTGCTGCAGATGATTCTGGAGCCATAAAGATAATTGACTTACAAAGCAAGAAGTTGAGTCGCTGCCTGCAACGACATTCAAATATTTGTGCATCTACTGCATTTCGACCCCAGAGGCCACAAAGCCTTCTTTCATGTGGCCTGGATATGAAGGTGATCAGCAGTAGTTGAAATCTTACTATATAGCACTTATTTGATAGGCTTATATGTGTACAAAGAGATGTAATATACATACTTATATTTATTCACTTGAGCCTTAGAGTCTGATAATTATAGAAATTGTCAGTTGCTAGAATTGTTCAAAAATGGATTGTTTTCTATAGAGGTACAGAATAAGTCAGCTGAATCAATTTAAAAAAATGCTTTCTGGAAGTTAACTTGCTCAGAATCTCAACATCAGCTGCACAATATAATGCTGAAGTAGTATCAGCATTGTTTCTCAACTGAAACCTTACTTTGATTGATGCAGAAGATAGAAAATTGATTAAGGATGGAAGATAAGGAAAGAAAATGATTTATACACAATCATAAATTACTGCCAACAAAACAGACATTGTTGCTAGGTGAGATTACTTTTGGCTTTAATCCTTTGGAACAGATATAGATTTCTGCCGAGTGCGGAGAATGGAAAACTCCAAATGAATGAATGAATAAAAATCAACTAAGTTAGTATTAAATTTAGATTAAATCTTATCAAGAACCATCTGCCAACCATCTGCTAATAAAGTTGATGTAAAAATTATGCAGTTAATACTTATTTTCCACCATAGTACTTGTATCTCTTTACATATTTGGCTTTCTAAATAATATACTATACAAGTCTGAGAATAGCAGTTTAATTTTCATTTATCATAATTGGACCTATCTCAATGGAAGAGACTTGGTGATTACAACAATTAAGAGCAGACAATAGAACCATAAAACCCAAAATAAATCATACTACCAAGAAACCTTCCAATTATCATAAGCCCTCTAAAATAAATTTTCCAGAACAAAACTATAGAAGCCAACCTAATTTCTGGTAGAGTCTATTCTGTAACATGTATGGTGCCCCTGAAAAGCAGCATCTACAAGTGTCTGCCCCATGGGTTTGAAACATTATCATAGGTGCAACTACTATGCTAGAAACCTATAATTTCAGCATAAAATAGCTTGATCAACTTGGCATATATAAGACTTGTAGTAAATGCATAAAAACATATTTTGGCATAAAATTAATATTTTTTAAAACATTTAAGAGTGCCTGAGATTGAAGCAGTTTATAAATTTCAAAAATAAGGAAATGTTAATAATTCTATACTAGATATAATTAAAGTCAACAGATGCTTTTGATCTATGAACTAAAGCATAATTTATGTGAGCTGCATCACTTTTGTATTCTGGGGAACATGACTATATAAATGAAAGTTTACATTGGCATGACTTCTGTATTAAGAAATCTTAATTATTATTATTTTTTGTTTTGTTTACAGATTATAATGTGGAACTTGCAAAAAACTCGCCCACTATGGACTATGAACTTGCAAGAAGAAGACCCATTTGAGCAAGGGATTGGCCAACTCTTTAACCCACCATTGGTTCATTCACTGTCTGTTTCTACTTGTGGGAATGTCTTTGGCTGTGGAGCTGAAGATGGTAAAATCAGAATCTTTCGAGTAACAGGTGCCAAATTTGAACAGGAAGTAGCATTTAAAGGACATTCATTAGGAGTGTCACAGATTTTCTTTCTGCCAGAAATGTATTGCTTTATTACAGGGGGAAATGATGGCAAAGTATTGTTGTGGGATGTTAGCAGTGAAATTGGAAAATTGAAAAGTCCAAGCAAGGCAATTCACAAAAAGAAAAATGCCATCAAGAAAGCTGACAAGATGAACCCAGAATACACAAATGAATGCCTATCCATTTCGCCCAAACTGACCATTGAACACGGAGAGAAAGTCAACTGGGTTTCATATGTGTCAATTAATGGTTCTAAGAGAATATTGGTTGCTGACCAAAGTAGCGATATATCAGTGTATCCTATTTCTTGAACCCTTCATATATTTAGGTAGGCAGTCAATCTCTGGTGCAGTATTTTGAATCTACTATTTTTTTAATGCATTATTCCTACTACCTCCCATAAATAAACCAATTCTGTGTGCTGCTAAAAATTATTTTGGTAGTTTATATATAGTACCGCTTTTGGGATAACTAATTGGTGTGACCTTACTGGTAAGCTTGCAATAAAAGTTATGTATATGTGAATAAAGAACTGGGTTTAAAAACAAAAGAAAAATAGAGAATTGTCTGTTTTAATATATATTCTTATAAATTCTACTGGCAGAAATATATATATTTAAAATAACTATAACAGAGTTAGAATGACCTTGGATGTCTTCTAGTCCAACTTTCTGCTCAAGCAAAAAACCCTACACCATTTCAAACAAGTGGCTGTCCAGTCTCTTCTTAAAAGTCTCCTGTGTTGAAACACCTACAACTTCTGCAGGAAAGCCATTCTACTTGTTAATTGTTCCGTTAGGAAGTTTCTCCTTAGTTCTAGGTTGCGTCTCTCCTTGATTAGCTCCATCCATGTTTCTTGTTTTGCCTTCTGGTGCTTTGGAAAATAGGCCTGCTCCCTCTTTGTGGCAGTCTCTCAGATTTTTAAACACTGTTATCATGTCATCCCCTAGTAGTCCTTCTTTTCATTAGACTAGCCATATCCGATTTCTGCAGCTGTTCTTCGTATGTTTTACCCTCCAGGTCCCTAATCATCTTTTTGCTCTTCTCTGCATTCTTTTGGTTAAGAAATAAAAACTGAGGTTATAAATGGCTTGAAGGATCTGAACAAATTCTGTAACTATCTCCCATTTTGGAGGATCAGCAGCAAATTCAGTCAGTCCTGGGTTGTTCAGTCCAGAATAAAGATTCTATTGCAGAATTGATGGAACCTGGCTCTTTTAAATGTTGACAAAAATTTTTTATCAAAAAGTGTAGTATATGGGATCTAACATGTGCTTTGCTATACTAATAGCTGACATCAGGTCTGTTCATTAATGCTCAACTTTATATCTGGTATATATGGGGAACTTATTGTTTGAAGAAAAACAATGGAAATTAAGTGTATTTTTCTTAAATAATTAATAAAGTAGAAAACTATTATTTAAAAGAATATAATTACACCCACCCACAAATAGTAGATGCCATTGGTGCAATCCCAAAACAACTGGAACACCACTTGAACACAATTGGTATTGACAAATGCATCATCGGTCAATTGCAAAAATCAGCTCTACTCAGAACAGCTTACATTCTGTAATGATACCTGTAACAGCATAAAACATCCACATCTGCCTATTGCAGGTCCTTGGGAAGGAAAATAGGTGGATAAAAATGCCAAATCCAGCCTGAATATCTTGCTGAGTGTGGGATGAGCTATACCTCCATATATACATAAGAAATCAACCTTTTGTAAATTATTTTGTTAGGACAAAGCCCCGAAAACTAGCATGTGCTTTAAATAGTACTTATGTTAAAATAAATATTAACCATTGCATGATAATTTTGGGGAAGACTTTAGTTGTTTTATTTTAAAAAAAAATCCTGCTTCTAAGGAATGGTGGTTTCCCCTCCTCATAAATGCTTAGAACATATGCAATGCTAAGAATTAAAGTAATCTGTGCAAACTGAAAACAAGTGAACAAAGAATTTTAAAAAAGGAAAAATACATAATGAAAAAACCTTTGAAAATATATTCTACTGGAATCCTTAGCAAATTTTGTAATGGGGTAGGATTCCGTTTTTCTATTCCTGGGAATATAGTTTGGTTGTCTGATTCCTCTACCAACAAGTAAACACTTGTATTATTTGAAGCAGGCGACTAATGAAAGCAGTCAATACAATACAATATTAGAAGTACGAAGTATAACACTAAATATCAAAGATGCCTCCATTTATAATTAGTATTTTTGTATTGTGCTGTTTTTCCACCTGCTACTAAAGTATGTTTTACATGGATGTAGAGCAGTGGTTCACAACCTTCCCAATGCTGCGACCCTTTAATACAGTTCCTCATGTTGTGGTGACCCCCCAACCATAAAATTGGGGTCTCGGTTCCTAAGACCATCGGAAATATGTGTTTTCCAATGGTCTTAGGCGACCCCTGTGAAAGGGTTGTTCGACCCCCAAAGGGGTATCGACCCACAGGTTGAGAACCACTGATATAGAGTGATCTTTCAAGTGTTGCTGAGCTATATCTTTCAAAGTCCCTTACTGTAAGCTTACATTGGAAATTGAGTCCAGCAATGTTTGGACTGTTGGATTTTGTGCAGGCAGGTTGGACTTATACTATATGCATTGGATGAGACCTATGAGGCAAATGACCTATTTGTTTAATTGGATGCTCTTTATCTAGTTTTAAGGCTTGTATGGAAAACTACCATTTTTAGGTGATATTTATGCAGAAATATTTAAAACTTAAAAGGGTACAAAAACAGTTAAGATCCAGATCCAGATTCATTAGATCTGAATACAATATTACAAAATAGCCTAATCAGAAAAGCTTATGTTTAGCACCATTGACAACGTATTAATACAAAAAGACAAAAGATTTTGGTTGGAATAAGAACCCTGATCTCCAATTATTGCTGAACTATTCCCCAGAGATCCCAGCCAGCATACCACTAAATGAGTTTTGCTGGGCTTTGCTATTCAGCAACTTCCGTGCTGCCAAAAGTTTCAAAGCACTAAAATTTTAAGAAATAAAGTATTATAGATTGGTATGACTCTAAAATTAATGGTTGATTACAGCAATCCTATAAGTGACATATTAGGAGTCAGTTCATAGAATTCGTTATGATTTCCTTTCATGGATCCATATGATATTTGTAGATTTAATGTATGTTTGCATGAAACTAAGAAGGAAAAATATACTGTAATTACCATGCTGTAGTTTAATAAACAATGTGCTTGTGAGTACAGTATGTGTTAATATTCTATATTTGGATTTCCTAGCTATAAAAAGCTTGAAGGGAAAAGTGACCTTCAGCACCAGTTGGATTACTAGGTATATCACTGCTGTATGTTGCAAAACAGAAGTCAGGAGACAGTTGAAATATATGTTTCTTATTCCTGAAGATGGCCAAAGAGCCTTTATCTCTGTGTGTCCTGAACAAGACATTAAACAGGTCACAAGGGAGTTGGGGGGGGGGGGAGTTGACGTTTGCTGGGAATGTTTGTGTTGGGATGGGTCTTGGATCTGCATATTTCATATTTAAATAACTCTTCTGAATATTTTTCCCTGATCTGTTCTGCTTTGTAAATCTCCATAATGTCTCAAATAAAAAATGTATAATATTGCACTTGAAATTATTCTTTTTTAAAAAGTGGTGACTTACAAAGGATCAGGGACCAGGATGGATGATGGAAAATGCCTACTTTAAAATACAAATTGACACTTTCTATTATTATGCAGTGTTTTATTTCTTCAGAAATACCAAAATAATTGAAAACATAATTAGCAGCATTTCACTTGTTTCATCTTTACTCTGGAGAAGGATTTTTTAAAATAGACAGCTGCTCAATAATTTAGCATTTCGGGACAGCAATGTTAAACATGGAACATTATAAATAACAGAAATGATTGTACATTTGTGATTGTATAATCTGTACATTGTGGCAATTCCATAGAGTAGGATAGTTATTTCTATAATGAATACTGGAGAAAAAGAATTGATTTGCTTGTGATTTACTTATAAACTATATGTTTATACAGCTGGTCAATCAATATGGATTAAATTTTATTCACTGTATTTTAAGAAAATAAATGTACCAAGACATCATTTTACTACCTCAAGCTGAAAAGAAATTGACCTTCCCAAAGCTCTGCTATTGTATTGTAAAGCGTTACTAAACATTTTTAAAAAATTCACTATTTGTATATTTTAAAAAAAAATCCAAAAGAAACAATGAAGTAGACTGGATTGTTGGTTCTACATGGGGCAAAGATTGCAAGTAAAATGCAGCATTATGACAACATCATATATAGACCATATGGATATAAGCTTAAGAATCTAAGTTCCAAACTCATATAGCAGTTTACCAAGTATAAATCATCTATTATATGAGAGCTCTTTAGTCAAACTTGAAAACTTTTACATTCTTTAGAATGGGAGGGTCTTAATTCTAATTTTCTTTGGCTTTTGAATCTTACCAGAACTGAGAATAAGCTACAAACTATAAAGTCACAATATGTTGTATTAGATTCTGGCATTCAGAAATTATCAGAGAAATTTGACTTTTGGAATACAGTTCTAGAGCAAGATGAGATGTGGACATCACTTCTAGAAGACAGGTAAGAAAAATGAAAATACAGGTTATTAATAAAAACTTTGGGAGTAATATAATGGCTGTCTGGTAATGGTATGACAAGTGTTCTTTTGGGTTAACAAAAATGTAACAATACTTTGATAGGCTTAATAGACTATTAACAAATGAATAGATTATTATTTTAAGTACCTTTTCCCCAATTTTGTGCCTTTCCAGTGTGCTGGACTATAACTTCAAAGTCTCATGGATACTTGATCAACATCTGGGACTTGTCATACTGAGTGGAAATTCTCAGAGTTGTAATCTAAAACATTTAGAATACATAAGGGTGTGAATACTGCTAGCTTTAAGGCTTAACAGAATGGCTTTAAAACATTAAGGACTTTGTTTCCATTATGAAATGTTTATTTCAAACAGTTCAGTTATGGAGCATTAACCAATAAATATTGATTTAAATTTTATTGGGAATTGTACTGAATTAATAGAACTGTAGATCAGTGGTGCAATTCAGCTGGTTCTATCCAGTTCAGGCGAACCAGTAGCAATGGCAGCAGAAGGCTCCGCCCACCCACCCAGACATGATCACATTCCATTTTTGACGCTCCGTGCATGTGCGGAAGGTGCTGCGCATGCGTAGAGGTGGCATGTGCGAGCAAAGCAAGCACAAGTGTGAGTGCGCTCACATTTGCAAACCAGTAGTGAAGGTAAGTTGATTTCACCCCTGATATAGATGCATGGTTGAATTCCACTTTGATTGACCAAGCACTTACGAAATATAAATATTACAGCTGTAGGCTGCAACCCTAAAGACACATTTGGAAATAATTTTCATCTAAATTAATGATGCTTACTTTAAAATGGAGACAAATACAATTTTGCAACATGGCTGCTTCTCAAATGGAAATAATTTGTGGGCCTGCTTGATATAAACGGTAAAGGTAAATTACTTTTTTAAACATCTTTTTGCAGGTTTAATTCTGTGGAGATAAACCTCTTCTATAGCTATATCTGTGAAACTATTCAGTACCTACATTCTCAAGTGGTAGAAAGCATTCCTGATCTCGCCAGAGTATTACCTACACTATCATCTGTTCTGAGGAGGAAAGATAAAAACAAAAGAATTAAGTCAGCATGGGAATCGGCACTGGAGATGTTGGGACTGCAGGAAGAAGATGTTAAAGTATTCTGTACATTTTTCATTACCTACAGCCAGGATGCAAACTACTACCCTGATAAACTAAGGCAAGATTATACCCAAGACATCCAATCTGTTGTAAACAAAGTGGTGAATAATCAAGTCCTTCATCATAGCCTGTTATGTGCTATTAATGTAGTGGAAAATAAGAAAGTTTGAAGATATAGCTAAACTGCAAATATATTCTGAAGCAATACTTTTCCTCAAGAAATACATGAAACATTCTCCTATAAGGGAAAATATTTAATTCAAATTGATTGAAAGATGCAAAACTTCTCAGTTTTATGTATAATTGGGAGAAGCAATATTGGCCTGCTTTATAAAGCCGTGGAACAGATTGTGTAGACACTGTTTATGAAGTGGAAACACCAGAAAGCACAATGTAAGTGCTAGACATTTCCTTTTTGTGTATAACATTTTTAAAAATCCTTCCATTAGTTATTTCTGCCAAGGGGGTGGACTGCAGTTATCATGTATTTCATTTTGTTGTTTCCCTTCTTAAATATGTCTAATCCTTGAATAGCAGATGGAATTTATTTATTTATTGATTGATACCTAAAACCTAGTTGTTTGAATCTAGGCTATTACTTATAATATATAACATGTAACATTTTGTGGCACAAATGTATGAGTTTCTATCTGATGTAGCTTGCTGCCAAATATTCAACATTACTGTACATACAACAGAAATATCACTATCAAATGTCTGTACTTGGTACATAGATGACTGAGAAATTAGGTATGTGTCCCAAAGGTGATGGGAAACTATACAATTGGAAATAAAATCCAGAATTTCTCTGTGATCACTAAAGAGATTCCAAAGAGAAAATCTCAAGAATCTCAGTGGATTCATACTTGAATGACAAAAGAACTTTCGTACAAACAGAAGAGATAAACAATATACAAAAGCAGCTTTATGAAATGATATAAACAGGAAGAAGAAGATAGGTATCTGGCTTTGAAAATTCAGAAGGAAATGGACAGTGAACAGAAAACACTAAATCGCAAAAAAAAAAGCCTCCCCTGATGAGTATCATTTGCACTCTACAACATCTAAGGCAGTTGGAAAATCTTCAGCTGTTTATAGCCTATACATGTTTTAAAATTGTTTTCCAATTTCTTGAAAACTTTGGTAAGCTATCTCAGCATTCAGAACGTTTAGAAAGGGTGATAGCAACAAAAGAGGCAGTACTGATGTTTACTGTTGCAATCAATTGTGTTTTCCTTTAGAAATCTCCATACCATTTGTTTTTTGTTCAGCTTGATAAAAATGGTAATTCTTGTTGTAGCTGGTCTCAATAAATCATTCAGACAAATATATATATAGTCTGAAGGATTCACCTAAAAGTGACAGTACAATAAATGAATAAAATAATCACTTTTCAAATATTACATTTAGTATTCTATCTATTTTGGGTTTTCATTTTTTGAATTGTTCTCTATTGCCATTATTGCATTCTGGAGAAAAAATGGATTGTCATTAGGTGCTTGTGCTGATTTTCAAGCTAATATCTGAATATATTTCTCGAAATCATCTGGTTTTTGGTCAATTTGTCTGAATTTTTTCTGTCATCTTTTTAGAACTAAAACACTTGAAATACTTGCCTACATCATGACTTGTGCCTGTGTATTTTTAATTCTTAGAATGAATATAGTTAGGGATAAAAGCCACCGCCTAAATTTATCTTTATTGTTCTCAGCATGAAATCATTTTTACTCAGGAGGGACTGAAATACTTGAAGTTGCAATTGTTATCAAAAAGTTCTACCAATGATAATTTCAGGATGTTGAGATGGTCAGTTTATAAGGCAAAAGTAGTTTCCAGAGATTCTTACAGTATGGAAATACATAAGTAAAAATACAAGAATCTTAAACATTCTAGCAGATGCAACTGGTGGAGTATATGTCAAGTATTTAATCTGAAGCAGTTAAGTGTGTGGGTTCTTTCCCATAGATTGGAGGAATTAAATGCTCTCAAGCAGCTCATTCATAGCCAGAAATGTTTACACTAACAGTAGGATAAATTCTTAATTCCTCCTGCTTTTGTAGCAGATTTTGGTCTAGTTGTTTCAAATACAGATCATTTTCCTCTGTTGCCCAGGATAGGTAGGCGGGACGATCTCCTTTTTTTAATTTTCCACATTTAATAGAATTCCATGTAGCTTCGCGTAAATTCTGTAATTTGCTCTCAGAGTTTTTCACCTCTCGTTATCAAACGGAATGACGCAGTCACACTTGGGTTTCTTCGGTTTAGGTTTATTGCATTTGTAGCGACTGCCCCATAAGGTAAGGGGGAAATCCCTTTGGGACAAGGGGAAAAACTATGCAAAATTTTTGAGAGGAGGCTTGAGAGAGGACAAGCGCTAGAACGGAATTCCTCCGGCCACTAGAGGACGACACACCTTTTCCTTCTTTACGTCATTACGCTTGATATTGAAATTGAAAGCGCGCAAGAGAATTGTGGCGCGGTAACCGCGCGCCGGCGCAGTAGGACCGGCAAGATGGCGGTACCCAAGATCTCTGCTGGCGCCTGAGTGTTGAGATATTGAAGGGGTTAATCCTTATCACGGGTGAGGCGCGCGAAAACACAGAATAAGCTCACGATGCTTGAGTCCGGTGCAGGTAAATGGGGCATAGGGCAAGTGGCGCGGGGTCCGAAAGGTTGTCTTCAAGGGAGTTGGCGGGAGATAAAGGGGAATCGGTAGGTCGACGCGGGGATGAGGGAGAAGAAGCCCAAGTGGCACCGAAAAAGAAATTAATGGAGCGAACCGAAAGAGAGAGAGAGAGAGTGCTTCGACGCTGGAACGTTTGGAAGGAATTGTATGGAAATTGGCTTCGAACAAGCAAAGTTGGGTAGTTTCTCGCTTGCTAAAAATAGATCATGTTTTACCTCAGTTTCATAGAGGCTTGCAGGAAACAAATTTTATTGAGTCTCTTTTGGGGTGCAGGGCTTCAAATCAAGGCATGGAATGTTAATGATTTAATATCTTATTAAATGTTATTGAATTGCTGGTGGAGTACAAATCACAAATTTAATTAGGGAATTGCATTCTATATAAATTTCCTTTTTCCTATTAATTTATGTTTGACTGATAATTTTATGCATTCTTCCCCTTCCACAAATGCCAGCGTTGAAAGTAAACTTTCAATGTCATTGCAGTTTATTGTAGTTCATCTGTAGTTTGTGTAACATTTCAATATTCCATTTGGCCAGCATTTGCATTTCTATCTGGAATTGATATCTTGTCTACTTTTTTTGCCTGCTGCTCATTAACAAAGAGGCATTTGGACTTACTGCTTTCTGGTTTATGTGCTTTCTGGTGAATGAATTTAATTTAAGAACTAATTTCAACATTTTGCAAGTAATTGTAGGCAGGTTGATTCTTCCCTTAGCTTTTTAAGATGTTCTTCAGATTTATTAAAATGAAAATGTGCAAACATGTCAGGAATTTTGTCTTCTTTGTGACAAAATGTTAAAGTCCAGGCATTTGAGCACTTTTTCCCTTTTGTGAGCAATATATGGAAATTGCAAATTCTTGTTCCTGGTAATAGTTTGAACACCATTGCATGGTTTCAGTATAGGTATGAAAAACATATTTTTCTCTTGCCTAAATGATATTGACATTTTCAAGCTATTATGTGCTTTTTGTCTTCGTAGAGATGCTTTTTGTCTTCGTAGAGATGAAGTGAGGGCACCTATTCCTCAAAAACAAGAAAATTCTGGTAGAATCCAAACCCTTATCTGGTGGTAACTTTTGCTTTTATGTTTACATTTCCATTCACTTTGCCATCCATTCATCCTTTGTGGGAATCTATACAGCTTTCCATTTGTGCTTACAAAACTCTTGCTAGTATGTTGCAACATTTGTTGCAAAATGTTGTAGACAGTACACTTGAAATTCAGATCAATTTAGGCTGATCCTTCCACCTCATCTGGCTTCTTATTTAATTTGAAGTTCAATTAAAAACTATACAATAAATGTTGAGTCCAGGATTTTTTTAAAAAAAAATCCTCCCATATTGAGCTTGTCAGTAGTGGTGGTTGCAATCCTTGCTTAATTAGTTCCACTAATGAGAGGCACAAGTGCACAATTTGTTCCTGTGAAATGAGTCTTCATTGGGGATGGGTCAGCTGGAGAGCTTTCCCAGTTTTTTGCTCTGAGAAGAAAGAAGAAAGCAGGACGCACTAAGACTAGTGGTCATTTCCTCTCATTCCCTCAGTTTCATGATGAGGCCTTTAATCTAAATGTTCTGCATGCCACCATGTTTATCTGCCCTTGTACCTCTAAAGCAGGGGTAGTCAACCTTTTTATACCTACCGCCCACTTTTGTATCTCTGTTAGTAGTAAAATTTTCTAACCGCCCATCGGTTCCATAGTAATGGTGATTTATAAAGTAGGGAAGTAACTTTACTTTATAAAATTTATAAAGCAGAGTTAAAGCAAACTCCTACCGCCCACCATGAAAGCTAGAATGCCCACTAGTGGGCCTTAGGGACCAGGTTGACTACCACTGCTCTAAAGGAAGTGTTGAACCAGGAAATAAAATGTATACAACATGAACTTCAAGATAAGAGACAAGCAGAATTTATGAGAATTATAGTCATGAATCACAATTTCTGTCTAAAAATTTAGCTCCACCCACATCAGTTCGTTTTCTGAAAATAATATTTTCAGTTAGCATCACATGACTTTAGTTCAATTTAGAATACAATATTGTCCACACTGGCAAAACTGCTTTAAAAAAGACTATATGGAAATAATTGGTTAACACTCTTTTTCTTAAAACAAAAGTAGTTGATACAATTGAAGTTTTATGTTACATAATTGTGAAACAATATCTTATAACTTCTGTAGTTTTAAGTATCTATCTAGAAATACTGCAGGAGAATAGGAAGTATGTTTGCATTTGGAAACAATGTATTTGCCTACTTTAGTACTGCCTAATAATGTAATATGTGAGGATATTCCTTGCTCATAATTCATACATTTGTTTTTATGCTTTTACCATAGAATAGTATTGTACTATACTTTTAGTGATAAAGTTTAGGTATCATGTAACATTCATAGATTGTGTGAAAAATGATGTAACAGACACAATTTTAATGCAGCCTTTTTATCGATCTCAAACAGATAATGTGCTACATTTTTGTGTAGATGCTGATGATGTATTAAGAGAATCATTTTCCTTCCTGGACTGAACATGCCAAAAGAATCAGAGACCCCACTCTCCTTGTCTGACTGCCATTGTAATATTTGCATGGATATTTTTGTGGAACCAGTCACACTACCATGCAACCATACTCTTTGTAAAGCCTGTTTTCAACTTACTGTGGAAAAAGCAAGTTTGTACTGCCCTTTTTGCCGTCGGCGTGTCTCATCTTGGGCACGATATAACTCTCGTAATAACACTCTTATTAACTTGGAGTTATGGGAAAAAATTAAGAAACGTTTTCCAGATGAATGCCAACGCAGAATTAATGGACAGGACCTAGAAAATGATTGTAAGTAAAGCATTGCACTACCTTGATTCACATATACACCTGCCTTTGGTGTTCAGAAGTTTATTGTAAAATTTTAAAGATAAGAAAGCAAGGAAATTTGATATTTAATAATTCACTTGGTGGTCTCTTTTAACTAAGAATATATCTAACCGATAAGAGAGTGATACATTTCTGAGGTCATAAATTACTCTTCTTTCTGGAGTATGGGCAAATAGATTAGTGCAATATAGGTTATTAGATTTGTTGAATTATTTGTTAAACTAAAATTATTCAGTCATACAAATATAAGTCACCATTGTCCTTAATTGGATCATAATAATCACATTTTGTCTCATCTGTGCTTTGTTTTCTGCATTAGTGCACCTGCCTCAACCAATACACTGCTTAAGTAAGCCTGGAGAATTAAAGAAAGAATATGAAGCTGAGATCACTAAGGTAAAGTAGAAAGTTGAATGGCGGTTTTGTATAATAGGCAGTTTTGCAAGGGATCATAAAATCCTGAGTAAGACCAGGATTGAGATTTTTTGTGGGCACTAAATGCCTATGCATTAAGCCAAGCCAAAATATAAAAGGTCTTCCTTAACAAGTAGTGAAATTTTAAAAAAATGAAAATTCTCAATCCATAAAATAAAAAAAAACATTAAAAATAATGATAAATTTTGGGGTTAGGTGGAAGCAGAACGCCGGGCTCTTGAGCAAGAAGAGAGCAAAGCAAGTGAAGAATATATTGAAAGACTACTAGCAGAAGAGGAAGAAGAGCAAAGGTTAACAGAAGAAAGGAAAAAAAAGATAGCAGACCAGTTGCTATTAGATGAAGTGTTGGCACGAGAACTGAGTTTAAATTTGGTAAGTTTAACCAAAATGACAGGTAAATAGGCTTAGTTAAATCTTCATATTTTCTTAAATGGTACTTTGAATATTAGCATTGAAAGCGTAATATACTTAATTGGAAGCTTTTTCACTTTTCTTCTATAATCAAGATAAATGTAAAACATGCTATCAGATTGTTAAAAAATGTACTTTGCTACTATATGTAGCAGATTTATTGATTGATTAGATTTCTATCCTGCCTTTCATTTAGGACATAAAAAGTCCTGCCACCCATTTTTTCCCCACAGCAGCAATTTTGGGAACTTGGAAAGAGTGAGTGGTCCAGATTTGCCCACTGAGGATCTGTACTGAAGGTGGATTAGAGCCTAGTCTCCCGGGTGTTAATCCAATATCTGACCATTACAGCTCACTGAGAACAGGGTTTATCAAAAATTGGGCCCCATAGACAATTTATTATATAAAATTACACTGAATATTTGAATTGCTTGTAATTTTCTCCTAAACATTTCCTTACTTGTTTGACACATTTTTCTCTGATGTTTCAAATTCTAACATGAAGGTCTCCTTTAGATCATGTCTTGACCTATGGAGTCTGACTTTTGGTACACCGAGTGTTTGTGTGTGTGTGTGTAAAAATTTAATTAACTTCTTAAATAACTAGCATGTAATCCTAGCTGATTTTGTTTGGATATATTAAATTAATACTGTCTATTTGGGAGTATAAATGACTATGCTTATTTTATTTTTCATTACGATTGCTGTTTCCAATTAAGAAAGTATTTATTTATTAGAAGTTGAGAATTCCCCATTCCAAAAGTAATTATAATATAAAAGAAAAATATGAACACTCAGACAAAGGCATATAAATAGTCTGCTTTATAACAAATATTGTGCTTCTTTAAACTTGGATTAAGTTATATAAAAGCCAATATAATTTCCAATTGACAATCTATCACATAAATACTGTGATCGCATTCTGGTACAGCAGACACGAAAGCACTGTTGATACAAACAAGAATTTTTTTGTGTTGAACATGAATGCATATGTATCGATTTCTAAAAATGTAGGATGAATTGTGCACACCACCAGTGATAAAGCAGCTTAATATGGTATTAAAATCAGCTGGTGACTTTTGGCCAGTCCCATTCTCAGCCCACCCAACTTCACAAGCTTGATGTGGGAAAAATTGATAGAAGTATCAGGTATGTTCACTGCCTTGAATTATATATTAAAATAGCAGGAAAATAATAATAAACAATAGGCATGCTTTTTATCTGGGTTTTTTTTTTGGTATTGAAGAACAGATCTGCTGAAGAGTCTGTTAAAAGCAGTCCGATACCTGGCCCATCTCCTGATTGCTGCAAAACTTCAAAAACCAAACCAAACAATTATGGAGACATTAAGAAGTAAGTAAAATCCGGTTACATAGACAAAGTTAGATTAGTAGCGTATATGCAGATATGTATAGTATAAATAGGAAATAAATTGGTCATAATAAGAGTTTATAGATATTTAATTTTGACAACTGATATTTCAGTTTTTTAAAAACATTTAAAACAAATTTAATTTTAACTCTTGAGGTTTGCCAACACAATCTTTCTAGGCCTGATAGACAGTGACTGGCCCAAAGTTACCCATGTGGGTTCTGAATCTGACAGGATTAATACCCCCTCCCCTTTCTAGTTCTTGTCTTTCACTATTGAATTAGCCATTTTATTGATATTAGTTGTTAGCTATACAGTGATGCTAACGTTTTGAGTTCAGCAACCATATATATCTCTAGAAATAAATAAATGGCATAACGTCTAAATACAAGTGTAGCATTGTTCATATGCTAGTGAAATTTATTTCTTTGTGACTTGTACTTAGGTATCATTATCTGCTAATAAGAAAGAGTTCAAGCATTTCCTCTTTACTTAGGCAGCTCTATTTGAATTGGATAATTGATTTCAGATGTTTTTATCAGCGTTCCTTTGTTCCCTTAACTGCCATAGGAGAAAAACAAAATATAAATTAAATGAATAATAATTAGAAAGTTGAGCTTTTATACCCTGTGAAACAGTATTGTGCTAGAACCTGTTTATAAACATTGCAACTATATGTTTTACTTGGTAAGGGCTGAATTAATTCTACTGACCAATGAGAAGCAAAATGTTTAGCATAATCTCAGGATCACAAGTTCTCATTTACTTAAGAGATGTACCTTGCTCGAATCCACAATATGCTTTCTAGGGCTTTAAACAGCACCGTGAACTCACTTTGGAAAAAACTTTATTCCTTTTGTCATATTTGTTCAATTTCTATCCTATCATTTCATCCAAGTATGATCCTTAGACAGCTAACAATAAAAAAACAAAACAATGTTTGAATGATTATAGAAATAAAATACTAAAAATAAGTCTAAATTGTATCTGGATAACTTTTTGAGAGCAGAGCAGGAACAAATCATAGTTCCAAATTACATGTACAGTAGAGTCTTAGGGTTATATTATATCCACTTTTCTGAGACATGAAGTAATACCTACTCTAAGTTATATTCAGAGGTAAATATAATATACAGGTGAAACTCAAAAAATTAGAATATTGTGCAAAAGTTCATTTATTTCAGTAATGTGACTTAAAAGGTGATAGCTTCCATGCCATGCCGCATTGAGGCAGTAATTGCTGCAAAAGGGGCCCAAACCAAGTACTGAGTACATATGCATGCTTATACTTTTCAGAGGTCTGATATTGTTCTATGTACAATCCTTTTATTGATTGCATGTAATATTCTAATTTTCTGAGATTGTTGATTTGGGGTTTTCATGAGCTGTAAGCCATAATCATCACAATTATGACAAATCATGGCTTGCTTTGCATGTAATGAGTCTATCTCATATTAGTTTCACCTTTTAAGTTGCATTACTGAATTAAATGAACTTTTGCACGATATTCTAATTTTTCGAGTTTCAACTGTATATATAAAAGATTTCTTTATCTTTTTCTTTTGTGTTGTTTTTAAGGTATTTATCTCCAAAGTCTTGTGGTTTCTTTCCCTCAAAGTTGCTATTTGGAGAATTAAAAGAAGAAAACATTGATACTCTTTCTGAGGTAGGTATATGTATTAGCGTTTCTATATAATACTCTATAATTATAGATATTATATATTCTGTATTATATAGAATATATTTCTATATAATACTATATAGATATTATATAACTTCTATATACTATATTTATATAAAATTACAGTAAACTTCTGAATCTCTGAGACTTTTACTTGAAAGTCAAGTACCATCAAATGTTTAATGTTCCAATGTTTCATGATCCATAGTCATAAAAAACAATCCAATTTTTTCCTGTACAAAAAAGTGTATGATGGATATTTTGATCTTTGTTTTTTTTCAGGAAAGCATTACAGCTAAAAGTCACTTTACCTTGGAAGATGAAGAAATAAAAGATGATATAACAATACTATCTTCAGCAACAATCAGAGAAGGAAAAATGACTAAAGATTTCCCTTTAGAATCAATGGGTTCTAGTTTAAATATAAGTACTATATCTGAGTTCAACTGTCATGGCCCTGCATTGTCATCTTTTTCGAGGACTCAGTCAAATGCAACAATAGAAGAACATGTTACTAATAGAGAGGACTATGAAACTGATTTTTTCTCAATGAGCAGTGGTTCCAGTAACAATGGAAATAAAAAATTTACAGAAAGTACATGCTTGCTAAAACTTCACAAAAATGACAGCACTGAAGAAATCCTTATTTCTTTGAAATCTAGTAGTCAATTGGAAGGCAAAGATATAACTTGTGAAGAAACAAAGGTAATGGGAAACTATCCAATTGAAAATAAAAACCAGAGTTGCTCATTGATCACTAAAGGGATTCCAAAGAGAAAATCTCAAGAATCTTCCACTGAATGGACAGTGGATTCATATTTGAATGACAAAAGAAGAAGAACTTTTGTACAAACAGAAGAAAAAGAGATGAATGATATACAAAAGCAGATACATTTGGAGGAGGAGCTTTACAAACGATATAAACAAGAAGAAGAAGATAGGTGTCTAGCTTTGAAAATTCAGAAAGAAATGGACAGAGAACAGAAAACACTAAATCGCACAAAAGGCTCCCCTGATGAGTATCATTTGCGCCCTACAACATCTACGGCAGTTGGAAAATCCCCAGCTGCTGGGAAACATTGCCAACTCTTAAAGGCTTCAAACAGCCAGACAGAAAGAAATCAACCCAAAACACACAGACATTCCCACAGTGAGAATGGGAGGACCTCTAGCAAACACCAGACAAAACCATCTGTAAAAAATGGGAATGTTCTGAATTGTGTCAACTCTGATTTAAAGGATGTAGAGTTGCTGCCAATCAAGCAAAAGACAATTATCCAGATGTTTAAGAAATCTGCAACAAATTGACACATTCACCAAAACTATTGTAGCTTAATAGAAAATTTTGAAAAAGATATTCTGAAAAACTGGCAAATATTTATCTCTTCTGGTATTAGCTGTTCCCAGAATTAATGTGTTACTTGTTTCAGAAACAGTGGCATTTATTCTGTGCCTTTTTCTTCGAATTCTTGTGTCTGTTCTTTAATGCATAGATGCCATCAACTACTCTCAGTTTCAAGTTGAACTGAATGATATAATACATGCCGCGTTGTCATAAACATGCCACTGTTGTCTGTGAACCTACAAGGCGGCCCATTTTTCTCTTTGCTGGAATTGTATTTTTGCTTTATTAGTAATGGGGTTTACAGGTTTCACTAGAAAACCAATCAATTTTCAGTTGATTCATTTTGGAATTTTAAATTTGATATTTTGTAAAAATACCTTAGAAGAAGCACCAAAGAGAGTCAATAGGAAAATCACACTTATTTTCATTTGTAAGTAATTTCTAATATATAGATTATATATGTATTAAAATGACATATATAGTTACTATTTCATTAGAATTATTTCAGATGTAACAATCATAATTATCTCCTAAGCATAGTTCTAATAAATACATCCAACAGAGTTCCTATTCTGATAAGGGAGGAAGGTTAATTTAGGATCTGATGATTACAGTCTATATATGTTTTTTTTAAGAATTGTTTTGCACATTCTTGAAAACTTTGGTAAGCTATCTCAGTATTCAAAACGTTTAGAAAGGGTGATAGCAACAAAAAATGCAGGCCGAAGTACTGATGTTTACTGTTGCAATCAATTGTGTTTTCCTTTAGAAATCTCCACCCCATTTGTTTTATGTTCAGCTTTATAAAAATGGTAATTCTTGTAGCTGGGTTCAATAAATCTTCAGACAAAGATATATATTCTGAAGGATTTACCTAAAAGTGACTACAATAAGTAAATAAAATAATTATTTTTCAAGCATTACAATTTAGTATTCTTAATCTTATTTGGGTTTTCATTTTTTGAATTGTTCTCTATTGCCACTATTGCATTCTGGACAAAAAATTGATTGTGTTGATTATCAAGCTAATATTTATATTTCAAAATCCTCTGGTGTTCGGTCAATTTGTCTGAAACCTGTCAACTTTTATGAATAAAAGCCATAGTCTGAATTTATAATGTTCTCAGCGTTAAATCACATTTTTACTCAGAAGGGACTGATATTTTTGAAAAGTTTAAAGTCACAATTGTTATCAAAAAGTTCTACCAATGATAATTTCAGGCTATTGAGATGACCTTTTTACAAGGCAAAAGTAGCTTCCAGAGATTCTTACAGTATGGAAATACAGAAGTCAAAATACAAGAATCTTAAACAGTCTAGACCAGGGGTGCCAAACTCAATTTCATTTAGGGCCACATCAGGGTTGTGTTTGACCTGGGGGGAGGGCGTGGCCAGGGTGGGCATGGCCAGCTCAATGTCACTCATGTTTACACCAGTGGTGGCTTGAGCACTCTTCCAGTGAAAATGGGCTCCCAAGCTCCATTTTCACTTGCGGAGGGGTTGCAGGAGACTGTGGCAGCCAAAAACGAGCTGGGGAGCCCGGCAGCCCTGGGGGCTAGATCCAAGTACTCCAAGGATTGGATTCAGCCCCGAGGCCTTGAATTTGACACTCCTGGTCTAGAAGATGTAATTGATGGAGTAGTATGTCAAATATTTAATCTGAAGTTAAGTGCTTTGGTTCTCCCATAGACTGGAGGTGTTAAATGCTCTCCAGCAGCTAATTCACTTTTACACTAATAGTAAGCTATATGCTTAATTCCTCCTGTTTTTGTAGTAGTTGTTGGTTCAGTTGGTCCAGTTGTATCAAATAGTTATTGATAAACCTGATATTCTCCCTTTTCCTAATGGCAAACTACACATTAGAATTCTAGGTAGGTAGCTTCACTTGAGTAAGTTCTCCTAGTTGCGCTCCAGTTAAACTCTCGCCATCAAACGGAATGACGCAGTTGGGAAGACCCCGGCGCTACATACTTGGGTTTCTTCGGTTTAGGTTTATTGCATTTGTAGCGACTGCCCCATAAGGTAAGGGGGAAATCCCTTTGGGACAAGGGGAAGAACTGCAAAATTTTGAGAGCAGGCGTGAGACTGTTGTCAAGCGCTAGAACGGAATCCCTCCGGCCACTAGAGGACAGCATTTGAAGTCTCCGATACCATTTCGAGAAAGACGACACGCCTTTTCCTTTTACGTCATGCTCTTCATTACGTTTGATATTGAAATTGAAAGCGCGCAAGGGAATTGGGGCGCGGTAAATCTGCGCCTGCGCACTAGGACCGGCAGGTGGCGAGTGTTGTTCGGTGAGAGAGGCGGCAAGATGGCGGCGCCCGGGGGCTCTGCTGCCGCCTCAGTGATGAAAGGGTTAATTCAGCAATTCACCGCCATCACGGGTGAGGCGCGCGAAAGCACGGAATAGGTTTAAGTGGTTTGAGTCCGGTGCAGCTAAATGGGGGAAGGGGGCAGGTGGCGCCGGGTCCGAAAGGTTGCCTTCAAGGGAGTTGGCGGGAGATAAAGGGGAAAGAGGCTCCGGTAGGCCGGCGCGTGGGTGGGGGGAGAAGAAGCCCAGGTGCCACCGAAAAAGAAACGCAATGAAGCGAACCGAGAGAGAGAGAGAGCTCCGAGGAGGGAACCCTTGAGAGGAATTGTACGGAGATTCTTTTGTGGAGAAGGCGGGGGGAAAACAAAACCAGCGCTCTCCTTCCCTTCGGGGACCGCAGTGTGACATTTTCCAGGAAGAGCCAGGCTTGTGATTTGCTGGCTGCGTTTATGGTGGACGAGGAAACAGATGCTTGTTCCGTCCCTCGAAATATCAACCTATTTCATTATCAAAGTGCGCGAGACGAAAAAAGATCGTCGTCCGCCTTTCCTTGGTATCTGTAATGTCAGTGTAAAGTCTGAAAAAATAGTGATCAGTGGAGGTAATAAATAAGCCGAGCCAAATTTCATTTTAAAGGGCCGGTGGGAACGTTCTGGCCTTGGGCGTTAGTATTGTAAAAGTAAAATACTCCCGGGGTATTTAACCTCCGTTCTGACTATATGAAGGGCCCAAAGTATGAATATTATTAGAAAACAGTCTTGAAGGATGAAGAAGGATCAATAATATCTAATATTCTGTTTCGAACAGCAACTGATCCATGCCAAATGTCTAATCCATTCTAGAATTAAAAGCAGAATGACTGTCCTTTCTTGTTTGCTCTTTAATCAAAAGGTGGTGCCTCTGAAAAAAGAGGCTTCATCCAGTAAGGATTACAAGCCCATCATGGACAAATGCTCCAGGGAGATACCTAATCTTTTTAAAAGCCTATTCAATTTATTAAAAATGCAGTATGACGCTTGCCAGAAACATTTTCTTGACTGAATTCTTGAGTGTAAATGATGCTCAAACGCTTCAGTCAGCAGATTTCAAAAGGAGCTTGGTTTAGGATTAGAACACATGCAGAATTTCTAGATCCAGTGCCTAATATCTTTGTTGGAATAGAAAATATTATTTGGTGAAATGCTGGAGAACTAGTAATCAGTGTTGTCATAGGGAAAATAGGATGAAGGAGGATGAAGGAGTATTTTGTGTGTTGTGTGTTGAGTTATTTGTAAAAATAATAAAGGTGGGAAATAAATAAAATAAAATAAATATAAAAGCATTGAATTTCATTAACATTAATTATACATTATGTAAGAAAATATGTACTGATCCTGCTCTTAGTTTTCAAAATTATTTTGATATAAATAAATAACTTCTAATTTTTCCTATTCAAAGTATTATTAGTGAATATAGAAAGTGCCATTCATTTAAGCCTTTCTGAACTAATTGAAAGCTGAAATGATATCTATACTTAGTTGAGAGTAAATTCCATTAGGCTTGGTAGGATCTATTATTGAATTAGCATGCATAGGAGTGCTCTGTGAAGATTACAGGTAGTCCTTGATTTACGACCACAATTGAGTCCAAAATTTCTGTTATTACGTGAGACATTTGTTAAGTGAATTTTGCCCCATTTTACAATCTTTCTTGCCACAATTGTTAAGTTAATCACTGCAGTTGTTAAGTTAGTAACACAGTTAAGTGAATCTGGCTTCTCCATTGATTTGCTTATCAGAAGGGGATCAGACACTGCAACTGTCATAAATATGAGTCAGTTGCCAAACCTCTGAATTTTGATCACGTGACCATGGGGATGCTGTAATGGTTGTAAGTGTGAAAAACGATCATAACTTATTTTTTTTAGTGCTATTGTAACTTTAAACAGTCACTAAATGAACTGTTGTAAGCCAACTACCTGTATATGGACAGTTTTATTGATGCTGTAAAACATATTCCCATAAATTTTTAGAAGCTTTCATTTTATTTTGTTTCTGTTGCATTCAACTCAGTTCTGGTTTAATTTTTTTTTCTATGTACTATTATTATCCTTTTATTTCTGAGAAAAATGCACTGCACTAAGTTTAATACAATAATACAATAGTAGAGTTGGAAGGGAACTTGGAGGTCTTCTAGTCCAACCCCCTGCCTAGGTAGGAAACCCTATAGTATACCGTTTATGGCTATCCAACATCTTCTTAAACACTTCCAGTGTTGGGGCATTCACAACTTCTGGAGGCAAGCTGTTCCACTGATTAATTGTTCTAACTGTCAGGAAGTTTCTCCTCAGTTCTAAGTTGCTTCTCTCCTTGATTAGTTTCCACCCATTGCTTCTTGTTCTACCCTCAGGTGCCTTGGAGAATAGTTTGACTCCCTCTTCTTTGTGGCAACCCCTGAGATATTGGAACACTGCTATCATGTCTCCCCTAGTCCTTCTTTCTCTTAAGCTAAACATACCCAGTTCCTGCAACCGTTCTTCATATGTTTTAGTCTCCAGTCCCCTAATCATCTTTGTTGCTCTTCTCTGCACTCTTTCTAGAGTCTCCACATCTTTTCTGCATTATAAAGTGGTATTAACACTTCACGTGATCTTGATTCTATCCTTTTGTTGATGCAGCCTAGAACTGTGTTGGCTTTTTTGGCAGCTGCTGCAGTTACTACTACTGAGTAAGGTATCACCTATACTGTACCTGTGCATTCCGTTTTTGTTGCCTAAATGTAGAACCTTACTCTTTTCACCATTGAATTTCATTTTATTAGATAGTGCCCAATGTTCAAGTTTGTCAAGATCCTTCTGTATCTTAAGCCTATCTTCTGGAGTGTTGGCTATTCCTGCCATCTTGGTGTCATCTGCAAATTTGATGAGTTCCCCATTTATTCCCTCATCCAAATCATTGATGAAGATTTTTAACTGCAGTAGTTTGTGCCAAAGGAAAGAACATTAAGTTAAACACTTAATCTTTCAGATATAATTTAATATAACTGTAAAGGTCCTTGTATATTGTTTTCCAATAATTTCTAATTATTCTGGTGATATTTTGTTGAAAAAGAAGGAAAGCCAAATGTAAGAAAAAAGCTTTCTTAAACAAAAAACAGAAAAATGCAAAGTTTTCCAGGTGTTTTATACTACAGTTCCCATCAGTCAAAGCCAGCATGGTTCATGGCAAGTGATTATGAGACGGGTAGTCCACAACTAAAGGGTACCATATAGTCTACCGTTCTTTTTGGTAGTTGGATCAAAGGGAAGTAGAATTATAGTCAACGGTTTTAACACTTTTTCCCCAAGCTATTGCCTATAGTTATTACTGATTGCTTAATTGTAGTGAGATCTGTTTTTTTCATTCTTTAAGAATATGGTATGGAGTTTAAGCCTTGTCAAACTTTGAAGCAGATGGAAACTCCTCAAACTTCTTGTGTGTTTCTGGTTACTTCAGAGATCAAATAATATGAGAAATGCATATACTCCAGAGTACTCCATTTCAACAAAAGATCTGTAACTACTCCTGCAGTCATGTTGGGAGTGCAGAAGTGTTTCCAGGTTGAAAGGATTAGATTGTTCGCCTTGCACTAAATTTCATAGGAATGCTCCATTGAATTCTCTGTAATTAGCAAAGGATGTGTGAGAGGCGATAGTAACTTTCCAGAAAAAGATAGCCAAACCACCTCAATATTATTGTAGGATCTCTCCAGAAATCATTAGGAATACAAAAGCAACAAAACAGAATAAAGTATTTACATGACTGGATTATGTTGATGTTTAATACATAAAAATAGTCTATTGTAAAAAATACACTATATTCACTTTATTAAATTAATCTATTTTTCTTCTTTCTTTTAAAGCTTTTGTTAAAACTTAATGCAGTTTTCATTCTGTCATAGGTGCCAGTGAAAGTGCAGGTAAACATATGCTTGAAGCGTGCAACAATAATCTAGAAATGGCTGTCACTATGTTCCTTGATGGTGGAGGAATTGCTGAAGAACCCAGCACTAGTTCTGCAAGTGTATCAAATCTACGACCACATACAGAGTACGTAGTGTTGTAAAGAGGATAATTAAATTATCTTTGAAATTTGTACGTATATTTCAGATATTTTTGCTTTTACATTCCTAGTTTTTCTTATGCAGCTGCTTCTATTCTATTGTTGCTCTGGGTATCTATTTAATCACCAAAACTTTTAAAGCACAGATCCTTTGTAAAACTTTTATTAACAATACCAATTAACAAAATTAACAGAGAACAATATAATTATTCTATTATTCTTTCTAGTTTGTCTGGATTCTTTTGAATTTCCAGAAACTAAAGAACAAATAAACCTGGAGGAGGAGCCAATGTCGCAACAAGACGACGTGCAATCTCAATGCTCTGAGATCGCAGTCGATACTTTTGCCGCTGGGTGGTCCAAACGGACCTAAGCCGTCCCGCAGAGATGGTGAACAGGAAGAATACATCTTGCTGATCTCAGGGACATCACAAAGTCCCTGATTGATCCAAGAGAAGTTCTTCAAGCCGGCAACAAAAAATCCAGCCATTAGGCTGATGAAGTCGGGGCGGCTCCAAAACGGAAGGATATGGAAAGAGAAAGTGTTTCCAGCTGGTGAGGAATTTTTATCGTTTTAAAAAAGACTGCCTATAAAAAACTTAAAATTAATTTAAATTGGAGAACAGAAGAAATAAGGATGGAATTAAATTTGGAATGGTTTTGGACAGTGGGTTATCTTACTTTTTAAATGCTATCTTCATGGATGGAATTTATGCAAGCCTTTTAAAACGAATGGATTAAGTTTTCTATTTTTTTTCTTTTACTATTCTTTGTAACCTATGGACTAAAATTCTCCTCTTTCATTACTGTGGGTGTTCTTCTAACTCATTCAAGAATCTGACTTTTTTTTAACTTGAAATGCAAAAAAGATACAAAAAGAAACAAAGAAAATTGCAACATTCCAACAATAACACTGCTACTCGGAGGCTGGAGGTTTGTGTATTGGAAATGAAACACTTATTTTTCTCACTGATTATCCTGGCTTGGAACTTCAAGGTCTCACTGCTTGTTTATAGATAGTGATAAGAAAAGCATACAGATTAAAGTATATCTTTAATCAGAGAAAGGTGAAAATGAAACGTTATTGTGAATCTATGCTTAATCTTGTTAAAACCTTCTAAGCTATAGCAGCAGTGTTTGTTAGCTGGAGATAATGGCACAATTTCAACAGCAGAAAGAAGTTTTAACTCTGCAAAAGATATTCTCAGAAACAGAAATTATTAAACACACATGAGAGGATAAGAGAAGACGTTGGAAGACTTAGTGCATCTAACGGCAAAATATGATGAAGTTGAAGATGTTTATCAAGTGGAAAAAGTGGCGGTTAAAATCCTAAAAATCGAAGAGGAAAATGAATATAAAGAAATTAAAATTGCTGATATTTATGGTGATTGGTTTGTCTCTGAAAATGGAAAGAGTGGAATACTGAAAGATGAATTAAATGGAGGGGAAATCTACCCCAGATGGCAAGATACAGAAGAAGAAAAAATAAAAGAATTTATGGATTTAGAGAGAGAAATTTTATTAGCAATATCATTGATAACACTACCAACAATCAAAGATAAGATGATTAAGGAAACAGAAGAAGGGCATCAAAATTACATGAGAGATTTTATAAGCAAGGAGTTGCTAAGAGGAGTCCAT
The DNA here is from genome assembly GCF_964273705.1 of Natrix helvetica. Taxonomy (NCBI): domain Eukaryota; kingdom Metazoa; phylum Chordata; class Lepidosauria; order Squamata; family Natricidae; genus Natrix; species Natrix helvetica. The sequence goes on along the minus strand of NC_138551.1, from coordinate 42,215,666 downwards.
ACAAAGTTGATTAAGGAGATAATTAGAGGACTGACACCTCAAATGGCAGAAGATATGAGACTGTTTTGCTACTGGAAAGATACAGGTTGATAGATGGAAGAGTATAATTTAAAACTAATTAAACTTAGTGAAATTTAGTGACAATAGATATAGTTAAATAAATAATTTATAGATAATATAGATAATAATTATACAATGTGTAGTGTTATGATAAGCAAAAATGGGATATGAATATTGAATGGTACCCATGAAAGTGAGATTAGAAATCCTTTTGGATTATATATAAAGGTTAATAAAAAAGAACTAAGTTAGATACAGTTATGTCTTGATTATTAGGGGGGAAATGTTATGATACAGGATATAGTTAAATAAAGGAGGGATAATGATAACGTATATACAGGTATAGGTACAACAAAAGGAAATTGGATGTAAATTGTAAACAGTGATTTGGAAAGAAGGATTAGAAAACTTTGTTATTAAATAATATGGATGTTTAGCTAAAATAGGACATAAGGATTCAGTGTTATTGGAGGATTTTAGAAATAGTAAATGAAATGCCAGTATGTGGTTATGTATTAAATCTTGGTATATTTTATGATGAAGGACGTTTAAACAATTACAGTCAAATGAAAATGGAGGTATGATGGTAACATGCATAAATATCTGAGTTAAAATACTTGAGTTAATATGAATTATGTTTGTTGACTGTGGAAGAGATGCACGTAAGCCTTTTTGTAACCAACTGATACACTTTCTACAGTATGTAAAGAAAGATGTGTTGTGTTTGTTTTGAAAATAAAAAATAAAAAAATAAAATAAAAAAGGACAAAATAAACCTGCAGCATAAATACTGCTATTCCTCACTTGACTGATTTATGTAGCTGAGTGGGATATGTGTGGATGGATCTGAGAGGTAGATGATACTTTACTGCAGACAAGATTGATGCCTTTAGTCTTGAAGGAAGCAGTAGTATGTCTCCTTCTAAAATGACCATTTCTTGTTCCAGTTATGTGATATAATGTTTCCTTCTCTTGAGAAAGTTTTGGAAAAAGTGCTAAAGCTTCAGTTTCACAAATTCTTACAGGAAATAGATTGTATTGGGACATTTTTTGGGGGAGGGAGGCTTCAAAATAAGGCATGGATTACTAAATAGTTTGTTTAATATTTTCTTATTCAAATATTTTTTTATGGAATTTCTGGTAAAGTACAAATCGAAAACTTACTTAGGGAATTGCATTCTATATAAATTTCCTCTTTTTTCTTGCTATTTTGCGCTTGTCTTATTTATGATTTTATCTTTTTCATACCTATCTTGAAACATTGGCAATGTTTCCCTTTGCACGAATGCCAATCTTGAAACTGCACTTTCAATGTCATTGCAGTTGATTGTAGTTCTTCTGTATTTTGTATAATAACATTCCAATATTCCATTTGCCCAGTATCTACACTTCGATCTGGAATTCATACCTTTTCTCATTTTGGGGGATTATTTTGTTTCCATAAAATTTCTCTTCCCTCATTTGGTCTATTAAACAATATTCAACTGCATAACACCTGCAAATAGTTAGATACAAAATGCTGTCGCAACCAGTCTAAAGGTAAAGTGCAAAGGTTTTCCCTTTCTAGTAATGTCTGACTCTAGGGGACAGAGCTAATCTCCATTTCTTAGCCAAGGGTGCCAGCGGTGTCCAAATAGCTGGGGGAAGTAATGGGAGTTCATCCTGTCATGCGGTGCTCGGATCTTGAAACCAGTCTCTCAGCTTTTCAGTGTCTTAAACCATTGAGCATCACGCCCCCATACACCTAGTCTAAAAGCATTGAAAAATTGTTTTAGTTGAGAACTGTAGAAATGAAGCTGACACCACTGGAATTCCTAACAATTGTTTGCTGCTCATTAACAAAGAGGCATTTGGAATTACTGCTAGTTTATGTGCTTTCTGGTGAATACTGGTTTATACTGGTTTAATTTAAGAACTAGTTTTAATATTTTGCAAGTAATCGTAGCCAAGTTGATTCATCCCTTACCTTTTTATTAAATATTTATTTAAATGAAACTGTGCAAAAATATCAGGAATTTTGTCTTGTTCCTGACATAAAATGGTAAAAACTAGGTCCAGGCATTTGAGCACTTTTTCCTTCTGTGTAATCACGAGCAATTTCCATACATTCTTTTCTTGTTCCTGGTAATAGTTTGAACACCATTGCATGGTTTCAATATAGGTATAAAGAACAGATTTTTCTCTTACTCAAGTAATAAATTTTCAAGCTATTATGTGCTTTTTGTCTTCGTAGAGATGAAGTGAGGGCACCTATTCCTCAAAAACAAGAAATTCTGGTAGAACCCGAACCCTTATTTGGTGGTAAGCTTCTTTTTTATGTTTACATTTGGTTTTCAAAGAATGAACAGAAATTCTACATTGTCCTTACAATGGAGATGATGAGATCTTATAGTACTGAAAAATATGCATATCAGGCAACTTTTTTTAATACCCACTAAAATAGTCTGACATTATTTTTATTAGTTCATTATTGTTACTGCTTTTATTTTGTAAATAAGAAATTGAGGTAGATGAGTATTAATAACACTGTAGTAGTAATTCCTAATAAGATTCTGTTCAAGAAGTTATATATTTCTGTTTAGTTATGTACAATAGATTTTTCTCTGGATTTGTAAATAACAATGTGTGTCCTGAAAGTATGGTAATTCATTCTGGAAAATTTGGGAGTATTCATGTTTATCATAAAGTGGGTCTTGGATTTATTTTTTTAAACATATTTTTGATTATGCTACACTATATTATGAACCAACAAAGCAATAGGTTATACCTTCATGCAGTCAGACACGAAATAGAATGGATTTTATAATTATATTTCTTTTGAACATATATCTCCTGATATGTACCATCTGTGACACATGCAGTGCTCTATTAATACAGGAAGCATGTGAATAAAAAGTATTTTCTTTGCTGGCATCTTTCCACCAGAGTGAGCAGGAAAGAGCCACCTATCTTTGGTTTATTCTTTTCAGGAGTGCTTTTCAAAAGTATCACAAATTCATTATGCCTCATTCACTCATGCTCACCATCGGTTGTTGCTTATACATATTTCCTCCACCATCATCACTCTTAAGTACACAGATAGGATTTTTTGTTTGTTTAAAAAGTCCTATCTTCTATATCAAACAATTAGGCCTTAACGGAATCTTCAGGCAGTCACTTAATTGCCTCATGATGAGTCTCAGATTAAAGAAATGATATTCTTTGTGTAAAAATGGGTTCTAATCTCAAACTGTCATAAATTCTGTTCATTAGTTGGCCACAGTGACAAAATAGGGATTTTTCCAATATAAACTCTTCTTGATGCCTGGGGAGCTCTTCCCAACTACATGGCACCTGGATTCACAATGGCACTATAAGAACATATGTTTGCTACTGATAATTCCCTTTATCCTGTAACAGTCCAACTGATTTCCCCCTCATTCAAATCATTACAGTTGAGATACAAATAAGGACACCCAGTGTCAACATCTAAAGCGTTTCCATGACTACTATCAACTTGAGAAGGGGGGAAAATGCCATGCATACTTTTGGCCAGAGTAAAAAGTCTCATATTTCTGTAACTGGGATGTGAATGTGCATGTCCAGAACCCTGCCATAACGTCCTATTGGAGAATGTGATTGATGACTTCATGCAAAAGGGAGGGGACACAGGGGTAAAGTTCAGATGCCATTAAGTGGGATTTAGTTTCGGCTCCACAGACATCCGTGCCAAGATGTTAGTCCTAATAAATGAATGGGTTTTTTAAAGTTTTTAAACTTTGTCTCGAGGCTCGTAAATTAATTAGGTCAGCTCTTGGAAACTTCACACCCAGTGGTAAATCATTAACTTTCAATAACATCTGCAACGACCAACATACTAACCAAATCCAAGGTCAGAGGTTTGGCACTGCTATTACAAGCAATCCTCCTTCAGTCCCCAGTTGCAACTACCTCTCATCTTTCCAACATCAATTCCAGCCCATAGGGATACAGAATGCACCTTTTGTACTTTCTCATTTTGAGCCACATTAAAATATTAAACAAGTGTAAAGATTCACTTGAAGCTCTTCATGAGCCTATTGTTTTCACCAACCTGATCACTTAATGTTATAAGAAAACTTGGCTACCTTCCTGTTCATTGCTAACTTTTATGTAAAAATACTCCACCAGATCCTTATCCCTATGGAATCCCACTGAATATTTGTCCAACTTGAAAATTGACTATTTAGTCCAACTATTTCATATTTTGGAGCAGTTTCTGGGCCCTGAGAACATCTGAGTTTACTCAGTATTCTACTTTATTAGGGAGTTTTGAAAAGTCTAAATAGATAGCATCAGCTGAATCATTTTTGTGCAGTTTAAGAGAGCCAAATATCTTCCTATGTTAATGGGTCTCAATCCTTTGAATATATACTATAAAATTTCAGTAGCATTAATGAGGCTTATTTCTGAATCGACAGGTATAAAATTAAATGGCTAGTGATCCATTTAGGAATACTGTACATATATTTAGAATGTAAAACCTGTTCATAACTACAAGGGCAAGTGGATTGAAATGAAGAAATATTTCTGTGACCAAATCCGAGAAAGTTATAATAGATTTTCTTTCAACTTTTATATGGCTATCAAGTACCTATTTTTTCTATGATGCTGACTGTTTTTCTAGGGTAATTATGCATTAGTAAGTATGTTATAATGCTATTAATATAAATAATTTCTGCCATTGATAAAATGGATAGTGAAACAGTCCCAAGATTTGTTTTCAAGCTCTGGTGTGTTCCTGCGGCAACAACTGTAGAAGTGCACTCTTCCACTGACAGAATAAATTATGTCCAAGATTTCTCCTCCTAACCCTTATGTTCTGTGACTCAAAGATAATAGTATTTCACTGAGAAATTTAAGCAGGATTGCTTTATATAGCACAAGATGAGGGGATAGAAGAGAACAAGCAATCATAGGTCAGATAATATGTTCTGTAAGTTATAATTACATCATAAATCAGCAGTTCTTAGTACCTTCCTTATATTTATGTGGCCTGCACATTGCAGACTTTTGATTCAGTTGTAACAGTTGGTTTATTTTAATTGCCCTTTAATTTTACTTTTGGCTTGCCATTGTATTATGCCAATGGATATAGCTGCTCCAGCCTTTCTGATGTTATACTTTTTGAGTGGGGGGAGGGGCAAATTTAATTTATTTTGAGTCTGTAAACTGCTTTAAAAGCATTGACATAGAATAGCAACCTGCATATATTTTGTATTCAAATATATAGTACATCAAGATAGGCATACATAAACTGGAAACATGAGAATTAATGAATTCATGTATGAAACTAGTATGATGCATTATTGGTGTCCTGGAATTTGTATACATCCTTTACTATAGGTATATGCCACAAATCCACAATGTGGCTATATGATAAGATTTTATTATTAATACGTTTATTAAATTCTGTTCCTATTAAGCACCAAAAAGACGTAGACCAGCTCGTTCAATATTTGATGGCTTTCGGGATTTCCAGACAGAAACTAGTAGGTATCTGTGGATAATTATATTCATAACTTTTTGTTTCTTTTATGATTTATGTCCAAGGGTAACAGTATAGGCTCCTTAGAACTTTTAGTAATGGTGCTACTGTAGAGTTCAAACAATTTCATTTTGCATTATAAGAAATTTGCAATACCAGCAAGGAATTTTTTTAAAAAATAAAGCCATTGCTACAGTTTATTCACACAGCAAATGCTTTATATTTCCATATGGGCAAGACACTGTTTTCCAAGGAAGTTATAATTTTTGAAGTAAGAATAATCTCTTTGTCAGCATAAGAAAATGTAGGTGCAGTCAGAAAATTCCCAGTTATGTACCATTTCATTTCAGGAATTAAAAGCTAGAATGGCAAGTAAAAAAAAAAGCAGCAGTGGCAAGTCAGAAAACTGGGTGAAATCACCAGATATTGAGCCCTTTCACCTTACTTTAGTTGTTGTTATGATTATGAGAACCAGTTTAGTTGCCATAACTAACGTATTCATGGGATTCCACATTGGGAGAATCATTTCTCAAATTGATAAAAGGGCTGTAGCTATTGATACATACCACCATCATTACAAGAACAACATGCTTCCAGCAACCTTTCCATCCATTTTCATTGCAAACAGCACAAATATATCAGCATTGGGTTTGTTGCTATATATTTTTGAAAATCAACAACTCACCTGCATTCCAATAAATATTGCTAACCAAACTTGAAAGACTAGTTTAGATATTGCCAGAAGAAATCTGATACACATTCCTTGGCAGTAATAATCCTGACCAGTTGCTGCAAATTCCACATGAATCCAAGAATAATATGGATATCTTTTGCTTCTTTAATCTGAAGTGCTTTCACAAACTAATAAGCCAAACAGCAATTTGACTTTTATATTAGATTGTCAGTTGGGGCCTTGTATTAAATATTAACGAGCAAGAATAAGCTGAGAATTTAATTCAGTGATGACCAGAATCTTTAGTCCAGTTCTTTCAAAGGTTTTATTACATTGATATTAGCTCAAAAGAGTCATTACATTGATATGAGCCCATTTATATGTAATTATGAATAATTTTGGAATCAATTTGGTTAATTTTATTTAAATTAAGAGATAATTTTACAATTTCTGTTATATACAAAAATATATTAATTTTCTAACAAAGTTTAGTGGCACATTTACCCCACTTTTCATTAATACAAAAAATGTGTCCCTTGGATTCAGTGTAAAGGAAGAGTCAAGTCATCAATTATTTCATGCATATATAACAAGTTATGTCTGTGAAAAATGGTTTTGCTCACTGAATGCCAATGTTTTTTGACATTCAACCATTTGCATAGAAACTTCATTTTAATTTATTTGAAAACTGCTTTTTCTGGTTTTTCTCTATATATAATGTTCAGTATTACCAGTCTTCAACACCTTTAATAGTATTTTTTATTGTTTTGCTATTACTATTAAACAATTGAAAATGTAATTAAGTGATGGAAGGAATAGTAACTACATATTGGATAATTGCAGAAAGTTCACAAATAATAATTAATAGTTATAGTAGGAAACATGCAGTCATAGTTATGGTATGGTATTATATAACCTGGAATTGATTGAATGCTAGTGCAACAGTAGATCTAATGGGAGAGGATATATGAAATATAAGGGAACCATGGATATACAAAATATCCATCCATCCATCCATCCATCCATCCATCCATCCATCCATCCATCCACCCACACTAACTGAGAAATGGATAGTTACCCAGTATTTCAATATAGTAAGGAGGAAGCTGCTCAACTATATGTTACAGTCCAGACTTCTCTGCCACTTCCCTCCATTATAGTGCATAAATCTAATAGGCATAAGATCACGGATAAAGTAACTATAGTCAACACTTGAGATTGTTTACCAAAGTTCAGTGGAGAAGTACCATCAGTGCTAAAAGACTCCCTCAACAATTTCTGTTATCACCATAACTCAAACCAATAAACTAGTATACAATTTACTACTGTAATCCTTGAGATACACGATTAAGGAGAATAAATGCCTGCATCTCTGGAAAATGAGATTAGAGGCTATATTAAAAGCAACTTGGTGAGAGATTATTGATGGAAATACAAAAAGGTGTGAACAGTAAGGATAAGATTTCAGCCTGTAAAGCACCTCCACCCATCAAATGATTATGACCTTTAGAACAGGTTACAGTATTCCACGTGAATGAAATTGATTATGTATTTTTATGTATTTTTCTGCTTGCTGGCATTTTTTGCCAATTTCCTGCTAATGACCACTGCAAAAAAGGTTAGGACTTCTTATCAGATTTCCAGTTCTAATTGCAGTCGTATAATTCAGACTGATGAGATGGAACTGTCAGTGATCACATAGCAAACATAGAGACTAGCTCCAAGTACTTTAGTATCCTCCAGTCTCTTGGGAACCACAATGAGGAGGCAAGGAAGATAGCAGCATCCAAATACCACCAAAGGGTTAGACAGGTCTTAAAGAGCCAGCTTACTGGAAAGAATAAGATCCACGCCATCTACATGCATGTCCTGCCAATATAGTAAATTGGCCAAAGGAGGATATGGAGACTGCTGATGTGAATACCCAGAAGCTCTTCACAATGTTTCCACTCCCAAGTCCAATACCCAGGGAGTGTACACCATCTGGAAAAAGAGCAGTGGAGTCTGGTGAATGTCAAAACCACTGCCCTGGATGAAACTCAGCATCCAGTAGAACATCACTAAGATGGCACCCAAAGATCAGCTGCTGGGAAAATGAGACAGCAGCAAACATGGGAGGAAGATCAAGGAGAGGAAGTGCCATAGTAAAATAAGACCCTGCATAGGATATACTATAGACCAGGGCTGTCAAACTCACATCGTCACGGCGGCATCACCTGACGTAGTAGGACTTTTTCCTCCTTTTCTAAACTCGCTGTGGGTGTGGCCAGCGAGTTTAACAGACCTGCTATAGACAAATAGCTGAGGTGACAGACATTGGGTAATTCTACCAGTGGCTGGAAAGGGCTGAACTAAAGACAACAAAGGCGCTGATCACAGAAGCACAAGAACAGGCACTAAGTACCAGTTACATAGAAGCAGTATACCAAACCAGACAGGACCTGAGATGCAAGTTATGTAGAGAGCTTCAGAAACAATTTTAACATATAGTAGCAAGGTATCAGATGCAAACAGAAACACTATATACTGTAAGGCACAATCAAGAAGCTGGCATTGTATACAGGAACATCTGCACAATGAATGGGCTAAACCATCCCAGTCCAGTCTAGATCTTATATAGATAAAAGGAGTATATGAAGAGGGGCAAGAATTAGATGAAAGGAGTAAAAACTGGATACTATAGGGATTTTCTATTTATATTTCACTTTTTAGAAATCAATTTTAATTACTGTATTTTTTTTAAAAAAGCTGGTTGTTTATTAACATGGTGGTTTGATATTAAAGGAAGGGAACAAAACAGTCTTTGCCAGGAGGCAAAAAACTATAATTCTGTAATATTTAAATATTCTATGAGTATTTAAATCACAAATTTAGGATATCTTTTACTGAAGATAATGATGATGATAGATGATGATAGATGATAGATAGATAGATAGATAGATAGATAGATAGATAGATAGATGATAGATAGATAGATAGATAGATAGATGATAGATAGATAGATAGATGATAGATAGATAGATAGATAGATAGATAGATAGATAGATAGATAGATAGATAGATAGATAGATAGATAGATAGATGATAGATAGATCGATCACCAGCCAAAGGTGGTGAACATATCTAATATTCCTGTCTTCTGTTTTCCACACAATTCTGTGAGTAAGTTGGACTGAGAGAGAGTGACTGGCCGAGAGCCACATTTTCATACCAAAAATATATAAACGTAATGGCTGTTACTAAAAAATATTTAGTACAAAGCTGATTCAGGCTAATCATGTTAATACAGTCACATTGCATTTGAAGAAAGTAACTGAATCTGCTCTTGTGAATATTTTGTCTTCTTTGTTTTTCTTTTGGGGCTCTACAGTTCGGCAGGAGCAAGAATTGAGAAATGGAGGAGCCATAGATAAGAAGCTCACTACCCTTGCAGATCTCTTCAGGCCGCCAATTGATTTGATGCATAAAGGAAGCTTTGAAACAGTAGGTCATTTTGATGCATTGAATTTTGGACTGGCTTTGGTATAGATGTGTATGTGCATGTGTAAACACCCGTGTCATGATAATGTGTATAAATAATTCCAGCAACCTGCCTTTTCAGTAGTGCAGCATAAGAAGTTGCTTCTAATTAATAACATCATTTGAGGAAGTAGCTTTTGATTATATCCATTAGTCCATTACTGTGTTCCCTCATTAAGAAGTGTTCAAGTAGAAGTTAGTGATTAAAATTGATTTGAATTAGATGATGATTTTCTAATGACAAGCTATATACATAAACCAAGAATTGGTCTTTTTCTATCTCTGAGTTTAAAAATCTATAATCAATCATTTCCTTAACATTCCCGTAGAAAGAATTATAATTCAATACTATATTATTGTAGTTATTATATTGTTGCATATTATACTAATATTATTTGAATTATAATTATAATTCAAAAATATACTACATTGTCTCTTTTTCATTAAAAATTAAGATCTCTAGTATGATTGAGACAGATTTTTATGGAGATGGAGAAAAATACGACCAACCTAAACAGTAATGGACTAGAATAGCCAATAATCTGTATAATAATCAGTATATTCAAACTCAGGCATATAGAGCAATCCCCCTCTCCCATCTGGGTACGTCTGACTACATCTCTCAGCTACTGTGCCCAAACTATATCCCCCTTAGGAAAAGGATACAACCAGTCTTGAAAACTGTCAAAATCTGGCCGGAGGGAGCACTGCCAGTTGCAGGACTGCTTTGAGACTACCGAGTGGAGTATATTTGAACATTTGGAGCTGCAAGAATTCACTGACACAGTACTCTCATACATTAAAAAATGCACAGACAATGTAACAGTGAATAAGCGCATCAGAGTTTACAGTAATTGTAAACCCTGGATGTCAGCAGAGGTCAGTACAATCACTTCTGAGAGCCCGAAACTCCACCTTCAAGGCAGGAAACGAAGACAAATACAATGAAGCCAGAGGCATTAAGGCGGCTAAACAAAAATACAAACAAAATTGTAACCAATTTCGTTGTATTTAATTATAATGACAGTAAAGATTGTACTTATACTTAGTAAACTTGGAACTGCAGATTTGGACTTTGCAAATTGAAGAAGAGCAATAGTTTGCTAAAATTACTAATCTAAACTATTCCTTATGCTTCCTGGTTTTAATATATACTAAATGAACCTATTGAAAAAAATTAAAAACTCTTGGAGTAGAATTTACAAAAAAGCTCAGGACAGAAATATCTGATTTCCTATCCCCACCCCTTTGCAACAGTTTTCTTGTTGCATCAAGGGGGAAATGGAAATAAGTTTATCCAAAAGTAATACATTTTGTGCAGTATTTATATGTGACAATAGTATATGCTTCTTTTTATATCATTTATTTGCATTTGAAGTCACTTTCAGGGTTATTTTTCCTTTCAAGACTTGACTGATTACCGTGTTTCCCCGAAAATACGACATGTCCTGAAACTAAGGCCATGCCAGATTTTCGCAGTGGGCAAAAATATAAACCCTCCCCTAAAATAAGCCCTAGTGAAGGGGTGGGTTTAGCCAGAACGGGGCAGCCCTTCCCTTCCCCGGTCACCTCAGGGCTTCTTGGCCCCTTAATCGGATCAGTTGGGCCCCTCCGTTCACAAAACAGCTGATTCGCGGGTGCCGCTCAGGCCTCTACCTCCAGCAAATGCTGGTTGCTTTTGCAGCCAATCGCTGCTGCAAAAGAAGCCGGAGCCCAAGCAACACAACCCAAATGCCTCATGCCCTCCTTGCCTAACGGTGATAGTCACAGCTCGCAATTCCGTCCATGGAACAGGAAAAGAAGGCATTAAAATCCATACTCTTGGGACATCGGAAGAAGCTCTGCGAGGAGACACTGCCGAAGTGCAGGAAACCCCCCCCCCTGCAAATCGTCCTTTCAAAGAGGAGTTTCACCAGGATGAAGGTGACACAAACACCGCCTTCAGCCACCTCTTCATCCTGGTGAAACTCCTCTTTGAAAGGACGATTTGCAGGTTGGGGGGGGGGAGATTTCCTGCACTTCGGCAGCAGCGTCTCCTCGCAGGGCTTCTTCCGATGTCCCAAGAGTATGGATTTTAATGCCTACAGGAGGTAGGAGCTTCTCACCTGCATATTCACATTGAAGGCTCGAAATGGGGGGTTTTTGCAAACGGCTTGAAAATGGGGAGGGAGATATTCCTGCCTCTCCCCCTGTTCTGAAGGTCAGCACAGACTGAGAACAGGATACGTAAGAGACGAAATCCCCCCTCCCCATTTTCAAGAGGTTTGAAAAATGCCACATTCCAAGCCTTCACATTATCCAGGATTGCAGGATTGAAGGCGTGCGGGAGGGAAGATTTTGTCAGTCTGTGACCTTCAGAACAGGGGGAAAGGCAGGAATATCCCCCTCCATATTTTCAAACGGTTTGCAAAAACGTTCCATTTCAAGCCTTCAGCATATTGCAGGATTGAAGGCTCGGAACGGCTTGAAAATGGGGAGGAGAGATTTTCCTTCCTCTTACCCTGTTCTGAAGCTCAGTACATAAGATAAGAGACAAAATCCCCCCCACCCCTTTTCCTGGCAATCGTTCTTTCCTTGGGATTTTAGCGCAGACGCACATCCCCCAAATGCTCTATTCGAAGCCTTCTCTGCGTCTGCACAGAGCTCCCAAGGAAAGGATGGTGTGTGTGTGTGTGTAAGAGAGAGAGATCCCTACCCCCCCCCCCCCGCAAGGCAGCCACATCCCTCCACTAACCTGCTTTCCTGCTCCATTCTCCACTGCCATGTGCAGGACAAGAAAAGTAGTTTGTTAGTTTACTTCCAACTTTGCGAGATCTTTTTTCCCCCCCGAGAACTTGGAAGGTATTTTCTGGTATTTTTTTTTACCATAGGCTACTTTTCTTGTCCTGCACATGGAACGGAGAATGGAGCTGGAAAGCAAGTTAGTGAAGGGATGTGGCTGCCTTGGGGTGGGGGGGTGTATGTGTGTGTTCGTTCGTTCTACCAGGAAGAGCTCCCCCCCTCCCGCGAGGCCAGAGCAGCACAGTCAGCTGTTCCGCGGCCAGCAAGCAGGACAGGCAAAGTCCAGGATGCAAGGAGAACTTGGGTCATTGTGGCTGCAGGCAAGCATATGGTGGGACGGAGAGGGTGGGGCTGGTGGGCTTGCTGCTTCCTGCACCTGAAAAATAATAAGCCCTCCCCCTTTAATAAGCCCAAGGCCATATTTCGTGGATCAGAAAAATATAAGACCCTATCGTATTTTCGGGGAAACACGGTACCTTAGTCACAGTGTACTATTTGCCTGTAAGCATATGCTAAATCCAGAGTAGTTTTTTCCTCAATCTCTTTCAATGACGTATTAGAAAAATCTAAATCTCTCTCACTACCTCTATGTTACTTCTTTCTTTTCTAAGTAAATATGTATCTACATATGTATGTGTTTAGAGGCTCACATTCTTCAATTTACTATAACTCTACTGTGCTTTGTTTAATTTAAATCTATTTATTCTGCATTATCTCTAGTATTAATATTTTATCACCTTCTTAATTTCTAGTACCTTAAGGTACTTTTTTGTTTGGTTTATATCATAACATTGAGTTTTAGTTGTATTTTCAATCCACTTACTTTATAATTTGAATTTTCATAAAATGGAATTGACCATATATTTAACAAGCTTATTTATTTATTTAATAATATGCGGTCTTTAACAATTTTGTACTGTAGTTTACCATTAAACAAGTTAGATATAGTTAGAAAATAGACCTTTTTCTCCCCATACACACATACATGCTTAGTCATCACTCTGTTCCATTCCATATTAAGAAACATTGTGGAAAGTGCAGAAAAAAAGTAGAAAATAGTAAACAAAATAACAGGAATTAAGTGAAAAGGGAAGAAATTACTATATCTCCTAATATTTATTGTTGCCAGCTATTCTAGCTTCCACCTCTGTATACAGATTAATGGATTTCCTTTTCAGTCTTCCCTCTCAAATCATTTGCTCTTTCTTTATTATTGAAAAATAATGTTACTGCATACTAGAAGTTGTATTTTTACAGACATTCACTTCTCTAACAAAGCTTTTCACACAGGTAAACCATTATGATGGGTTTGTTGTATGTTAAGAGTTTTGAGAAGACATAAATTGTGTCTTAAGACTATAAAGATTTTGTGCTTTATAGTCTGGTTTAAATATATATCAGCAGTCACTACATTCAGCAGTCATTACACTGTTCAGTATTAAGCTTTCAATAATTTTTTTCTGGGGTGGGGGTGGAGTCGGATTTTAAGTTTGATCAATATACATGTTCATCATTGTTATTCTATATGCAATTGGAATTTTAACTCATGTGGAAATGTAACTCTATAAGAGTTTTATTAAAAATACATCCATGGCACATAATTTAGTTTCTTTTAACCAATGTGAAAAAGTAGAATCTTCATTTACCTCTTAAGTTAAATATTTTAATTAAGCTATAAACACCAGAGTGAAGATTTAACACAACTGACAGATTTGTGTTAAATTCTTCAATTGCTTCAGCATATTGATATTTGTTTATTATCGCTACTTATTTATTACGCCTTCTGTTTCTTCTAAGAAGAATATTATTTATCTTATTTGACCAAGTTATACATAGTTTTATGAGTATAATAAAGCCAGATAAGTGAAAATATATAAATAATATTGTACTGCAGAAACAAGCTAGATAAAAAAGGCATTTGTTTAGTTTCCTTTTCTGGAGCAGAAAATAGGACTATGCAGCTGTTGCACAATCCCAGTAAAAGGTGCAGTTGCTTTAAGAGTTGGAGCCAGTACTATATTTGTTCCACTGCACATTCTGAAGCGTCTTCTCAGAATTATTTCCATAGCATGGGAGAACCCAATAAAATGTACATTGAATTCTCTGAATGCTACAGCTATTTCTGATAAACATAAAACATATTTTAGTTCCATTTTTGCGTCATGCTCATAACTTATTTCACTATAAATTTTATAAGCAAGTACCAAAGATGCTTTTTCATAAGGTAATTGGACTTTCTTTATTTTTCCTTGAAGACATTTAGTTTTTCATCCAAGAAGTTTCTTCAATTTATAAGCAAGATTTGTTAGCGTGAATTCATGTCAAATTCAAATACATTAAAAAAAGAATCAGCCATATTAAGCACGTTGAGAAAAAGTCAGCATCAATCAGTGTATTTACTAAACTAACTAAGTTTTATAATTTTAAGAGAAGTAATAAAAGTACAGATTATTTTAATTGGTATGTGCATTTTTTAGATTTTCTAGATTTTGTTATTGTTATATTATACTAATACATTTACCATACATTTCATTCATTTAACTAGTGGAGAAGATCAAACCTTTTACTATTACGGTGTTGATTTACTCCAGTACTTGGCCAATTGATTAACATCCTGGATCAATATGTTATATTGTAATCCTGATACAATTATCTGTTCTGAGGCAATTCTCTTAAAATATTTCTTCAGATGTTCAAGTGGTTTTTGGCATGTTGGCATTTTAATTGTCTTAGCAGTTATTAGTGCCTGAAAAAATATATCTTTTAATCTCTAATACAGAATAAAATTACTGAGAAGAAAGATTTCCATTTTAATTCAAGAAAAGAGTTTATTAACATAATTTTAACTGCAGAATGATCATTTTTCCATCACCAAAAAATAAAAAAAATTAGAATACCAATTTACATACCAACAGAAATTTAAATAATTACTAAAATTATAATAAAAACACTAATTTTTATGCTGGTTTTTATTTAATTTATGGTATATCTTGCCATTTATAAATTCTATTTAAATGCTTAATTAGTTGTCAAAAATTTCAAAAAATTATATTAATTAAATTAATAAACAAAAAATTGTTTACTTGGTTTTTAACATTTTAAACTAAAAGATCAAGTATAAAACTTAATACCCTACTTTCAAAATTCCAGGCTTAGTTTTGTGCACATTTTTCCACGAGTCAAAGAAAGGATCTCATTGGTGCTTGGGTCTTGCAAAAATATTACAGAATATAATTGCAAAATGAAGTTGAACTGGGAGTGTACAAATAATTTATAATATTTACTTGTAAATTTTTCAAAAGCAATCATAATATTATTACAAGATTATATACATTTTGTCTTTCAATCAAAATAGCTATTCAAATTATCTTTTCCTTCAATAATAAATCAACCTAATTATATTTATTTGGCACTGAAATGTCTCCACTATAATATTGTTTTAGTGGTTGACCTGAGAAAGATGTTTTGATAACCCTAGTGAAAATTATGTTCTATATTGCTTGATTTCAATGTATATGAGTGCTTCTGTGTCCATTGTGTTGCTTATTCAGTGGCCAATGGATCAGACATTTCACTTTTTAAAAGTGAAATCTCATTTTCCAAGATGCAAAGTCAAAAAGGGGTACTCATGAATCTGTGTTTCTTTTCATAAATAATTAAACTCATGAGTAAATTTCCTTCAAGGAATTCCCACATATTTTTGTCCTGGTTATTTAGGAAATATGACCATTCCAATTTTTGATACAGCACTCTTTTTTTCAACAGGTATGACAATTCAGCGATCAGAATTACATTCTTGATCAAACTCCTACATTAACTTGCAACCAACCAATCAGGCAATGCCAGCTTTGAGACTCAAACCAGTAAGATCTCTTCCTGCAACTTCAAACCTTGCCACTTCCCCCACTTGCAATCTGGTCAACAAAAAGTTCACCAATAATACCACAATATAACATATATGAATGAATGATAAATTAGAGGAAATGAATAGTCGAACAACTGCAATCTGCAAACAAACTGCAAATCTATCAAGAATCTTAATCCTAATCTGCCAAATTTTGACTGTTGAATCATAATCTGCTTTGTAATCAGATCAATGCAGCTCGTTCCATATTTTCTTCTAAATGTTTTGTTCATTTATTTCCCTTTTCTCAGTCAGTTTTGAAATTAAAGTTGATTTTCCTAACTCTCTCTCTTTGGCATGTTAACACTCGTCAGTCTGAGATTACCAATGTGTAATCTTGATATGACAAGTTGACCTGCAGAGACTTCTAACCCTGTACGCTGCTTGTCATGCTTGTTTGTGTATTAAATTGTTGAGTCCCGATAGAACTTAACAAATGAAAAAGGGTTTTATAAAAGCCTAGAACAATAAATAGAAGCCATCATTGCTGGCATTGTTACTTGAAAACTTTTCTTTTGGGCTAATGCTTTCAATGTTCTTTTTGTCTTCAGGCCAAGGAATGTGGTCAAATGCAGAACAAGTGGCTCATGATTAATATTCAGAATGTGCAGGATTTTGCCTGTCAGTGTCTCAATCGTGATGTTTGGAGCAATGATGCTGTAAAAAATATTATCCGGGAACACTTCATTTTTTGGCAGGTATGAAGGCATTATTTTCATTATTTTAGCTAAAAAATTAGAAACAGCCAATATTTATTTCCTCTGGCCTTATTCATGTCACATTTTGTAGAACTACATTAATTAGTTACATTGTGCTTCAGTATCAGATTTTATTAACAAATGCTAAATTGCTTCAATATTCAAATGTTTTCAAATATTTGAAACTAACTTTCTTGACTATTGTACAGGTATACCACGACAGTGAGGAAGGACAAAGATATATACAATTCTATAAATTGGGAGATTTCCCTTACGTTTCTATCCTGGACCCCAGGACAGGTAAGAAGAGGAAAAAATACTGATGGCATATTAACTCTGAATTATATTCTTATATAGCACAATAAACAATCTCATTGGTTTAACAAGGGAAGTACTATGGTTTTCATATTTGCCAGCAAGATTGCTGGAACTGGCTAATTAGCCATATTTCCATCTCTATCAGATGAACTTGATCAATTATAATAATAATTTAATATTTACATTTAATATTGAATTTAATGTTCACATTTGCTTTGCCTATGTTATTTTAAATTTGTTTTAATATAGTTGGCAATTGTGATTCTTAGGATTAAGAACTTCAGGTTAGCCATCCATTTCTTCTGACTTGTTCACAATGCTTATTGCCTCTACAGAATCATGTAAAATGTAAAATAGCATCTGTATTGATACCGTATTTCCCCAAAAATAGGACAGGGTCTTATTTTCTTTTTACTCACAAAATATGGCTTGGGCCTTATTATGAGGGGAGGGTTTATTGTTTTGGGGTTGCCGGGCAGCTGCTCTCTTCCAAGCGGGCTCCCAAAGAGCCGGGCACAGCCTCGTGGGCAAATGGCTGTGTTGCGCTGTCGCAGCAGCACAACACAACAGCCATGAAGCGACCACGCTCACAAGCAGCCACCCGGCAAACCCCCTTTCCAGCCGAGCACAGCGCCATTCACTGACCTAGGGGTATCGCCAAGCCGCGTAAGCGCCTGTTCGCTGCCTCCTGGCTCCCGTGGCTTGGCACATTCAAAATGCCAGTGAATGGCGCTCTGCATGGCTGGAGAGGGGCGAGCAGCTGTTCCTCTCTTGCTCGCGCGCCTCCCAGCCTTACAATGCCCTGGTCCAGATTTCTCCGCTGCCGCCGCATGGCTTTTTCTACAACTTCCAAACAGAGACTTCCGGCAGTGGCCGCTCTGGGTGTACACTCTATGGTCGTACACTCTGCCGGCAGCTGGTCCACAACCATAGAACGGACGCCCAGAGCAGCCACTGACGGAAGACTCGCTTTGGAAGCTGCAGAAAAAGCCATGCAGCGGCAGTGGAGGTGCCCTGGCTCTGCGGAGAGAGCTGGGTCAGGGCATCGTGAGGCTGGGAGGCGCGAGAGCAGAACAGCCGCTTGCTCAACCTCTCTCAGCCGTGCAGAGCACCATTCACTGGCATTTCGACGGCGCCAAGCCGTGGGAGCCGGGTGGTGGCGAGCAGGCGCTCACGCGGCTTGGCAATACCCCTTGGTCAGTGAATGGCGCTGTGCCCGGCTGGAAAGGGGGTTTGCTGGGTGGCTGCTTGTGAGCGTGGTCGTTTCATGGCTGCTGTGTTGCGCTGCTGCGATAGCACAACACAGCCATTCGCCCATGAGGCTGTGCCTGGCTCTTTGGGAGCCTGCTCGCAAGAGAGCAGCCGCTGGCAACCCCCCTCTTCAGCTGGACACAGAGCTGCTCACCAACCTAGCGGTATCCCGAAGGCAACAACCAATGCGATCACCTGCGGCTTGGCACCTTCGGGATACCGCTAGGTTGTTGAGCAGCACTCTGCCTGGCTGGAGGTGGGGGTTGTGCAGGGGGCTTATTTGCGGGAGAGGGCTTATATTTTTGCTCACCAGAAAAATGTGGCATGGCCTTATTATCAGGACATGTGGTAATTTCGGGGAAACACGGTATTCATGATCTAAGATTTCAATTACTGAAGTACAATTTATTGTTATTTTTAACAGGGCAGAAACTAGTGGAATGGCATCAATTAGATGTAACTTCTTTTTTGGACCAAGTGACTGGATTCCTAGGTGAACATGGACAACTGGATGGACATTCCACCAGCCCTCCCCAGAAACGTACTCGCTCAGTAAGTATAATGACAAAAATGGCATATTTTTTTATTCTTAATAAGAAATAAAAGTATTTGGAGCCTTTCTCTTTCCCTCTCACTTTCTCAAAATATGCGTTTTAGTAACATCCTTTTCTTTTGTGTTATGGCTGATTAGGAGAGCTTAATTGATGCAAGTGAAGATAGCCAGTTGGAAGCTGCAATCAGGGCATCATTACAGGAAACACATTTTGACTCTGAACAAATACAGCAGGATAGCAGATCAGATGAAGAATCTGAATCGGAGCTTTTCTCTGGAAGTGAGGAGTTTATTTCTGTTTGTGGTTCTGATGATGATGAGCCAGAATGTTCTGCCAAATCTAGAAAATCTCCGCACAAGGATTTGGGTTGTAGAAAAGAGGAAGGCAGAAAACCTCAACCTGAACCAACATCAAGAACTGAACCTGAGATGACAATAAACCACAGAGGACTATCAACTGTAGATTCAGGAGTGTTAGAAGAAACTGGAATTAAGCTAGATGACTTACAAAAAGAGCTGAGCGTGAATGGTAAGTATGGTTCCTGTCATTTAGTCAACTTCACAACTTTACAAAAGTCTCAAGGATTCGTTACCAAAAGAGCATTTCTTTCTTTCTGAGGCATTTAATAAATTGAATGAACCGAAGTAGTAAAAAAACTATAAATCTGGCTAAACAGTTCATAATCTACATGAGGGATTAAAATTTTGTTGTATTGTGGAAGTTGGTAAATTAGAACTTCCAGCATCTTCTCAAATGGAACTAGTTGGATCTGCTGGGAATTGGCAATACATATTGTTCAATCAAAACATCATACATCTTGATTAGTATAATAATTTGATAAAAGTGTTGTGCATGCTAAAATGTATAATTTTATGTGACTCTACAACATTGCCATGAATCACTATTCAGCTGAAGGTTTTTTTTAATAGGGAATAGGGTTTTTATTTTATTTCCATAACTTCATATAATTGTTTCTTTATCAGCAGACTATTATATTACAAAAAAAATAATCAACCATAATACACTTATCAACCATAGTGCATTGTTAAATTATTGTAAGAATATATTATGTATTATGAAGCTATTAAAGATGTGCTTTTCTCCCAAGCTTTGGAAAGAGTGATAGTTGAGTCCGTTTTAGATGGCATATTTGTTCATGTATTACTTTAGGCAGTTCATGAATTCTTTTCTGATATTTTTTTTACTTTCTAAATTGTAACTTTCTGTCCTCTCAGGTTGTTAAGAGTCAGGTGGCCTCTAAATTTCACTAAATAAATAACAGTTTTTCGATTGGTAGTAAGCCGGGGGGGGGACGACACAAAGAGAAGTCTGCACTTGGGAGCTCGATGTTTGTGCCACAATTGTCTTTCTACCTAAAAATAATGAGATATATGTTTACAGCAAATAAAGCTTATAGCGGTCCTTGAAGAAGAAGAAAACACTCTTAGCACATTCACACAACTATTGTGAAAGAGCCACATTTCATCTAATGTGAAAGAATTTAGGTTTTCTTTTTAAAAATGGAGGCAGTATCACTTAAAGTAACTGTGGAAACAATTCTTAAAGAAGACAGTCAAATGGAGGAAGAAGCCCAGTGTATAGAAATAATCATAATCAAGTGATATAAAGGCTGTTAAAACTCACTTTTCACGTTCTTAAAGATAAAACAAATTCTGAACATTGAGGGGAAGAATAAGAGACACTTCATATTGGTAGATAGGATAGTAGTTCCTTAAAGGAAGAAAGAATGTGGTTGTGCCTCATTAGAAAACAAAAAGAAGAATCAGAATAATTGAGCATCAAAACAAATACATGCTGGTTATAGCCATTGACTTGCCAAGTGAATGGCAGGCCATAAAGGATATGACAGCAAATCCCAAGGATTATAAAGTTCACTGACAGTGATCTCTTCCTGCTAATATATGTGATAACAAATCATATTATAAAAATGGCTACAATCATATAAACTTGAATCAAAATATTGTGCACATCACAAGAACAAGTAACATACATTTGGTTGAAATAGGGTGAGCTTGATTATAGAGCTGTGGTGGTGCAGTGGTTAGAATTCTGTTGACTGCCGATTGCCAGCAGTTTGGCAGTTCAAATCCCACCAGGCTCAAGGTGGACTCAGCCTTCCATCTGAGTAAAATGAGGACCCAGATTGTGGGGGCAATATGCTGATATTTGTAGACCACTTAAAGAGGGCTATAAAGTGCTATTGCTACAATGGGGCTTAAATTTTATGGAGAGTAAAAATGAAAATCCTGTGGTGCCTTTTAACCAATTGATACAAATCAGAACAATGGTTCATAAAGATCATGGCCTTCATTGTCAATATTCTCTCAGTATGAAAAAGAACAATAAGTTGTTGGGTTTTTAGTGAGCTCTGAATAGGCATACTAAACTGGAATAAAATAATTAAAGGGTAAAAAAAGCATTTCCACTTAAAACAGGAAGTAGAAAAGCAGAAAAGCAAATAAAAATGATATATTATAAGAGCCAAGGTGGCACAGTTAGAGTGCAGTACTGCAGGCTACTTCAGCTGACTGCTAGCTGCAGTTTGGCAGTTCAAATCTCACCGACTCAAGATTGATTCAGCCTTCCATCCTTCCAAGGTGGATAAAATGAGGACCCAGACTCTGACTCTGTAAACCGCTTAGAGAGGGCTGTAAAGCACTGTGAAGTAGTATATAAGTCTAAGTGCTATTGCTATGCTCTTGTTGGTCTTTTAATACTGCCTGTGCAATCAAGGGGAAAACATGCATGATGCCTCTCAAAGCAAGCATGAATCTGTAATGATGGGAGAGTTTAATTGTATCAACATCTGTTGAGAGACATTGCTGTTTTAGTGACAAATGGAGCTTCATGCGTGTGCCCAAGTGCTCGCCGCTCATGTAAATGGAGCTGCATGTGCAAGCCTGTGCACCTGTCACTTGCGCAGCCCGGTTCTGAAACGTCTGCAGTACAGTACCAGGCCATGGGAACCTCTGTTTTAATAAGCCAAAAAGTATTTTCCAGTTAATTATTTCGGATTTTTTTTCATTATACAATAATCTTTCCAGGTTTCAGGACTGATCATTAATCAGCCCCCTAACATTTCGGAAATAATTTTTTTTAACTTTCAACCTTTCGTGTTAAACCTACTAAATCTTATTATGTGGTGGTTGTTTCATTATCAAAATAATAAATGCAAAAACTAAATGCAGTTGTATTTGGCATTTAACTTTTTTTACCAGGACCAAAAGCACAACTAATGCTAAGATATCCAGATGGGAAGAGGGAACAGATTTCATTACCTGAACAAGCTAAGCTTCTGGTATGTAGAAATAATTAAAACTTCAAGATAGATAATAATTCTTGTTTTACTACTTACCATTTCTTACCTTTGTGTATATGTATGCTTCAGTTTATTAACCTCTAATTTTAATGAATCTAATGATATATGAGAACTATGATTGTATTTCAAGATTGCTGTATTTGGACGTTACCTTGTATTCTTATTTATCCTATATAATATTAAAAATGAAAATAAAATTCAAAATTTTAAAAATGCAAAAAAATAAGACTATAAATAGTGCCCTACTAGATCAGATTCTGGCCCATCTAATCTAGCAGTCTGTTCTCACAGTGGAAAACCAACTTGTACAATGAAGCGCACCATTGGAGGCAGTTACACTGTCCTTAAGGCTAGTGTAACTGATCCTCAATACTTCCATGAATTGGCCCAACCCCTTATGAAGTCAACCAAGCTGATAGCCAGTATCACATCTTGCAAAAATAAAATTACCTCCATGCATAGACTATTTTGCATTTCTATTCAACAGCGAAATATCAAAGTGATGTTTACTTTTTCTAAAACAACAATGAAAACAGGTATACTAAGCTTCCCATTTTGGGTTGTAAGTGTCCCACAGAATCCCTATGTTAACCCAAAACTTCAACCATGTCCTTCCACTTACATTTCTTCTGCCACCTGTCGTCCCCCCCAGCCACCAGCAGTAGCCCACCTCAAAATTAGAAAGTAAAACTGCAGAGCTTGCAGAAAGATTGCTCAATCCCATTCCTGGATAAGAAGTATAATAGGAATCTATGAAGGAAAGATGAACAATATATATGTACATAAAACATGCTTGTCATGTATGAACTTCTATGGGCAGTTGATGAAACTTCTTTATATTTGTTGCTTTTGTAATCAGCCAAGGGATAGAAAGATTTTTTTTAAATGTGTAATTTTGTTTGTATCTCTCAGACTGCTTTCTCCAGTGCCTTTTTCATGTGGCACATAGACCCCAAACTATCAATTCTATTTGCTAAAAATAGTTACAGAATAGAACTGCAGGGATTCAATTACTGATGTGCTGATTCACCAAAGTCTTCTGAAAACCAGCCTAAATATATCATTTGGTATTTCAAACAAAGAATAAACAAACAAGTGTATACAAACAACATTATGAACAATAGTTTTTATATTACTTAACTGAACGCCCTTCAAGTCTTTCCCAATTTCTTTAACTTCATATGCCTGTAGTATACAAATAGTTTATGCTGATATATCCTCCAGTAACAAATACTGTATTGTTTTAATACCACATTATGTGTTGTGTTGTGTTCTATGATCAAAATAGTTCTTCTCCCTTTCTATGCAGGCTCTTATCAGACATGTACAGTCAAAAGGATACCCCAATGAACGTTTTGAACTCCTCACCAACTTTCCCCGGAGGAAACTTTCCCATTTGGACTATAACATCACATTGCAGGAAGCTGGTCTTTGTCCACAAGAAACTGTATTTGTTCAGGAAAGGAATTAATTTTCCCCCTTGTCATCTCTACCTACAGTACTAACTCAGTACATATGCAGAATTGAAAGCAGGCAGCCATTTCTCTCCCATTCTTTATGCTATTCTTAACAAGTGAATGAAGTGAATTTAGCAGAAAAAGTTCATTGATGCTGGAAGAAGGCTTATGTGTTCAGTAGTTTGTTGCTGTTTCAAAATAAAGTTGCCTGTACATCCAGCATGCTGCAGAAGAAAACACCGAGAGCAAGAATACTTTTCTTCCCCTAAGAAGAAATACTTTTCTTTTAATACATTCATTTTTCAGAGATCATATAACCAGGCATTAAGGAATTCTTCAGACAGCCATGTCAATATGTGCGTTCATGAAAGAGATTTGTTATTTCCAATTGACATGTGCGTTGTTTGGTTTTCAGCATGTGTTCTTTTTCCTTGGGTTCCACATGTTCTGAAATCAGAATGCTTCCTACCGTATACTGCTGCTGGTTGCATGTAATAAATTGTCACACACTTATGGTGCGCAGGCTTTTTAGGCAAGAAGC
Source organism: Natrix helvetica (assembly GCF_964273705.1). Taxonomy (NCBI): domain Eukaryota; kingdom Metazoa; phylum Chordata; class Lepidosauria; order Squamata; family Natricidae; genus Natrix; species Natrix helvetica. Next base: position 42,191,064 of record NC_138551.1, on the reverse strand, counting down.
ACAGGCTTTAATGACTGTGTGAAGAGATTCTGTGTTTTGGTTACAAGTCAAGAAAAACAAAAACCAAATGATGTGCTAGATTCATTGCCCAAGTAACCTTTCATAAATCAGTGACCTTGCAAAAGGGGCTGTAGAATGTGGAACATGAAAGTGTCTATTTTAAATTGATTTGTACGTACTGCTTTTGTTAGAGAGGAATGTGGTAATAAAAAAAATAGATGTACTTAGTAGTATAAAGTTGCCTTGTGTAACCCAGAACTGCAGGCTGCTTCCTTTTCACAATTAAAATTATAAAGGGAATTTATTTCTCTTTTTTCCCCAAAAAATGTTACCAGAAGTGAAACAATCATAGAGGTTGAGCGTAAAACTTATAAAACACCTTCTTAATGTTGTTTTCGTTCACTATTATGCCATTTGGATGTTTCTCCCATTGACATTTAGTGAATGTGATTCTGGGCCCCAAGCAAGCATCTGTTTTTCAGAAATTTTGAAATATTTTTGAGTAACAATTGAATTTAATTAAGTTAATAAAATTTAATTAAAGTGCAAACCAGTGAACATGGTTTCCCAACAATAAATATGATTTGAAAAAAATAAGAAATAGCTGCTTGCCATCATTTGTTCTAAACGTCCCCAAAATTATAGATGTGTACCAGATTTTATACAATGGTAACTGATCCAATGGATCATTTGGATCTAATAATATTTGGCATTTAACTGTAGTATTACATTTGATTAATCTATGTATGTGAATTTAAGAATTAAAGATACTTATGTTACATTGTCACTGAAACAGTAGGCGTGAGCTTAAGTGGACTCCAGAGGATGGTAGCGGACAGGAAGGCCTGGAGGAATGTTGTCCATGGGATCGCGATGGGTCAGACACAACTTCACAACTAACAACAACATACTGCACTGTAGAATGAAAACATTTCCTTACTTACTTTTTTCCTGTGCAGGTACTAGTAACAAATATAAGACAAATGTAGCATGGATTAATCAGTGTTTTATAATAGGTCACGATTGCTTTTATGTTCAAAACCGTGCGACTATTACATTCCTAAATTAATGGAGACCTAGCAATATGCTCAGTGATGGATCTAGCTTTAAATATGAAATGTTTTTGAAAATTGATGCCTACAAACATTTGAGTCATAGGTAAAAAGAACAGTGAAGGTTGATGCTGTAGGTAGTATTCTGTTAAAATTTATCTAAACATTTGTATCAAATGCTATCTATTATTGCTCTACCTTTTTTTAAAACCATCTTTCATCCTTTATTTTGCCTTCAATTTTGTTGTGACGTTTCCTGCCTTATCTTTCAGAAATATTTTTAAGTTCTTGGTCTGCTCCAAAAAGCTGCTCCTATCTGTGTATGAGCTTTGTGATGTTTCATCCAAATAACTTGTTTACGCATACAATTTATCATACAGAAAACTGGAAATGTTTGTAAAAGTTTCATATGCTTGGATAGGCCCGGGTGTCAGTAGTTATCCTGCAAATGTTCAGAACAAGAGCTGCATTTTCTGCCATATTTAAAGAAAATCTTTAAAAGTCTACAGTACAATCCTTACTTTAATCAGATTGCTAAACTCATTAGCAATTTATAAACTATTGGAAGAATGGCAGTGGTAATGTCTATAAATCATTAAAATGTATTTTTAAAATCTCAATTCAAATATAATTGTTTTCCTTGTTCAGTAGCTTATACCAATTTAGCCTGATCCCCATCCCACCCCATATTACTTGGTAAATTATATCAAGGCCTCGAATTCAAACTTTTGTTCCCTGCTGCTAAGCATAAGGATGTAACTATTTATGCCAGTTGAGCTTTTCTGGAGAAAGTTACTATAAAGTTACTATAAAAAGAGACACCTTCTCCTTCACCTAATCATAAACATATGAATCACTTTGTTTTAGTCTTATTTTATAATAGCAGCATAAGTAGATCAGGTCTTTTCTCAGAATTCTTGCACTTAATGCTGGCATAGCCGTAATGAAAAGTACTTTCGTTCATATTTGGAGCAGGTCTCAAAATTCCCTGAAATTGTACCAGCAAATTTTGGTAGCACATTGATGATCATTAGAAGTCAGATTTCATACCCGTTGTCCATGAGGCAAACAGAATGTTGCATAAGCTTAATACCAGGAAAAAATGTACCCTAGAAATTGCAGCCTGCCCACTTGTGTGATTTGCTGTTTTTGCCTTGCCTTGTAAACTTTAGCCAGCCGTCACTTCTCCTGAATATGGACCCTGACTTCTGCCCAATGCAGACCCGTATATCCTATAATACAACCCACAGGTTTTCTGCCTTAGTAACTGCTGAGTAGATTATACTAGAGATTAGGTAAGTAGCAAACCTATGTGTGCATGTCTAATAGTTCCCTTAACAAAATCTGTAAAAAGTGGAAATGGCATGTTTGGAATGGAGTTGATTTAAGCCCAGAAACCAGGATAACTGCAAACATTTTCATTTAGTCAAAGTTTAGTTAATTTTTTATTTAGTTAACTTTATGTTACATATCTTCCATTTATTGGTTTTTATTTTTATCCTTAAAATAGTCTGGAAGTTAAATCATAGCAACTGGGCTTCTTTTTGGTTTGAAGCCTTTCGCTGCTTATCTAAGTAGCTTCTTCAGTCTGAAGAAAAATAATTTAGCGGAATATCCTTAAAACAGTTTAGCAGAGTAGCTGAAGGCCTTATGAATGGTGGTTCTAAGATACTCTGAGAAGGGAAGAACTGTAGAAAGTGTCTTCCAAGCGGGAGAGCAGCACATAAATCTTAGGAACAAAATTATTATAATTGGATAATTCTAAAATTATTGTTACTAGCATTTTTACAGGTTTTTGTTTTAAAGATTACTGTTAAAGGAGTATGGATACGTATTATGTAAAAGATGTTGTGAATCCATGCCTGATTCTAGATTGTCCTCTTTTGTCTCTAGACCTAAACATCATTCCATCTTAGGTAAAATAATTTCTTTACTATTTTTCTAAAAAAGCAATTTTAGCAAACACAAATAAAACCCACCGGGGGTTCTAGAGTTTCAGTCCTATTTCAATTTCCCTATTAAAGCAGATTAATGGTCACAGAGAACTTTGAAAGCATCTTGTCCACACATAGAACTAAATGAAAACGCATTTCCAGCAGTTGGAGTTTAGGGTGTAACTAAACAGCAATGATGTTTGATATAATTGACAAGCCTGCCATCTGCAAGATCATTTGAGATAAACTCTTCATTATCATTGTTTCACTTTTAAATATGTGGCATTGCTGCAGGTGTGATATTAGATGAATTCAAAAGGCATTCCAAAGTCTTAAAATGAAAATATATCTGTTTGGAGAAATTGAGATAATAATATCAATATTTAAATTTGGATGATGTGATTTGGATTCTGATAAAATTATGGTTCCTTCAAAACATTAACTTTTCAAAGTTGGATTGCTAGCTTTATATTGTTATAGCTTGAGCTATGTAAAACTGTTGTCTACCCTTTTGCCGGTGATAGAAGCCATTTCTTTTAATTATGATATAATTTTAAAATGAGTGGGGGAAGAGATTACACTTGCTGTGATGAGAATGATCAAACTCAAGGCAACCTCTGATCTATATGTTCAACTGCTGCATTTTTATAAATATGTGTAAATGTCCTTCCTAATGTAATATTTTGATCCTGAAAATAAATCAGACATTTTCACTAGTTTTTAGTCTGTTTGGTGTGTGTGGAATGGGGGAGAGGGGAGGAAGGAAGGAAAACTTTTTGGAGTGGGGAGGTTTGTTGAAAATAAAATCAAGCTATTACACAAAATCTTCTACACGTTAGATTAAGAAATAGTTATGATTTCAGCACAAAGTATTTCTTAATCAGATGCTAGTGAGTATATAATTAGTAAGTGCACGATGCCAAATAAATATTGTATGATTGTATTCACTTGGTTACTTTTAGATATAAAAACTTAAAATCTATGTAGCATAAGCACTTCACTTATGTTAATTCATAATTGTCCAGAATTAGAAAAAAAGCTATTTTGAAAGCATATAGTTCAGCTTCTGTAATTCTTGATAGGATTATATTTATAGTAGCATCTGCCCTATTAACAAAATTTAGTAAAATCCTTTTTAAAGGAGATGTAGGAGCACTTTCCATGTAAAAATTACTAATCACCCACCCAAAGTATGGTATTTTTTTTTACAAAACAGCTGTTCATAGTATGTTGAGTGTTGCTATAATAATGGCTCTTACAATACAATACAATAGCAGAGTTGGAAGGGATCCTGGAGGTCTTTTAGTCCAATCCCCTGCCTAGGCAGGAAGCCCTCTACCGTTTCAGACAAATGGCTCTCCAACATCTTCTTAAAGACTTCCAGTGTTGGGGCATTCACAACTTCTGGAGGCAAGCTGTTCCACTGATTAATTGTTCTAACTGTCAGGAAGTTTCTCCTCAGTTCTAAGTTGCTTCTCTCCTTGATTAGTTTCCACCCATTGCTTCTTGTTCTGTCCTCAGGTGCCTTGGAGAATAGCTTGACTTCCTCTTCTTTGTGGCAACCCCTGAGATATTGGAACACTGCCATCATGTCTTCCAATATCTCAGTGGTTGCCACAAAGAAGAGGGAGTCAAACTTCTCTGTCACAAACCACTAAAACCAAACTATGAAATACCTAATGTATCTTAGCCTTCTCTTTTAATCCTTTGGCACAGGTGTATTACTACAAAAGTAAAAATTGGACTCAGAAGGGTAATTTCATTGTGCCATACTTAGGGAAATGGTATATAATAAATAGGCCAATCCAAAATTGAACCTGTTACATATCATTCATCATTTTTGAAAGTTAGAGGTTTTCAGATTTTCCTATCATATAAGCTTCAAATTGATAGTGAGATTTGAAGAGTCACCATGATGAGCACTAAAACTGTAACAAAGCACTGATTCAAAGACTAATTATAATTGTCATTCTTGTGCAATATTTACAAGATTTATCACGTCAGCAGACTGTGTGAAGAACACCAACTAGTTACCACCCACTACTTTTCCAGAAACTATTTATATAATTTTCTGGTCATATCAAATCTATTGCTCATATTTTAAGTAGCTTCCACATTCCCAGCCACTGGGAATTATTGTCACTGAAGTCTTTCACTGAGGACTCTTGGAAGAACAATGACCATGGATGGGGCAGAATGGACTAAAGTTTTTTTGTTTGTGTACAAAAATGGAAGCTATAAATTTATTAAATAAAAACAGGAGTTATATCAGATTAACATATAATTAGTAAGAAATATGTAATTGGTTTTACTACATGTAAGAAAGTCCTTAAATATACTCTTAATACAAATCTTGCTTGTGAAGTCTATTTTAATAATAGATTGCATAAGTAACAATGACATTAACCAAGAAAAGCAGGGTATAAATTGAAACAAATGTACACATAGTTATATATTTCAAATGAATATACATATGTAAATATATAAGTAACTATTTATAACATATATAAATTTTAGCCCATATTAAAGCAATATGAAAACTTCAGTTGTGTTTTTAATTATGCAAATGCTTGAATAATTTTTGCTTTTAATTTAAATTGGAAATTACTTAAATCTATTATGACAATCTATAACCTAATTATACACAATCTTGTATAGTTAGGTCATCCATACATGAGTGGCAAAAATCTAGATGGCCATAAAGTGGCAATAAAGAAAAAACTTTTCTATTTATTTTTACTACCATTTAGCGGTCTTCCTCCAATGAGCCAGTTTGGTACAGCGGTTAAGGAATCAAATTAGAACCTGGAGAAATTGGACTTCTATATCCATCTTGAACATAAAGCCAGCTGGGTGGCCTTGGGCCACTCTCAGTCTGAAGAAGCAGGGAATGGCAAATCACTTTGGTTGGATAGTTCTCCAGCTTTTTACAGCCCAAATATAAAATGTCTTTTTCACTCAGTTGAAGTTGTTTTGCCTATGTCAATGACTCTTAAACTGTTTGACTCAATTTCCCCCCTTTTCTAATCTTAAATAAAGTCATTATTCCTACAAACAACAGACTTTTTCACACAAGGCTCTTGAGAGCAATGGTCTGAAACATGACTCACAGCCAACCAATTCCAAATGGCTCCGTTACCCCCAGGAGATACCCAATTACCTCGTTGGGGGAATTACCCCCAGTTTAAGAACTGCTGCAGTGCAGTGGTTAAATAATACAGTATATTGTCGTTTGTGGTTACAGTTAAATAGTGCACACTGAACAGTACAATATGTTTTATATTGCACAGGTGGCATGCAGAGCCCTCTCTGCAGGCACCCAAGCCATTGCGCCAGCTCAGCTGCACCGCGCATGCAGTTTCCTGCTGGCCAGCTGATTTTTGCATCTTTGTAGTGTATCTGTGGGGGCAGGGGCGCATATGGAAGACATGCACGCACGCATGCGTGGGGGGGTGCAGCATCCCCCATGACCTGATTTTTGTCCCTGGAGGCTGCAGGGAGACCTACTAGGCCCAAAACAGGGCACGGGGGGGTCACGTGAGCATGTGCAGGGTGCAGGCTGTGTGGGGGGTGGGGGGGTCACACGGTCATTGCTTATATGTTGCCATTTTATTTTCAAGGAAACAGCTGATCTGAGTCAACCTTGGGTAAAGCAATGAAATAAAGCACTAGACAATTGCAACATTTTCCAATTTTATTAACATCAAGCTTCCTCTTCCTGATGTTGAAATACATACACTGTGTGTGAGAATGGGTGGGTCGAAACTTTTGCAGGAACATCAGCTATATTAAGATCTTTGGTGTGGGTACAAACATGTGCATAGATCCAGATGCATAATTTTGGGGCTAAAAAGCATCCCCACAACTGAAACAAAGGATACCTTTAAAGATAGGACTATCCTCCGTAAGGTGAAAAACAATCCTCTTTCATTAGCTACAATTTTATTTTTCAAATTCATATTGGGAGGTAGCTTATAATTAGTATTATATAAATCCAGAAAATTGCATAAAATATTCCATGGATTAGTTAAATTGGTTGTAAAAGGACAGTTTCTGAGTCAGGCTATTGATAGGTCTGAAGAGTGGAGTCAAGTGTAGGAGAGATTCCAAGTCTGCTCTACTATTTCTCATGATAAATTATTAATAAAAATAAAGAATTCACAGTGAATTCTTTTTATACCTTTTAGCCCAGGAATAATCTCTAATTAGTTCGTATAATCTTACTCCCAGGTACAATACACAAAATTGTAAGCGTTGCTTTTGTGAGAAAGCCACTGTCATGATCAGTTAGGCCTCCCTCAATAAAAGCTGATAGTCTTAAGTATTATCATATGGTATCAGACTCTTTATAACTTAATTGCAACAGAATGATATAATCAGCAATTATATTTTTAAGTATATGGTGTGTTGTAAGAGTGTTGGATATGAGTTCCCTATGCATATGCCAATTCCTCACACAATCTTTAAACTTTATTACTCATTTCCGACAAATGATTTTTTTCTTCTAAAATTACATTAAGTTTCCATAATGGGGAGATACAGCATGTGATTGATGTGTAAAAATTGGGAAGTTCAAACCTAACCATCTAGGGATAAAGAAAAACAGGGCACTGATGCTTTCCTGTACTCTGAAGGCTATAAATAGTCATCAATTTTTGATGCCTTGTCTAGAAAAACTTCTATCATCTCTAGTAATACTGGCAGCAACCATTGGTGGGAAGAAGCTCTAAGTAGCCCTACAGCTCCTTTCATCTGCATTCAGTTTATCAAAAGTAAGTAGAAAAACTTCTGAAGAAGGAATTTTCAAAGTTCTGATTAATTTGTTTGGGGGGAGAAGAAATAAAAAACTTCTACACAGAAATCCTAAACTGTGGTTTGCTTTGTCATTTCCCTTCCTAAAGGGGTTCAAGACTTTTCTAGGTGAATTTAAAATACTGTAATTTTGTGCTACATTGCTATGCAAGAACCAGACTTTATTCCCAAGCACTGCACTTTGACAGAGGAGCACATTGCTATTGGGAGTATTGAAATATTATTTTTATCCCTTTAAATAATATTTAAAGTAGCATAAGAGACTGGTAACAAGCTAAGGAGTTGTAGTAAGCAATGCCATTCTATAAAGAAAGAACTTGCTGGTCCATTTCAAGGTTACTGAGCAAAATCAAAGAAACTGTTTACAATAAAGACCAAAGGCTTACATATTATGGTTAGTTATAAATGCTGCTTCTATGGATGTTGTGACTAACCATCAATATTTTCCTACAAGTTGTGATGGAGAATATCTGCCCCAGTGAGCTTTTATACATGAGAACCACATGAGGTGTCCATTGTGAGAGAATGTGAACAGGAGGACAGGAATATGTATGTTGTCCCAAAAGTGCTTTTTCAACTGGACTTTGTTTTTCCTTGAAGACATTTCACTTCTCATCCAAGAGGCTTCTTCAGTTATGGTGGAGGATGGAAGAATTTATATTCCTTGCAGTCATTTGGTTGTTAGCACTCATTCTAAGAATTGTTGAGGCTACTTGGAGGTTTATCTATGCCCTCAGGTTTAAAGTGTGCAAATGTATGTGAAGCCTTCTTGGAACTGCTGAAAGGACTGTGTTGTAAACAGGAGATAGGTGGTAAAGATATGACACCGCCTATCTCCTGTTTACAACACAGTCCTTTCAGTTGATATTTTCAATGTACAAATGATCTGCTGCTGACAATGCTAAGCAAGCTTCAAAGGAACTTAGACAAGGTACTCTGTATAGAAGCAAAAAGTTGCTTCCTTCTGGTATAAACCAGTGCAAGCAGAACATGTTAGGAAGCTTGAGTACTGCCAGTAACTAGCCCCGTAACGGTTTGGTAGGTTCAGTTTAGATCAGAAATGTATCATAGACTAACAGCATCTTGAATTATCACTGTCTTTACTCTCAGCATACTTACTACTTCAGGATTCAACCTCTTGAGGACAAGGAAGGATGTTATTTTTTTTCCCCTCTATTTCATTTTTTCCCCAGGACTCTCTTCTGCAATGTGTGTGGGGACTTGTACTCGGATCCTGGGCCCATGCCTCCTTATCTTGGGCTTTCTTTCCATTACTGCTAATATTCTCCTACTCTTTCCCAATTGGGAATGGTGTTATCTAAGCCTGGGCCAAATATCCAAGAGGGCAATGCTAATGCCAGGGGTATGGGGAGGAGGCGTGCTGGTAAGTAGACAATTTTTAAAATATATCCTGCCCAAGAATCTGTGGGAAATAATGGATGCATATTGTGTATATGCATGCATATGTATATTTTATTGTTTTCTTAATAACCTTTTTGTTGGATGGTATATTTGGCTAGAACAGGAAACCAGAATTTACACATTTGCTGATATAAGCTGAATTCAGACTTTATGTTAAGCCATGGTTTGTTGGTTTGTTGGTTTGTTTGTCTTTTGGTCCCTTTGAGTCCGCATTGGTTCTGGTGACTGGCTGGATAGGTCCCTGCAACTTTCTTGGTAATGTTTCAGAAATGGTTTACCCATGACTTCTTCCTAGGTTTGTGTTAGCCTCCCAGGATGACAAGATGAGGTAACACAACCTTGCAAGCCTGAAAGTACAAGTCTCCATTGTCTCTTTTTGTTGCCTGATTACTTAGAGCAGATCCTTTCTAAATTTCTTTCTCTGCCTGTTATTCAGTTGTGGGTTCCTCCCAGGGGTGAAATTCAATTTTTTTTTACTACCGGTTCTGTGGGCATGGCTTGGTGGGCGTGGCAGGGGAAGGAAACTGCAAAATCTCTATTCCCACCCCACTCTGGGGCCAGCCAGAGGTGGTATTTGCTGGTTTTCTGAACTACTCAAAATTTCTGTCAGAACCTGCTGAATTTCACCCCTGGTTCTTCCCCCTTTTCTTTGATCATTTCCTAGGCAGCATCTCTTCCTTTTCCATTTTCCAAGGCCTCACATTCCATATCAAAGAGAGAGAATGGGACTGGCCCAAGAACACCCAATTGTCTTGCACCTAAAGTAGGCTTGTAGTTCATAGTCTCCCAATTTTCAGCCTGGTGCCTTAATCACCACACCGAATGAACTCTCATAGTTTGTTTAAATATGATTTAAACATGTTTAACCATGGTTTTATTAACCAAACCATAATTGTCTCAGCTCAACATACTAAGAATCCATAGTTTATAATGACATAACACATTAAATCGAAACCAAATTAAACTATGGTTTAGTGCAATGTATACACTCATTAAATATGAATCATTGATTGCTATGGTATCGGATAACCATCTATCCAACAATTGCTTCATAATCTGTAAAGAAGAAAAATTAATTAACCTATTGCAATCTATGCTACTGTAGTCTACTTCCCATAGTCAGGAAATGTTTCTGTGTATTTAGTTGAAAGTTTGCCTTTTCAAACTATCAGTTAACTTTCTACTCTTTGAGCCGTAGCAAAAAAAGGTGTATTCAACTTACTATATTGATTCACATTCATCCTTTCAATCCACAAATCCTGGAACTAGCTCATGTTTATTCACACATTTTAAGGAATACTATATTAAGGACCCATAATTTCCTATGAGGGCTTGAGTGTCAATCTTAAATTGCCATTACTTCCACACAGCTTAGTGAAGTGAAACAATTTTGGTATATTAAAATTAGTTCTGCTCATCCTTGGAAGTCAGCCAGTTTCCCTCAAGGTGAGAAATATTCTGGAAATATTGGAACTGTAACTCCAAAAATTCTCCAGGCTTTGGAACACACACCTATTTTATAAATTCTATATCAGAAATAGTTTGCGCTGGATTAAGCCAGCCTTATCTTTACATTTTGCAAAAATAAAAAAACTGGGCAACTGCATAATGTCTGCAAACAGTTTGAGTTTGCTGCCATCGGATAGCCATCTGGATTTTTGCAGCTCAAGGCTGGGAAGGCCTACATTAGATACTAGTGACTCATAATTGTGAATCCTCTTATAGCCATGTTGTCTTCCTTTTTTATTTTTTTCAAAATGTGAAGTTTCTTCAATTTCTGTGAAAAATGTAAACATTTCTATCATAGCTTAGAAATGGACAACGGTTAAGGTTTTTCTTAAAAAGCCTGCTCTAACCAAGCATGTTAAGTATGACCACTCTGTCATCATAGGGCTATGCACCTCTGTCTTAAGGGAAAATAAGAAGATCTAAGAGGTAGTAAAGTTTTTGGACTAAGACTGGGGAGACTCATATTCAGTCCTGGATGCTCATGCATTACTTTTAAGCTACTTACAATCTTCTAGCTTCTCCTACTCAATATAATAAAATACAATAGCAGAGTTAGAAGTGACCTTGGAGGTCTTCTAGTCCAATCCCCTGCCTAGACAGGAAACCCTATACCATTTCAAACAAATGGCTATCCAACATCTTCTTAAACACTTCCAGTGTTGGGGCATTCACAACTTCTGGAGGCAAGCTATTCCATTGATTAATTGTTCTAACTGTCAGGAAATTTCTCCTCAGTTCTAAGTTGCTTCTCTCCTTGATTAGTTTCCACCCATTGCTTCCTGTTCTACCTTCAGGTGCCTTGGAGAATAGTTTGACTCCCTCTTCTTTGTGGCAACCCCTGAGATATTGGAATACTGCTATCATGTCTCCCCTAGTCCTTCTTTTCATTAAACTAGACATACCCAGTACCTGCAACCGTTCTTCATATGTTTTAGTCTCCAGTCCCCTAATCATCTTTGTTGCTCTTCTCTGCACTCTTTCTAGAGTCTCCACATCTTTTCTACATTGTGGCGACCAAAACTGAATGCAGTATTCCAAGTGTGGCCTTACCAAGGCATTATAAAGTGGTATTAACACTTCAGGTGATCTTGATTCTATCTCTCTGTTTATGTAGCCTAGAAATGTGTTGGCTTTTTTGGCAGCTGCTGCACACTGTTGGCTCATATTTAAATGGTTGTCCATTAGGACTCCAAGATCCCTCTCACAGTTACTACTATTGAGCAAGGTACCACCTATAATGTACCTGTGCATTTCATTTTTCCTGCCTAAATGTAGAACCTTACTCTTGAATTTCATTTTATTAGATAGTGCCCAATATTTAAGTTTGTCAAGATCCTTCTGAAGCTTAAGCCTATTTTCTGGAGTGTTGGCTATTCCTGCCAGCTTGGTGTCATCTGCAAATTTGATGAGTTCCCCATTTATCCCCTCATCCAAATCATTGATGAAGATGTTGAAGAGTACTGGGCCTAAAACAGAGCCTTGGGGTACTCCGCTGCATACCTCCCTCCTTGTAGATGCAATTCCATTGAGGACTACACGTTGAGTGTGGTCAGTCAGCCAGTTACGAATCCATCTGGCGGTGATGCTGTCTAACCCACATTCTTCTACTTTATCTAGTAGTAGGTTACTCACAGGGTTCTTTCTACTGAGATTAAAGTAGGAGAGGGTCAACTCCAGGAAAAGGAAAAGGAACAAATGAATGATTAACATAAGAGGATCTCACATAATAATAATAATAATAATAATAATAATAATAATAATAATAATAATAATAATAATAATAGAGAAAGATGCCAAACCCAGCCTAAACATTTAGGTGACTGTGTGACAACCCTTAATAATAATATCTCAAAACAATATTTTTTATAAACTCTGTAGGACACTAGAGAATACTGTTCAATTCAAACTATGTTCTTGTAGGTTTTTCCTGCTGCAATTCAGATCACAGGTATTGGATGGAGGTGGAAGTACTTCAGCAGCTCAGGAACTTGCTGTAAGGTAAGAGAGATGTAGTTGATGACTCTTTCTGTGGACAAAAACTTTCCAGTTTTAATTAGTAGATCTTGGGGGAAATTCTCACTCTACGTCAGAAATGATTCCCATAGTTGAAAAAAGCAATAGAGGACTTAAATAGTTACACCCTCAGAGAAAAGAAGCATCTTAAGAATAATATTGTCTGTTTTGTTTTCATTAGCCTTGTTCTAGATTCATAGTTGCAGTAGAAAAATAAAATATGATACTGTGAAGCTATATCCTGCAGTAAATATATAAGCCAGATTTTATGCATTTATATTTTGCATGTACCCTAAGCAGTGACGTGCGGTGAGGTTTATGGCTGGTGAGGCTGGTGACATCATCAGGAAGCCGGGGAATGGGACCATGTGTACAGGAGGCTGAGGCAGCCTCAGCCTCCTACACACGTGGTCCCATTCCCCGCCTTCCTGAGTCAACATGAAGGGGACCATGGAGCGTGCTCCACGGTCCCACGGCTCGCGCGCTCCGGTCCCCTTCATGTTGACTCAGGAAGGCAGGAAATCGGACCACGTGTGCCTTTTCCCTTTCCCCCTTTTTTTTCATGATGAGAGCGGTGAGGCTCTGCCTCCCCTGCCTCCCCTGACCGCACGTCCCTGACCCTAAGTCATCAAGGATGGTAAATATAAGAGATTGCCTCATTTTAGCTTCATAACGCATCTGTGAGAGTGATTAGGCTGAGAGAGAACAATTGCCTGAACTTCATGGATATCCATTACACCTGAGTGAAAATTAGACTCTGGTCTTTCTGGGCCAACTTTTCCTTCCCTACATAAAGTCCTTAGTTTTCAATTGGAAGTTGTTTGTGTTGTTCCTTCGTTTTTGTTTTTTAAAAATCAAGAGGTTATTCTAGAAAATAAAAAGAATCCTGAACAAAACTCCACAAGGACACATTCTCTAACATTGGGTTGTTTGTTCCAATTACCTCAATTGCTGTGGTTATATCACTAGTAAAGGAATGAGGATGATATTATCTGTTCAATCAAGTCTGACTCCACATCTTCCAACCTTACACTATTCCTTTGAGTTTTTCTATGCTTTGGCTGGTGTCAGTTTTGATAGTGTCTAGCCACAATGTTCTTTGGCGGCCAGTTATCCTATTACTGCTAACTCTTCCAAACATAATTGCTTTCTTCATTGAATTCCCCCACATGACATGGACAAAGTAAGTGAGATGCACTAGTAAAGGAAGGCAGAATCCCAATCTCTATCAGTGCTCTCTTTTTTTCAGCACTAAAGAAGACATGATATAGGAGCTTTGACTTAAATCCTAAATTAGGAGTGAACATTTCCATCATGACAAAGCTGAGAGGGCACGCCTATAACCCACATAAAGTCATCCCCTCTCCATCCCATCATTTTCCATAAAAATCTGTTTCTGGTTACTGTTCTCTTCTGTCTTACTGCCTTAATTTCAGCAGTATAAATAAAGGGAGGATATCATTTTTATTTGCCTTTGTAAAGAACTGAACACTGAAATCCATAAAACTGTAAAATCATAGAACTGAAAGAGGCCACCTTTGTGTTCAGGTCCAGTCAGGAGCATCCCCATAGGTGGCTGTCTACTCTCTCCTTAAGTATATACAAGGGAGAAGCCTGATGCTATCCTCAGCAATTGCTTCCACTGCTAACAGTCTCCTGTTGTCAAGGAAGGTTTTTTTAAAAACTTTGAATCTAAACCATCTATAACTGTTTCCTACATTCCTACTCTTATTCAAATCTAAATCTACACATTATGTTCTCTCTCCATTCTGCTCCCCTGTCAGGAGCAGTGGAAGCGGAGAAAAAAATGGCACCTGAAATGTAACAGATGTCATATTTATTTTTTTCTTGACATGCTGTAGAGCCAGTCTCCATCTTACCGCTTCACAGCTCTGAAGGTAATAGATGTTGTCTTGTATATTTGAAATTAATTTCTGTGCCTCTTTTGCCTACAGATGTTTCTTTCCATTCTGCTATCAGGATTGGCCCTCTTAGGATCAGCAACTTGTTTTATTTTGTCTGGTTCAGGCTTGACGGAGGGACCTCTCTGTCTCTATAATTCCACCCTCAATCACAACAAGGTGCAACAGTGGGGCTACCCGTTTCTTGAAATGGACTACCCTGTCTTCAACCACGGGTAAGGTGACTGAAGTTCACGGGCCAGCTTAAAATATTGCTTAGCTCATAATTGTTTTAGATGCAGCTTTGCTTAAATAATTCAAACTTGCAGATAGCCTTTAGGTAGATTCAGGAAACCATTCCTTGCAAAAGTTTGCTTTGTGGGGGTGACACTTTGTGTATAATTGCCTGAAGACAGAATATACGAACTCAGGTTCTCAGACAAATTCCTCTACAGGTAGATTTTCACATTAGAAATGGCTCATGTGTTTTTTATTAAAAATGAGTGACAAGTACTTAAATAGAAGATCTGCATGGGACAGCTGACTTCAATCCAGCACTATCCTGAGGTTTTAGAATTGAGTATTCCCCAGATTTTAGCCATACTGGTAGCATACTTGAAGTGGTAGTCTTGATATAGCTGAAGGGTACAAGTGGGGAGAAGGATGAGGTGGAGGGTCAGTTGAATTGGAATATGGAAAACGGAAAAAGTTTTAAAGAACATTTAAAAGAATCCAAAATAAAGGCAGTAAATCAGTGCTATTATTATATTTGGTTCAAATGTATTGTCCCAAACTTACTAAATCAGTGCAGAGAGATATCTATGAGGCAATGCAATTAGGAAGGAACCAGGGTGAAATTCAGCAGATTCTGACAGGTTCTGGAGAACCAGTAGCAGAAATTTTGAGTAGTTCAGACAGCCAGCAAATACCATTTCTGGCTGTGGGATGGGAATGGAGATTTTGCAATATCCTTCACCTGCCACGCTCACCAAGCCATGCCCACAGAACCGGTAGTAAAAAAAATGAATTTCACCACTGGAAGAAACAGATTAATTGACAATAGAAATAGTCAAAGTGCTGGATATTTAGTAGGCTAATAAAGTTTTAGTTAATATTTTAGAACTGTATACAGAAAAAAATACTATTAATTAAGGACTCTTCCCCTCCCCTCGTAACTCTGCTTTAGAAAAAAAAAATTCTACAACTTACTTAAAATCTGCTTCTTTTAAGGGTTCAGAATTACCTGTATGATCCTTCCCTTTGGAATTCAGTTTGCATCAAGCCACAGAATATTGTTGGCTGGAATGTGTATTTCTTCTCTTCCCTCCTAGTCATCAGCATGGTTGAAATGTTCCTGGCTGCTCTCCAAATTATCAATGGCTGTTTTGGATGTGTCTGTGGCTTATGTGAACAGAAGAAATAGGCAACTTTCGGAAGTGTTTTTAACCCTCAGTTCATTTGTACAGATCAGATTACAAAGATATGTGATAACTTGATTTACAACTGTATCTTTTGTCACTTCAGCCTGCATAGCTGGTTCTTGCATTGTCACGTAAGAACAGAGAAGATGTTGACGCCCCCCCTCCCCCCCAATAGTGATCTCCCATTACCAACCCTCCAGGGCATCACAGGAGAACTAATAGAACTAATCTGTAGCAGTCACTATCAAGCCATAGAGACTGAAAGTGCTATCACTATAGACATTCTCACAGAGCTAGAGAGCTAGGAAGCTGACTTCGATATAATAATCATAATGAGTTTATAATTAGTATAATATGGTACTGTGATGTATTTTTATGCACATATTTATTTGTGTTACTGTTTACAAGAAACCCTTAACTGTTATGCTAAATGTTTTTAATTCTAAGAATCCTCTTGTTTATGTGAGTGAATGAGACATAAGCCAGAAATTACAGTGATTTTTCTGAGATAAGTGAGGTACAGTACAGACAGGAGGCTCGAATGGAAAATGCTTGCTCCAAATTCTGATTAAGGCAGATCCCTTGATTTTAAGGTCTACTTTCTACCTCATAAGTGGTCCCCAACCTCTAGAAGGCCAAAGACTGGGGAACAACTTTGGCCTGAATTCGTGGCATTTTTGCCCAAACTAGCAAATGAAAAGTGGTGACCAAGACCATTAATCTGAGAAAGGATAGAAATTTCACTTCTTAAAACAGGAATGGGCAACACAGAATCCTTTAGCTATTTCAATAATTAGAACCCAAGCTGGAATAGCTAATGTCAGACATTGGGAGGAACTTAGTCCAAAATATCTTATATTACCAAACACAGCAAAATATTTCCCAAAGAAACCAGGTCAGTATGGTACAACATGTGAAACTTTCATGCCTGATATTTGAATAGCACCTTCATGTATATATATGTGCATGCTTGGGATATGGGAAACTAAGCAGTACATCTGTCAATACTCTGATGAAGCAGAGGGCTAAATAGTCCTAGGCGCCATTTCCTTTCTAATCCTTTATCTCTCTTCACCCCATCCACCCCATAGCAAACTTAGAAACCACTGGAAAGCACAAATAATCAAAACTGGCAAGACAGGCTACCATGTTTTTCTTTCATTTGAATGCTTAAAAATACAGCTGAAAGAGTCCTTCAGATGGTGGCTTGGCAGCACATTCTCCCAAATCCTTCAGTATTTTATGTATTTTAAATGCTACTCTTCCAACATTGGAAGGAGCGTATTTTTGTCAGAAAAAGCAGCACTGAAAGCGTTACCTTTTTGTAGTTGTGTGTGGTGTCCCAACACACACACAAAAAGGGCTGGCTTGCATCATGATATCATAACACTGCTTTCATCATTTTGCCCCAATCTCTCTTGCTGTGCCAGCTATCCCTTCAGGCTATTGAAATTGTACAGAGGTTATCAGATACTGTAACTATATTCATAGCCTTCTAAAATACTTACTGCACTGCAGTAGCTGAAAAGAAATGCTGCTAGGGAGCAAGGATGACCTACACCAGTTAATTTTAACCTTGGCAGCTTTAGATACTGTATAGAGACAACTCCCAGAATTCCCTAGCCAGCATTGTTCTCTGTCCTGCCAAGGATGATAAATATTGGCCTACATTATGTGATCTTGGGCTTCAGCCACTCAGAGTCATGTATGGGTGGCTGTCTGGATACATAAATCTAACAAACCATCCTTCCCCTAGAAGAGTAGATTGAAAAGAATGTTATTATTTTCAAGAGAGAACACTACTTTGAGCTGCACAATCTTCCTCCACGTTTTTCGAACGGCATCAAAAGTGGTATCCACATTATGAATAGATTTTGTTTTTATTGTCTCCATAATAGCTCCTCTTATTAATGGAAACTGCTGAAAATCTATGTGTTTAAATAATTTCAAATAAAGATAGTTTATTTTTGCAACATTTCTTCAGAAATAATTTCCCCCATAACTAAGTATGTGACTCAAACTTTTCCAAGTGCATGTACATTTTTCAACTTCAGTGCTCCTCACTCATTCTTCATATTTGAGAAGCCGGAAACCATTATTTATCCAGAGTAGATAATTGTTAAATGGCAACTTTTCTTTTCTTTTTAAAACATCCTTGTTAATTGTGATATAAGCCTTTCAAGGAGAAAGGGCTGACAACGTCACTTTAGGCAGAGAAATGTGTCGAGGAAAGCAATAGCAAGGCCAATAGCAAGTTATTTATTTCTCTTTGAGAGAAATAACTGTACTCAGACCCTGAACAGAAGAAAAGCTGGAAATACACATCTATATATACCTTGTACAGGTAAAGCACATACAGGTGGGGGGATGGTAGGGTTTAACCAGGCTTGGGCAGGGCACCTTCCTGTTGCAGTCACTCTAGAACCTTGCATCCACTGTACTCATTCCTATATAGGCCGTTTGCTCTAATTCTCCTCCTTGAAATAGCCATACAGCAGAAGGTGCAGCCTAAAGCACATACTTGCCTTCCATTCTTGAAGTGGGAGAATATGATGTGGTAGTGGAT
Source organism: Natrix helvetica (assembly GCF_964273705.1). Classification (NCBI taxonomy): domain Eukaryota; kingdom Metazoa; phylum Chordata; class Lepidosauria; order Squamata; family Natricidae; genus Natrix; species Natrix helvetica. Next base: position 42,172,434 of record NC_138551.1, on the reverse strand, counting down.
AGGATTGCACCTCTTTCTTTGGCTCCAAATGACTTGGAAAGAAATGATGAGAAAGGAGCATCAGTCCTCTTCCTTCCCCCAAGCCACCTAATCTCAGAGTCCTGCTCCACCCCAGTTCTGATCACCCAAACAGCAACCCTATGGCAGTCCTGCAAAAATCACTCAGGTTTGGGATTTCATGAGCTGGATCTATAGCAACCACCATCTCAAAATGGCATGCAAGGGCTGAAAGAGAAAGCCATATATATGGCTTTCATACAACATACGCCCAAAGAAAAGACCAGTTGTGCCAAAGGGAAACCTCATCTTTCTGGCCATGGTGATCCAGAGTCCTCCAGTCAGAGGGAAGGGTGGAGCATTGTAGTCAGAGGGCCAAATGGAGCCCAGTAGATCAGCCACCTCCAAAATTTGTTCTTTGATGCATGCTAAAAAGTTCAGGTGGAGTTGTCCTGTATTTCAGAGGAGGGGGAAAAAGCAGCTTTCCAGATGGCACATCTTGACTAGGTTCAACTGCCCCATAAGACTGTAAATGAGAGGAGGACTCTGCTGTGAAGATATGTGCTGCCGCAACATTAATGAGTATCTGTGAGCTGAGCAAGTGGCTCACAAATGTTGACCTGCAAGGGATGTGACTGCTATTGAATAGAATGAGCATGGCAAAAAATGGGGGAGGGGAGGTTTGCACAAAATAAATTCATGTAAACATTTTCTCATCATATTACCCCATTATTTGCTTAATCATCATTAATTTAATAAGAGATAACTGGACTCTCACAAATGACCTACTAATAATAAATCTTAAAGTAATGTATAAATCTAATCATACATTGCAATAACATGCTCCACCACACCCACCCATCAATAATCCTGGAGATAACCTGATGAAACTGACTAGGAGTTTTTTAGGAGAGGATATGGAGGTTTTAAAAGAGGTCAGGTGTCTGCCAGGTGCTACTGCCAGCAGAGACAAGAGGCGTATTCTTAAGATAGTCAAGAATGCAGGTAAGGACTGTGACGTTGATGCTATTATACATCTTGGCACTAATGATCTATCCCAGAAAGATGTACTTTCTGTGCAGAATGATTTCCAGAACTTGGGGTATGAACTTAATAGTATAGGTTGTAGGCTTATCTTTTCAGAGGTTTTACCTGTATATAAGGAACAAAAAGGGAAGGACCAGCGTGTAGCAGAGTTTAATGTTTGGCTAAAGGAGTGGTGTAAAAGGGAAGGCTTTGGTTTTATTAGTCATGATGCCTGTAGCTGGTCCAATGAAAAACTGTACAAAAGAGATGGGTTGCACCCATCCAAGAAAGGGACTGAGTTACTTGGCATTAAATTCACAGATTTTCTTGATAAACATTTAAACTGAAGAACGGGGACAGAGAATTAATAGATACAGAACATCTCTGTCCCCAGCAAACTAAAATTCATAGGGTTATAAATGCATGTAACATAGATTTGTGTGTGGGTAAGATTATCACTCCTGCTGTCAAGCAAAACCAAGCATGTAATAGTGATTGCCATACCACGTGCATGAATCACACAAATGGCAAGAAAATAGGGGCAGTCAGGCATAACATAGGTTATGTAGACAGTAAACACAAGGTCAATCAAAATGGACTCAAATGTCTATACACCAATGCACAGAGTATGAGGAATAAACAGGGAGAATTAGAAATCCAAGTAAAAGAGGGCAGATATGATATTATTGCCATTACAGAAACTTGGTGGGATGAAACTGACAAATGGAACATACAGCTAGAAGGATTTAAATTATTTAAAAAAATAGACCAAATAAAAGAGGAGGTGGAGTTGCACTATATATAAGAAATAATTACCTCTCTACAGAAATAGAGCACAACAATGATGAGAACTATCTTGAATGCATTTGGGTCAATATTAAAGGTTGTGGGGGAAATGACATTGCCATAGGTCTATACTACAGGCCACCCAACCAAGCAGAGGAAGTAGATGAACTTTTTGCTAGTCAGCTAACTAAGGTATGTAGGAAGCACACCACAATAGTAATGGGAGATTTTAACTACCCTGACATCAACTGGGAAACAAACTCTGCACCAAGTGGAAGATCCAACAGGTTCCTAACAAACCTAGCAGACAACTTTGTTTTCCAAAAAGTAGAGAAGGGAACAAGGGGATCAGCCATATTGGACTTAATTCTCACTAACAGAGAGGAAATGATAGAAGGTGTTGAAGCCATAGGAACCCTGGGGGCAAGTGACCAAGCAATATTGGAATTCAACATTATGCAAACACAAGTAGTAGAACAAAGTCAAATTAGAGTCTTGGACTTTAAGAAAGCTAATTTCAATAAACTTAGAGAGAGCTTGGGAAAAATTCCATGGATGAGAATCCTCAAGGGGAGAACAACTCAAGAAGCTTGGGAAATTTTGAAAAATGAGATTACAAAAGCCCAGTCTAGCACAATACCAATGAAGAAGAAAAATAACAGCTCCCAAAAGAAACCAGCATGGCTGCATAAAGAACTATCTGACAAACTGAAAGACAAAAAAGTTAAGTATAAAAAGTGGAAGGAGGGGGACATAACTAAGGCAGAATATCAGCAAATAGCCCGAGCCTGTAAAGATGAAGTGAGGAAAGCTAAGGCTCACAATGAAGAAAGGCTTGCCACAAAAGTAAAAATTAACAAAAAAAGCTTCTTCCAACATGTTAAAAACAAGAAAAAAGTTAAGGAAACAATTGGTCCATTGCTAGGAGAAAGTGGCAAGAAGGTGACAAGCAACAGGGAGAAAGCAGAACTATTTAACTCATGTTTTGCATCTGTCTTTACACAAAGGGATAAAACAGTCCAACCTATCAAAAGCAGCACCACAAAAATCAGATTAGGAACACAAATTGAAATAGGGAAGAAAATGGTAAGTGAGCACCTGTCTACCCTAGACGAGTTCAAATCACCAGGACTGGATGGATTACACCCCAGGGTTCTGAAGGAACTAGCAGACGAGATCTCAGAACCACTGAATTATATCTTTCAGAGATCCTGGAACACCGGGGAACTACCAGAGGACTGGAAAAGAGCTGATGTGGTTCCCATCTTCAAAAAAGGGAAAAAATTAGATCCAGGAAACTACAGACCTATCAGCCTAACCTCAATACCAGGAAAGATTCTGGAAAAAATAATCAAGCAACGAATTTGCGAATACCTAGAAGCAAACAAAGTAATAGCCAAAAGCCAACATGGATTTGTCAAAAACAGATCATGCCAGACTAATCTTATTGCATTCTTTGATAATGTGACAAAATTAGTGGACCAGAGGAATGCCGCTGATATAGTTTACTTGGACTTCAGTAAGGCTTTTGATAAGGTAGACCATAACCTACTACTAGATAAAGTAGAAGAATGTGGGTTAGACAGCATCACCACCAGATGGATTCGTAACTGGCTGACCAACCGCACTCAACGTGTAGTTCTCAATGGAACTGCATCTACATGGAGGGAAGTATGCAGTGGAGTACTCCAAGGCTCTGTTTTAGGCCCTCTTCAACATCTTCATCAATGATTTGGATGAGGGAATAAATGGGGAACTCATCAAATTTGCAGATGATACCAAGCTGGCAGGAATAGCCAACACTCCAGAAGATAGGCTTAAGATACAGAAGGATCTTGAAAAACTTGAACATTGGGCACTATCTAATAAAATGAAATTCAATGGTGAAAAGAGTAAGGTTCTACATTTAGGCAACAAAAATGGAATGCACAGGTACAGTATAGGTGATACCTTGCTCAGTAGTAGTAACTGTGAAAGGGATCTTGGAGTCCTAGTGGACAACCATTTAAATATGAGCCAGCAGTGTGCAGCAGCTACCAAAAAAGCCAACACAGTTCTAGGCTGCATCAACAGAGGGATAGAATCAAGATCACGTGAAGTGTTAATACCACTTTATAATGCCTTGGTAAGGCCACACTTGGAATACTGCATTCAGTTCTGGTCGCCACGATGTAAAAAAGATGTGGAGACTCTAGAAAGAGTGCAGAGAAGAGCAACAAAGATGATTAGGGGACTGGAGACTAAAACATATGAAGAACGGTTGCAGGAACTGGGTATGTTTAGCTTAAGAGAAAGAAGGACTAGGGGAGACATGATAGCAGTGTTCCAATATCTCAGAGGTTGCCACAAAGAAGAGGGAGTCAAACTATTCTCCAAAGCACCTGAGGGTAGAACAAGAAGCAATGGGTGGAAACTAATCAAGGAGAGAAGCAACTTAGAACTGAGGAGAAATTTCCTGACAGTGAGAACAATAAATCAGTGGAACAGCTTGCCTCCAGAAGTTGTGAATGCCCCAACACTGGAAGTCTTTAAGAAGATGTTGGATAGCTATTTGTCTGAAACGGTATAGGGTTTCCTGCCTAGGCAGGGGGTTGGACTAGAAGACCTCCAAGGTCCCTTCCAACTCTACTATTGTATTATTGTATTGTATTGTATTATTGTATTGTCACTGGTTACTGCAGACTAGCTGTAGAGAACAGTCAATTCTGGCTCTAATAAGAATCAGGTACACAGACAAAAATGCTGATACAAGAAAATGTCAAAACGGTTCAATTTTGCTTCACTTGGCCCTGCAGAAGATTTATCCAGGATTGTCCACAGAATGTAGTCAGAAACATCAAGATGATGGCTATAGCAGTACAATCAAAACTGTACTTACGTTTTATGTATGTCATGACGTTTCCCGCCATATTTCATGTTGTTGAAATGTTACCTCAATCTGCATTGTTAGAATGTGGTCACAAAGCCCTTCATTACCTTTACAACTGACATGTCCAACCTATGGACTGCATGCTGATAACTAGTAATACATTCCTACAAGCTCTTAAACCTTTAACATTATAAATTATATTTATATATACTTTACTCAGCTGTACAGTTTTTTTTAACTCTCTTTTTAACCTCCTCCATATTTACCTATTTACCTATTTACCTATCTACCTACTTAATAATTTTAATTGTTCAGTTATTCAATTATATTATGATGTATTTCTTGTATGGACTGTACACCGCCCCGAGTCCCTTTTGGGAGAGGGGGCGGTCTAGAAGCGCAGTAAAATAAATAAATAAATAAATAAATTATAATGTGATTTATATACATTATATTTTATATAAATAGATAGTTCTTCCTCACTCAGTTAACCCCAGGCAAGCCAAAAGTTTGGACACCCATGCTTTACATGCTCCATTGAAGTAAATGTGCCCCAACATTTGTAGGAAAAATACTGGAGATGCTGGAGATGGGTGGTGTCTACTGTCTTAAGACCCACTCTTTTAAGCGCTGGGGAAATCAGGCGATTCTGGCAGTTCAAATTAGTATAAAGTTTTATTGCAAGTTTAAGCTCTCTACAAGAATCTGAGCTATTAGGAGTTAAAGGAAATGAGTGGGAATTAAGGCATTCAAGGAGGGCCGCACTTAGATCTCTTGTGGGTGCAAAGTTTGACCTCTCCTTTAAGCTCAGCCTGGTCATCTCCTACAAAATCATTTAATAAATGAAAGTGATATGGCAAGACTAATCCTGCTCAGTTCTGGCCAGCATGCCAGATACCTTTAACAGATTACCTTGGAAGACATGTTTCCCCTTCTATGGGGGTAAAGGAGTAATGGGTATTATTCTCCTTAATAACAGAATAACAGAGTTGGAAGGGAGCCTTCTGCTTGAGCAGGAAACTTTATATCATTCCAGACAAATAGTTGTCCAATCTCTTCTTTAAAACATCCAATGATGGAATACCCACAATTTCTGGAAATAAGCCGTTCCACTGATTGTTCTCTAACTCTTCTCTAAAGCCACAGTAGTGTAGTGTGATGCATTTCTTTGTATATGGAAAGAAAACATGATACTATGTTTTGGTGTCAAGAAAATAATAATAATAAAAAACCTCACAACTTTAGAGAGGAAAGGAAAGGAAAGGAAACCAGAATCCACACTGTAAATAGATGTATCCCTTCTTCTATTTAGTAGGGTGTTTTAGCTACAGATGGCAAACCCAAGCTGGCATCCTTAAACATATTCTGGAATATTTCTATAAATGACCTAAACTCTCAATCTCCTAGCAAGGCCAAAGCAAATATGACTTGTAGTTACATGCATCTTGCATTAATGTATCTAAATTTTGCAATCCAATTCTACTCTGTACATAATATGTACACAATTGTATTCAAAATATATTTCCCAATACTTATGATAGGATGAGTGAGATTTAAAAGTATCTACCATAGGTTATTTCTCCGTTTAAAAGATGGCACAATTTCCCCCCTTTCTGTTTCTACCCTTTGAGGATTGCTTCTGACTTGAGGAAGAAGTTATTAGAGGAATGTTCTGAAGAACTTCATGCAATGAAAACATGCTAAAGGATATTTGCTCGTATGGGGATTGCATCCCGTTTTCATACAGACAGGCAAATGCTGGGATCCCAGTTGCTGAGAACTCTGAGTAAGGCAACTCAATGTAGGCCAAGTCTGAGTAAGCACTGGGCCCTTCATAAATAATCCAGGGTTTAGACCAGCTGTCAACATCTCTAGGAAATGTGTTGAGGTATATTCCCAGGTTGTCTCGTGATGTGGAGCTTGTTGGGTGGGAGTAGAGAACCCATGTTGGGATTTCAAAATATGTATCTGATTTGGAAACTGTTTCAGCATTGTTGTGATGTTGATCAGTACATGTCATATTCCAAGACATGGGACTAAGAGCACTATTGAGGTGGCCACTAGAAGTTGATATAAGCCTTTCCAGCTGCTGGTGGCATAAATAGTGATTGCACAGAGAAGTAGTAAGCCGTGCTGGACAAAAATAGGTCCTCTCACATGTTCCAGGCTGCAATGAGAGGCCTGGCCCTTTAACAGGACATCCTTTTCTCTGGGACATTTGGATGCCATGATGCATGCAGTAAAGTAGAGCTGGAAATCCAATGATACTTCCGTGGCAACCATGAGGAGGCTCTACAAGTTGTGGTACCAGCTGCCCTGAGTGGAATCCTGCCCCATCATCTGTGCTGAGTGCCTGAACCCGGAAGCCCAGAGGACTCCTAGCATTGCAGAGGAGCACATGGCTTCCATCCTCCTCATCCACTGACACCATCTGGCACTCAACAGTCTTCAGATTGGGAACAAACTCACCAAAGAACCAGCTCTGCCCATGATCATCACTGTGGAAAGCAAATGCATGTGGGGTTGTTTTGCAGAGTTTCCCAAAGCATTTTTTGCAGTCAATATAATAAGTATAGGCAGGCAAGAGCAGACGGCCTGACTTGAGCTGAATGCCATGCCCAGGACCAAGGGCAAAGGTAGCCCAGTCTAGAAGAAAAGAAGAACTTAAAATCAAGAGACTTGTGACATTTTCACGATAGACATATAATGGTGAAGAATTCATCAGCGGAATTGAACAGTCACATTTTATCTGATAAATCACACCTTTCAGAGGCCAAGAACCACACTTAAAGCGCGTTAAGTGGGAACCCAAAGGTTATAATGGGCAGGTTAATGTCAAGCTGTATTTGCAATTTTACAAAATGTGTTGGACTGCCTTGTGCATGCGGATAAAGTTTAAGGTTTAAATATATTAACTGTTTTACCTCTCAAATTTTGCTAAAGCTATTTCAGCACTCACAAGATAATTTGTATTCATGTGCATGTTGTTTCCTGCTTCAAATTGGCAAATTCAGTATCACTGAATTTGCAGTATAGTTAGAAAAGGTTCTAGTGTTGCAGAAAAGCAGTTTGGGGGCACAATGTGACTCTGAAGCTAAAGGTTGCACACTTCAGATATGTAGTGCATGATAATTTTAACTGACAGATGGGTCATTTATAAAGAGACAAAAGGAAATACAAAAGTCAAGAAGTAGTCATATACGATAAGACGACAAACACCTCCTGCTTTGAAATTTTCTCTGGCTTCTTAATAACAGTCCACTCTGGGTCATGTTCTCTGGAGTAAGGGGGGGTAATTATGGAGAAGATGGAACACAACTGCCTCTCCCATATGGATTTATTAGGAGAATTCTTTCTGGAGTTTTTATCTTTGTGGCCTCTGGCCTTTCTTTTAATGACTTCTGCTATCACCAAATATGGTTCCACTCTGTTCTGCTTTCAGAGAATTAGTTTGCTATTTGACAGAGATGGACAGACTCTCAATCTCCCTTACCCATTTTTCCCCAATATGCTTTTGACTTTAACAGAATAAAAAGGATAGTTCGTGACAATTATCTATCCAGTATGTAAAATGAGCAGAAAAATGACGTCCTTATCCTAACTGTGACCTGGTTAATCCATTCTGTTCAATGGGACGGAAACACTTCCCTTCGTGCAAGCCTAAAAGAAGGTAACTAAAATCTTGATCAAATTGAACAATAAATGCAGGGTTGAGCTCCTGGGGGGGTTCGGGTGGGCTCAGGAGAACCTCTAGCTAAAATTCTGTCCAGTTTGGAGAACCCCCAAATCCCACTCCTGGCTGGCCCGGCCCACCCCAGCTCTCCCCTTCCAGGAGTCCCCACGTGGCCTGCTTTGGATACAGTTAAGTGCAGGGTGTGCGCAGAGGCTGAAAAATGGGCCAACCGGAAGTTCGGGAAGGCCGGAAATGGGCCCTCCGGAGCCTGGGGATGCCATTTTCGCCCTCACAGAGCCTCAAGGAAAGCCTCGGAAGCCCAGGGATGGCAAAAATGTCTACCGTGGCCACACCCACCCAGCAACTGGGCAGCGAACCCCTTGCTAAAATATCTGAAGCTCACCCCTGAATAAGTGTATGAATGCAACAAGATTCTTTGGTGTTTTTGTTGTTCTTTGATAGCATAGCCCTACCTCATCTTTGCTCTCTCTTTTTTTTAGGTACTATTAAATATCTGTACCTTGGATGGACATGCCAATGACTTCCTTAGTGAGATCAGTCACATGACTCCAGCTGATGCCCTGGTCGGAACTAAACACATAGCAGAGGCGAGCAGCATTTTGACCTGTGACAATTTGGAAGACTTCAGAAGTCCTGCCCAACACAGCAATGAAAAATAGGAAAACCACGCCAGTGGCTTCATCGTAGATGGGGCAAGGGTTCATAGAGCGATGGTGCATCAGTGTTGCTGTTTCAATGGTTTGCATATCTTCCCACTGGCAAAAGAAAAAAAAAGACACCCAAAGAACTTAGGAACCCCAGATTTATCTTCCTTATTTAGCTAGAACTTTTATGTTGCTTATTTTGAGATGGGACCCTATTAACTTATAATTTTGCTATCTTCTATTTAACATTCACAGTTGGTGAGTTAAAATGCGGTAAGGAGCCTCAAGATATCCTAAATGAGATTTATGTTAGGTAAGATTTCAAAATGTATATTTAATACCCATCCTATAAGTGCCTTTTTCTCACCTAATAATAACTATGCATGTTCGTTAGGAATGTAAGCTAACAGTTGGGTTAGCAATATATAAACCAGGATGGTAGTACTGTAGCTTTAAGTACAGCTGTAATGTGATTGGTTGTTGTTACCTCAAGCAGCCATAAGAGGGAGTCAGAATGACTGTTAGCTCTCTGTTTGTTAGATGCTGATTGTGGATACTGCTTGATACTGCTTGTGAGTTACTGTGTTTTTGCCACTGTTAGCTACTTTGTGTGCTGAACTGATTATATGATACTGGACTATGTTTGAAGGATCATTCCTTAACTGAGAACATTGATAACTTGACTGACTGAACCATGTATGACTTGGACTTTAAATTGAACTCTGAATACCTCTATATTTCCACATAGTAAACTTCTATTATTTATACTATTCGGTGTCTCTGTATGCTGGTTTGTGTGTGTTCTTCCATACCACTCTCATTATGCTTCTCTGCACACTCGCTCTCCTAACGGGGACCTTACTTACTTAACACTGATTATGGGCCCAGAGTGTACCAGACATAGCTTAATTACTTAACAATGTTAATAATTAGGTAATTACCTGCAAAATGATTTGTGATAAACAGAGTAATATTGTGGTCATAAATATCTCATAATTGGTTGTGACCATGAAAATTTGCTTATATTCCTGGGTCAAGGGTTTTTTGTCTCCTCTGATTTTTTTCCAGAAGAACATATTCTGTACATGCTTTTTACTAACTTATTAGACAGAAATACCATCCTTGAAGAACAGCGATTCTATTCCCCTTTGCTTATAAACCTAAAAGCTTCATCTTCCAAATGGTAAGCCAGATAAATACACCTCTAAGAATGCTGAGCGGTCAAGCATCACCGAATAATGGCTCAACAGTTGGTGGGATTTACTGGAACAGTCTTCTTTGTCCTCCTGACATCAACAAAAAAAGCAGCTGACAGGGTGTTTAAGTTAACATGCGTGGAGGAGAATGAGGTAGCAAGCTCTTTTAAGAATGAAAAAAGCAAAGCATTCATTTAGTAACTCTGACAAGGAAGGATCTTGTCAGGAGGAGAAGGAGCCTGAAATAACAATAATCTCCTTAAATGCATGATTTCCTCAATACAGGTGGTCCTCGACTTGCAACAGTTCACTTAGCGACTGTTCAAAGTTACAACAGCACTGAAAAAAATGGACTTCTGGCTGTTTTTCACACAACCATTGAAGCCTCCTCATGGTCACATGATCAAAATTCACTTGTTTGGCAACTGATTCACGTTTATGATGGTTGCAGCATCTCGTGGGTCCGTGATCCTCCTATTGCAGGGGTGTCCAAACTTGGGAACGTTTAAGACTTGTGGACTGCAACTGCTGGCTGGGGAATTCTGGGAGTTGAAGTCCACAAGTCTTAAAGTTTCCAAGTTTGGACACCCCTGTCCTATTGCACATTTCTGACAAATAAAGTCAATAGAGAAACCAGATTCACTTATCAGCTGTGTTATTAACTTAACAACTACAGTGATTCACTTAACAACTGTGGCAAGAAAGGTCATAAAATGGGACAGATTCACAGAACAAATGTTTCACTGAGCAACAGAAATGTTGGGCTCAATTATAGTCATGACCTCCCCCCCGATATTAGAACTACCACCGACCTCCGCTCCTTCCGACAGAAGCTTAAGACCCACCTGTTCCAATTAGCTGGCTTAACTGACTTATAGTCCCATTCAATCCTCCTGGCAAACATCTTAAGGGTATTTTAAGGGTATTTTTAATGTTTATTTGTATTTTAATTTAAATATTGTACAGTCCACATCCTACCTCCTCCGTTTAACTATTTGTTAACTATTTGTATATTTAGTATACCTATATTGTGTATTTATTCTGTTTTAACATAACTGTACACCGCCCCGAGTCCTGTTTAGGAAAGGGTGCGGTTTATAAATTAAAGTTGTTATTATTATTATTATTATTATTATTATTATTATTATTATTATTATTATTATTATTATTATTATTATTATAGTCATAAGTCAGCAACTACTTGTACAGTTTTTGCTTAAATGCATGGTTTTTTTAGTACAATTTTGCAGCAGTTCAATCTTTTGGGAAGAGTGAGATTTTGGTCATCTTTTAATTATTTTTTGAGGATCCACCCTTTGTGCATGGCACAAGGCTGTTGAGCCTGAAAAAATTACCAAGTGCAGGATGTGAAAGCATGTAATAACTAGCCCAGCGATGGCGAACCTTTTTTGGCTCGCGTGCCACAAGTAAGGGGAGCGCAGGGGGGTTGTGTGCGAGCGTGCCGCACCCATAATGCAATGCACGACCCCCCCAGTGCGCATGCATGCACAACAGGCGCGAAACCCCCCCCATTTTACATGCTTTTTTCACCCTCCCCAGGCAGGCTCCAGAGACTTTATAGGAGCCTGGGGAGGGCGAAAAGAGCCTCCCCCAGCCCCCCAGAGGCCCTCCGGAGGCTTCAGGGACCGTCCGGAGGCTTCCCTGAAGCCTTTGGAACGCTTAAAATGACCCTCCGAGCAAACCGGAAGTGACTTCCGGTTTGCTTGGAGGGTCGTTTTAAGCGTTCCAAAGGCTTCAGGGACGGTCCGGAGGCTTCCCTGACGCCTTCAGAGCATTTAAAACGACCCTCCGAACAAACTGGAAGTCACTTCCGGTTTGCTTGGAGGGTCCTTTTTAAGCGTTCCGAAGGCTTCAGGAACCGTCCGGAGGCTTCCCTGACGCCTTCGGAGCGCTCAAAACGACCCTCCGAGCAAACCGGAAGTGACCTGGCGTATCGCCATCACTGAACTAACCATTGTGTATGTGGATGGGCTCTATTATCAAGCAATGAAGACTAAATTAAAACAAATGCTGACTATTATAGTCCTTTCCAATTGGTATTATCCCTGTAGGTTGGGACCAAGTCCTAGATTCTCCCCTTGTCATCCCAGCACAATAACAGATTAGTGAAGTGCTCGGAAGAAGTAGCAGTATGGAGACAGATATTCATAAGAGGCACCCTCCTGCTTTTGTCCCTAATATCTAATCCTGCTATCCAAGTTTGGGGAAAGTTGTGTTTGCTTTGTCTTACCTGCACAGAATTCATGTAGAAAGTACCCCTTCTTAGCACCAGCAAATTGGCATCGGCATCATCCACACTAAGCCGCTGTTCTGCAAAAGCCAAGAGTTTGGCTACAGATGGGATGTAGAGTAATGCTGGCACTCGGTACGCCATTCCACTTGCTTCCTTTTCAAATAAGACAGTTCGGCCAGGAAAATGGCGAGTGCCCATTGCAGCTACAATTCAAGAAGAATATCCAAAGTACTGAGCAGAGAATTTGGATGCAGACTTCAACTATCTTAATACTCATCCTATCTGTGAATGCATTTTGACTGTAACTAGAGAACCTCTGATCAAATATGCAAGGGGAGAGACATCCTTCTCCTTCATCCCTGATTACGTTAAAAATAGGTAACAATGGCACTCACATATATCACATGCATCACTACAACCAGTGCTACTGAAAGATTGACCAGGATGGATTAATTGATTTAAGCGTTTTCAGAAATGTTCTTAAGAGTCATTGGCAAAGCATGCCACGCCCATATTTTATTTAAGCAGATATCTGGAAAGGAAATATTCTGGGAAGGAAATGAAATGTTTTAGCAATAAAATATTAATGCATATCTCTTCCCTTGTAAGATAAGGATAGTATTATAATCACAATATTAGTCATGGAAAGGGAGAAAGAAAAGGAAGCAGAAAAATTGTATTGTAAGCTTTGGAAAATCCCTCAAGTAGATTCATTCTGCATGAATCATGAATGTTGATCTTAAGAGCATTTAAATTTTCAGTCAGTCTTTACTTTGGTAAATACATTCAAGGACTACAATAATTCATCTCCTATGACCTTCCCAAAGAAATGAAATCTGGAGAGCTTTTAGATTGTACACTGTTTTATGGGTTCTTGAGGGAAACAACAAGAATATGAGCGCCAGGTTCAGGCAATCTGATGCCCTTCAGATGCTTTGAACCAGAACTTCCATAATCTGTTGCAATGGTCCATCTTAGCCAGAACTGATGAGAAATTAATTCCAAAATATCAGATGGACACCAGATGTGCTGTGACTCCATGCAGCATTCTCTTCTCATCCCTCCCACCCCCCAAAGGAAGGGGATATTATATAGGAAAATAAAACAGAGGAAGCAAATTAAAATTACAGTGGCAAAGTACAAAGTCAAAAGAGAAGAAACATAGGGAAACTGACAGATCAAAGAGAGCATGAGACTACAAACCTTGTTCTTTTTCTGGTTGTGCAATATCTCTGTTACCACTAACTCCACTAGTTGTTCTTTAAATGGATCAGTAGTCATTTGAATTACATGTGCACTCATGTACAAAGGCTGCTTTCTAACCAATACAGTCTCAGCACTTTCCTCTGTTTAGTGACACCTTATTTGTTGTGTTTTAACTCTCAAGCCCGCTCTCCCGCCCTGCCTTTTCCTCTCCCTTTGATTCAATGACCTTACTAGATGTTACATAGAAAGCACCGAGGCAGTATTTAGTAGCTTGCTCAGCAATGGCAGACAAAGACTTCATTGTTAAGAGTTCAGTGAGGATAGAACCAGCATTTTCCATGAATAGATATTGATTGCTATAATTTCCCTATTTATTTATTTACTAATTGAGACCCTCATTTCCAGACCATATTTACATAATTGAAACATAATTTGATAGAAAGCTCCATAACTGGAAGTGAATTTTGGGTGATCATGAACAAAGATGTTCCACTCTATAATTTTCAAACAAGAGATTGTGACACTTCCACAATGATTGACCTGTTATCTAACTCTGTTTATCCATTTTCACCTAATTATAATACAAATACATTTTCGCCTAATTATAATACAAATGTACCTGGCATCAACTTTTTTCTGCAAGGTCTGCAGCATATTGTCCTACTCACAAAACCCAACCCTTGTGCAAGACAAGCTGAGGATGCCCTTAACTATACTACAGTCTCCCTATTGAGCCAGCATAATCAAATAGTAAGCTATGTGAATTTTGATGTCTTTAGCTGCTATTTCCATCATCAGCAAAGTCATAGTAGATTAAGTCAGCTTGGCATCTATTAGCAATTTAGGGCTGACTTAATCATGTTTCCTTTCTTATGGGCTCTAGACAGTCTCCTATGCTACAGTTCTGTTTTTCACCAATATTGGGCATATCCTGGGTGTTATGTAAATTAGGCAATAACTGGTTCCAACAATACTTTGTCATGTTAACTCTTCAAAATGAGAAATATCAAAATAGCTAATAATATGGATGTGATAATGGAAGGGTGTCCTCCTACCTCTCTTTCATTTTAGTGTTACAGAGTAGTTTGTGACATGTGTATAAACACAAATTATAAAACATACATATGAGCTTTCAACACCATTGACTTTTCCTATAGTTACGCTATCTTGCCTTATAGTATATAGTGTATAATATATAGCCATGATGACGAACCATGGCATGCGTGCTGCAGGTGGCACGTGGAGCCATTTGTTAGGGCATGCGAGGCGTTGCTCTGTCAGCTCCAGAGCACATGCGCGCACTGACCAGCTGACTTTGGCCTTCTTTTTTGGACATTTTTCACCCTCCGGAGGCTTCAGGGAAGCCTCCTGAAGGCTCTGAAGCGTGAAAAACGGCTGTATGATCAACCCGGAGGTTTGGGAACTTTGACTTCCATTTTGTCCATAGGGCCATTTTTCATCCTCCGGAGCATTCAGGAGACTTCCCTGAAGGCTCTCGAGGGCAAAAAATGGACCTACAGACAAACCAAAAGTCACTGTTCCCGAACTATCGGGTTGTCTCTACAGCCGTTTTTCGGCCTCCAGAGCCTTCAGAGAAGCCTCCTGCAGCCTCCGGAGGGCCTTGGGGGGGGGGGGGGAAAGGCTGTTTTCACACTCCTCAGGCTCCAGAGGATTTCTAGGAAAGCATGGGTCCCATCACAGGCCAAAAGTGGGGGGAGGGTGCGGTCGCACACACATGCATGTGGTGTGTGTGTGTGTATCATGAGCACAGCATTATGAGTGTGCCCATGCCCATGCACAACACCCATGCACCCCGCTGCTTTTGTCATGTGATCCAAAAAAAGTTAGCCATCACTGATATATAATATATGTCAGTGATGGCAAACCTTTTTTGGCTCGGGTGCCAAAAGTGGGGGGAGCGCATGGTGGATGTCATGTGTGGGCATGCCACACCCACAATGATCAGCAACCCTTTCCTCCACGCATGCGCTTTTGGTGTACTTTTTTTGCCTTCCCCTTCCCCTGAAGCCTCCAGAGCACAAAACACCGGTCCTATCGGCAAACCGGAAGTTCAGGAACAGACTTCCAGTTTGCTTATAGGGCTGGTTTTTGCCCTCTGGAGCCTTCAGGGATGCCTCCTGAAGGCTCTTGAAAGCTCAGGAGGGTGAAAAACGGCCCTACAGACAAACCAGACGTTGGCCGTAAGGCCATTTTTTGCCTTCTAGAGCCTTCAGGAGGCTTCCCTGAAAGCTCCGGAGGGTGAAAAACGGCCTTACGGCCAAACCAGAAGTCACTTCCGGTTTGTCCATAGGGCTGTTTTTCCCCCTCCAGAGCCTTCAGGAGGATTCCCAGAAGGCCGAACCGGTACTAAAAAAATGCTTTAAAAAGTAAAAAAAAAAAATTCCGACAATCAGCTATATGACAATCAGCTGTGCCACTCGATTTCTAGTGAATATAAATCACACGGCACAGCTGCTTGTCACACACCTGATCATCGGAACTACCGGTTCGCCCGAATAAGTAGCACTTTTTTGCTACTGGTTCAAGCAAACCGGTAGCATTTTTTACTTCTGGTTCGGGCAAAGCAAGGCAAACCGGTAACATTTCACCCTGGCCTGTACCTATCTATCATGTAGTGTCAAGAAACAGACACTACAGGGATTCCAGAGTGCTATTTATATTGTTAGATATTGTAACAAAATCTTGAAAGTCTATCTGAGTTTCTTTGTGTGCCATCCAGTGGTGGGTTCCAGATCCCATTCCAACCGGTACAGTTGGAACGGGACCGGCGTGTCCACATGGACATGCACAGCGCACGCATGCGTCTTAGTGCCTCTGCGATGCTCCAGCTGCTCTGCGGAGCATCAAGCAGGCGCTATGTGTGCCATGCGCGTGCACGGAAGCGCAGAAGCATTAAAAGACAGATAAGGAGGTCAGGCGGGCGGGCTGGCCTCCAGAGCACCATACCGGAACGGTATCCGGTGCTCTGGGCTGGCTCCAGCACACCCATATGGGGGTGTACTGCCTGCAACCCACCACTGGTGCCATCTTACATGGAATAAAATCAAGGCAAGGTTATTTTGAATTTCTTTCTCACTCTTGTTTCTGTCTCTGGGTTATGGAATTTTTTCTGCAAATTACTCCTTAATGGTGCTTTTTTATCTTCTATCTCTACATTCCTTTACAATACTCCAAAGTTAACTTTATTGGAACAGGGGCTTAATGGTACAACTACAATTAAGCCAGCTGGGGAATTCTGAAAATTGAAGTCCACACATCTTAAAGTTGCTGAGGTTGAGAAATATTAATCTTCATAGACAGAGCTGCACTTGAAGCAAAAGAATCGACTGGTAATTCTATGACTTTGGGAGGCAGTGCTGGCAATTTTAGAAAGTTTTAATATGTCTCTGTTATCTGTATTGATGGGGAACATCCATTTCAAGGCAGCTGCTTTCTTTTACATTTATGATACACACAAGCCCCAAAACATCTAAGTAGCATGTTTCTTTATATGAGGAAAAGGGGTCAGGGGCACAATAATAGGTTTAACTGCTTGATAAGTTGTCCTACAACTAAAAAAGCAAAAAAGAGAAACCACAGGGTAATAAAAACTTGTTTGGCAGGGATTTTAGCTTCTAGCTGACCTATTGATATTTTTATTCAACTTCCATGGGAGGCATAGTGAACTGAAGACACCTCCATGAAAATGCAGTTGGCCATAGCAAAGTCTTCTAATTTTTCCAGTTAATGAGAAGATGGGAGATTACCCACATGTATTCCAGATGGCTGTCCTCACAAGGAGACCATGGGATGGCAGCTTCTTTCATGGGTTTGAGCATCAGGAGATGAAGGGATTAGCCATTTTGGTCTCAATTAAAGCAAAGACTTGTAAAGTTTGCAAGGTTTGCAAGCCTCACTTTCAGAAATTGCCAATAACCACCTTAAAGTTAGTAGAATGACAAGCTTAAAAAATCACTGGATGAGTTTAGCTTCAACTCTGAACAAAACAAAAATTAATTACAAATTTAAGAACTTAAATATTTTGAAATAAACTGCAAAAAAGGTAAGAAAGATTTGATTTTAAAAATTGTTAAGTGTTAAGTTAAATTTGAAATATTGACGGTAAGTATAAGATTTTGAAATTAGCTATAAAACAGTTTCTCGTGGGAAGTTATTTGGCTCTCTCAATTCATCCGAAAGATAAACAACTTTCTGGTTTTATAAATTGAATGTTAGAGGGGATTAAACATTCTTTGTTGAAGAAAAAGAAAATTACAAGCCAACTTTTGGAATCAGTTAACCAGGACTTACAAAATGACAAAAAAGCCATAACATTGAAAATATTAAAGAAGATCTTTGAAGAATGAAGCCAGAAACTAATAGTTACAATATCAATAGTGTCAGTAAAGATGTCTGATTCTATGGATGGACAGTGTCCAAATATGTCAATGAGAGAATGAAAGATGTAGAGTAAATTTTATCTGACAAGAAAAAGTACCTGAAAGGAACTACAAATGATAGGCCAAAAGATAATAAATAATAATAAATATTTATTTCTTAGCCGCACCCTCTCCCGAAGGACTCGGGGCGGCGTACAATGAAACATATGAAATAAATATGTGGACAAAACAAACATATAACAGAGACATATACCGAGACACACACAAGGAGGTGGTCGGCTGATAAATAAAAACAATTAAAATACAGTATTTAAAAACCCCTAGATAATTAAATATAATTAAAATACCCAGTTAAAAACCCGTCAGGAGCGATATGGTTAGATCAAAGTTGAGCCAGGCCAGCTGCTTGGAATAGGTGGGTCTTAAGCTTAATACGAAAGGAGCGGAGGTCAGAGGTATTCCTAATATCCGGAGGGAGGTCATTCCACAGGGCTGGGCCTGCCACAGAGAAGGCTCTACTCCTAGGCGCCGCCCCCCGACACTGTCTAGTGGACGGCACCTGGAGGAGGCCCTCTCTGTGTGAGTGAATTGGTCGCAGGGATGTATGGGGCAGAATACGATCCCGCAAGTAACTAGGTCCTGAGCCATGGAGCGCTTTAAAGATTGTTATCAAAACCTTGAAACGCACCCGATAGACCACAGATTGATTGAAAAGGCATTTTATTAATATTTAAACTGGCAGAAAATGACAAAAATTAAAGGGGACAAAAAACAAAAGAATGTAGATCCAATAAGAAATGTTTTCTTTTTGGATCTACAAAAGAGGCTTGTTAAACCTTTGAGCAACGTGAAGGCAGGGTCTTCCATCAAGTTTGTAGCTGTAATGCAGCTTAAGTTGAATCTAAGCACAGTACTATCAAGTATCAAGGGAGAATGGAACCTTTTTCAATAGATGTGTAAAAGCAAAAGTTAAACAATAATTTGTGGTGTGGGGGGATTAATATACGTTAAGGGTTTGGACACAATTGCTAAAATGTAATGTTGCTCCTCTATAATTCATGGTTTTAGATACAGCTTTAAATTCAGATACTATGAAAATTTGAGAACTGTGGATATGATCCAGCCCGTTTGTTTGGAACGGGGTTGTGTTCATGTATGATCAAAGATCTGTCTTTAATCTATATCTCCACAGTGCTGAAATGGTGAATGGATTTAGACGTTGATCAGAATGATTCCATAAGATTTTTTTTTTGTAACTTTATAATTGTTGTCCCTTAAGATTAGAGCTTCAGGATTGGTATTCACAAACAGTGACTCTAATTTCCATCTCATTTTTGACTCTGAAAAGGCATTGAGGCTAATCTGGTAAAGTAGAATAAAATATGGATTAAAATCTAAGAATGAACGTGGCATAAAAGGGACAGTTAGAAGCTTGCTTAAAGGGCATGGAAATGTCATCAGCCTTCAACCACAACATGTTCCAGCAAATGTCTCTATGTCAAAAGTCCAAAACCATAAGGTTCAATTAAAGTTCGTTAATGACACGTAGTCCATACCTGTAACAAAAGGAGAAGTAAGACCCCCATCTCCTTATAAGGCTTTTTCCTCAAGGTAACCAATAAGAAATGAGTTAGGTGTTTCCGTGTTATGCTGTCTTTGAGAATATATAAGAATGCGTGCTTCGATAATGTAGGTTGTTCAGAATTTGTAACTGAACAGACGAAGGAGATTTGTTTAAAAAATACCAATCAATCAATTGCTTCATGTGTTAATGGACAAGAGACATCGTGCCCCAAGGCAAGAAGCTCAGCTGGAAAAGCCCCAAGTTAAATACTTAAGGTACACCATAAGTCGAGGATAGAAGACAATAGGACATGAGCGAAAAGAAGCTGTGTGCTGCATTGCGGAACCCACAATCAGGAAAGAGTTGTGAGGATTCTTAGGTGCAGCAGGATATTGCAGAATTTGGATTCCAAATTTCGCTCTTTTGGCCAAACCTTTGTATATCTCCACAAAGGGGGGAAGGAACCCTTCATTTGGGGGCTGGAACAAAAATGGGCATTTGAAACCCTAAAAACAAAATTATCTCAAGCTCCGGTAATGGGGCTCCCCAACTTAGAAAAACCTTTTAATCTCTTTGTGGATTCAAAAGGCAACACTGCTCTGGGAGTCCTGACGCAGGAAAAGGGAAGTTGGCAGCAACCTGTGGCTTATCTATCTAAACAACTGGACTGTGTTGCAAAAGGCTGACCACACTGCCTAAAAATTTTAGCCACCATAGCACTCTTAATGGAAGAAGCTAATAAATTAACTTTCGGACAGCCTACCAATATCTACACCAGCCACACAATTCAAGGAATTTTAGAAACAAAGGGACATTTATGGTTAACAATCCCTAGAATTTACAAATATCAGGCATTCCTGACTCAAAATCCACAAGTGACCTTGAAGCAAACAAATGTTCTAAACCCTGCCACCCTTTTGCCAATACCTGGACCCGAAATTGAGCATAATTGTATGTGAACTATTGAGAGTCAGTTCTCATGCAGACCAGACTTAACGGACGTGCCGTTGAAACCTGCAGACTATAACTTGTTCATTGATGGATCAAGTTTCATTACTACGGGAGAATGTTATGCTGGTTATGCGGTAGTCTCTCTTGCCCAATTCTTTGAGAGTGGACCTCTCCCAAAAGGCACTAGTGCCCAAGTAGCAGAATTATGGGCTTTAAACCGTGCATTAGAGAGGGCAAAGAATGAAAGGGTGAACATCTGAACTGATTCTGTATGCCTTCCTTACTTTGCATATCAATACTGCTGATTATAGGGAAAGAGGTTTTTTAACGGCCTCAGGAAAGAAATTAAGCAAATGTGTGAATCGCACTGTTAAGGAAAAGGTAAGGTGTGTTTTGAAACCCACCTTAAATGGGTAGAGATGCCTTACCCTTAGCTCTCTGGTCTGTGAGATGTACTCCATGTAAAGAACTTAAATTATATCCTTTTGAAATGATGTTTGGACGGCCGCTGGTTATAAACCATAATTTGAAAAATCATATAGGGCATAGAGGACCTAGGACAACTGGGGTCCTCATGGGTGAATCAAATGGTGGGAGAATTGAATAAGTAAATACAAGAAATACAACAGTATTGTGTTTCCCTCACCCCACCATTTTTTAACAACTTCCAGTCATAATATTCAGATGGGGGACAGCGTGTGGGTAAAACACAGGAAAAGGAAGAATTTGAAACCTAGATGAAAGGGACCGTATACTGTGATCATGTGTTCTCCACTTGCAGTAAAAGTGTTGGAATCCAAGTTTTGGATTCACTGGACTTGAGTTAAGCCAGCTGCTGATGAGTATTGGGAGGCAGACCAGGATGAAGCCCGTCTTCTAGTGATATGCTTAAAGAAACGCCCCCTAACAACTGCCCTACCGGCAATGGGCAGAATATATGAGGCAGAAAAGGCCCTACTGAAGTCACCCCCTGGAAGCTGACTTCTCGATGTAAGGCTGAAGATTTGGAGGAGGAAGACAATGTTCCATTTATTAGATATAAGATGTATTAGAAAGTTTGAGCACCTGTCAGGAAATGGCAAGCCAAGTATTCATAGTCATAACTGTACTATCTCTTGCTTTAGTGAATGTACTTATTTGTTGTATTGCATATTTATCCCTCAGGAATTGTCCCCTCCAGAGGAAGACAGGTGCTGAGGCTAAGATCATTAATTGTAATCAAGAGGAAAAGAAT
This sequence comes from Natrix helvetica, assembly GCF_964273705.1. NCBI lineage: Eukaryota > Metazoa > Chordata > Lepidosauria > Squamata > Natricidae > Natrix > Natrix helvetica. Next base: position 42,150,613 of record NC_138551.1, on the reverse strand, counting down.
CATCTGATGACACTTATGTTTGAGGAACCGTGGAAATGGGCTCTTTGCAGTATAATAGGAGTTTTCGGATTGAGGGTGATATGTTTATCAAATAAGATTTGGTTTTGTGGATTGCCCAAAGCTGATATTGCCATTCCTCAAACTATATATAACCCCTCCCTGATGCGGTGATTCAGTAGGTTAAAGAATTGTGTTAGGAGAAGTTTTGTGTGAGGGACAATTATGAGCCTTTTGTGGCTCTGGCTGTTATTGGCAATGAGCTTGTTAAGTAATAACGTCTTGAATAGTAGTTCTCAATGTTGCGAAAATACCGGAGCAACCCCCCTTGCTCTTGAAGAAAGATCTGAGGATGTTAAAAATCCCGAAGGACAGGGTGGAATCAAGTTACAGGATGTGGAACAGGTCCACTCCCACCAATGGCGCATCATTTATGCTTGGGGACGGAACCGTAAGCCAATCCCAACACCTAACGTCAATTATCTGACAAACCCTGTAAGAAAAAGGGCAAAGCATAGAGAAAACAGACCCCCTGCAACAATTGAGAAAAGGGGACTACATGTTAAGAGTGCTGGAGTTAGGTCAAAGCTTAATCAGTCAGTCTGACCCTGCCCTGGGTCAAAAATACTGGTTGTGTCTGTCTGCTGGACCTTTACCTTATCATGCTGTTTCAGTTGAGCCAGATCTTTGAAAACAACAACAACAACAACAACAACAACAACAACAACAAAGCTACCATAGTCTTTGACAAGGGAGGTAAATGGGGAACCAAAATGGCAGAAGCCCAGCTACATGGTGATCTGTATGATGCACTTAAAAGACTGGGGATGAGCCGTCTCCCCATCATTGGCCCCATAGCAGTTGGTGTAGAAATTATAGAGTCACCCTCCTTGTGCATCAAACGATATCAGGAACCTGGCATTCCTGTGGGGTCACTATCAGAGGAACAATGCCCATCTGAAATGTACCTTGCCCCAAGGAAAACCCTTGTAGACATGAAATTAACTTGCAGCATGTCTCCTTCTGCTCACAAGCACTTCCAACAGAAAGTCACTTTCTTGCTCCCACCTCCACTCCTTTTTAACCGATGGGAGGGGAATCTGATTACTGGAAGGTGCCCAAGGCCATTCCAACCACCCCGACTTCCCATTTGGCTTTCAATACAATCCACTATGGGAGTTTGTGCTTACTTTCCCCTGGAAACACCAGTTCTCAATATCTCTTTGAAGGACCAGTCCTCAGGAATAAGCTAATGGACCCTAATCAAGAAGTTCCATTACAGCCCCTGACTGGTATGTTCCTAGCAGGAACTTTACAAGTCTGGACTAATGAAAGGAACCTCCGAGCCCATGCCTTCTCCATTAATATCGGTGTACGTGTAGGAGAAAATGGAGTTTTCTTTCTATGTGGAAGAAATGCCTATCTGTGCTTGCCCACTAATTGGACTGGCACATGTACCCTAGTACACCTCCTCCCCAAAATGGGCATGGTAAGTGGGGAACAGGCCCTCCCTGTACCCCTCATGGGACATGTCCAGAAAAAAAGTGCTGCTCCTACTTCCACTATTAGCAATCTTGGGAATAGGGACAACAGTTGGAAAGGGTGTAGGTGGAATGACCCATTCCATAGCACAGTTCAGGCAACTGTCAGAAGAATTCCAAGAAAGCCTGAACCAAATTGCTGGCACCTTGGTCCAGGACCAGATAAATTCCTTGGCAGCCGTAGTGTTACAGAACTGGCATGCCATAGATCTTTTAACTGCTGAAAAGGGTGGGCTATGTGTATTCCTGGGAGAAGATTGTTGTTTCTATATGAATAGATCAGGAGCAGTTCAGGGTGTGGTCAAAGAACTATGAGATCGAGCTTCCTCTATTGGTCAAAAAGTACAAGGAACAGATGTGTGGTTCACTTGGCTACAGGGAACAGGTTGGATCAAGCAAGTGCTATTTCTTTTACTATGTGGAATCGCAAGTTTAGCCTTCCTCCCTTGCATAATACCCTTGCTTAAACAACTCGTTATGAGATCTGTAAAAGAAATATGGGCTGAAAAGGAGTTAATGTTAATGGAAAGCCTAATCCCACATACCCTCAAGGAAGATGATATTCAAATTGCAGAAGTAGAGAAAGTGATTTTGGAAGATAAGCCCTAAGATGTGTATTGCTTGTATCGTTGCTTTTTTGCTATTCTGTATCCTGCATGCTTATATTGTTAATCTAATAGGCTAGGCTCAATTGTGGGTCTTAATAGAGTCTAGAAAGGGGGGATAAAGTAGAATAAAATATGGATTAAAATATAAGAATGAAGACGCGGCATAAAAGGGACAGTTAGAAGCTTGCTTAAAGGGACAGGGAAATGTCATCAGCCTTCAACCACAACATGTTCCAGTAAACATCCCTATGTCAAAAGTCCAAAACCACAAGGTTCAATTATAGTTCCTTAATGACACGTAGTCCATACCTGTAACAAAAGGAGAAGTAAGACCAGTGACGTGCGGTGAGGTTTATGGCTGGTGAAGCACTGACGTCATCACAATCTTTTTATTAAAATGCCTTTGTAATACAGGGTTTTTAAATAAAAGCATCTGTGCCATTTTGTCCCGTCCTTGCGCGTTTCGAAGGGGTGGCGGGCAAGAGCATATCGCCGAGGACCATATCCAGTGATCACCAGTGGCCAACAACAACAAAAAAAGAGATTTGGGGGGGGGAGCAAGGAGCTGAGGAGTTCCTTGTTGTGTTTTCCACAAGGGAAGACAGTCCCTCCGAGGGGGGGAGAGAGAGAGAGAGAGATGGTGATGATGATGATGACAATTAAGTATCAAAAACCTTTTGAATTTCACAATATAATACGTTATCCAAAATTATAAATAATCTTATTTTCAGATGCATTTTTTTTGCCATCTGTTATTTTCTTTTTTAAAAATCAGGCTTGTTTCCAATTTGTGCCTTCTGGCAAACTGCAGTTTTCTTGGCAAGAGATCTAGCTTGACATTGCTTTTGTCATAGGTCTGAGAAAGTTAGTTTCTTTCTTTCTTTTCTCTTCCTTTCTTTCCCCCTAATTTGTTTCCCTCTCTCCCATTCTCTCCTTCCAGCACTCTTTCATTTCTCTCTATCTCTCTCTTTCTCCCCTTTTCTCTTTCATCTCTTTCTTGCGCGTGCAAGCAAAATACCCCAGGATCATGGTGGCAGGGACAGCAACTCCTGCTGCGCTGTGGAGAAGAGCCACACTGTGCAGGAGACTCCTTAGCACTAGATAGGTCAGTGCGAGCCACGGTCCCATTCCCCTCCTTCCTGAGCCAACATGAAAGGGAGTGCTGGAAGGAGAGAATGGGAGAGAGGGAAAAGAGAGGGAAACAAATTAGAGAGAGAAGGGAGAGAATGCGCGCCCTCTACTATGAGGCAGGAGAACTGCGTGCCTCACCTACCTCGGGATTTTTTTAGGCTTTTAACCCTCGCTTAACTCTGCTCGAGCGATTATAAAACACCTAAAAAGTCAGACTAGATGAGGCATGCAGTTCTCCTGCCTCATAGTACAGGGTGGTTTTTAGAGGCTTTTTTAAACAGTTAGGCAGTCATTCATGGTGAGGCAACAGCTAGGTAGCCTCACCTCAGCACTCGCCTTTTCCCTTTTACATTTTTTTTCTTTTCATGATGAGAGCGGTGAGGCTGTGCCTCCTCTGCCTCCCCTGACTGCACGTCACTGAGTTAGACCCCGCCCAGCTCCTTATAAGGCTTTTTCCTCAAAGTAACCAATCAGAAATGAGTTAAGTGTTTCCGTGTTATGCTGTCTTTGAGAATGTATATGAATGCGTGCTTCGATAATGAAGGTTGTTCAGAATTTGCAATGTTAGCCATGTGCTAACTTTCTGAACCTGGCTGCCAAATAAACTCCTCCTGTATCCTGAGAAGTCTAAAGACTCTCATTTTCTGCAACACTGGAGTATTTTGGGTGAAGAAAAACTGACGTCTAGACTGCTGCAGAGATTGGTCCTCAGTATAGAAAAATGGTGTTGTTGAAGGAACTCATCTAATCACTTTTTTCTTCTTATATGGGAACTGTAAATTGTATAGATGGGCTGTATATTGAAGTTCTGGCATGGTAATCTTTTTACAGATGTTCAGGGTCTTATTGTCTAAATCTTGTTTGAGATTGTAACCCATGATACGAGCATTTCCTGATTGATAAGGCTTCATATTCTTATTCTTAATTTGATTGTGATCAATTGCAGTTTCTTCCAAGAGGCATGACTCCATCAGTTCATTTTGTCTCTTCTGCAATAGATCAACTTCCTTGTACAGGGTTTTGAGGTCCATTCTTTCCTGAATTTTCATCCAAAATGATTTATTGAAATGTTTATAAAGTTCCCAATCTAAAGCACACCACTCCTTCACTTTCTCCTTATTCTCTGGACTCAGAGTCTGAATGCTATGTGCACTCCTGGCATTCATCTTGAAATAAATCACATCATCTAGATCCCAACACAAAAAATCCTTCAGAAGGATCATTGACTCATCAAAAAATTCAGCAATCAGTATCAAGTGAAAAATCTCTTCTATGTTATGGAAGACAGACTGGATATAATGCTCATCGTATTTTGCATTGTTGTTATACCCAAAATCAAACCACATGTTGTTCTTAGCATACATATTATTTTTTTCTGCCATATTGTAGTATGATGAAGGAGATGATAGAAATTCATTAACATTCTTGGATTTTCTAAATGCTGGTGCAATATTTTTGTAGTAGACATAAGATGATTCAAGCAATGATGCTGGGTGTCTCAGGATAGAAAAATAAAAAGTATTATTTGGCATTATTCTTCTGACCTTTTAAATGAAAGAGAGGAGGAGAGAGATTAAAATAATATCAATATTTTTGAATGATCAGTAAAAATTCTGTATTCTGAAATAAATACAATTGACCTATTACTTGACCTAACACACATTTTGGGAAAGGTGGTGCAATATGAAATGGTATTTGCTTTTGCATATCTTTAGAGATATACTATACATTAATTAAGCCATATTAATTGAGTCATTACAAGAATCCATAAGAAAACAAAAACTCTAATGGCACAAACAAGTTTTAAACTCCTTTGGGCTTCCATGCTTCTCCTTTTAAAGGAATGCTTTAAAAAAATCACTTCCATCGTTAAGTAATTGTAGCAGGTTATATTATCCCAATCAAAATATCTATGCTTTATTTAACTAATTTAATATAAATTAGATTAACCATAACTCAAGGTTTGGATGCTACTTTAAACAATAGATAATTGGGGTGGGGGGAATGAAAGTTTCTGATATCTTTCTTTATATTTTGGGTAAAGAAAGATCTAATTTATCATGTTTGCATTCAGTAAGTATGAGGATCCAGCAAAATACTCATTTATATTCATCATATAGGGCATGTATTTGGAGAAAATATTAAAATAATGATGATGTTACCTAGTTTGAGTAATGAAATATCTGAAAGAAAATGACCAAATTCAGAGAGATGTCCAGTCCGGTTCTTATTCCAGGCCAGGAGAGACGCAGAAATTGGAGGTAGGCTGAAATTTTGCAAAGGAGGTCTCCCTTTATTTAGTAGCCAAAAACAACAGTGACAGCAGCATGTTTCTGGGGCGGCTGACAAATTGGTGTTGAGAGTAGATGGGATTTTATACAATTTTGGGGGACTTTGTGATTGAGATGCTTGTTCCTGTGCAAGTCCTTTAATATTTTAATGGCTGTTGCCAGGTTTCTATGGAGTCATATAGGGGTCACGACTGGCTCTACAGCAGGGATGGTTTTCTGCTGGTTCTAACCTCTTCTGTAGAAGCAGTTCCACAAATCTACTGAACCGGTTAGAAGAGGTTCCTCACAGAGCACCTGCCCCATCCCCCTCGCTCTCTTCCCCCGCCTGTTGCCGCTCACGGGCAGTAGCTTGTGCGGCGCGGCCCGCCTCCTAGGACCTCCCTGAACTTGCCTAGGAGGCGTGGCCACCAGCAAAGCACAGGGGCGTTCCAGGGCATCCCCCCACTGGTTCCCTACATCCCTTCCTGGCAAAGTTTTCCAAGGTGTGGTTTCAAAAACAGCCTCCCATCCCTTGTGCCCAGCTCCCGCTGAGCTCCGGGAAGGAGGAGAAGAGCCTTTGGGGCGTGAGGAGGAGGAGGAGGGAGGAGGAGGAGGCGCACGTGTGGGGACGTGCCAGTTGGGCAACCAGCACTAAGAAAGCACCTCACAGCTTTTGAAGGGAGGAGCGAAGGAAAGGGAGAATGCGGAGTCGCCTTTCAGGGATGCCAAAGTGGCAGGAAACCAGCACCACCACCAGAGTCTAAAGCTTTCTCCAGACAGGTGAGTTGGGGAGCGGAGACCTGGGCAGTTTTCTTCACTCCCCTTGCAAGGGAGTAGTAGGCATCGTTTTTGCATTCCTGCTTCCGCTGGACTTCACACTCTTCTCTGCATGCTCCTCGCAACTGCAATAAGATGTCCAGAAGCGGAGGAGGCTGTCGGGCTAGAAGCCCAGGCCCCATTAGCCCCAAAAGCCACTTCTGGACATCTATTGCAGTTGCGAGGAGCGCGCGGAGAAGAGTGCGAAGTCCAGCGGAGGCAGGAAGGTTCTTGGCGCTCCCCAGACACTTTCACGGCTTCTCAGAGCACCAAGAACCTTCCTGCCTCCGCTGGACTTTGCACTATTCTCAGCGCCTCCCGGCAAGCAAGCAAACAAGTGAGGATCAGGCTGCCTGATCCTCCATCGCTCACTCGCTCTTTCGCCTGCCCGGACCTCTTCAGCCGCTCTGGCTACCTCCGTCTGTCCGTACCCAGAAGCTGCAGTGACATCACCAAGATGAAGAGCGAGAGGGAAGAGCCCGGCCTGGAGAGGACCCCACTGCTGCTTAGGCAGGGCTCCGAGGCCCCTTCGCTTCCAAGCCACTTCGTCTTGACGACGTCACTGCAACCTGCAGGGCGAGGATGGACGTAGGTAGCCAGAGTGGCGCCGAGGTGATCTGGGAGGCCGAAACAGCGAGCGAACGATGGAGGATCAGGCAGCCTTTGAATTGTTGTTCTCTCTCTAAATATTCAATTTAACTGTACCTTTCACTGCCACTTTTGACTTAGAAAAATCACTTCCAGCTGTGTTTGAGGCTTTGCACACATATTCCACAGAATCAGTTTTAGTAACTGCTTGGATCTCTAAGAGAGCTGTTCCATTTGCCAACCTGAAGCTGCATTTATCTGAGGATCTAAGCCATTGTTTCTCAACCTTGGCAACTTGAAGATGTCCGGACTTCAACTCCCAGAATTTCCCAGCCAGCTGGCTGGGGAATTCTGCGAGATGAAGTCCGGACATTTTCAAGTTGCCAAGGTTGAAAAACACTGATCTAAGCTCTCTCCCAGCTTTGAGCCATTGGATCTTAATGGGCTGATCTTGCCTTCATCTATTGTAACTGGTTTTAGAGGTCGATCAAATACCAGAGGCTTTTTAGGTTCTGAAATGTGATAACATTAAGAAAGCAAGAGGAAGAAACTAGTTAGATTATCATTCATCTTAAAAATTTTTAAAAGTACATATCAAGCTAAGAATAATATGGTGCAATGAATTAATTCAATTTTCTCAGTACAATTCTTTTTAAAGGAAAAAGAATTTTCTGTTTGGTATCATATGGAATTCCAATATTTAGTGAGCATGGTTTAAGATGATATGCAAAATGTTTGATATGCAATATCCACTACCTATCTTTTAAGCTAAATGTAACATGAATATTGTCAAGTTGAGGGTCATTTTAAATGTGGGAAAAAATTGTAGATGGATGAATACTTCTAGCTGGATCATAGATGGGAGCCAGTGAAATGAACGTACATTTTATTGGCATACTTTTATCTATAGATGCAGATGCTGGTGAGTCATAAAAATTGCATATGTATGTGCAGTATGTATGTATGTATGTAGGAATTTTGGGAGTTGAAGTCCACAAGTCTTAAAGCTGTCAAGTTTGCACACCCCTGGGGTTTTTTTCTAAAGGGTTAGGGGTGCAGGGGTCTTGTAACTTGACAGCTTTAAGACTTTCTGAGCCAACATTTTGGTTGCTAAGCAAGAGCGTTGTTAAGTGAGTTTCACCACATTTTGCAAGTTGTCCACACCCACCCGATCACATGACTGCCAAGCCACTCCCACCCAGTCACATGACCACCAAGCCATTCCCACAAAACAGGCCACACCCACAGAAGAGGTTCTAAAAAATTTTGAAACGCACCACTGCTCTACAGGCAAAAGGGGAAATGCAAATCCTAGGTTTTTTGTTTGACTGAGCTAATTTTGTCAGTTTCAGCTACTTGCCTATTTTGCTGCTTATTCAGAGCTGTTGGTTGCCCTTTGTTTATGAATAGAGTGGCGTGGCTTTATGAATGGATACAAATATCCATTCATAAAGCCTAGCCTCTTCAGGCTTTTACTTGAGGCTGTTTTCCTATGGCAGAAAGACTAGGGCTGCTTTCTGCCTTTGTTAAGATTTTTCTCCTCTTCTCCTTTAGGGGAAATACTCTATTCTGGCTCTTTTAATATTCTGTAGAATATTTCATTCTGGGAGAGGGCCCTTCCTACAGACCTCTCATTAATTATCACACTAACCATATAATTGGAAACAAATGAAGAAGTTCTGTTTCATTCTTAGCAGACTTGAAGCAAGCAGGAAAATATAAAAAAGGGTCTCCATTATTAGAACCATAGGTGCTGGCTATTGCAGATTGCAGAATCAAGTGATGTATTTGATCTATTTGCAGAACAATATGTTTAGAAACCAATAGTGTTTAACAATAAACACAATATATAGTTTGTGTGCCATTACATACGCTGAATGAGCTTGTTTCATTACCCTTGAAATACCACTACATACATTACTGCTCAATGAGAGGGCGTGAGACAGATGGACGAAGCTGATATTTTAAAATGAAACGTGAATTGATTTTTCCAAATTGCACTCCTTCAGATATATAAGGGGAAATAGCAGTTCTTTGAAGTTTTTAAACTTCTTTTTTTTTCTTTTGCCTTTGGAAGCTATAGAGTTGTGGAGAAGAGGATATCGCCAGAGTCCATGGAGCTCAATTTTTGTGGATGTATTTGCATTTTTAAAAGATGCTTATTCAGAGAACAACAGAGAATAGGATTATTCATCATCACAGACACTTAATACAGCTAATTTGATATGTTAAATTGGTTTACTAAATAAATATGTCACTGAAAAGTGCCATTTTGCTGCTGAAATTTGGTTGTGCAAATTTGGGAGTAGGGTTACAGGAGGTTACAAAAATGGACAGGGCTTAATGTCTCTCCTGTGTCCTGTCCTGTTTTTTTCTTCCCCCTCCATGGATGGAATGGAGAGATTGCTTAAACAGTCCTCACTAGTGCATTCCTTTCAATGTATATATCCCATGATGTTCCTGCTTACCTTACCCTTCCTCTCCAATGAATATAAATGCAAACATTAATTCCCTTCTTGCTAATTATCCCAGTGCCGGGTGAACATACCAAAGATGGGGGGAGTAGGGAAAAAGGACTATAAGGTTTGCCCTTTTATTAGCTTCCTCATGAGTAAAGTTCCAGAAACCTTTGCTGTTTAGGCTCACCCAGCTCTTTGGGGTCATGTATCAGCATCTTCTGTTGCTGTAAGTATATTCAAGGTCAATTTCTTTTTAAGATTTGGAATCTCCTCATTCTTTGATATAAATTCTGCAAATTCCAAATTAAGCATCAACACAGATTAACACGCAACAATGACTCCTACAGCAGGCACTAACTCCAACAGACAAAAGCTGAAATAAAAAATGGAAACTTTACAAAATAACTTCTATATTCTTACCTGTTGCCAATTAAACTTTAGATGATTGCCCATGATGTTGAACTTATTTCCCAGCCTTTTGAATTCCTCAACATATGATGCGTGGAAGGGATAAGGATAACCAAGATGGACCTCTTTCCCAGAGGGTAAGGCCACGGTGAGGTTATGTTTCTCTGAGAAGCGGCAGAGGATGTTGAGTATGGTACTGCTAGCTGTTTTGTGGGTCTTGAGGAACATGACATTTTTGATGGGTTGACAGATTTTGGAAGGATGCGTCTGCCTAGATAAATACACAGTATATAACCAAGGAAAAATATTTAGAAACTACCTTTCCCACTTGGTAATTCATTCCTTATGACTGCCATGGTCTTCCTTGCTTTCCTTTGTGTTTCTATGTTTAGTCTGATTTGTTTTTATTTCTCTGACACATTTCAATATGTCATGTGCCTACATATGTTTAAAAACTGGAAGATTCTAGTTTGTGAATCGTCTGGGGCATTTATGAGCCATAAACTATGTAAGTAACATACAGGGCAGTAATGGTTTTCTCTTGCCTTCGCTACTGGTTTGGAATAGGGAGTGCGCGTGCACACTCACTTTCCTTCTGCGCATGTGCAAAACCTGAGCATCCGTGATGATGTCTGGGAAGGTGGGCGGAGCCTCCCACTGCTGCCGCTACTGGTATGTCCGAACAGGGGCGAACCGGCAGAATTCCACCTCTGATATGGTGCCTTCTTTGTACTTTAATAATAAAAAGCTAGATGTGGTTTTTATACAAAGTATGAACGGACTGTTCAGAGTTGTAATGAATGTGAGAAGCATCTATTTTAAGATGCTCACGTATTGAAAGAATTAAATAAACTAGTTGATCCGTCAGTCCAGATAATGGGTGGATAAAGTTAAGGAAAGGAAAACCAAAACGCCAAGGAGCTAATAAGGGGAGTGGATTTCCCTCCTCATGAGGGTTTTTATAAAAAGGGAGGGCAATCTCCATTTTGTCTCTGTGTTCCATTTCTCCTTTATGAGGTTTGGCTAAAGGCTGATAACAGCAAAGCTTCAGTGAGCAGCAAAAGAGATGCCGCTAATAATTTAGATTGAACATTAGGTCAGTTGAACTAGTTGCAGACTAATGTGTAAAAACTTTCTACTTGTGCTTATCTAGGATCCTAGGCTAGAGAGATCAGCTGATTGAGATCCACCTTTTAAGGAAGCAATGATTCATTCTTTCTCCTTTTATTTTTTCTGTTTGACTTCTATGTCTCTGACTTTGCTGGGTATAATACTGTTTTCTATTTCTTAGGGAACTTGTAATGTTTATTCTTGGAAAGGGAGCTAGCCTTTTATATACGTCCCCACAAAATCAGGCTATGGAACAGAGAAAAGGAGAGTTCCCCTTACATTTTCGATGGTAAATCTTTAAGGCATGAAAATCAGCTGGGTGACCTTGAGCCAGCCACTTTCTCTAAACCCAACTCACCTCACTGGATTCTTGTTGTGGGGACAACATGAGGAGAAAGGTGTGTTGGATGTTGACTGCCTTAAATTAATTTCAAAAATAACAAAGGGGGTATATAAATAAATATGTAATAAATACATAATAAGCCTGCATTGGCTCTACCCAAGAATTGTGGGCAGAGTACAGCAGGATTGTGGGAAGAAAGTTGAGAACCAGCAAGGGTCCAATCTCTGCATTCTAAGCATGCCTGAATATGCGCCTCTGTTACAATTTTAATTTTTAATAATCCCAGCTAAGAAGCGTAGAATAATACAGTCTATCGTAGTTACTTAATAACATATACATACACATAACAGAATAATATACATAAGCATGACTTTTTTTAAAATCCCTTCTCACACTATGAGTGGGCTGTGTCTTCCTCAGTCTCAGGTCCACTATCAGATGCCTGGTTTGATGGGTCTGCACAGTATTTAGCCTAGTACTGTACAGAGAAGTACTTAAATTGCAATATTTCATGTGCCATGGTCTTCACTGAATAAGCCCATGCTTATTGGACCTCTGCAGTTGTCATGGCTTTTATTAATCAAGACTTTCTCATTATGCCTTAATTAAGTTAAATAAAGTATTGTTATAAGGCAGATTAATAACCTTATAATGCCTTATGTTGCTTTCCTTGTTAACAGTTTGGACACAATTTGGCTTGTATGTCACAAGCAACATTTGGGAGATGACCAGGCTGAGCCTGAGTGAAAGGGTCAAATGAATAATAAGTCATGAATCCCTGCATTCCCGCAAGAGATCTAAGTCCAGCCCACCTTGAATGCCTTCTTAATTCCCGTGCATTTCCCTTGGCTGTTAGTAGCTCAGATTTTTGTAGAGAGCTTAAGCTTGTAATAAATCTTTAAACTGCCAGAATCTCCTGATTTCCCCAGTGCTTGACACACAGCACAGTTATTCAAATACACTTACAATTTCTATGCAAGGTACTCTTGTAAGCATGCATTGTTACCCACATCTCACCCATAGAGGGTATATGTAGCATACCAATACACCCAGAATATGGTTGTTTTTAATTATCAATAATTGTAACATTAGGTTTTTTTAAAATTATACACACACACACACACACACACTATACCTGCAATCCAGTGTAAAAAGGGAGGGAATAACACTTGGTGGAATGTAGAACTTTCTTATTGCAATTCAGTAGCTCAATATCAGTATTCTTTAAAGGAGGATGTATTTCTATTGCATTTGTTTTAGAAAATACACTTACTTGATGTCCTTTGTAGCATAGTGTTGAAAGTATCCTATCAGGGTAAGACCTGCCAGCCAAAGAATGAGATGCAAAAATCGCTGAAAAAACCTAGAAAAAAACCCAGAAACAATTTTCATGTTCTAATTATCTACCAGAATTCTTAGGACATTTATATATTACAAACTGTCTTTGCCAACTCCTGAATGTAATGCATTCGTCTCTTTACCCACCATAAACCAATAAAGCCATTGGATGAAAAATGTAGATGAGATGTAGATGATATAAAGAATTGTGATTTGTATAAGCTCAGCTTTGAACAAATGGTTCTTGGACCTTTGGCTAAAAGTGGGATCTACTAAAATAAAATGTGCAACATAAGACAGAAATGAGGGGAATTTTAAATGAGATGGAGCTGGTGTTCCAAAGCATCAAGGATTTGATATAGGAACAACACAAGGCAATTATAGAATTATTTGATGGCATAGAACAAAAACTGGAAAAGATTATGCAAGGGACAACGAGCAAAGACCAGGATGTTCAGGAAACAGAAACCAGTAGAAGGAATGGAGAAAAAAGTAGAATTGAGAAATCAGCAAAAAGAAGACAACAAGGAAGAGATACCATCAGCTAATAATGATTAAGGAATTTAAACAGGAGGAAAATAATTTAAACATCCTAAAAGGACATCGGTCCTCTCGCCGCTCCTGTTCAACACATATATGAAGCCGCTGGGTGAGATCATCCGTGGTTTTGGGGTGGGATATCATCTGTACGCTGATGATACTCAGCTGTACATTTCCACCCCGAACCACCCCAACGAAGCCGTCGAAGTGATGTCCCGGTGTGTGGAAGCCGTACGGGTCTGGATGGATGACAACCGACTCAGGCTCAACCCTTCCAAGACAGAGTGGCTGTGGCTGCCGGCCCCCCGGTTCAACCAGTTAATTCCATCTCTGGCCATCGGGGGCGTACAACTTGCCCCGGTGGAGCGGGCGCGCAATTTGGGCGTCCTCCTGGATGCCCGGCTGTCCATGGATGACCATGTGACGGCCGTGGCAAGGGGGGCGTTCCACCAGGTTCGCCTGGTGCGCCAATTGCGCCCCCTATTGGACCGGGATGCCTTGCGCACAGTCACTCATGCGCTGGTGACGTCTCGCCTGGACTACTGCAACGCTCTCTACATGGGGCTTCCCTTGAAATGCACTCGGAGACTACAGTTGGTCCAGAACGCGGCCGCGCGGGTAATTATGGGGAGTACAAGGTACTCCCATGTGACACCTTTCCTGCGCGAGCTGCACTGGCTACCTGTGGTCTACCGGGTGCGTTTCAAGGTCTTGATAACGATCTTTAAAGCGTTCCATGGCTCAGGACCTAGATACCTGCGGGATCGTATCCTGCCCCATACATCCCTGCGACCAATCCGCTCGCACAGAGAGGGACTCCTCCAGGTGCCGTCCGCCAGACAATGTCGGGGGGGGGTGTCTAGGAGTAGAGCCTTCTCTGTAGCGGGCCCAGCCCTGTGGAATGACCTTCCCCCGGATATTAGGACTACCTCTGACCTCCGCGCCTTTCGGATAAAGCTCAAGACCCACCTATTCCAAATAGCTGGCCTGGCTCAACCATAGTTCGCTCACTCTGCTCCTGACGGGTTTTTTAATTTTAATTCTGGGGTTTTTAGATTTTACTGTGTTTTAATTGTCTCTATTTATCTGCCTCCCTTCTCCATGTCCATGTACATGTATTTGTTTATTGTGTATGTGTTGTCTATTTTATATTTTATGTGTTTTCTTGTACGCCGCCCCGAGACCTTCGGGAGAGGGTGCGGCTAAGAAATAAATTTTATTATTATTATTATTATTATTATTATTATTATTATTATTATTATTATTGTTGTTGTTGTTGTTGTTGTTATTATTATTATTGTTATTATTATTATTATTATTAAAAAGAGAATGGAAGAAACAGGAAGATATTTTGGGAAAGGACATAGGGGTTAGAACAGATAATTTTAAAATTATATAACACACAAACACACACACACACATACACACACACACACACACACACACACACATAAACATAACAAGATATATGTAATAATAAGAGGGAGGTTTAGAAATTGAATGGCAGTAGTATTAGATATGTTTAAACAATATGAAATGAAAATGTAATGTAATAACTATGAGTAATACTATTATGTTTATGTGTACTAAAATGTATGATACCCAGGTATCACATCATTCATGCATTGATATGTATAAGCAATATAAAATAAAAAAACTTGACAAAAAAGCTTATATTCTGTAAAGTTAAAGTTCAATTAAAAGAATTCAAACACTTTCAACACACACACACACACACACACACACACACACATTGCTCTTTGCCATTGCCTTTTTTTCCCAACACAAAATAAGCTTTCTATTCGGAACATTTCTTTTGTACTTTGTGGTTATTCTCATTTTATTATATTCCAGCTTCTAACTAAAGAGAACTCCAAAAGAAAATCTCAAGCCTTCCTGGGTATCTTTAAGAAAGGGCAGAAATAGGAAGTTATCTGTGGATGCAAACAATTGGTATTCTAAAGAACTATTTACTCAAATAACAAAGGATAAGGAGCATATATCACCTAATAATTTTTTTTAAAGATAATAACTTTTTCTCGATGTACAATATCCTAATGGTAGCATGAATCTACTAATGCTATTGGTAGAAATTTCTGTTTCTTTTATTTTTTACAAAAAATGGGATTGTGAAAGGCACTCCATGTCTGAATTATATGAAGAATTCAAATTTAACTATTAAAACACAGTACATATGACTGCCTCCATGCAGGAATACTCCGGCTGCTGTATTCAGAAATGTGGTCTTTATTTTAACATTGTTGACTTACAAATGTAATGCATGTTATTACAATCAAGTAGGGTAAAAATTCCAAAATGTTGAAAGGGACAGATTGAGTTTCATTTATCTATGCCATTGATTTCTGTTTTTTTCCCATCTATCTTAGAGCTAAAGAGTACTCCTATCAGTCAACTATAACAGATTTATACAACAATCTGTTTAAAATTGGATTGGAGCTTGCTGGATAGAAGGGGGTGAGTCACAGAGACAAAGAGAGACTGAGGTGGGGGCCCTTAAACTCCATATCATTTGAACCTTCCTGAAGCAGGGATTGGAGCTTGCTGGATAGAAGGGGGTGAGTCACAGAGACAAAGAGAGACTGAGGTGGGGGCCCTTAAACTCCATATCATTTGAACCTTCCTGAAGCAGGGATTGGAGCTTGCTGGATAGAAGGGGGTGAGTCACAGAGACAAAGAGAGACTGAGATGGGGGCCCGCGCGCCTAGCGGGCCTAATCATATATCTATAAACCAAAATAGCAATAACACATTCTGGATTAGTGTGCTTGAGATTGTGATTTTATTTTATTTCAAAATGACCGGCTTAGTTCAATGTAATAGCTGCCTTGCACCTGTCTTTCGCAGTACTCTTTTCAAATTTGGATACTGTCCCCTTTGTAAACAAATTACTAGTCTACATAGACAGATTACCTATCTAGAATCTGTAATCTGTGCTCTCCAAGCAGAAACTAGATGTCTACCTCAGCCATTCCACTCTATGGAGATGCCATGCTATCAGCCCCCTTTGCCACAAAGATCTTGCAGGAGAAGAGCAGTCTGGACAACCGTGGGATCTGGCAGGTTGAGAGCTGTGAACCATAAACACAAAGCTTTTGCTGTGATCCAGCAAAACAGATATAGTGCCCTTGCTGACCTTAATGGGGACACTAAAGAGATAGGTCAAGGTAGTTGTGATAATGATGACTCAAATAAGCAGAGGATCATGGTCCAAAATGAAGTACCTTCTTCGGAAATGCGAAATGGGGAACCAGGTATCACACATCAGTCACAGAAGAAGAGCAAGGTAAGCAAAAAGAGAAGCCACCTTCTGGTTGGTGATTCAATCGTAAGGGATGTAAATTTAGGAGAGGATATGGAGGTTTTAAAAGAGGTCAGGTGTCTGCCAGGTGCTACTGCCAGCAGAGACAAGAGGCGTATTCTTAAGATAGTCAAGAATGCAAGTAAGGACTGTGACGTTGATGCTATTATACATCTTCGCACAAATGATCTGTCCCAAAAAGATGTACTTTCTGTGCAGAATGATTTCCAGAACTTGGGGTATGAACTTAATAGTATAGGTTGTAGGCTCATCTTTTCAGAGGTTTTACCTGTATATAAGGAACAAAAAGGGAAGGACCAGCGTGTAGCAGAGTTTAATGTTTGGCTAAAGGAGTGGTGTAAAAGGGAAGGCTTTGGTTTTATTAGTCATGATGCCTGTAGCTGGTACAATGAAAAACTGTACAAAAGAGATGGGTTGCACCCATCCAAGAAAGGGACTGAGTTACTTGGCATTAAATTCACAGATTTTCTTGATAAACATTTAAACTGAAGAGCGGGGACAGAGAATTAATAGATACAGAACATTTCTGTCCCCAGGAAACTAAAATTCATAGGGTTATAAGTGCATGTAACATAGATGTGTGTGTGGGTAAGACTATCACTCCTGCTGTCAAGCAAAACCAAGCATTTAATAGTGATTGCCATACCATGTGCATGAATCACACAAGTGGCAAGAAAATAAGGGCAGTCAGTCTTAACACAGGTTATGTAGACAGTAAACACAGGGTCAATCAAAATGGACTCAAATGTCTATACACCAATGCACAGAGTATGAGGAATAAACAGGGCGAATTAGAAATTCAAGTAAAAGAGGGCAGATTCGATATTATTGCCATTACGGAAACTTGGTGGGATGAAACCGACAAATGGAACATACAGCTAGAAGGATTTAATTTATTTAAAAGAAATAGACCAAATAAAAGAGGAGGTGGAGTTGCACTATATATAAGAAATAACTACATCTCTACAGAAATAGAACACAACAATGATGAGAACTATCTTGAATGCATTTGGGTCAATATTAAAGGTTGTGGGGGAAATGACAGTGCCATTGGGCACTATCTAATAAAATGAAATTCAATGGTGAAAAGAGTAAGGTTCTACATTTAGGCAACAAAAAAGGAATGCACAGGTACAGTATAGGTGGTACCGTGCTCAATAGTAGTAACTGTGAGAGGGATCTTGGAGTTCTAGTGGACAACCATTTAAATATGAGCCAGCAGTGTGCAGCAGCTGCCAAAACAGCCAACACAGTTCTAGGCTGCATCAACAGAGGGATAGAATCAAGATCACGTGAAGTGTTAATACCACTTTATAATGCCTTGGTAAGGCCACACTTGGAATACTGCATTCAGTTCTGGTCGCCACGATGTAAAAAAGATGTGGAGACTCTAGAAAGAGTGCAGAGAAGAGCAACAAAGATGATTAGGGGACTGGAGACTAAAACATATGAAGAACGGTTGCAGGAACTAGGTATGTCTAGCCTAAGAGAAAGAAGGACTAGGGGAGACATGATAGCAGTGTTCCAATATCTCAGGGGTTGCCACAAAGAAGAGGGAGTCAAGCTATTCTCCAAGGCACCTGAAGACAGAACAAGAAGCAATGGGTGGAAACTAATCAAGGAGAGAAGCAACTTAGAACTGAGGAGAAACTTCCTGACAGTTAGAACAATTAATCAGTGGAACAGCTTGCCTCCAGAAGTTGTGAATGCCCCAACACTGGAAGTCTTTAAGAAGATGTTGGATAACCATTTGTCTGGAACGATATAGGGTTTCCTGCCTAGGCAGGGGGTTGGACTAGAAGACCTCCAGGATCCCTTCCAACTCTACTATTGTATTATTGTATTAATATCATTCCTAAGTAATGTAGAGACTTTACAAATACTGGTGTGGGTATTGCTAATTAGTCCTGCAAATGGTAGACTATAGTTTAAGAAAATGTTTTTATAGCAGTTTCTGAATTAAGTTGCTTCTGGATAGTCAACATCTGTTGCTACCAATCAACAAGCATTGAAATCTTTATCTTTATAAGATGCTGTATCCAAAAATGTTGTTTCTTTAGTCCTCTCAATCATCCCTGGAAAACAAACACCAATTGTTTTGTTTTCCATCATTATTTGAAGACATATACTTTGACTGTTTATGTAAATCCTACTTTATAACCAGTGGAGGGATTCACATTTTTTTTACTACTGTTTCTGTGGGTGTGGCTTTGTGGGTGTGGCAGGGGAAGGATACTGCAAAATCCCCATTCCCTCCCTGGGGCAAGGTTACTGCAAAATCCCCATTCCCTCCCCATCCCACTAACCTGCTTTCCAGCTCCGTTCTCTTGTTCAGGGCAACAAAAGAAGATCAGCTGGAAGGCAGGGAGGCAGCAGGGGTGGGGCCAGCCTATTTGCCATTTCTCCGAACTACTCAACATTTCCGCTACTGGTTCTCCAGAACCTGTCAGAACTGGCTAAATACCACCTCTGTTTATAACCCTCCCTCATATATGATGCCTTCCTGACAAATACATCAGTGAGGTTTATGGCTGGTGAGGCACTGACGTCATCAAATGATCATCATGAAGGGAGGACTGTGACAACTTTGATCTTTGCAAGCGTGCAAGCAAAATACGCTTCTCTGTCTTGGGCCCAGCCCTCTGGAATGACCTCCCCCCCCGACATTAGGACAACAACCGATCTCCACTCCTTCCGCACGAAACTCAAGACCCACCTGTTCCAACTAGCCGGCCTGGCCTGAATTATAGCTATTCTAATCCCTCTGGATAAAATTTTAAATTAGGTTTGACTTTGGGTGTTTTAATTGTTTTTTACTTGCTTTTTGCTGTTTTTAATTAATTGATTATTTATTTATTATGTGTTGTATAATGCTTTTTGTATATCTCCTCCTTGTTATTTATTTGTTGTGTAGTAAATTGTACGCCGCCCCGAGTCCCTTGGTGGAGAGGGTGCGGCATATAAAATGGATTAATAAAAAATAATAATAATAAAATACCCCAGGATCACGGTGGCGGGGACAGCAACTCCTTCCGCTGCACTGTGGAGAAGAGCCACGCTGTGCAGGAGGCTCCTCAGCTCTAGCCTCAGATCAGCGCGAGTCGCGGTCCCCTTCATGTTGGCTCAGGAAGGAGGGAAATGGGACCGCGTGTGCAGGAGGCTCCTCAGAGCTAGCCTCAGATTAGCGTGAGCCGCGGTCCCCTTCATGTTGGCTCAGGAAGGAGGAGAATACTATTCTACTAGTACATTTGTTGAAAAGAGAAAGAAAGACAACAGCTGCAGAGTATTATTGTTTACATTACTTAGGTAATTACTTTCGTACATAACGAAATCGGTAGATTCCTTGATAAATTCTCCTACTGAAAACATAACGCTCTACTGTTTTACTATCAAGGCATTTTTGGTTAGAGGAGGATTTCCGCCTTTCAACAGTCTGTAAATGAATTTGATAAAAATAAAAAATGCTCAGCTCGCTTACATTCCACTGGCCTAGCGCTCAGAATAAAATGACCATGGAGGGCAGCAGCATTGAGTTCAGGGAAGGAGGATTCCTATCATATGTACAGTAGTCACCCGAACCAGAATTGGAGCAGAGGCACTTTTATGCCTTGGGACTTTTTTTAAAAAAAAGATTTCTTCCTATATATATTTGCTTTCCTCTGTCTTTGAAATTATCCAAAGGTTTTTCCTTCTGGGCACAAATTATGGTTAGAGATTCATGCATAAAACAGTTTTTTTCACAATGCCTAGACCCCACCTGTTTGTTTAGATATGGATTTCTTTTCGGAAAGATCTACCTTTCCCCACCGGTCACCTTCCCAACACTCAGCAAAGACTTTAAAAAAATCTCTAGGATTTTAAATCTATGCAGAATTGGGATACTACGTCAGCTTTATAAATTTTAATTCCTTTCTAAAACATGAGAACATTATTTATATTGTATTTTTACCTGCAGTATTTAATAGATTTTCACATTGTAGTTTAGTAGTTATACATTGTCCTTGTTTTTGTCTTATGAACTACACAGAGAGTATCTATTATAAGTTAATGGTAAACAGTGGATGTGCATACATATTAATCAATCAGCAATGCTTTGAAGACATCTTAGATTTTTTTTCTGCACTTGAGTAAGTAATTCTACGAAGAGAAAACTAGGTTAGAAGACCAAACTACAAGGAAAAACAAAGGAAACAGAAATTACTAACCAAAGAATTGAGGAGGCAAAGAGACAATGCTCTGGAATAAGCTCAAATTATACATAAGAAAACTTTCTCTTTTCCTTAAGATCCTAACGCGCTGAATTGTTATTATCTCCACCATAGAAATTACTATGGGAGAGAGGATGTCAGCAATAATGCTGAAAATAGAGCTGTATTTATCTGTAAACTATCAACAAAGATCTCTGTTATTAACGTCTGTTATTCTATTATTCTGTTAATTCTCTGGAAAAAGTTAAAACACTAAGTGATAAGCAAACAGGAATGAAAAACATGCTATCCACCTTGATCTGTTAAGCACACAAGTCATCTTCTCAAAATCTTCTTTTCAACCTAAGACTCACAGTTCTAAACTCAGCCAAGGGTCACCTTGAATTATATAAGATTACAAAACAGATAACTTTATCCTTCATCAAAAGTTTTAGTAAGGAAGTTATACCCTCTCCCCTCATCTTGCTCCTTACCTGCAAATGCCTTTCATTCTGCTGTTGGTCTGTCACAGTGATAGGTACATTTCTTGTTTGCCAGTTGGTTAGAGTGCAGTTTCTGAATAAGCTGATCAGCAATCAGGGCAGGGACAAAGTGGATGACATAATGCCAAAGACACACAAAGATACATAAAACTAAATGGTACGTGTAGATTATTGCAATTATATAAAGATAATGAACCACAATGTAGTAACTAGAAATAGGTTAGGGAGATAGGCGGTTCAGAAACATTAAATGCAAAAAATAAATAAAAGATGTATACAAGATCATGGAAGGCTCAAAAGCCTTTCTTTAGTCTTGAGAATACAAAAAGCTATTTATTCAGAATGTATTTTTGTAAATAATACCTGGATACTTTGGAAATCAATATTCTACCTTCTTCAGATCATATAAATCTTTTGCCTTTTACAGTACTAAAGATTTACATGGCATGCAATGTTTATATTCTGTTTGTAACTAATTTTGATCTCTCTCTTGTGGAATACTTTCCCCCTTGAGATCCACCAGGCTCCATCCTCTTAATCTTCCAAAAAGTAGTTAAGAGCTGACTTTTCTCTTGGGGGACAGTTCTGTTGAACCAAGTGATTATATAGTTGGATGGATATAGTTGGTAGAGTTAAGGCGTCTGGTTTTTCTTGTTCATTGTATGCTTTTATTGGTGTCTTTCAACAATCTATTACTGCTGTTTATTTTTCTTGTTGTTTCACAGCTATAGTACTTTACTGGTTACTTTTTTTAGATTTGTACCTCTATTTTTCCACAAATATATGGCATTTCAGGTGATTAAGAAATGAACTAAATCTATCTATCATCTGTCTATCTGACTGTCTGCATGCATTCATGCATGCCTATCTATCTATCTATCTATCTATCTATCTATCTATCTATCTATCTATCTATCTATCTATCTATCTATCTATCTTATCTATTCTTTGTCTCATTCTTGACTCCTTGAGATTGTCTAGAGAAATCCGGGTAGCCTTTTAGGCAATATTTTTGGAAGTCGCTTGCCCTTTGCTTTTTCCTAAAGCTGAGAGAAAGTGATCTGCCCAAGGTCAGCCAACTGGTAAGGCAAGATTAGAACACAGTCTCTTGATTTCAAGTCCTTAAGTACTACGTCAAATTGGTTCTCATTTAAAATATAATTACATATTCAAATCAGTACATCAGTAAATCTACATCATAATCATATACACATTTTCCAAAGTAAACTACGTTTTGCTCCTTAAATAATACTTTTGCAATACAAGTATTTAGTTATATCCTTATTCCTTTCTCCAATTCTTCAGCAAGCAAAGGCTTGCTTAATCCACTTCTTCCTACTTGCTGACATTTTCTGGCAACTTCCCTAACCTATTCCATATTAACAATAGCGAATGGCTTGAGACCTACAAAATGATACATTGTTAATTTATTTCTGTCACATTCCTTACAGATGTACATCATCTTGAATCTTAAGACTGGATTCTAATACATGAAACCATATCATGTTAAATTTCATATGAGCCATGAATTCTTAGCTGCAATAAGTCACTTTGTGATTTAATCAACAAATCATGATTAAGCCAACCATAACTTATGCAGAACTGTGTGCCTGCACTTTTGGGTTATACTTGGTTCTATGTGGAATGCTGAGATGCACGCTACTAAAGTAATGGATTAAAAAAAAGAAACTTGGGATTTTTAAGAGCAAAATGTTTTTGCCTCTTACCTGTCACTGCCACCCTATTAGAAATGCTAACACACAGAGAGAGAGAGAGAGAGAGAGAGAGAGAGAGGAGGGGGAAGAATGGAGGGGCACTTCAAGGGTTTGGGAATGCAAATAAAACATTAGATGTTTGCAAATTGACTTTGCCTGTTCTTCTCTATGGATGTCCAAGAACAAATACTTCTCTTTTAGTTACATAAGAATAGAAGAGCAACCAGTTCAGATTAGATCAGGCGTGACCAACCTTTTGGCGTGTGTGGGCCACATTGAATGAACCATCTTGTTGAACCACATATAAAATATATCATGTAGTTCAGAGGTGGGTTCCTACCGGTTCGGACCGGTTGGGCTGAGTTGGTAGTGGTATGCTGGCCTGAATCGAAGAACCGGCAATGACCCAGGCTGGACCCGCCTCCAAACCAGTCCCCGGTTGCCACCGTTGCTGACACCTTGTTTTTTGAGTTTTGCGCATGCGCAGAACAATTCCCATTGAACTGTGCATTTGCGCACAGTGCACGTCTAGCGCACAGATGAGCGAACCAGCAGTAACACCGGCCAGAACCCACCCCTGATATAGTTAATGTATATGCTTTACGTACAAATGTTAAAAATTTACAATCTTATGGCGCCGCATCACTATCTACTACTACACCCATCTTAGTGCAGCATTTTGTTTCTCACCAAATGTCATGAGAATAAAACTTGGAGACATATCCTTACCCTCTCTTGTTCCCTTACAAATGATGTTTGGAGGCGGAATCTCCCTGCTTATTTTCTCCAGGCCATCCATGATTTTATACACTTCAGGAATGTGCCCACTTAGTTACCTTTTTTTCCTAAGCCAAACAGTTCAAGCATTTACCCTTCTCTCATAGGGAAGACATTCATCATGCTTTGGATTGCCTTCTATTTCATTTTAGCCAGTTTTGTATATCTATTTTTAAGTTTGGCAATCTGAACTGTGCGCAGCATTCCAGATGTTGACACCTCATGTATTTGTTTAACAGCATTTCAATTTTGTCCTAATAAGCTTTAGCTGGTGAAATTACCCTTTTTCTTCTCTATGTAGAAGACCCAATATCTGAGTGTACAGATTGTGCAGATTATGTTTGCCATTTGGTGCAACACTCACTTTGTTGAAAGAGATCCTTCTAGTGTTTGTCTTCTGGGCAGAGCATAAAGGAAATGTGTTGGAGGATGTTTAGATTGCAAAAGGATACGGATATACATTTGGTGATGAAAATAGTTGCTTCTGAAATTTAAAGCCTTTAAAATCTCATCATACTTGAGAATGGCTTTTGTTAGTTCAGCCTAATTCATCAACTTGGTGCTTCCCACATCTGCCACAAATGTTTGAGAGTATCAAGTTTACATTTAAGAAACGATCTTAAAATGCAATATAAAGTTGAGTTTCATAGGTCATTCATGTAGCTTTAGACTATTAAAATATTATGTTTGTAGCAGAGATGGGTTTCTGCCGGTTCACCCTGGATCAGGCAAACCGGTAGTAGCAATGGTGGGAGGCTCCGCCCACCCATCTGGACGCTTCTGTGCATGCAAGCGCGTACGCGTGCACGAGGAAACGGTAGTAAAAGAAATTGAAACCCACCACTGGTTTGCATGTGATACTTATACAGATAGTAAATGAATATGCTATATCTAGTGTTGTTTTGACGTTATCAAAAAACATTTTATGTTCATACAAGTAAGACATCTAATGTTCATAAATGTCATAATGTCCTACAGTTGCCTGAGGACAAGACTTGCCATGCTTAGAAAAAAAAAAGCAACCCAAAATGCACCTGTATACAGATAGTCCTTGACTTATGACCGGTTGCTAAATGACCATTCAAACTTCCAATGGACTTACCTGATGGATACTTATGACCTGAATTTGAAGTTCTAATGGTCACACACACACACACCCTGGTCGCATGACCAAACTTTGGGCGCTCACAACGGATCCATATTTACAATTGTTTTGTAAATCGCTCAGTCTTGTGACTACATTTTATGAAGGTTTCATCAAAAACCCTACATTTTTCCAGTTTTAAGCAAAACCATGACTACAGAATGCTAAGTGACAAAAAAAATATTGTAAAAGCATGTGACAGACCTGCTTTGCGACCATCATGAGTTATGACTGTGATAGACAGGCTTCATTATGATTGTAACTTGAGGATTCGCTGTAGCCACAACCAAGTCCTCTACACAGACACATTTGAATTTGCAAAAATGAAACCGAACAAGCTTCCCTTCTTTTCCCATACTCTTCTTTTGTGGCACTGTAATTGCTAACATTTGTGTTAGGAAGAGGTAAACAGCTCAAGTTTGTACCCCATCTTCTTCAGACTAAGTATTCAAAAGCCAACACAGTTCTAGGCTGCATCAACAGAGGGATAGAATCAAGATCACGTGAAGTATTAATACCACTTTATAATGCCTTGGTAAGGCCACACTTGGAATACTGCATTCAGTTCTGGTCGCCACGATGTAAAAAAGATGTGGAGACTCTAGAAAGAGTGCAGAGAAGAGCAACAAAGATGATTAGGGGACTGGAGACTAAAACATATGAAGAACGGTTGCAGGAACTGGGTATGTTTAGCTTAAGAGAAAGAAGGACTAGGGGAGACATGATAGCATTATTCCAATATCTCAGAGGTTGCCACAAAGAAGAGGGAGTCAAACTATTCTCCAAAGCACCTGAGGGTAGAACAAGAAGCAATGGGTGGAAACTAATCAAGGAGAGAAGCAACTTAGAACTGAGGAGAAATTTCCTGACAGTGAGAACAATTAATCAGTGGAACAGCTTGCCTCCAGAAGTTGTGAATGCCCCAACACTGGAAGTCTTTAAGAAGATGTTGGATAGCTATTTGTCTGAAACGGTATAGGGTTTCCTGCCTAGGCAGGGGGTTGGACTAGAAGACCTCCAAGGTCCCTTCCAACTCTACTATTGTATTGTATTGTATTGTAAATATGGCAAACAATTTTACCTCTGTTTTATTCTTCAGCCCCTGCCTTCGTTATGGTATAAAAGTAAACCCACACACTTCGACCTTTGTGATTATATTCCCATGATTATATTCCCATACATACATTATAGCAGTCAAATTCAGTTTGGCAAATTGCGTTACTTCCTTTATTTTAGTTACTGATTTTCTACAATGACTGTTATGTTTTATTGCTGTTTTATGATGTTACCATAAATATGAAAGAATGGCCTTTACAGAAAATGTCTCTCCCTTCCCACTTTGTTTACTCTACAATCTTAATGAGAGACTGATGCTTGTAAAATCTTGCATTAAATGGCGCTTCTGCAGTTTAGGTGTGATCTAAGGAAATTGCACCATTGGGCCACAGGCAATGCAATGGCTCTAAATTCCAGTTTTACATAATTGGTTGAAAAAAAATAAAGGAAAAAAGCATAGATGTGTATGTCTATAAGACTCTTGGCCATCCAAGTCATAGCTGTTCCAAAAGTGGTTTTGATTTTTGAAACGGCAACTGGACTGATTTTTTGAGGAAGGAGGAGATGTTCTGCTTCCTACCCTGGAAATTTCATCAGTTGTGTTGGATAGTGTGGGAGATTCTCTTACACCATGGTTCATGTATAGGTACATCCCTGCTGTGTACAGGTAGTCCTCAACTTATGACCACAATTGAGCCCAAAATTTTTGTTGTTAAGTGAGACATTTTCTAAGTGAGCTATGCCCCATTTTATGACTTTTCTTGCCACAGTTGTTAAGTGAATCACTACAGTATATAAGTTAGTAACCTGGTTGTTAAGTGAATCTGGCTGCCCCATTGCTTTGCTTCTCAGAAGTTCTCAAAAGAGGATCACATCACTCTGGGAACACAGCACAGGTCATAAATATGAACCAGTTGCCAAGCATCTACCTGTTGATCCCATAATCATGGGGATGCTGCAAAGGTTGCAGAGGTGGTCTTCAGCTAGTTCTGGCCCATTCTAGAGAACCAGTAGAGGAAATTTTGAGTAGTTTGGAGGACCGATAAATAGGCTGGCCCCGCCCCTGCTGCCTCCCAGCTGATCTGCCCTGAACAGGAAAACAGCTGAAAAGCATATTAGTGAGGTGGGGAGGGAATGGGGATTTTCCAGTAACCTTCCCCCAGGAGTGGGGAGGGAATGGGGATCCTTCACATTTTTCAGAGCCATTGTAACTTTGAAAGGCCCTTAAACAAACTGTTGTATGTCAAGGATTACTTGTTTATTATTAGGTTACCACACTGGTTTTGATTACTTTTCCAAAGGCCTTTAGAAATATAGGCCTTTTGAAAGTAACTGCCAATAGAGAAAAAAGAAAAAAGAAACAGCATTGTGAAATATAAATGAAAAAATACCAAGATTGACAGTAATTTCAATGTAGGGGAAAGATTTCCTTATACTAAGAACAGTCAGTCAGACTCACAGCAACCACTGATTTCCACATCTATTATAGCATAGATGATACAGATGCAATGTGCCTTTTACACCTATTCTGAGCCTGAAATCTCAGCAAAATAAAATTTTATTCCTTATTTTATTCATCTTGACAGAAGAAGAAATTTAGTTCTGGATACAAAAGGATTATTCAAAAGGCCAATACCGACTTAACTGATTATGAAAATAATAGATGTGGAAAGCCTTCAGACTTACCTAGAAGAGTATGAAATATATTATATCTAACACTAAGTAGAATAATCCATTTTGGAATATGTTGAGAACTGTAGTTCAATTATTAATGCTGTTTAATTCATGTTCACATTTGTGAGACAGAAAAACATAATAAAAGAGAAGAAGCTGGCACTTGTGGGAATTAATGAATTAATTCGAGTATATTACCCGAAAAGAACTAACTTGAATATATTACAAGAATTTTGCAATCATTTTTCAAACATTTCCTTGAAATCTCACTGCAGGAACTTTGGAACCGTCTGTCAGATGATTCTATATAGTCCTCAAATATTTACATAACATCCTCAGTTTTTAAAGAAACTTGAGAAAGCTCTTATGAAAGGAAACTCCAGAGTTAGTTGATGTAGATTACAACTGTGTGCATCCAAGGAAAAGAGGGGAAAAAACCTCCTAACAATTAAGCCCAAAATTGTTGAGAGTTTTCTCCCATTTTACTACCTTTTTTTGCTGCCATTGTTAAGTGAATCATGAGGTGATTAAGTCAATCTGATTTGCCACATTGACTATAGTTGTTGGTAGCTAGCTGGGAACATTACATATGGTGATCACATGACCCAGAGACAGTGGAACTGTCATAAATATATGCCAGTTGCTCAAATTCTGATCACATAACCGCGAGGATGCTGCACCACTCGTAAGCATGAAAATCAGTCCTAAATCACTTTTTGAATGGTCACTAAACAAATAGTTCTAAATTGAGGACTACAAGTAGTGATGACCTAACCTTAATAGGCTTTCTCTACAAAAAAAAAAATTCTTTGTGCCAGCTTATGTTACATTGGTGAATGATCTTGAAAGCAATTTGAAAAAAGAGCACAGTATATATGAAAACACGGGATTACGTGTCATCAAGTCAATTTCAACTTTCAATAATCACATAGAATAGATTCTCTCCATAACAATTTGTCCTTACCCTAGTATTTCAGGTCTTTCAAAAATGTGCCCTTCACTGATACAATTAAATTCACCCACTTTGGTTCTTGTCATCCTCTTCTCTTTCCTTCCATCTTAGCACTTAGCACTTAGCAATAACACTTAGACCAGGGATGTCCAAACTTGGCAACTTTAAGACTTGTGGACTTCAACTCCCAGAATTCCCCAGCAAGCAGAGCTGGCTGGGGAATTCTGGGAGTTGAAGTCTACAAGTCTTAAAGTTGCCAAGTTTGGACACCCCTGACTTAGACTTATATACCACTTCATAGTGCTTTGCAGCCCTCTCTAAGTGGTTTTACAAAGTCAGCATAATGCCTCCAACATATTTCCCAGTATTATAGATTTCTTGAGAGTTTGGTCTTTGCTGTTTGACTCTGTGTTTAAAGTATGGAATTTTGAGCCTGGTCATTTACGTCTTGAGTAAGAACTCTGGATTTATTTATTTTGTCAAATATGTACGAGATAACAGGTATAAGTATAAACTTATATGAGCACATGAAATGAATACAAATAAATGGGGACAGTAGGACAGGGGTGGTGGGCACACTGGTGTGCTTATGCATGCCCCCTTACAGCTCTTAGGAATGGGGTGAGGTCCACAGTAGGCAGTTTAAGGTTAAAGCTATGGGGCTTTGAGGAAATAACAACGGAGTCAGGTAGAGCATTCCAGGCACTGACCACTCTACTGCTGAAGTCATAATTGAGTTTGGAACAGTTTACCTTGAGTTTGTATCTGTTGTTTGCCCATGTATTATTGCGGTTGAAGCTGAAGTAGTCGTTGACAGGTAGGGCGTTGTAGCAGACAATTTTGTGTACCATGCTTAGGTCAGACTGTAGGTGGTGTAGTTCAAGGTTGTCTAAGCCCAACTATGTGAGAAAGACTAAAATCACAGTTGCAAGAGTGTTTGCCGAGCTGTTTTTAAAAAAACTAAAACTTTTGCTCTTCTCCCTGCGGAAAGGAGGAGTCGAAATGGCTCCCCTCTGCTCTCGTTTTTGTACTTACAAATGAAGTCTGCTTTTCGAAACCACCTTGGGGAAAAAAGAAATGATTTCTGGCATCTTTTAATACCTCCCCCGAAGGTGCTCCGGACCTCTTCTGCTTCGTGGACCTTCTGGATTTGATTTATTTGGTTTTTCCCTTCTTGCTGTACCTCTGTGTCTTGGAATAGTGAAGGAGAACTGACTCTTTACTTTCAGATTTGCCTGTTGCCCTGGACCAGCCCAGCTGCGCGCACTGGCAACGCCATTTTCTTTGCATAAGATTTACCATCTCTGAACTTAGACAATGGGACCTAAGAAACCCCAAAGGGAAGTCACTTTCGGCCCCGGCTTCAGCGGCTTCCAGTCCAAGTACTCAGCAGCCGAAGATTACTTCATTGCTTCAAACAGAAGCTGCTGGAGAGAGTTCAAAAGAACTATCTGTCAACTAAATGTTTTAGGAAATTATAAGAGGACAAAACGAACTGAGGAAGGAAGTGCAGAGAAAGAGTGCAGAGAAGAGCAACAAAGTTGATTAGGGGACTGGAGACTAAAACATATGAAGAACGGTTGCAGGAACTGGGTATGTTTAGCTTAAGAGAAAGAAGGACTAGGGGAGACATGATAGCATTGTTCCAGTATCTCAGGGGTTGCCACAAAGAAGAGGGAGTCAAACTATTCTCCAAGGCACCTGAGGGTAGAACAAGAAGCAATGGGTGGAAAGTAATCAAGGAGAGAAGCAACTTAGAACTGAGGAGAAATTTCCTGACAGTGAGAACAATTAATCAGTGGAACAGCTTGCCTCCAGAAGTTGTGAATGCCCCAACACTGGAAGTCTTTAAGAAGATGTTGGATAGCCATCTGTATGAAACAGTATAGGGTTTCCTGCCTAGGCAGGTGGTTGGACTAGAAGACCTCCAAGGTCCCTTCCAACTCTACTATTGTATTGTATTGTATTGTAAGTGGCAGACCTCAAAAATGAACTCAGAGGGGTACAACATAACACAGCAGAGAATAAACAGAGAATTGTAGTACTTGAGGAAAGCGCAGCTGGGATGGAAGAAAGGGTTAAGGAGGTCCAAAAGGAAAATTTAGAACTGGAAAATTTTATGGCCAAAATAGAATTGGAAAGCATGTATTTTTTTCTCAGGTTCCAGAACCTACCAGAGACAGAAAATGAAGATCTTAAAAATATTATGAGCACAATCTTAGTAGAATACCTTAAGAGAAACAAAGAGCAGATCTGGGGGGATATGGACCTGGTCTATAGAATCAATTCAGCATATGCCAGAATTCATAATGTACACGTTAAATTTCTCAGGAGGGCCACGAGAGACGAGGTACTAGGGGCACAAAGGGAAGGACCTTTAAAATACCAAGACAAAGAAATTACCATGCTAAAGCAAATTCCAAAAAAGATCAGAGAAAAAAGGAGGAAGTACGCTTCCTTATCAAAGAAACTATATAATAGAGGAATTTGGTTCAGATGGTTATTGCCAGAAGGAATCTTGATTTTCTGGGAGGGAAGTCGAGTTAGAATTAAGACACTGGATGAGGCAGAGGCCTTTATTAAAAAACATTTTCCCCTCCCAGAGGACAAAGATAGCAGAGGTGGGGGAAAAAGCAGCAATGTACAAGATATGGAGGGTGGGGGGCACGGCTCCACCCGGGACCAGAGAGGAGGAAGCAATATCAAAAAGGCTCAGGTCACAAAAATAAAAACATCTGAAATATTATTGCAATTGTTGATATACTAGAAAGTGACAAAGAAAGAGATGATAGAACATGTTGTTGACATAAAGTAAGAATTCTGTTTATGCTATCCTTTACATGTTATTTTTAAAATTGTAAAAGTGTGAGATTGGGAGGGATTTCTACTGCCAACACGGAAGCTACTAAAATTTTCTATGTACCCTATTACCTTTTTCCCATAAATGTTTTTAAAACCAATAAAACTTTTTACAAAAAAAAAAAAAAGGTTGTCTAAGCCCAAAGTTTCAAGCATGGTGGCATTGAGAAATACCTCTGAACCTGCTCAGTTGTATTAATGTTGCCAATGTGTAAGAGAGAGCATTTGTTAGTTGAGATTTGGAGTTGCCAGTTGTTCACCATTCCGATACATAGTCAAGGTTGTTTTGTAGGGCAGTAGTATTGTCGGTGATGCTAAATAGTTTTACATCATCAGCAAAGAGGATGCAGCTGCTTAATATGATCACAAAGGTGATTTATGTAAAGCAGAAATGGTGTGGGTCCTAATACGCTGCCTTGGGGGACATCACTGTTAATTGGTGCAAGGTTTGATAAAGTGCTTCATATTTTGACTACTAGTTGCCTGTTTGACAGGAACACAGCTATCCACTTGTGCAGGGATCCAGACAGCTTACTTTTAGAAGTTTGTTGTGTACCACTGAATCAAAGGCTTTGCAGAAGTCTATGTAAATTGCACCTATTGCTTTACCCTGGTCGAGTTGTGAGGACCACATATTTCTGCAGTGTAGGAGTTGTAGGTTATAGGACAAATTTTTCCTGAAACCAAACTCCTTGTTAGAGAGCAGGTTGTTTGTCTCCAAGTAGGTGATGGATTGGTTTTTGATTGATTCCATGACTTTACAGGTGACACAACACACTGAGATTGGTCTGTAATTTTCAACTAGGCTGGAATCTCCCTTTTTGAAGATAGGAACGACCGTGGCTAATTACCATAGGTTGGGCAAGGAGCTGGTTCTGAAAAATAACTCATAGATAGTGCTTAGAGGTTCGGCTATGGCAGTGGAAACCTTTTTCAGGAAGTAGGCACATGATCCATTTATATCTTTTGCCGGCTATCCATGGCATTATCAGAAGCACTCTCCAACATCGTGCAGCACCATGCCTTCCCTGTGGAACACCTTGCCCCACCCTCACCCCCAGAGTGAGGTTGGCCCCAACTCTCCTGATCTTCCATCTTCTTTAAGGGCCTAAAGACCTGGCTCTGCCAGTTGGCTTGGGACTCCAATGGGGAGGGGCATTGCAATGGAGGTAGTTGATTAATTAACAACATATCCCACTTTACCCTCATCCTACTCTTGCCCTCCTTCCCATCTTTTAATTGGGCTGTTATATTTGGCTCTGTGTAGCATTTTATTTGTGCTTTTGTTTTTGTATATTTTTATTATTTTTTTATGATTGTAAGCTGCCCAGTTACCCTGAGGTAAGATGGGTAACCAGAACATTTTATAAATTTAAAAATAATAATAAACCTCAAACTTCAAAAGCATTAATACTCTTCCTATCCTCCTTCTTCAACTTTGGTTTCCATGGAATGGTTTCCATAGAATGACATAAAACCATTCATCATCAGCGGCAGCGATGGCAGGAGAGAGGGAGGATGGTTGCACGCACTCATTACTTGTGAAAATTGAACTTTTTGTGCCACAGGCAACATACCAAAGATTGGGGACCCCTGCCATAGGGACTGCATTGCTTGCATTATCTCATCATGGCATCTTTCCCAAGCTTTTCATGGCTGTTCTGCCATGTGCTAGTCTATGGCATATTTCATGGTTGCTTGTTCGTTTGTAATTGATGTTTGAGCCTAAAAGGCAGAAGCTATTTACCACTTCGATATTTTCATTGTCAGTTCTAAAGCTGTTATGGCTCCTTTTATTATTACCATGGTTTGGTCTTTTTTAATATTAACTTTCAGTCCCATTTTTTCACTGTGCTCATTAACTTTTTTCATAGGAACTTGCATTCTTTACATGTATAGTCATCAGAGTAATGTTATTAACATTGGAAATTACCGAAAAGTCTTCCTCCAATTTAAAAAAAAATTAACTTCTTCCAATCAATTTCCCTTATATATTCAGGGAGTGTCTCATTCTTTTCTCACTCTAAACCATGCTTTGCCAATGTTTTGCCATGTTCTCTGAGACTGTGGTTTCCTAATCTCTTTGTAGAGTTTGATGGCGATAAGGAGATATTCTAGATTCTTTTTTAAAGCACATTCCAGTTTGACATGACTGACAGAATCAAAGGCCTTCTGTAATCAGTAATGTCTATAATCTATTTAGGGTTAGGGTTAGGGTTTCTTTCACTTACTCAATTATCTAGTGTACATCAGCAATGTTTTGTGTTTCCCTGCCTTTTCTAAAGCCAGCTTAAACACTATTTGTTATTTCCTACTTCGTATAGAGTGATAATGTTCCCAATTTTTATTTCGTTTAACACTTTGCACAGTGTTAAGTTTTTCTGTAGATTTACCTCTTTAATCTATTCACTGTTCCTGTTTGGCTAGTTAAGGGGTGTCAAACTCGTGACAACACATTGTTGTCACGTGACATATTACAACTTTCCCCCCCCCTTTGCTAAACCGGGGATGGGCACACCTAGCCCGCAAGTTTGACACCCCTGGACTAGTTGGTTAAAATCTTTATTAACTGAGAATTTTCTAATTTGTCTTTTGTTGTTATACATGTTTCTGCAGAGATTTTATCAATTTGTTTAGGCTGCCAACTTGGCAATGACTGGAGTACTTTTCTAAGTTCATTTTTCCAGTACTAGATATACTTGTGAGTAGGGAATGTCTTCCAATGTATTTTTGATGTTGACATCTCTACTGTATAGTATTTCAATATACTTTTTCTATCTTTCTTTGGTCTTCTTTGAATCAGTTACATGTTCACGGGTGTCTTTTGGATAGTAGAGAGATCTTAAGAAGCATGTTTCATCCTTGCAGGATTTTATTTGCAGTTTAATTATTTATTATTTAACACGTACATTAGTTACATTAACACGTTCTATGTCTGTGCTTAACGTGTGCTACTAATCAGGCAGTGGGCTTTTCCTGTTAGCTTCTGCATGATTTAGGCTCCATATACTGTATAAAATGTTTGAAGCTTTGTATTCTGAATCAAACTATTTGAAAACAAGGAAGAAAATGTCATATAGATGTTGTGATATCAGGCTATAAATGAACATTCATACTGGATTGTTTTACAAAGGGATAAAATTTTGTTTAATTTTTACAGCATTTATGCCATTAAGAAACCATTTTACATTTTAGGGATGGATGACTCGGACCTTCTGAATGCTATTGTACTACATGATCCTTACTTCCCGATATCATAATTGAGACAGGACAGAGCTGTGGTTGAACTGAAGGCCTACAGTTCTCTTATTCTGGTTTGCTTTCAAGAAACAGCCCTTGAAGACAAGAGGAGAGGATCCTTAGGAAATAGTATTCCTGAAGCTGCCAATGTTTTCATTCAGATCCGAAAATAAAACTGTGGTAGATAATACTGGGAAATGAATCCAGTTCAATTGCTTTATTCTTCTTCTTTAGAAAAAGAGAAAACTGGCTCTGGCTTCAGAGTTTATTTACAAAAAGACCTGCTACGCCATACTCCAAGCAATCGATTAAAACTTCCAAAAGAATCATTATTCAGCCTTTGACGGTAATGTTTTATAAGGGTTTAAAATTCCTTTAGGATCTAACATAACCTTGAACTGCTGCATGAGAAGAACGGCCTCCTTTGGCTTACTGTAGTGGATGTAATGTTTCTTCTTGAAACCCAGGCCGTGCTCGGCACTGATGCTGCCATAATATTGTGAAACCCATTCATACACATATGGCTCAATGGCATCCAGGAGAGAATGACTGTATGACTCTGCTGTGACATTCAGGTGCAGGTTTCCATCTCCTGTCAAAGCAAACCAGAAATAAGAATTGATTTCAAAAGAGAAAATAGACAATATAATTATTCTCTTTCTGTGATATCCATTAGTACTGAGAACTGGTTTCAAAAGAGAAAGTAGACAATACTTTACTAATTCCTTAACTGTGATATGATATTTTTTTATTAAAAGGAAACAATTTTCATACTCTTTTGCAGTTAACTGGAGATGGTGGAAATGGTAAGCCAACAACACATTGCAATTCATAATTAAGGAAGTTTTTACCAGCATAGTGGAACTCACCTAGATGTCCATAGCCAACCACATTCTTCGCAGCTGTACCCAGCCGTACTTTCATGTCAGTCACAAGATCATAGAGTTTTTCCACAGGGAGTGAAATGTCATATTTATAAACAACTCCATCACATGTCAGGGCTTCTGTGATCCGTTCCCGTAAAGCCCATAACGCCTGTAGTTGACCAAATATATTGTTTAGAGGAAACAATACCACATTGGCATTCTTCCAGAATGTATGATTTACAAAAGTTAACTGTGTCTTTGTGTTGTTCTCATTTCTGAACGCTGTATAATTTTTATTGGTTTCTTCCGTTGTATCCTGCCTTGGAATTTTTTTAAAATGAAGAACAGTTTAAAAAGACCAAACAATAAGTAACTTACATTATATTTATTTAGATCTGCACATTGAGCAGCAATGCTTGCACAGAAAACATCAGTACTGAAGGATTTGGGCCCAAAAGTTCTCTTGTATAAACCAGGGATAAGAGGTGCATTTTGGAATTAAAAGCATCATCTGTACACTATTCCAATATGGCTGGCATGCCTTCTATAAAGAAAGGCAATCGCTTATTCACAAAATATGGGCCATTCTATATGTGGCCTGGCCCCAAAACCCTCATTTACTAAAAAGCAATCTGATAAAAAAGCTCTCATCTCCTTTAGACCCAAAATGCATTTTGCCACTCAAGTTATCTTTGTCTTTTTTTCTAACTCTGGGCATATTTCCAAACGAAGCATTACTTTGTAGTCTTTCAACCTCTTTTTTAATTGTCTAACACATATAAGGGACTGACAAGGGGTTTAGAAGCATTCTTGTATAAAACATTAGACTAGAAGCAAAGATGGGACAACGTTTTAAACCTAGAAACTGCACTCTGATCTTCTGTCTTCCCTGAGGGTTTAGGGGATGACGGTAATGATATGGAGTTCTTAAAATGCAAAATATGTAAATTTTAGACTCACTCATTCTGTAGGGTTCTGAGGATTGTAGATGGGTACTGGTGATCACACAAGACCCACATATTGAGGGAAGTTCTGCAGCAGAGTAGTAACATTCCCAGGTCCTATAAGATTATTCTCTTTCAGCAATGGGGCCCAAATGTCTATGGAGATTCTCAATCATCCTGGTCCTGGTTGCCCCAAAGGTGTTTTTTTCAAGAGGCAACTGGATTTTCCGGTTTTTCTTTTAAGACATTTTGTTTCTCATCCAAAAAGCTTCTTCAGAGGTGAAGAAACTTCTTGGATGAGAAGCAGGACATCTTCAAAGAAAAAAAACAGAAAATCCAGTTGTCTCTTGAAAAAGCACCTTTGGGATGTGACCCAAAATGCATCTACTCTGCCTGATTTTATTGGACATTTGGAAATAACATTCAGATAACTGTAAGATAATCTAGACAGTTCTCTGAGACTCTAACTTCAACTGACTTACAATGTATTGTTTGAATTTAACATTCACTGATCACATATCAAAATTACATGGCCAATAGCTGCCCATTGAAACATGTTTCAAATTTAAATCATGTTTGAATCCAAACCAAACCTGTTGGTAAGAAAGAAAGAAAAATTACCTTCATCTTTTTTCCTTCTGAGGCCAGAGTTCCATCTACCACCAAATCTGAGCCCATTACATGTTCCAGGAAATGGCTGAGTTTTTCCTCATCATGAGTAGAATTGGAGCCTGAAGTCTCAATTAACACATAAAAAGGACTTTCTAGGTTTACAAAAAGCAGAATTAAAGAGTCATGCAGTTTCAAACATATACATCAACCTAAGTTATGAGATTTTGCATGTAAAAATTAAGTCAAATTTCCTAGGATTATGAAAATTGAATAATATAGAGTTGGGACATACATACACACACACCCAAAGTCCCGTTATAGTGATGGAATGTTCCTGAGAGGGATGAGCAAAGAATGCCAGGAGTATATGCTAACAATACATATTCCCAGCAGAGACACCCAAAGTGTGCAAGTTATCCCAACTGCCCAGCTAAAGTCAAAGAGTACAGTGGAAAAATAGGACTAAAATTAAATATAAAGAAGACTAAATTAATGACAGTACATACAACAACCAGCCCTAGAATTAACATTAAAGATACATTAAAGATACATTAAAGATAACTGTATTCCCAGACATTATAAACTCCCTCCTAATTCTCTTAACTGTTCTACACTAACTTAAACTATAAATTACAGAAAATGGCAGAGAAATAGCTTTTCCCTCATACCATGATAAATTGTTTTGTTAAAATCATAGGTTTAATAAGGATTTTTTTTTTAAAAACCAATAAATATTATCATGCACAGATCACAATACCTACATCATCATGTAACTATGAGCAAAATATATTGAAGACCTAAATTAATTTAGGTAACAGGGCAGCAAATTAAGTACCAATGAATCTAGTACATTTAAATCTAGTACAGTCATCAGATTATTTAAGCAAAAGCACATAGAACTAGTAACGGGAATCCATTTGTGGAGCAGCTGGTACCTGTTACTGGATTGGTCAGTTTCAGATGCCTCTCTACCAACTTCATGCATCCATTGTCCATGAACTCATAAGCAGACAGAATTTCTCCCAGCATATCCTTGCAGATTATGAAGGTTCTCAGGACCTGAGAGAAACTTGGGCAAGCTTTATGGTGGAAGCAAAAAAAATCACAGAAAATAAGTAAGAAGGCACACAAACAAAATTTAAAAATGGTAGGGAAAGCACTAGAACTTTTCATATCTATTCTTTCTTTTGCTTTAAATATGTACCGTATTTTTCGCCCTATAAGACGCTCCGGAATATAAGACGCACTCAATTTTAAAGGAGGAAAATCTAGAAAAAAAAGATTCTGAACCAAATACTGTAGTAAAATATTTTATATCAACTGTATAAAGCTAACAGCAGTTTAAGAACAATTTTATGTCAACCATGTAACATATTAAGAACTATCTTTACTCTCATTAACAGTCAGTAAAGTCAGTAAACAGTGAAAGTAACAAAAATAAGGCTGTAATGTTTTTATTTGAACCCAAAGAATTCCTCTTCTTCGCTGCTATCAGAAATGAGGAAGGACAGATCCACGCAGTCATTGTCATCACTTTCTTCCTCACTGGTGTTTGCCTGCCCCATTTTTAGATGACCCAGGTGGCTACATTCGGCGTATAAGACGCACCCAGATTTTCACCCTCTTTTTTGGAGTAAAAAAGTGCATCTTATAGGGTGAAAAATACGGTAATTGCTACCTTCATTCATTCTACCGTCACTCCAAGATTAACAAAAGAGAATGAAACTGACAAAGTCATTTCTATAAAACTAAAGTAGATAATTGAAATTTAATTGTTCTCATTTAGTGTGTGCACGAAAGGTAGAAATTAGTCCATTCCCCTAGCTTTCATGAATGAAGATGAATATATGTTTCCCAGGATAATGTTGCAGGATCCAATCTGAGTCAGTCACCAGAGGTTTTGTTTTCTGATCTTTTGGACTTCTGCTGGAGCCCACCCTCAGGGCACACAGAGAAGTTCCCTAAGAATGGGCCTCCAGCATGAGTCTGAAACCTTGGAAGACAAAACCGCTGGTCTCGGTAGCTGAGAAGATGAATTCTGACATTTGCTTTGTTTAGGTCCAGGTGTTTTATAAGGGTTTCAAAGGGAATATGACTCTTTGCTGATATGTGTGCTATTCCCAAAAAAGTACTAAAGTCATCTTCAAAAGCATCCCAGACAACAGCTGAACAGGTGTGGGAAAAGACACATTATCAAACAGCAGAGCAAGATCTTCTCTCTTCCCAACATCATCATGCACTGCCCGCATCCTGCGACCTATCAACAGCTATTCTAGCTGATTTAAGTTTTGCAATCAGGAATAGCTTGGACATATTGGAGGTATTGGGCAACAGCCTGGTTTTGAAGAACCAGACTTACCCATTACCCGAATCAGAAGACCCAGAAGACAGTAGCCAGGTCTCAAAGGGCACCAGAACTAATAGGACCAATAGATCCCAGGTTGCACTCATCCCTTAGAAGCCATGCGACTGCACCACCAACAGATCAGTGGGAATAACACATTATGTTGTATACATGGCAAAAACCATGGCAAAATAAGGAGGAAAATGTTACTTCAAAACCAGCCCAGCAAAGAACAACCTAAAGCTGCTCCAGATATGGAATAGAGGTGAAGTGAAGGCAACTCATAAAGGCAGAGGGGAAAAAGGAGATAGCCAGATGTGATTTTGTTGTAGTTATGTATGAGTGAGGAATTAGTTTGTTTCATTTTACATGAGAGCTGTGATTTGCCACTGATAACAGTTTTGAGGTGGCATCTATAAATTAGACAAGATTCATGATAATTATATTTCATATCCAGCTATTATTTTAGGATGCCCTGATTTCTCACATCTGCCTGTGGCTTCCAGGCCAGTAGTAAGAAAGAGTTTGCTAGCGGCATAAATTATTTTCTCCATTTTCATTACTAACACTGGTGATCACAACAAGTGGTTACAAAACAGCCTTGATAAACTGCTACCTCAGGTGCACTCTTCCTGTGCAACACTTGGAAGTACAAAAATGGACTAAAAACAAGAGACAGGAATGACTCGCACCAAGAAATGCCAGATTCACAGCATCTGATTTCCGTGGACAAAGGATGGATACAGCAGTGACCATCCCCAAAGTCCCCTCTGAGCCAATGAAAAGCTGCTTCAAGTCATAGCCAGTATTGTCTTTTCGCAGAGATGCCAAACAGTTCAGGATGGAGCCATCAGCCAGCACCTGAAAGAGGACAAAATTTGGTCCATCATTAATGAATCAGCTTTATTTCAATAAATCAATACAATGTTCTTCTTTTAAATTTTGTTTATGATGGTTACACAGGCTGAACTGGAGAAACAGTAGTTTCTAAGTTACAATTTTGTAAAAAAAAAAAAAAGAAACATATGGTAGTAGTACCTTTGAAATAGAATAAAGGGAATGGGAGAGAATATTTATTTTAAATAATTTTTTAAAAAAACAGAAAGTGCTTTTCTGAATTTCAACTTACCACTTCCAATCCAAGAACTGTCCCTCGAAGGGACCCATACCTCAGGAGGCGTAAGCCCCCTGCATTTGTAGCTATGTTTCCTCCAATATGGCAACTGCCCTTGGCTCCAAGGTCAAGAGGCATGACAAAGCCCTTTGGCTCCAAATACTGGTTGAGGTTCTCTAAAATGCAGCCCGCCTGGGAAATCAGGATTCCTAAGGCATAAGTATCAAATCACAGTAATGTCAGATAAATATAACTCTCTTTCTAATGGAGCAGCTTTCTCCCAATTCAGGCATAAAACAAGCTGGTTGGATTTGTGAGATACAATTAGCAATCAAAGATCTAGCAATGGCATCTTCACGACTGGCTAAGCTCAATTAATTTAACTTGGCCCAGTTGTTTTCATTTAGCATGCTGCCTAACCCAGGCTCTAGTGAATTTATGGCTCAATATAGCAATATAACAAGAAAAGGAATTAAATTTAAAGGTATTGTGTGACCTCAGTTGGATAACCTTGAGTAGGTCTTCTAACTCTTCAACTAACCTTCCTTGCAGTAGTCAGGTGACTATTACTGTGTTTCCCCGAAAATACGACATGTCCTGAAACTGTCCTGCCACATTTTTCTGGTGGACAAAAATATAAGCCCTCCTCTGCAAATAAGCCCCCTGGACAACCCCCCACCTCCGGTCAGGCAGAGCGTCGCTCACCAACCTAGCGGTATCCCGAAGGTGCCAAGCCGTGGGAACCGGGGGGGGGGCAAAGGTGATTGCGTTGCTTGGCACCTTCGGGATACCTTAGGTTGGTGAGCGGGGCTGTGCCCAGCTGAAGAGGGGGGTTACCGGGCGGAAACGACCACGCTCACAAGCAACCACCCAGCAAACCCCCTTTCCAGCCAGGCACAGTGCCATTCACTGATCTAGGGGTATTGCCAAGCCGCGTGAGCACCAGTTCGCCACCGCCCGGCTCTCACGGCTTGGCGCCTTCAAAATGCCAGTGAATGGTGCTCTGCATGGCTGGAGAGGAGGGTGCGAGAGTGGCTGTTCTGCTCCCATGCCTCCCAGCCTCACGATACCCTGGCCCAGCTCTGTCTTATTTTCAGGGAAACACGGTATATGTTAGATATTAACATATATCGGAGGAAGTCTCCTCTCTGGTCCGCTGCTACAGCGGGAAACAGGTATCGCTCTGATTGGTCGAGAGGCGTACCCGAGTACTATAAAAGGGGAACCCTCCGGCCACAGAGCAAGCTGGATCACTACTACTACTAATAAAGAGCTGTAAAGTCACTTCGTGTCCGCAGTCTGTTCTCTCGTTGCCCAGATCTAACATTGGCGACGAGGGTGGGATTGAGAGGCAGATAGGACGAAGAACGCTACTCCAGAATCTCCGGATTTGATCCAGCCCAGGAATTCGGCAGAAATTCCGGCAGCCATCTCGGTCACTGCAGCGCGGCAAATTCAAACGAGAGAAGATGGCGATGCACACTCCCCCCGCTCCATTCGACCCAGCGAACGACGAGTGGGAAGCCTTCATGATTCGATTCGAGTGTTTTCTCGAAGCGAACGAATACACGGGGATCACCGACGCCCGGAAGAAAAACATCTTCCTCGGCTACTGCGGGAAAGAAGTCTTCAACACGGCCAGAGACCTGTTCTGACCCCCTCCTCTTGTATACCAAGACACTCCGACACAAAGTCTCTTCAAAGATGTTTATTGACATACAGGTTCCACCTTGGCAGCAATCCAGCCTGCCAAGGTCAAGATAGCACTCTGGGCAGCAATCCAGCTACAGCGACACCCCTTGGCAGCAATCCAGCTACCAAGCTCCAGATAATCACCTTAGCAGCCAAGGTCCAGGGAACAGATTGACAGTAATCCAGGTAAAACCTTTAGCAGCAATCCAGCCTGCCAAAGTACGACACAGATCTGAGCTTCTCCAACTCCAATGATCAGTTGATTCCTGCAAAGGGTGTGTCCACAAGCAGTCCCTTTATAGTCTGGAGAGGAGTCTAATGATCAGCAGCTGAGAGCCATTACCTCCGGTAATTGCTCAATTGCTCCTTACGCCGGGTAGCACGTCGGTAACGAGCATCTAATAGCTCACTGCTGTCTGACTCACTGTCCTGTGACTCCTCTCCACTGCTCCAAGGCATGACATCAGGAGCCCCCTTCCTTTGGCTTTCACCACTGCTCCATGCCTCAGGCGCCCCCTGGTGGCCAACCAGCCTCTCTGCGCCCTGCTCAGCGTCGGAACCCTGTCCAGGGTCCCCCACCTCCTCTTGAGCCGACTCAGAGGACACCTCGCTGTCGGAGTCTGGTGGCAGCGGCACCGGCACCGGCTGGGCCACAACAGAGACCTCACCGCGCCTACTCCGATACAGGCAGTATCATGGACGGCGTTGCAACAGACGCTACAGACTCATTACGTGCCAAAACCTTCCCGCCATGTGTGCCGCAAGGAATTCAACACACGGAACCAGAAAGCGGGAGAATCAATAAATCAATATGTTGCAGCCCTGCGTAAAGCAGCAACTCACTGCGAGTTCAGGGATCTGGACGAGCATATCTTAGCGCAGCTAATCTGTGGGTTAAGAGACATTTCACTACAAAAGAAGCTGTTGGCAAACCCGAATTTAACCCTACAGATAGCTCTAAACGAAGCAAGAGCGTCAGAGTCAGCGGAGAAATCATCGGTAACCATACAACGGGGGTTCAGCGTAAACCAGCCAGTACCAAGGCAAACCAGAGTTCACTACGAGGACACAAGCCCCGACTACGAGGATCCCGAGTTCGAGGACAGTCACCTGATGCGGAGCAGTCACATGAGGCCTGGGGGGAAACCCGGATTCCGTTTGCCGCCCTGCGCAAGTTGCGGAGGGAATCACCCCAGGTCTACCTGTAGGTTCAGGAACGTTGTTTGTTCGCACTGCAACAAACTTGGGCACATCGCACGAGTGTGCCGGAGCGAAGTCCCTGCCTCACGGCAGCCACCCATGTACCGCCAACAGAAGCCCAACCCAGGGGCTTGGCGAAATCAAAAAGGGCGCCCAGAGAGAAAATTCCCAAAGAGCTGAGCGAGCGTATCCCCAGAG
This sequence comes from Natrix helvetica, assembly GCF_964273705.1. Classification (NCBI taxonomy): domain Eukaryota; kingdom Metazoa; phylum Chordata; class Lepidosauria; order Squamata; family Natricidae; genus Natrix; species Natrix helvetica. The sequence goes on along the minus strand of NC_138551.1, from coordinate 42,107,048 downwards.
AGATTACACACAAGGAGCTGAGCGAGCGTATTCCCAGAGAGACTACACACAAAGAGCTGAGAGAGCGTTCTATCAAGACGCTCAACGAGAGTATTTTCAGGATATAGATGATGAGATAGAGTTGACCCAGAGAGAGGAATTGCGAACGTATCTCACAACAATAAGCCAGGTCCGCACCAAGCGGCCTAAAAAGCTGAAAGTCACAGTCCTCTTGGAGGGCTCACCTTGCGAGCTGGAAGTTGATACAGGATCGTCCCTGACGATCATTTCATGGGCATCCATGAAACAGGCTATCCCTAGCCTCAAAAAGAGCTAACTACACGCTCCAGACATCCTGCTACGAGACTACCAGGGGAACCGAGTCCCCATCGTAGGCCAAGGCACGTTCCAGATCCGTTTCAAGGACATCGTAGCCCAGCTGCCCGTGACCATCGCCAGCGCACCATTACAAAACCTCCTAGGACTGGATTGGTTTGAATCCTTGGGGCTAGAAGTCACCGGAATCAACGCTGTGGAAAACAGCAGCGCTGAGCAGATTTTTAAGGAGTTCGAGGATGTGTTCAGCCCCGGTCTTGGTAAGTATGTGGGTAAACCGATTTCATTCAATTTAGACCCCAAAGTGGCGCCAATCCGACTTAAACCGAGATGAGTGCCTTTTGCACTCCGCCCAAAAATAGATAAGGAAATAGATAAGTTAGTGGAGCAAGGAATCCTTGAGCCGGTGGATCACACGCGCTGGGAAACGCCCATCGTGACCCCAGTCAAACCAGACGGATCAGTCCGCATCTGCGCGGACTATAAATGCACAATTAATGTTGCGCTACAACAAAGCGCATATCCTGTGCCTGTAGTACAGCACTTATTGCACTCGTTGGGGCCAGGAAAGGTATTTGCAAAATTAGACATGGCACAAGCTTACCAGCAGCTGCCCGTTGATAGCGCCACAGCGGAGGCCCAAACTATAGTGACGCATAGAGGAGCATTCAAATGCAACCGGCTACAATTCGGTGTGAGTATTGCTCCAGGATTGTTCCAGAGCGTCATGGAACGACTTTTGCAAGGGATACCGGGAGTCGTCCCCTATTTTGACGACATCTTGGTGTCCGCTGCAAACGAGGAGCAATTAAATAAAAGAGTCAGAACTGTTTTGGCCAGAATCAGAGAAAAGGGTCTCCGCCTCAAAAAGGAAAAATGCCAAATTAACGTGCCTAGCGTAGAATTCCTGGGTTATAGAATCGATGGTCAGGGAATACACCCCACTTCAAAGAAAATTAAGGCGATCCAGGACGCCCCCACACCACGAAATCAGACCGAGTTGCAGGCCTTCCTCGGACTACTTAACTTCTACAGCGTTTTTCTGAGACAGAAGGCGACCGTTGCTGAGCCACTACACCGTCTACTCCAGAGGAACACACCATGGAAATGGGGACGATCCGAAGCAGCAGCTTTTGCCGGAGTAAAGCGCCTGCTCACCACTGACTCACTGTTAGTCCAATACAGCCAGACACTACCGCTGGTATTGACCTGCGACGCATCACCTTTTGGAGTCGGCGCAGTCCTCAGCCACCGGATGCCCGACGGAAAAGAAGCACCCATCGCCTTCTACTCCAGGACTCTTTCATCGGCCGAGAGGAATTACAGCCAGATGGACAGGGAAGCGCTAGCTGCTGTAGCTGGAGTAAAACGTTTCCACAAATACCTCTACGGCCGCGATTTTGAACTGATTAGAGATCACAAACCGCTGTTGGGACTTTTGGCGGGAAACCGCCCCACTCCAGTCTCCCTTTCTCCACGCATGACCAGGTGGACTGTTTTCCTGGCTGCGTACTCATACAAATTAATTCATCGACCGGGTTCCACTCTAGGACACGCAGACGCACTCAGCCGTTGCCCACTACCGGACCTTTTGCCAGACCCCACTCCCGAAGTGCCGGTGCTGCTCATTGATTGTTTGGACTCAGGACCGGTTTCTTCCTACGATGTTGCAAGGTTTTCTTCTAAAGACATGTTAATAAAGCAAGTTCAAACTTGGGTTTGGGGGGGGTGGCCGAAGGGAAACGTGGGCCCGGAATTCAAAGTGTTTTGGTCAAAACGGGACGAACTCTCAGTGTTACAAGGTTGCTTATTGTGGGGGGATCGAGTTGTTATTCCGTATGCTTTACGTAGGAATGTATTAGATGCTTTACATGTGGGTCATCCGGGGATTGTTAGGATGAAGGCGTTAGCAAGAAGTTACGTTTGGTGGCCAAACATGGACAAAGAAATAGAGGAATGGGTGGCCACTTGCGACCCATGCCAGGAATCGAGACCAGCACCCCCGGAAGCGCCCGCCACAGAATGGGAGAAGCCTAAAGCACCCTGGTCGCGAATACACATCGACTTCGCAGGGCCATTCCAAGGTCAGACTTTCCTTATAGTTGTGGATGCATACTCGAAATGGCTAGAAGTAGTCCTAATGACTTCAACCACGGCAGAGGCAGTCATTAAGGTTCTACGGCGACTTTTCGCCACTCATGGCCTGCCCGACCTCCTGGTCTCCGATAACGGGCCCCAGTTCACGGCCATGCAATTTGAGACATATCTAGCAGGTCAGGGAATTCGGCATGCCCTCGTCGCGCCATTCCATCCGGCGTCAAATGGACAGGCGGAGAGAATGGTGCGATTCGCAAAAGAGGCCCTCGCTAGGATGGGTCCAGGTGATTGGCAAACACGCATTGACCATTACCTCCTAATTCAGCATATTACCCCAAGCGCAACGACGGGTAGGAGCCCCGCTGAACTACTCATGGGCCGCCGTCTACGGTCTCACCTGGACCGTCTTCACCCAAATTACTCTGCCACAGCACCCCCAGACTCCACAAGCAAAATTCGGACCTTTTACCATAGGGGATTCAGTATACGCCCACAACTATGCAGGGGGAACATTGTGGATGCCGGCAAAGGTCATTGGCATCACGGGTCCACGATCGTATCTGTTGGAACTGGAAGATGGGCGGAACTGGAAAAGGCACATCGATCAACTTCGAGGTCGCCTAGCACACTCAGACCTTCGAACCGAGGACGAGAGCTACCTACTAACGCAAAGTCAGCCACTCGAGAGCCCCAACACAGAGAACTACGACACCTGCGAGCCCAGGTCTGAACAAGAGATCGAGCACGAAGCAGAGCAAACCCCAAGCAACGTAACCGAGCAGACTCCGGAACGCCCTAGCAACGAAGGCACGAAACCCCCCGAACGAGAAACAGAAAAAGCATCCGATCCTGCAACCACTTCTAACCAACCCGAACTGCGACGCTCCTCCCGAGTAAGGCAAACTCCAACATACCTAAAAGACTATGTTACTAACCGCAACGTTCCGTCTAGGAGGGGAGGGGTGTTAGATATTAACATATATCGGAGGAAGTCTCCTCTCTGGTCCGCTGCTACAGCGGGAAACAGGTATCGCTCTGATTGGTCGAGAGGCGTACCCGAGTACTATAAAAGGGGAACCCTCCGGCCACAGAGCAAGCTGGATCACTACTACTACTAATAAAGAGCTGTAAAGTCATTTCGTGTCCGCAGTCTGTTCTCTCCTTGCCCAGATCTAACAGTATATATGCAAGATCCTTTCTTAAATCACACAGCACTTTGAAATCTTCAAAGACATGGCTGAGGACAAAAGTGTTTAAAAACATTTCTCTATCCGGTATTTAGATCCCCCCCCCCCCCCCAATTTTATAGGTGTGGCGGGAGGGAGAGAATACTTTTATTAGACTTTCTAAGCCTGGGAACCATCTTCCCTGAAAAGACAATTTGCCCCTCCTCCCCCGCCCAAGCCTTGACAAGAATTTACCAGAAATATCGTCAAAACTGATGATCTGGTTCATAAGTCCTGAAGAAAGAATGATCTCATCAAAGACAGGAACGCTGCCACCAACAAGACCAGTGTTGCCTCCCTGAGGATTCACAGCCAAGTTCTTCTCATTGCAGTACCTGAAAAGGAAAACATTTTTTATTGTTTTAGAAGTTAAAAATGCTGCATCCATGACACAATTACCATACTTTTTGGAATATAATACACACTCCACCACCACCCCAAAGAGGGTGGAAATGTTGGTGCACCTTATACACTGAATACGGCCTTTTTTGGCCTCCTAAACCCTGCCCCACGCATCCCATTTTTCGCAAAATCTAGAGGGTTTAGGAGGCCTGCAGAGTGCTCCTAGGGGCCAGGGAGGGCAAAAACTATTTTTTCCTCTCTGAAATCTTGGTGCGTCTTATACTCCGGGATGTCTTATAGTCTGAAAAATACGATACTTTAGGTCTCCCCAAATCAAGTCAGAGTAAACTTTCTGGCTTCTAGTCAGAAAGTAGGTATGATTCCTATATTAACACATGGGAATGGCTAGCAGTGGGAGTTCATCCCAAATTCAGGAAATGAATTTTTCACTTTACAACCATTTGTTTAAAGGACCATTCGAAGTCATAAAAGCACTGAAAAATGCAATTTATCACAAATTCTTGTACTTAAGATCATCAAGGCATCCCCATGGTCATGTCATCCAAATTCAGGCATTTGACAACCAGCATGTATTTACAATGGTTGCAATGTCCTGGGATCATGTGATTTGCCATTTGGGACCTTCCCACCCTTTTGAGATGCAAGATTAAGGGAGGAAGCCAAATTTGCTTCATAACCACGTGATTCAGTTAACTACTAGTGATTCCCTTAACAATTATATCAAAAAGGTTGCAAAATCAAATGTGACTACTTAACAACCACCCTGCTTACTAACAAAAATTCTGGCCCCAATTGTATTGTATGTTGAGAACTACCTGTGTTGTCAGCATTTAGTGCACATTTGTACTAATGACTGACAGCATTTGGTACCTATTTAATTGATACTGCTTCTTCAAATGCTTGCATACATGGATGTGTAAATATGTCTTAGGAGAATCTGCATGTGATTTCTAGGAAAGTTGACATGCACAATTCCCTTTGACTATAGATGGTTCTATACACCATAAATGCATAGATGCTTCCTGACCAAAGGCTGATAGTGCTTCCAGTGAAAAGATACCATCATTTTTTCCACTTTTCGTGGAAAGGCTCCAGTAGTAAGAAAAAAATAGAAGAGTTGGGAAAATTTTGAAAGATTATAGTCAACACTATTTGAATCTTCTATAAAAGTCATTTGTCTGTGGGAGGGGATTAAACAAATGCATGCTGAGTCTGGAAGTAACCTACACAAATCCATCTATCTGGAAGCACAATTTTGACAGCATTTTTAAAAATCTATTTTAAGGTTAATGTCTTCTTAAAAACACAAGGCTGATATGGAGTATACTCTGGTGATTCCTTAATGTTGTCTCAGTTTCTCTTTTTAGACAAAGATTGAGTCAACTGAAAAGTATACAGAATTGTTCTGTATTCCCACATAAAAATTACTTGTTCATCAATTAAGAGACTGAGAAGATCCAGGAGCTAAATACTACTGTAACGTTCTATTTTCTTTATGTATCCTTTTAAACATCAATTCATTTATTATAAAAAAACATGCTTATATGAGTTTTCCCTACTTAATGAACCTTAAACCTTAATAACTAATGGCTCTTTATCTGCTTCAGACTTTATACTGATATAAAGGGAAATGAGGAAGGGAGGGATGGGGGAAAGGCCAGGAGGCTGCGGGAGAGGGAGATAGAGAGAGAGGAAGAGAGGTGGGGGAAGAGAGAGAGCGATGGAAAGAAGACTCTTCTTTAAAAACCACAATCCTAACTCCTGAACTACTCTTCAGAAATGTAACAGGAGGTGACTGTTTTACTTCATTCTGTACCCTGTTCTTCATATGTCTGTGGACAATACAGAAATAAGGCACGTTCTTCTGAATAACAATTTCTAACACTGTGCACTATGTTCAAAGAAACATGTTTACTTGAGAATCTGAGATACTTCCATTGTTGTCCGTGGCTTTAGCAGTACTGTACTGCAGCCTGCAATGGAAATAAGATGAAAGAATTCTATTACAAGTATGACTGAAGTCCAATTACCCAACCCTGCATGCATTGGGGTTAGATGGGGGAGGAAATTAACCCACCCAACCTCCCATTTTCCCATCATTTATTTCTTAGCTGCAAACAACAACAACCCAGAATAAAGATAGCTTCCCAATGCAATTTAGTTGGCATTACAGTATGGATACTCCTATGTAGTACAACCCCCCCCCTCTTCAATGCCATATTTATCCTTATAATGCTTTGACCTGTCCTATGCTGTTTGTAGAACTGCTTCATCAGGATGGCAACTCTAGAAATGTAATAAAACATTTAAAATGATTTACCTCTCACAGACTTTAGCCAGTCTACATTGAAAGGTTTGAGTTCCTCTGCATCTGTAATGACTCTCCCAGGCAAAAGGTGCTCAAAGAAAGTTAAATCAGAATCAGAAATATGGGCAAAGGGCAGCCTCTCTACCCCATATCGTTCACATGTGAGCATTACTTCCTGGAGATGAAGCTGGCTGGTGTGCAGATTTCTCTTAGCTATGTTGCTGATGCTCCACTGGAGAGAAGGTAAGAGCAGAAGTGTCTTCAATGGTTGTGTGGCTTTCTTCTCGATTTCGGATAGAGTAGCAGTGCTATTCCATATGCTCCTAGTTTTTCTCTGGCATCTGGTAACCAACCTGGGCACAGTCCCAATGTATTGAAATAGGCATGGCCGGACAAGGCTGGAAATAGCCATAACCAACCTGAAACACAAAAAATAACTGGATGGAATCCCTCTTTCCAAAAAGCTCCCATTACATTTTCCCTTTTAAAAAAAATGAAGACCATTTAAAATGTTTAGAAAGTCATAGTCATGGATAGGATCACATGACAGCAATTTGCTAAGCTACTCTACGTTGGATCAGGGACTAAAAATCAATCACAACTGACTTCACCAGCCCTGTTTATTTCTACATTGCTATGTAGGAGAAAATAATTTTCAATAAAGTATAATTACATTAACTATTAATAATTGCTTGTGCTCCCATACATTAATGGTCCTCATCCAAAATACAGTTCAGAATTTGAAATTAAGTTTTTACTATACGAGAAATAAATATGAAAACTTGTTTTTCAAAGCATGTACAATATGCAACATATCCTCAGAAATGGGCAAGGAAGCTGGTCTTTTTGGGTGGCCTCCCTCATTCAATCGGGGGACGCAAGGGGCATGGGGGACCACAGTCTCAGTGGGGAGGAGTCGGGAGATGACAGGAGCCTTACTCCTGAACCAGATCTCCTCTCTCAGAATTCGAGGATTCCCTCATTCCGGCCTCAGCATAACACCCTGGATATGGCATCCATTATTTCAGAGGCCATTGGACGGGGCATTGCAGTGGGACTCCCAACATAAATCTTCTTCTCATTCTACTCCACACAGGCATTCTTCTGCTTCCAGGAAGACCATAGTGAGAAGCCTTGTAAGTCCCACTTTGCCCATCTTCAAATTATTTCATCATTTTATTTAAGACCGTAGTTAAATGAATGCCCGTTTAACAGTGTGTCCCAATCTTGACAATTTCCAGATATAATATTTTAATTCCGGGTGCTTTAGAGCGCTCCACTTGGCAGCTCAGTGTGGCTGAGAATATTGCTAGCTGAAGTCCATCAAACGGACTTTGACACTTGGCTTGAACATCCTCCCACCTTTTATCCTTCTTCCTGCTAGTTGGAAAATATCAAAACTTGCACACTATTTTGTGACCTCGAACTGGCTTGCAATCGGATTTATTATTCTTTTTACGATTGCTAGGGCTTAAATGGGAAAGGGGACAAAACGAGGGGGGCGAGGCGGTGCTCGATGCGTGTTTTTTCATGGTAGTGGGAAAATCCTATCAGGCGTTTAGGGCGGGAGGAGCACGGGAATCGCAGGCCCTGGAGGAGAATTCTGATCGAGGGTAGCAGAGCGGTAGTGAAGGGAAAGGAAGGGAGGAGTGTCGTCAGGCGGAAGCTTCTTCTATGCGCCTCGCAAGCAGCAGCCATCTCCCTACTCACTTTTGCACCAGATCAGGGCCGACTTTCCCTTCTCGGGCAGATCCAGGCGCTGCCTTGTTCGCTCCGCCCCGTCTTTGCGGGAAAAGGAGCGACGCGCCACGTGGGCTCGCTTAAAGGCTCGTCGCCTAAGGTCGATTGACTCGATCGGGCGCTGATGTTGGTGGCGTCGCTGCTTCCCGATTTTCCCCTCGCGGCGCCGCAGCGCCACTTTTCATGTGCACCACCCACTCCGCCGATTCAGAACAGAAGCTTCTCAATCTATCCGTTCGTAGCCTCCGCCCAGGGCTGTCAAGGAGGCACTAGAAATACAATCGTTTGCCGTTTTAAAGTTTAACGAATGTATTAAATATTTTTTTAAAAAAAATTGGGAGAGGGGGGTTAATACGGTAATGTTGATATTCTGGTTAACTAGCTCGTATTAAAATAGCGGGTGCTTCGGAAGAGTCTGAAAGTGAAACTATATCTTGCCCCACCCACTCGGCTTTTGGGGCACAATTGAAAGGCGCGGGGGTGGGGAGGGGGTGGAGATAGAAATGTGTTCAATTTCCCTCTCATCCAGACTTTTAAATGTAACTGGAAAGTCAGTAGATAACATCAGTTCTCATTCTCAATTCAGCTTCAGGAACATTGAGGAGCGGTTAAGGCAGGGGTGTGCAAACTTGGGAACTTTAAGACTTGAGGACTTCAACTCCCGGGAGTTGAAGTCCTCAAGTCTTAAAGTTCCCAAGTTTGGACACCCCTAGATTAAGGCATTGGCCAAGCATGCAGCTGGGGCATTCTAGGAGTTGAAGTCCACACATCTTAAAAAGTTGCTGAGGTTGAGAAACTCTGGGTTAAGGTGTCAAGATTCAGAACTCAAACTGCAATCACCTGGTGATTCTAGATTGTGCTGGAACTATTTCTTGAATCCCCAGAGTTCTAGTCTTTCTGGAAGGCACAAAGTTGGCAGAAGCTGTGCTGTTAGATTACTCTTGCTGGATAGTAGCTACCATCCTAGATTTTACTAAGCTAGCATTCCGGGTTAAGATAATGCCATTAAAATCAAGAAGTTGTAAGATAATGATAGTGCTACCTGTTCTAGGATTCTCTCTACCCTGCACTGCTTTAATTAATCTACAGCCCAGTGAATTCTGAAAACTGAAAACAATTTTATTTCATTTTTATTTAAATAAACAATATTTAAATTGTAAACATATTTTTATATCATCTTTCCTTTTCCAACAAAGTTTGAAAAATGTTATTATGCTTTATGATGTTTATGTTTATCAGCGTAAACATTCAGAAGGTTAAAATAAAAAAAACTTGAGCACATTAAAACACTCCACAAGGCAATCATACTGGAGGTCCCATGTGAACAGAGAATGTGCCCCTGTGGACAAGGGATCATTCAAACCATAGCTCTGTAAGGGCTCAGACTCGTATCTTCTTACCACAGAAAAATATCACATAAATTCTGATTTCTTCTATGTAGTTATTACCATTAGATCAGCATCTCTGAACATAGCTAAATTCTGTTATACTATCTGTAAAGTTAGGCAGACTTTGGCTACCATCGATGATCCCATCATTAATTCCAATAACCATTATATTTTGTTCTATTTTATTTTAATGTTTTAATGTTTATTTTAGTGTCTAGCCATAATAAAAGATTGAAGTGAACTGAGTTCCAAAAAGAGATTTGTCATCAGGATTTTACTTGGATTTAAAATCTCCCAACTAAAATGAAAGTCACATTTATAAATATAAAGCTTAAGTGGAACAAAATTACAAAATCCTGTAATCATCCAAAGGAAGTATTGATCTGATAAATCATCCAATGCAGGGAGATTAATCATTAGAATAGTAAGAGCTGAATTTTACTCTTTAGAAATAGACAGGAAATTAAATATTGTTACTGAAATAATTGATAGAAGTGTGTTCAAAGTGGTTATGCCATCAACGTACAACCTTTAAGCTAGATGTTTTGAACAACAAGAATGGAAAAACTGATCAAAGACAATGATGATTCTTCCATAGTTTTCTATAAGATGATGTTAATACAGTGGTGAAAGTGGGTTAATTCCATTTCAAGTACCAGTTATACTCCAGATTTGGTGTAAAGCATAAAAGTGAAATGTAAACATTCAAAAGGGTGAAGGAATAGAGGTAAGGCTACGTAAAGACATGCATAGTAAGCTACCGTGATCTCAGTAGCTGGCTACCTTGAATACCTACAAGCTCACCTAATTAGCAGAACCAGATGTGGAAAGAGAGGAAAGGTTACGTACAGACATGCGCGTTAAACTGCCATGATCTCAAGTAGCCATTTATCTTTTAGCCCATTATCTCATCGAGCAGAGACAGGCCGTATCGGAGAGTTAAATTCAACCTTGGCTGGATAGCTTTCTGGATTCACAAGGGAAAAGGGAGCGAGGAAACCAAAGAACAATACTGTTGCTATCTGTGCTCTATTCTGCTTGTTGAAACTATATAAAAGCCAAATAAACTCTGCGTAGGCAGACAGACATTTTGGACACAACCTGCCGTTATGGATTTCTGAAACCTACAAAAGGGCTTCTGGAATGGAGTTTAAAATAAAAGTCAACTACGTAACTGAGTTTTCTTCCCAAGAACTTTGAAGCATGACTTCAAACCCTAGATAGAGATAAATGATAGATATCTAGATAGATAGAATTTTGTTTGCAAACAAATTCACTTCTAGTTTGTGCACTATTTTCTTTCTCAGAAACAAACAAAACATGTCCATATATTTGTTCTCAAAAATACTTTATTTATAATATACCTAATATATCCATAACATGATCAAAAATACATTTCACATTTTAATAAAAAGATTTATAATATTCTCTTCATTTACAAAGAAAACATAAACCTAGAGCTATGACTAGAAAATTTATGCTGTGACATTTATTTATGAAGAACAATGGGGAAAAGATAACATTTTTTGGAAAAGCGGAGTTCTTTATTTTTTAAAACATGTATCTAGCTCCTCACATTCAAGTTTCAATAATGAAACAGGATACTGTACAAGCAACATTCAAAATAGTTTCTCAAAAGACAAGAATCAAGGTGACAAGTTCAAAACCAGTAAGTATTTTAAAACTTCAAATATAAACTAGTTGGAATAAATGCAAAGCCTTTCAAAATAGACAAGTCAACATGGAATAATTGCTCAGTCCAATACCATTTTTCAAAAATTGGATGGTGAAATTTTACTCATTCAGTCACTCCTACTAAATACCTAATTCTTTAGGACTGAAGAATGAGTTTCAATCTTGTTTATGATAAATTAATCTAAGTTGCTTCTGGAACTATGTAGCAGCAGTAATTGTTGGTATTACATAAAAAGAGCCTTTACTATCAATCTATAATACTTTACTGACAGGAAAAACATAATTTAAAAGTAATTGCTATTGTAGTATAATGTCACTTTCTTCTAAATCTGGAATGGAAGGTTAAAAGCCATAATTACTATTTGTTAATAACTCAACTACTCATCTGTGAATTCTTACAAAAACTGCTGTCAATAAGAATGCATAATAACTGCTTTATTTGAGGCTAGAAAAACTGTGACTTGGCGCTATTATAAAACCTATGTAACATTGCTCAAGAATCCCATAAGGTACTCAATGTTTTTATTATGATACAATTGTAAAACAGAATTATCAAGCATCTGGCAGACTTTAAAAGATTAGTCAACTGATGCATCGCTACCTACAGAGGCACACTTTATTTTATAGCAGATCAATATAGTACACCCACAATTTCATCTTTATCTTTTGCTCTCTTCTAGGAATTTACCATAACTTAGTGCAGAGACTTGGTACAAAGCCTGCCTTCTAAAATTCCTTAATGTTGAAAACAGAACACTATACAGTGGTACCTTGGTACTCAACTGCTTTGAAACTCATCAAATTTGGTACTTGATGCATTCTGACGAGAAAATTTGTCCTGGTACTTGTTTGTTTAGGACTCAACACGCAAGGTGTCAGTTGCCTCATGATTCACTAACTTTTCCAGCCAAAACAAAGGGTGACCTGTCATAGTCCTTGCCCTGTGCACATCCCCTTGAAGTCTTATCTTAGCTTTTCCTCATCAGTACAGTTAAAGTGAAGTTTCTTTACTTTATTTAATCTATTTATTAATTTTTAGGTTTGTTTCTCATGTAAAGGAATGATATACAATCCTAGCTTTTTACATATTGACTTAAAATGTGCATTGTTTTTGGTTTGGGAACATATTAAATTTATTGACATTATTCCTTATGGGGAGAAAAAGGTTTGGGTACTCATTGCGCCTCCCAGAACCAACGAGTACCGAAGTACCACTGTATAGCAATACGACATTCCAGAAGCATATAAGGACCCTATAACATGAATACTACAATGTTATTTCTTCTCTCCTTCTTAGGAAAATAATGCAGTTTGCACTTTTAGAAAGCAAGTATAGTTACAGAAAACATAAAATGGTACAAAGAATATTGTAACTGAACTGCATTAGTAACTACAAAATTGTGTGTATAAAACTATAAGAATTTGCATTCTTTCAATAATAAAAACCGAGAGTTCTTTTTCTAAATGTAAACTAACGATTTTGAGGATTTTGCAACATTCTAGAGATCAGCTTTTCCAGATTGAAATGGGGTTCATTTTGATACTGCAGATGTAATGGTGACAATTGTTTAAAGAAAGATATTGATTGCTAACATTTCTGGCAACCATTTTTACATTACATGCTAAAACCAATTCTAGCAAATTAGGCAACTGGATATTTTCAAAAGCGCATTCCTCCCATTTAAACTGACTTCACTTTTTATTTTTTAAAAAATTAAAATATACTATTTAAAAGCTGAAGGTTGTATGGCAGAATCCTTGATGAACTAGTGTATGTTTTTGTTTAGCTGAACAGAATTGTCAGGTTCATGAATCATACAAAAGCATGCAAACCTTTACCTACCTATGAGAGAATGACAGATGGACAACAAAAAGCTCTGTGTGTGTGTGGTGTGTGTGTGTGTGTGTGTGTGTGTGTTGGGGGGGAATGCCTATCTCTTACCTGAGAAAATCAGAAAAGAATGCTAATATTTACAGTGGGTAGTAGAAAGTATCTCAGTGAAGTCAAAACATGAACGTACTGCATAACACTCTGTCAAACACTTTTGTGCAGTTATGGGAACATCTCATTTGCTAAAACTGTTATTCCCTGAAAACTAGTTTTCCTGGTCCTTTGTTAATCCAAAATTATTTTAAAATATTAAATCTTATTTTATGAGGGATTTATACTATACTGATGTCACAGGTATTGCTTATCAGCAGGAATGAGAGCAATGCATCCAGTTTCAAACCAGAATGAAGTTCAGAGGGGACAGTACACAGAAACAATGTGCATTTTGAAATAAGCATTGTGAATTCTCCTAATCAAAAACAAATTCTCTGTTCTTTTTGTAAAATATAACTTTACAAACTTATTTCCAAAGTGGCAAAATTGTACACTGAAAATCTCAACCCACTCCTTAACAGAATCAAATGTTGTACAAATGGAAAATCTACCTGAAAAAGTGAACTATGTGATTCTACATCTTATCAACAATGATAAAGATATTGATACTGGATTTAAAAGCCTTCATAAATGTATTGTGCAAGGCAAAGGTTTGCATAAAAAATTATGCAGCCTATCCTTCTCACATAACAGGACTCTTACTTCATTCTGAACCGGTTTCCCAATGCTCATTCCAAATCTCTAAAATAATTTTAGAGGATGCATTGGAAAATACAAGAGAAAACATGTCATTTCGCCAGTGAAATGGCACTGGTGAAAGCTTCCCAAAGTGACTACATTTTGTGACAACAAAAGATGCTATCTTATTCACATGAAAGGCCACAGGCAGTTTTCACAAGTTTCAGTATATAAGAAATTCCAGTGCAGATCTTTTCTTAAGTACTTCATATCTTTGATTGTAGTGACGAAGTGTACTTGTAACCCAAATAATCATCACTAATGAACTTCCTGTATCATTTATCACTTTTAACATTCATATGGTTAATAAAAAGAACACCTGCCTACTGCATTATTTCAGGCCGGACAAGATGGGTTGGTGATGAAAACAAAATATTGCAACATATGAATATATTAAAACATTTTTTCATACTATATATCATTTCTACTTCTTCTTCTTCTCCTGCGCACAGCGAGGACAGTACCTAAAAGAAGAGAAGCATATTTAGCCCAATATACTTCTGTGAAACCACTATTATTTGACAAAGGAATGAATTGATTTATGAATATATTAAGACCACTGGAGGTTTCATATCCTCTATTAATATTATCACAGACATATTCACTTCCCATATTTTCATTCATTCAATACATAGTTATCTCTGTATGTTAAGATATGTACTAACATCTTAGACCCACATAAGATATTTACAGTATATTATATGTGTGGATATGTAGTTTTTTTCAATTTGCCAATATAAATTTGCAAATACACAGGTGTAAACATCCTAGAATATAAGTGTCATAGATTTCAGTGATATTTGCAAATAAAGGAATATTAATTTCTTCATATAGCAATTTGCTGAATGACATACATTCCTAAATTCAGTGGAATGTTTCCCAACAAATACGCTTATAGTAATTGCATCAGACCACTTTTCCCTAAATTGGTAACTGACAGATATGTTGAGACTATAATTTCCAGCACATTCAGAAGGTTGCTAGATTGAAGAAAGATCACTTATATTATAAGCTCACATATCAAAGGATAACTCTTCTACAATTATTTAGAAAACACTGAATCAAATATATCTTGGCAACAGTATTTTCAACTTTCTTGGGACAAATGATCGATGAAGAAAATAGAACAAAAAGTAAACAATTCATGGTACATACCATTTTCCTTTGGGTTTGGTCGTGAGATCCACACAAGCAAAGTGAAACCATTCAATTGGACACTATATTTGGGGTTGAAAAAAAAATGAATGGCGTTTTGTTTTCCTCATCAGTCTTATGAGCAACACGAGTTTGGCTACCTAGTCCTTCCATATCATATGTAGAATAGCAAATTTTATTACAATATTCTTTCTTGCAAAATGCTGACATTGTAGAATTACTTGGCTTATTCTTTACAGCAAAGGAAACAGGAGTGCATTATCTGATGATATGTTCATGACTTCATAGTAATATGTATTCTGTGTGTTTGTGAGAGCGATGTAATATAAAATATGGAGCAATGATAGGCAGAGAATGTTAATGTGTAGGTTTAAAATTAAAAAATATAATTGAATTTTTCCAAAATTGTGTAACAAAGTCTGCAGAAACTCTCCATGGTGTTACTATGACTGATTTTTTTTTGTTTTGCATCTTCTTTTTCTTTCCTTTAAACCTAAATGTCAGTGTAATTTTAAATAGCTACGCTGCTTCTTCCACATTTGCAATAATAATTTTTGCAAAATAAATTGTATTTTCTGGAAGGGTACAAGATAACTCAATGTTCCAACACTTTGCAAGAACTTAGGATAGGTTTGTGATTTTATGAAGAATCCTATACTGGACTAGCAGTTGTTTTTGGTTTAGACAGCAAATTTCAACTCATAGTACAAATGAATACCATTTGTCATACTTTGGTTGATTTCAATACTCACATCGGGGTTGTCACACCCAATCATTTCTCCGTAAGATACTTGATGACACAAGCAGTATGTGGGTTCATTGGGATCCACTGGCATGTCCAAGACATCAGAAGGGTGAACCGATAGGATGGTATCAGCTAATTCAGATCTGCTATGATATAAATTCAATAGAACTGGGTGAATGGCAGTGACTCAGTAATTTACCATGTTAAGAATTTGTCATTAACTATAAGGGGTTTAAAAACTGAATTAAAGTCTTGCCAAACTAACTCTATTGCATTTTTTAAAATCAACAAATATCCTTAATGAATTATGAGAATGCTGTGCACCCTATATCATGATTTCAGCAAAACATCTGAAAAAGTATTCCATGATATTCTGATTAGCAAGTTGGCAAGATCTGGATGGGTTGACAATTAAGTGGTCAATATCCCTTCTATTTCTCAACATTTTTATTAATGACTTGAAAGAAAAGATAAGAACAGGCTTAACAAGCCTGCAGGCAAAATAAAATAGTACAAGTAGTCCTTGACTTACAACCATTTGTTTAGTGACCATTCAAAGTTAGAACGGCACTGACAAAAGTGACATGATCGTTTTTCACATTTACAACTATTGTAACACTCCCATGATCAACATTCAGATGCTTGGCAACTGACTCATGACAGTTGCAGTATTCTGGGGTCATGTGATCCGCCTTGCGACCATATGACAAGCAAAGTCAATGGAAAGCAAACCAGATTCAGTTAACAACTGTGTTGCTAAATTAACAACTGCAGTGATTCACTTAGCAACTGTGGCAGGAAAGGTTGTAAAATGGGGCAAAACTCACTTAACGGTCTCACTTAATATAAAAAAAATTAGGCTCAGTTGTGATCATAAGTCGAGGACTACCTGTATTAATAATGTTTCAAAGCCAGAAATAAAATTTAACACAATATTAATAAACAAGAAAGAGTTTAAGATACTGCAATGGGTTCAGAAAGGCTATGAGAATGATCAAAGAGCTGGAAAGTAAATTCTAGGAAGAGAGACTATTTCTGTGTTTTATTCTTTTGAAAAAAAAAGGTGAACAAGACAAGACTCTTGAAATCCCTGGAATAACATTCCAGGATACAAATATTTATGATTTTATGTTTAAATGTTATTGTCAACAGATCTTTTTCAAAGATGATACATAGCAGAAAGACACCATTATTGGTTTTTGAATAGATTAAACAATTTTCTGTACTGTTTTGCCTTGCTCCCACTCATAAATTCATGTCACCCAATAAAAATATTATCTTCCACTCTATTCAGTACAGCATAAGACAGAGTCACAAACCTATGGTTTTCTACTTCAATATGCATTTGCAATCATTTAGATGATGTCATTGGTATCTTTATGATACCTAGTTTCATTCATAATTAAATTTACAACTTAATCTCCTTGTAGTATCCATCAGCCCCATTGCACAAGATGTGATCACCTTCATTCAGATCTATTACATAATTATCAATGTTCTTTCATTCATTTCACTCCTTAATGCTTTCTACTTATTCCTTGTACATTCCAAACTGCAATCTTTTGTAAGCAGTGGGCATCACCAAACTGGCCCACAGACATTAACCTTTGTTGCCCACCATAGCTTTGGTCAAGCAAAGCTTTCACATGCCCCAACACTGGAAGTCTTTAAGAAGATGTTGGATAGCCATTTGTCTGAAATGGTAAAGGGTTTCCTGCCTAGGCAGGGGGTTGGACTAAAAGACCTCCAAGGTCCCTTCCAACTCTGCTATTGTATTGTATTGTATTGTATTGTATTGTATTGTATTGTATTGTATTGTATTGTATTGTATTGTATTTAGGAATTATAGGGAAGGTATACACTAGGTTATCAGCTGAATGACTTCTCCAGGCAACCCGAGAACCTGTTTTCTCCCATTTCACAACAATCCACTTGCCATGCCTCAGATGGAGGTGGAGTCACTGTCTTTCCACAGGGTACCACTTTGCACTTGCAGCAAATGGGAAACAGAGAAGAATAAGGGATTTTTCCCCTTCTGCTGCCTCCCTCTTCCTCGTAGCTCACTTGCTTCCTCTGTTCCTCTTCCTTTCAATGTACCTTCCCTTACCTGCTGAAAAATAGCCATTGTACTCAATTGGCCTATTTCTCTATGCCACATTTGAAAGTTTTCTGATAAAAAATGCCACTTGCCTGCCAGATAGCTTTGATCTGGTTTCAAATTGCCTACCAAGCATTACCAAAAGCCGGCAGCAAAAGGGAGGTCTACTATGTCTTCAACAAAAAGAAAACAAGCCATTTTGGAGCTGTGGTTAAGCGTGCAGACTAGAGGAGCAACTTAATGACATGTGTCACATTAAGTATTTCCTGCTAAAGGTATGGACAGTACCAATTCGTTTGGGCACATTTTGCCCATACGCTACAACTGCAACCAATGCTTAATTTTTTACCCCAAACACACTGGCACTACTCTCTGTGAGTAGGATATCTAAACTGGGGATTGATATTCCCAATAGCTGTTTTTTGCTCATTCTCCAACCCTTGCCAGATTGGGTGTTTTTTTTTAAAAAAAACCATCTGAACCAGCCAGAACAGAAGGCAAAAAACAAAGGCAAAATGGAGTTTCCCTTCTCTTTTTAAGCCTACCTGAAAAAACTTTCTTGCTTTTGATTAGTTATTCAGAGATTGGGTTCCTAAGCTTTACTTGTTTCTGTCCACTCTCTATAGACTGAAAGATCCAATTTGAATAATCTTGAAATCTTTTGTCTGAATGGGATTTTTCCTTCTCACCAAAAGCTATAATCCAAACATACTTCCCCTAGAATACTTCCATGGAGTCTGGAATGAAAAAGTGTTTCTACTGTAAATTGACTTGGGGGCAGGGGGAGGGACACCCATATCCAAAAACTCTACTCTGTACTAATTTCTAACCTTCGTTTTGGTTTCTTTTTCACTGGAGCATCTTCCTCTGATGTCCGCCGGCCTCGACCACGGGAGGTTTTCTTATCCTTTGGAATTCTTCCCTCTAAAAAAAAGTATTTTTGTTAAGTACATTTAAGAAAATAATATGATTTTGTTTTTAGACATGTGTGTATTAATATTATCACAGGAGGCTTTTCTCCAATGCCATTTTCAATTGAGAATTTTTCTCATAGGAATCCAAGCAAGGAGTAAGCTTTTCTTATAGGAAGTACTGTTATAAGGCACTTTCTTCAAGGCCACATTAATATGCTTCCCTCCTCTCCAATCATAAAGGAAGCATATTGATACAAACCAAGCTGCTCCTATAGCTTATTATTGCCCCATAGCACTGATGCTACTCTGACACTAAGTAATATAGCATAATTTCAGAACAGCATTTGGTGGATTCCCAAATCTCCTTCTCCTCCTACCCAGTATCACCTGCTGGCAGGACTTCAAATACAAATTAATGCAATGAGTAAGGCTGAGGGATTTAATCTATAATTTCATTGTTTTTTTTATTTATTCTTAATTTTCATTATTCACAGCTTGCTTCTCTAAACAAATAGATCCTGCAGGAATCTGGATGATCTCTAGAATGCAGTTTCTCTCAAATTGTTTCAGGGACTATCATTCTCTTGGCAGCTAAGGAGTCCTGTTACAGGAAGATTGCTATGTTTAATTCAAACTTCCTCTTCACAACATATGCCTAACTGAAAGCACAAATTTGAAGTACAGGTAGACCTTGACTTGTGACCACAATTGAGACCAAAATTTCCATTACTAAGCAAGGCAGTTGTTAAGTGAATTTTGCCCCATTTTACAACCTTTCTTGCTACTGTTAAGTGAATCACATAGTTAAGTTAGTAGAACGGTTGTTAAGTGAGTCTGACTTCCCCATTGTCTTGACCCCAGGATACTGCAATTGTCATAAATATGAGCAAGATGCTAAACAGTCAAATTTGATCACGTGATCCTGGGGATGCTGCAAGTCTTAAGTATGAAAAAAGAACATAAGTCACTTTTTTCAGTGCCACTGTAATTTCAAACAGTCACTAAACAAATGGTCAAGGACTACTTGTACAAAGTAGACATGCCAAATCAGAAAAATTGCATCCTTGGATCTTTCTCATTTTTCTCTTCTGAGGACAATTTATCTCTTAAATCATGTTTGGTTAGATAAATAGCCTTTTCTTTTTCCATTCCAGTATTTGAGTGTGTAATTATATCCTCAGTCATATGCTTCTACATATTACAAACTTTCCCCTACGCAAATATGTATACACACTCTAAAGACCAAGATTGTTGGCTGAGACTGATTAAAAAATTAATTCAAGTTCTAAAGACTCTATCATATTAGTCACATTATCCATACTTTTTAGGTTTTGTGTCACAGGGCTTTCAAAATCACTGCCTTCCAACTTATCCTTCAGATCAGCTTCAAATCGGGCAAGGTCAGCATCTAGTCGTCGAATGTGCTTGTCCACCTGAAACAGAGACAGATACACCACAGAGCTGAAGATTTTTTTCCCCCTTAAATAGTATTTAAATTAAAAATCAGACTGTTTTTCTATAATAAAAATATTAAATAGAATAGAATATAATTCTTTATTGGCCAAGTGTGATTGGACACACAAGGAATTTGTCTTTGGCACATCTGCTCTCAGTGTACATAAAAAGACAACATACATTCATCAAGAATCATAAGGTACGTCATTTAATGATAGTCATAGGGTATAAATAAGCAATCAGGAAACAATATCAATATAAATCTTAAGGATACTAGCAACAAAGTTACAGTCCTGCAGTCATAAGTGGGAGGAGATGAAGTTTGGGTATACATGTTTAGAAGGTAAAATAAGACTAGGTTTAAAGTACAAAGAAGCAGATTTTGATTGGATATCAGGGAGAATTTCCTAATCATAATAGCTGTTTAACAAAAGAACAAACTGTCTCAAGAGGCAGCATACTCTCTTTCACTGCAAGAATATAAACATAGCCTAAATGGCCGTCTGATGTTATAATAAGGGATTCTACATTAGAAGAGTGATGGCTAACCCTTTTGTCTTTGCGTGCCGAAAGTGTATGCCCCCACACCCATAATGCAATGCGTCTCTCTCCATTTTGGGCCTGAAGCCTCCTGGGACCAAAAACAGGCTGCGGGGAGAGCCCTGCCCCCCTCCCCACTGCACATATGCACATGTCTCATAATGAGTGGTAGAGACACAAAAATCAGCTGGCTAGTGGGAGGTGCGGTGAAGCTGAGCTGGGGCGACGTGCCATAGGTTTGCCATCACGGCACTGGATGATTAATAATGTCCCTTCCAACCATTACATTATTTATTTTAATTAAGCATTTTTAAGCAAAGAAAAAACAGGAAGAGAAAAAAAGAAAGCATCAAATAGATTAATGCTTAATTTATAAACAATATAGAAGTCACATTTTTCAATATTTCATTAATTAATTTGAAATAACTGAATATACAATATTCATATATTGTATACATTTTTATAATTTTACAAACCATTCAAAGTATTCATATGTTTTTCCCCATTTACTAATGCAATTAACAGGCTAACAGGCTGCTTGCTAGCTGTCCTGAAGCTTCATAGCAGTAACAAAATATATGTGATGGTTGCAATTTTTTTTCCAGAGATCATTAGTAACATTTTTCTATAAGTGCAGAAGGAAACATTATCATAAGAACGACAATTCTTTTTATTAAACAGAATCTATCAGTTATGTCTTAATGTCAAATGTACACAATATAGTTATTATAGCTGTCAATAAGCCAAGGTCAAAAATCACGACTTAATACAATATGTGAGTACCAATTGTTTCATAGCTGTTAATATATTCCTCAATGAAATTCTAATCAATAATCCACTCCAGAAATATGGCTGAAGAGATAATTTTGATAAATGTATTTTTGACAAATATAGTCGTCAGACACATTCACTCTATACTTCACATTTTTTACTATATCTCCATTCTGCAAAAGATTAAATGAGGAAATAGTACAATCTTATGCACAATCCCTGAATCAGAAAATTTATGATGATAGGTGTTAGTTGAAGTCCAGCACAGCATCTCCATTTGTCAGTGAACAGCTCCTAAATATTAAAAAAAAAAGTTGCCATCTGAAAAACAAACTAAAAGGCTAGATAAAAGATGTCATAAACATAGGCACTGTCTTGGGTCTTCTGCAGTATCATTGCTCTATTATTTAATCTTACCATCTCGTAGGTCTGCATGGCCAGCTGCACTTTGTCATCACTATATTCTTTGCATTTTGTATAAGCATTTTGGATCTTCTGCAAGATTTCTACTCTTTGCTCTGATGACAGATCCCGCACCGTTGAAATATATTGTGCAGCAAGACTATCAATTTCTGCTTTCTTGTCTGAAGGATAATGAGAAACAGTATAAGTATAAAACTGAAACTGCAATCCAAAAAGCCTCAAATAATTATCTAAGTAGAGAAATAAGAAAATGTGTTTCGATGCTGTAATTAGGAGTTCATTTACCAGGGGATGTTTTACTGATTTGGATTTATTTTCACAAACACAGTAATTATCTAATTGCATTTTATAACTGAAATGTTTCAGCAGCCATACAAAACAAAGCTTATTTTTTATTTTAAATACAAATTCATTTATTTTAAAATATAGGATGGAAATTCCAACCCTAAGATGTCATTTTAGAAGTCTTTAGCACTGCAATTTCAAAAATTTCAATATCTCAATCTCCAAAGAACTTACTTCACCCACAAACTCACTGGCAACCACCTCTTTACCACAAAATCTTTAAGCACACTACCAGATGGATGGAGCCTATTACTAAATACAGCATATGTGATTTGGGATGCTAAGCAAACACTAGCATTAGAAGAGAGCAGAAAAAAATCTCACTCTGCCTCCAAAAACCAGCTAGTTAAAGAAAGACTAATATATTATTAGACTCTCTGAATGTAAATGGCTAGAATAATAATTTTGAGGATTAAAACATTAAATTTCTGCTGGTAGAAGGAAGCATCCCTTTGTATTCAGACCTCTGAAATAGTTGGATTTAAACAACTTTTTTCCAACAATATAAATTCAAATACAGTACTTGTTTCCCATATGCAAGCAAATGACCAAAGTCAAAGAAATGGGCTACTTTTTGCTAATGATAGCACTGCAGCACCAGCACTTGTTTGTCCTTTAAAACATGTCACATACAAAAATAAAATATTCAATAATTTGATTCTTATCAGTCGTTATTGTCAAGATGAGGAAAATATTGACTTTTAGTTTTAAAATGTAAGGCGAGTCCTTAAACTTGTCTTCTCAGATCTGTCTGAATCTATCACCAAGTAAATATATATTACATCAAAAATGGGAAATCTTTCTATTAAAGACTCTATTGCATAGGAGCAAAATGAGAAATATATTGCTTTGAAGATAACATGGAAGATACAGCTTAAAACAAACAGTGAATGGGGGCTAGAACCAAAAGTATATAGTCATTTTTTTCTAATGCCTTTTTTATCTCGTTCTCTTTCTGATACTTTTTAACTCTCTTCCAAGAATAAAGTATAGGAGAGGATGTGTATCTCTTACCATGATTCTGATCTCTTGCGAAGGGCTTTTTAAATTAGACCAAAGGCTACATATGATCCTAAACTATCAGTTATATCCCTGCATTATATGAAAAAGATCTGCGGATTAGTATATTTCAATATACCTTCTGTTCTCTGATCCAGTTCACGCATAAGTTGGAAGTTTCTCTGTAATTCACAGGGCAGGTTTTCAATGCCTGAAAAAGAGATAGAAAGACTGAATTATTTTCATACCACAAACCTATTCAAATTAAATTTCTGACCACAAACAGTATCATTATGATATGTTCCCACCACACATCATTCCTAGTTGTGTATGCTGCTTAGTCTCATGGGTCCCAGTGTCTACGACTGGAAAACAAATATTTCTAGAGCCCAAAATACTTTAAAATCTCTGAATGAGAATTAAACATGGTAATTGTGGCTCATAAACACTGCTCACTTCATTAGTTCTCTTCACTAACATTCTTGCTGTCTCCGAAATGTTGTTATCAGAAGATATTAGCAGGGGTGGAAAAGCAGAAAAGCTAAAGTTGCAGCAATGTCACCATGCCATTTCCCTGTTTTCTAACAATATTCTGGATAATGGTAGAAGATATTGCTCAGACGTCTTTCACCAACTTTACTTCTATCATCAGCATGTATGATGCATTTTTGGCACAGAATATATTCCTTTTCCATTATGATAAAACATTTTCTGTATATTTGATGTCTCTTGACACTACACATTCTAATCCCGTGGACCCTTTTATCAATGCTGTTGGGTATCTGAGATAATTCCTTATCTTCACAGTGGTCCACCCTTCTCACAAAGCTTACTGTATTACTGAGTAAGGAGAGATTGAATGCGGTTTTCTATTGGAAAATGCATTAAAACCTTCTATGTGAACGATCCCTGTTATATGGAAGAGAAGTATAAAAGAGATCAGCAACATGCCAGACTCCAATTCTTCTACTGAAAGACCACTCATCCCATCCAGCCATGGGAATTTGTTGTTTCATAGACATTTCTGTTCTGGATGCTGAAGAGAAAAAAATATCAATAATGCCACTTCCTTCTTTCTTTTGTAATGAAACTACTGATCTTGTAGAGCAGCTCTTCCAGGAAGCTGATATGCCCATGTACTGTATCTACAAATGGGCTGCCAGCGACAGCAAGGTTCCTTACTTTCCTTCGCTCCTCTGTCAAATCCAATATTTTGCTTGCTTCTAAGGAAGTATCTTCAGCTTGTTACATTAATTTATTTACTTTTGTGATATTTCACTCCTGAAACTTTTTCCTTTTGTCTTTTTCTAATTAAAATGTGAGTTTCAGAGAATTCAGTGAACTGTACATTATTTCAGCTGCTTGCTCAAAGTTGTATCTCTCTGCCATTCATCTTTCATCTCTGTTTTCATGTAATAAAACGATCATTTCCTTGGAAAAAATTAAAAAATGACCAATAATATAATACGCTGATAGTCTACTTACTTTCAACCCTAGTTTAGTGCATATTCAGGGGTGGAGAAAAGCAGGATTCAACATCTTTCCTGTTGCAAGCACTGTTTTCCAGAGCCTAGACTAACCAATCACTGAACATAACATTTGATACTTTTTATACAGTAGAGGAAGCAATAGATCCCTTGCTGCAGGAAGGAGGTACAAAGATAGATGTGAGGGGCATCTCTCTTCCATTTCTTCAAAACTTCTCTTTTGCTCTTTTCTAGTGCAATAATTCAATATCAGCAATTCCCAAACCAAGTTCGGAGAACTCTAATGATGCGGCATGTTAGGCCTGAGCTTTACGTATTTGTAGGGACATACTTTTCTCCAGGAAAAGATATGAGGCATCCACATCCATGTTGGTATATGGATAAGCCTAACAAGGGGGGCAAACCGGATTCTCAACTCAACCTTTATACAGGTAGTCCTCGACTTACGACAATGGAGCCCAAAAATTATGTTGCTAAGCGAAACATTTGTTAAGTGAGTTTTGCCCCATTTTACAAACTTTCTTATTAAGTGAATCACGGTAATTGTTAATTTAAGAACATGGTTGACTTTGCTTGTCAGGTCATAAAAGGGAATTCACGTGACCCACTGCAACTGTCATAAATATAAACCAATTGGTAAGCATCCAAATTGTGATCACGACTACTGGGATGCTGCAATGCTGTGTGTGTGAAAAACAGTCATCAGTCCCTTTTCTCAGCACTATGATAACTTCGAACAGTCACTAAACAAACTGTGGTAAGTCGAGGACTACCTGTAGACCAGGGGTGTCCAAACTTGGGAACTTTAAGACTTGTGGACTTCAACTCCCAGAATTCCCCAGCCAGCATGGCTGGCTGGGGAATTCTGGGAGTTGAAGTCCACAAGTCTTAAAGTTCCCAAGTTTGGACACCCCTGCTGTAGACGGTGAATGCTGGACTTTAGGGACTTCTGGTTCTTTCCTCGGTGCCTCTTGGGAGTTTTTCCTCACTGCAGTTCTGAATGATAGCATTGGTGCCGACGTTTGCACAATTCTCTCGTCGGTATTGGGTATTGAAGGGAAGCTTGGGGTCGAACTCTTCTGAGCCAGTCAGAAGAATTGCAACTTCGCTTTTAAAAAAATCCGCGACGGCTCAATTGTTTCCAAGAGGGAAATCGTTAAAGGAGGGTTCGCTTTTGCTCTTGAAGGCAGAAAAAAGGAAATACTTTCATGGCCGCGACGCTGTTCAAAGAGAAGGCCTGTTGTAAAGGGGGCGGTCAGCCGGGAAAATGCTCCAAGTTTAAAGTTTAAAGTGTTTGTGTAACAAGCTTACAGGTGGCACTGAAGGGCGAGGAGCGCCGAGGCGGCCCCTACCGGCGAAGACCATCAACTACAGCCCCAGACCCGGCTGAATGTATTTTTCGGCGCCCACTTAGAGGTGTGACGCAGCAAAAATACCTCTGGTTAATCCCTCTCCGCAATTCCCCCTCCCAACACACACACACACACCGGGGCTATGACGCAGCTGTAACAGCCGGCGAGACCACGCGGCGCTTCAACCCTCCCCAACGCCGCACTCACTCACTGTCCAGGTAGTGCTCCAAATACAAGGCCGCTGCCGCCATCTCGAGTCAGCCAACCGCCAACCAACCGGCCGACGCCCACCTTTCAGCCGTCGCGCGCTCGGCGCTGTCACCCCAGCGCCTTCGCAATGGCCGGCCAAGCTTTCATCGCATAGTCACGAGGCGCCGCCACCGATTGGTCGCGCCGCCACCGTGCCGCCTATCAATGAGAAGGCGGGGACACGGACTGGAACGCCGGGAGCCGTCCGGGCAGAGCTTCTCCCCCAGCGGCCGAAGTTGGCTGGACGCTGGGAAGTTTGTACTTCATGGCCACCGGGCGCGCCTGCAAGGAAATACTTATCTCCTCCAAGCCCTTGCTTAATATCAAACGCAGCTTGGAGGCCTAACGTTCTCGGCTCGAAGCCTATTGTGGCCATTCGTATTTGTTTTGTTTTGTTTTCAAAGTAAAGAGGGTTCGCTCTCCTTGTCCTGTTCCGGCCACTGCCCTTTTTTTTCTTAAGACACGCCAACGAAGAGGAAATAAACTTAAAACGGGCTGCGAACTCTGCAAACCCTGGAGTGAAAATAGAGCTGGCAGGAGTATACTGGGAGTTGAAGTTTGAAGACCCCCGTTTTATTTGTCGTGGTTTAACTTGCAGAAATGGTTTGAAAAGATCCAATCCTTCCGATTACCCGCTTGGTTTATTGGAGCCAGCCAATCTCGTGCAGGGTCGCTGTGGGGCTAAATGAGGGAATGCCACGTGCTCAACCTTCGGCGTCCGAAGCAGAGGTTTGGCGTACCTAAGCATGAATAAAAATACTCGGATATATATATATCCAAATGGATCTTGGGACGTTCTCTGGCTAAATAAAAATACTGCATACCAGAGCCCTCCGCGATCGCTTCTCCTGCTTGTCTTGGAGTTACCACCCCGAATCCTGTATTTTAAAAAATGATTTCTAAAACCTATCTCGCAGCACGTGTGCAGTTTTTCCTACCCCCTGCAAATTAATCGGCGACTGTTTACACTCTGGATTTTTTTAGCAGGTAGCCCCCAAAAGACTTGGCGGTTAATAAATACGGTAGGTTAAGAGATAAAAGCGAGCCTAGAAGAGAAGCACCGGGCAATCGGCTTCCCTGCTACACCTTTCGTTAACTCGTAGTTCTTTTTGGTGCTCAAAAGGAAATCCGGGTCCCCGCGCCCCTCTTGTTTCTAGTTTCTAATTAAACCTTGCTTCTTGGCATTTTCCCAGGACTTCGTTTAAAGTTTGCGTGCTTCCGGTTTCACCTTCCTATTTGATTACCATGGCGACAGTGGGGCCGCTCTTCACGCCGGAAGAATCATCTCTATGACTCAAGCGCGGGAAGTTACAAGTTCGGTTACTTTTTTTTTGCCTCGGGTAGAGACTGGAAGGGTTTATCAATGGCGGGCCGTCGAGGGGCTTTGATTGTCTTGGAGGGGGTTGACCGAGCAGGCAAAAGCACACAGAGCCGAAGGCTCGTGGAGGCCCTCTGGGCAGGAGGGTACCAGGCCGAACTTCTCCGGTTTCCTGGTAAGTGAAGTGCAGACCTCGGAGTAGATACACAATGTAGGAATGGCGTCGCCTCTAATTTCGTTTGGAGAAAAATGATCTCGATAGAATGTCGCAGAGCAGACTGAAACTCAGTGGGTACAGCCCTTCAGAACCAAACAAGCATGGTTTAGATAGCATGGTTGAATTTATATTGAGCAACTAATAATAGAAGAAAGACATGCTAACACTAAGAGGGTTTTGCGATGGTGCTATTGATGGGGACAGTGTTGTACACCATCTGTGCTTTATTATAATCTATGATTAATCTACAGTTAATAAATACTCAAAAGCAATCCTGTCCTACACTTTTAAGCTTTTCTTTAAGCTCTTTCTATTGGAACACTTGGAACTAGCATTTTCAGCAGCTGCCAGCTGGTTCTATACAGAATATGCTTACATTTAATCAATTTCAGCATACTAGTGAGATTTTAAACAATGTTTCTTTTATTTCCACTGCAGATTATTTGATACAGTGGTGCCTCCGTACTCATTGTTAATTGGTTCCAGGAATAAGTGCCAAATTTTTCCATAAAGAATAATGCAGTGAATCACAAGGCAGCCGACACAAGT
Source organism: Natrix helvetica (assembly GCF_964273705.1). NCBI lineage: Eukaryota > Metazoa > Chordata > Lepidosauria > Squamata > Natricidae > Natrix > Natrix helvetica. The sequence goes on along the minus strand of NC_138551.1, from coordinate 42,078,676 downwards.
TTTAGCTTGTGCGTTGAGTATCAAACAAACAATGAGTACTTGGACAAAATGTTCATATCAAAATGCCTTGAGTACAAATTTCAATAAGTTTCAAAGCAGTTGAATATCAAGGCACCACTGTACATATAATATTTAACTAAATTAATACTCCATTAGGATCTTATTTTCATGTTCATTTGGATTATAGCACTAAAGAGGGAAAGGGCTCATACAGCTTTATTTCTTACTTCAAGACATGAAGTGTAACTAACAAACATGGAGTCATAGTTTTTGTATGTACTTATCAGTACTTTAATTACATATTGAAGTCATGCCATACTTTTCAACTGAATTTTGAGAGAAATGAAAATTATCAGATAAAGCAGTTGCACTTTATGTAATGCATGTTTAATGCATGTGGTGTATGTTTAAAGAGAAATAATTTGCAGACACCGAGGAAGTGTTATATTTCATTTTTTCCTATTTGTTTATTACAGAAAGGTCAACAGAAACTGGACAGCTAATAAGTTCTTACTTGGAAAAGAAAAACAATTTGGAGGACCACACAGTGCATCTACTGTTTTCTGCGAATCGTTGGGAGCAAGTGTAAGATACATTTTTATTTAGTACTAGGAGGTCCAAATATTTCCCATTAAATCCAATTTGATTTCACATTTTAATTCAGGAAAATTATGAAAGTATGACTTTCAAATATTGTGTTAGGCTGCAATTCTATGCTCTGTGTACAATATCCCAAGATCCAAAGTATTTTTAAATGCCTTTTCAGAAAAAAAAGGTGAAAGAAGCAGGTTAGAATTGATTATTGATATTAACCACTTGTTTCTATAAATTAGCGTCTAATTAAATTAGCAGCTGGTTTCATGCCTAAACTGGAACTAGAACTCCTGATCTCTCAATTTCTGGTCTTAAAACTGCATCAAATTGACTCTCAAAAACATAATCTAGTTTTTAAACTAAGTAACAAAATGAAGGCACTGAAAACTACGGTATTAGCAAAACACTTTTTACTGTCCTTGAAGAGCTGCCTAAGTGCCGGTGACTATATATGCCTTTAAAAATTATCCAACGAATTAATTGGTTATAAAACTCATTATAATTGGTTATAATTTTGAAGTAGCCTAATTTGTTTGGTATATTATCTTCATTATATTGAAGGATGTTATGAAACAATGCAGTCTTAAAAGTAATCTATATAAAGGAGAAGTACTGAAAGCTCCCATTTTGCACCATTGCTTTCTTTCGGAGTTCTTCCCTAAGATGTGTGAACATTGAGCCCTCCCACACACACTAAATGAATAGTCATTGAATGGTAGTATTGTAACTTAATCTATTTTTATTTTTGGTAAATAACATTCCATTCTCTTGTTCAGGCCATCTATTAAAGAAAAATTAAGCCAAGGTGTCACTCTAATAGTGGACAGATATGCCTTTTCTGGAGTAGCCTTCACAGGTGCAAAAGAAGTGAGTAAATCAGATATGTACCAGCCTAAAATTGTATCAAAATTTTATTTTATCCTTTCTAGCAGCAGTCTCTGGAAATCTGCTTGTTGACTTTTTATACATTTTGCAGTGTTGCAAAGTTTTGTTAGTATAAAAGGTTTAACAGGAAATCCATTCTAACATTAAAATTGCTTGCTGTATATGCTTATTTGTCTTTATTGGGCTCTGGTTTACTGGTTAAAGGCAGCTATAAATAAATAAAATTGAAACAGCCTGGCCTATTTAATCCTATTTAAACTCCCTAGAAAAGTAACATTTATCCTATATTGGGCTACTGTTCTCAAAAATCCCAGTCATAGTCAAGTATCTAAATATTATGGAAATTTTAGCAGAATAGACGATAGCCTTGGGGAAGAGTAGCAGTTTCTGGCACATCTGGTTGTACTGTATGTAAAGGTCTTATGTTCAAATATTTCTACAAGTTATAAACTGAGAAGATACAAACACTACAAAAATGCTTATCTGTTGAGAACTGAAAGTATGGACAGTAGTGAACAAATAGAACTATAATTTATCTTCCTATAATCTTAAATTGTTATTTGTTTACTGTTAAGTATTTACTACACCTCCTAATTCTCTCTGAACAGAACTTCTCTTTGGAATGGTGCAAGCAACCAGATGTGGGGCTTCCAAAGCCAGATTTGATCCTTTTTCTTCAATTGAGCACGTCGGAAGCAGCTAAACGAGGAGAATTTGGAAATGAACGCTATGAGAATACATCTTTTCAGGAGAAAGTTCTCCAGTGCTTTTACCATCTTATAAAAGATAAATCTTTAAACTGGAAGGTAAGAAATTAAATAGTAAAAAAAAGAATTAGCTAGTAGTACTTGCAGTTTTTGGTTAACCATAAGCTATTAGTTGTTTTAACTTTTTATGACTAGACGATGGAATGTGTCATTTCTCTCTAGCTGAAAAGCTGAATTTAGGGCATTCATTCAATGACACTTTTTTTTAGTTAAATAATAAATATTTTTGTATGTTTTGTTTTTGAATTTAGTTGATTGATGCTTCGAAGAGTGTAGAAGATTTGCACAAAGAAATTAAATCCTTCGCAGAAGAGGCTATGCAAGAAGCTCAGCACAAACCTCTAGGAGAACTATGGAAATGAAATTTACGTAACTCCTGAAAGTCAAGGCTTATTTAATCAAATTCTGCACTATTTGCACTCACATATTCAGTGAACCTATGTGTGTTTACCTATATTTGAGAGGCCAAGTAGGTTTCATTTGCTAATCTTTACTACTTATCAGTTCCGTTCCTCTACAGACTGGAGTTTTAGAAAAGTGAAGCTTGTCCTTTCATTAGAAAGCAATTTTGCAGGGACTCGCACCTGGAAAAAAAAGGAATGAATGCAGTAATATCTTCTATATTCCATTTAGATAAGACCTGATATGTTTAGTATTAAAGTTTTTCTATAAATATATTGAGTGAAATCATGTGTATGAGTGCATTAACTTTGTTCTCACTATAATAAGGTTTTGTGTGTGTTTGTAATATTCCATTGTAATATGTAGAGTAAGTATCGATAAAATATTTTGAAATATACAGTGGGCATGTTTGGCTAATGACATTTAATAATTTAAGGTATTAACAGTGTGAGTGAGTGTGTGTGTGTGTAGATTCTAAAGGAAGTTTGATGCCAATGATATAACATCTTAAAATAGTGTTTGTATGTATAGAGACTGGTAATAATCCTCCAAGCTGACAGACTCTTCCAAGCATTGTAGAAAAACAACCAGGTTAGTCTTTGGAAGACAAAAATCTGGTAGCATCATTTTAAATTAACATTTTATTCTATTGTATATTGAATTAAAGCAAAATAATAAACTTTTTTGTCCCAATTGATAAAACTTGTCAGGAATCTCTATTGGAAGAGTTTGAAATAGATCAATTTGGGGAATATCTTAATTGCTCATATGTGGCCTAAAATCTTAAAATAATTTCTGTTCCACCTTTTTATATTCTTATTTTATCCCAAGCAAAGCCATAATTATTATTGAATAACTTATTTAAATTCTTTAATATGTTAATATTCATGTTTTCTTATATTTTATGTGATTGATTTTATGTTCAAATGAAATTTCTAAAATAGTGGATATATTTTTTTCTTACAAGGTGAATATGAATGCTATTCATATACTATTATAGAATTTTAAAAATTGTTAGACTTAAGCAAATTCTTGATTATTTATTAAACTGGCAGGAATATGTTGTATTACAGAGGATTATAATAACTAGCAATTTCAACCAATAATTTTCCCCTTTATTTCAATTCCTTGAATTTTATTATTCACACATGCAACCACTGACATTCCAATAATTAAACATCGGCTGAACATAGATTGAAGCAATAGTGATTTGTAAATTAACGCTTTAATAAACAAAAAATTTCAAAACAAAATATCTTTAACACTGTCCTGTAAGTTTCTTGCAGCGTAACAGTTGAAGTGAGATAATCTAATTACAGGAAGTCCTTGAGTTACGATCACAATTGAGGCCAAAATGTATGTTGCTAAGTGAAACAATAGTTAAGTGAGTTTTGTCCCATTTTGCAACCTTCTTGCCAGTTGTTAAGAGAATCACTGTAGTTAAGTTAGTAACATTGTCTTCCCCATAGCTTTGCTTGTCAGGTCACAAAAGGTGATCACATGACCTTGGGACACAGCAATGGTCATAAATATGAACCAGTTGCCAATTGTCAGAATTTTGATCATGAGGATGCTGCAAAGATTGTAACTGAAAAATAGTCATGTCATTTTTTCAGTGCTGGTCATTAAATGAACTGTTGTACGTCGAGGACAACCTGTCCTTGATTTGTTAAATTTTGCAAGATTGTAATTTTGAACCCTGCACTTCAATCTAATATACTTCTGGGAAGAGATAATTAAATCTTATTACTATGTAATCCATCACATCGTTAGGTTTTTTTTGCTAATATCTCTGATTGCTTCAAGTTGCTTCATTTGTTGCAAACTTCAGATTTTGCTATTTTATTTTTAATGTATTTATTTGCTATTTTAACCAATGATACTCTGCTAAATTTACTGTACATTACAGGCATTTTAACACTTAAGTTATTAGCTTCACTTGGTGAGCAATATCTAACATTTGCCAATTCTCTCAGACGTCCTATTACATCTTTTATTAAAATAAAGAACTTCTCCCATTCCAATTTAAGCCCCATTTGAATTCTTGAAAACAGATGCTTGATTGAAGTCTTTTGAATAACAATGTATTAAAGAACTTGGTTTGCATTTGTTTCATTGCCCTCTATTGGAAGAGGATGGCTGATTCCTTGTTTTAGTTCTTATATGTTAAATTTTTTTGCAAAGCACCTCCAGGATATTTTGTATTTGGAGGAATATTTATCTATTTTTGGGCAACTGCGCATGTGCGTGGAGTGTGCGTTTGGCACACACATGAGTGAAGCTAGGTGGACAAAATTGTGCGCACACTGAACCAGCAGTAATGCTGGCAGCAACCCACCCTGATATGAAGGCTAAACTACCTTCCCCGAGGTCTATAACATGATGGCTTATCTTTTCTGGAGTGAACGCCCAAAGTGCAAGCACGCAGATGTGCGCGACCCTGCATACACCATGCCCCCCCACATAAGCATGCGTGGCCCCCATGCATGCACACACAGCTCCCTGCATGCCCCTACTTCCATGCATGTGTGTGCGGCTTCCCCGCATGTGGCCATGCACACGCGCCCCTCGCATCTGCGTGGGGCCCCTGCACGCACCCCGTACATGCATGGCAGAGACCCGATAACTAGCTGGCTGGTGGCGCACTCGTGTGGTGGAGCTGAACTAGGGCAACGGTTCGCGTGCCTACAGAGAGGGCTATGCCATAGGTTCACCATCAAGGGTTTATAGAATTCGTAGGTAATTAGGATTTGTTTTTAATTGTGTGTGTTCCATTGTCTGTCTTGAAAATTCCTCAAGGAATTATTTGGTTATAAGATACAAATCTGCAGAGACATATGCAAGGAACTGCCTTATTTTCCTTCCTCTTTTTGGTACTTCTTTTATATGAATTATATATCTGATTTACATTTAATGTGTTTAAATTATGTATTCAAATGTTAAATTTTGTGTGTAGTTTTTGCTACTATGTTCTTCAAATTCAATTTTTGTCCCCCAATTATTAAAGGGAGAGGCTTGGTGCGGAAAAAAGTACCAGGAATACAAAAAGCCTTTTTAAATTTGTTTTATTCAGATACAAATTGAAAGCAGTTGATGAATGAAACACAATCCGACCATGCTCTTCTTCCAAAAGAAGGAGAAGCACAGCAAGCTATAACAATGACAAATAAGCAACATGGCTCGAATTTGATTTCTAGTAGCTAAATAGGCAACTGGACCTACTGTATGCAGTTACTTTATAGATGGCTATAGTACCATCTGTAGTTTGACAGTTCTGCTTATAAATGCAGGCAAGAATGCTTTGTAAACATATTTGCCACTGCAACATCCATTGATTGAGCTAATGCTTGGAACTGATGGGGTTCTTGCCAGCCATTCCTATCTTTTAGAAACAAAGGAACTCTTCTGCTATTTTGGAACACAATAGGCTGGAAATCCTGGCCAGAAAGCTAATCATCTGGGGGACGCAGAATTTGCTCTAAGTTTCTTTAGAATTTCATATTAAGAACTGGAACAAATGAAAAACAAAGACACAAAATATAAATAGCCTTGTGTAGTATTTTCAAAAAAGGGAAGATGAGCACACACCTTTGGCCTAAAATTGTGATTTAAAAATAGCTGTTAACGCAAGATTTATGTTCATGTGCAGTCTAAACTTTATTAAAAGGAGGAATCAGAAGTACTTTCGATTTGTGAGCTAATGGATGTTTTCACCTCATTTTATTAAATAGCAGCCATATTTTAATACAAAATAGAAAAAGGTCCAAATGAAAATTAGCTATAACGAAGCAAAATCTGAATAACACCATTCTGTTTGTGCATACTATGACAAGAGTCAAGTGAGTAACAGAGTCTTCCATATTATATAGTGATGTTCTCTTGTCATCTTTAGAACATATGTTAACATGTTCCGTATGATATGCTCTTGTGATTGCTAGAATGCAGACCATTATATTTTTAAAAATAAATTGCAACATTGAAACCAAAAGTATGGAAGCACTGTATTGGAGAAAATCTAAAGTACAAGTTGGAACATTTGGTGCAGTCAATCTTGAGAGAGTTTATGGCCCCAAATAATTCAGAATATGGCCTGCTAGTTAGGGAGACATAATGCAGAGACATGTCTCACAGCTGTTATGCTGGTTTTCATTTCACACTATAAAAATGGGAACAGAAGTTAATAAGACCCCCTAATAATAGAGAGACTTAAGCCAAACACTCCGAAGGGCTTTTACTATTATAGTCAAGCCTTTGTGCCTGTTCCTATGAAAATAATTTCCAGCTCCTAGGAAACTTTGCATCCAGTTCCCGTGGATATCCTTGCACTGAGAAAGTAACTAAAGCTATTAAGGCCTTAATGACGACCCGTTTTCTTGATCCCACTGCAAAAATCCACTCTGCTCCAAGGTTGCACAGAATGCTGGGGTAAATGGGAGGCAAGGATGTCAACAAGCACCTATGAAAGCTGGTAGCCCGAGGCTCTCCAAGGAGCTCCCCTCCCCCCTCAACCCAAATTGGCAGTTATTGTCGTTTCTTTTGTTAGAGTGATAAGATTTCAAAATCTTCATCCTCTGAATCAAAGAATCTTTCCAATCTGTCTGCATCAGAAGAATCTACAAGAGACGAATGATTTATATGCTTCGGTATTACATTTAGACTGTTCCCACAACACATTTAATCATAATTAAATATAAACTATATTTATAAATATAAATATAAACTATGCAAAACACCAGCTGTGAGAATCTGAATAATAAAAACACTAGGCAATGCCAGATAGTTTTTACTTTACTTTACTTTTATTTAGATTTTTATACCGCCCCCTCTCTCCAAAGGTTTATTATTTTTAGCAAATGCATACAGTCTATAGTAGTTCAATTTGTATCAGCCAAAGTACATGGGCAGAATGATTGCTTAGCCTTCCTTATCTATTTTCAGATATTTTTACAGGGATAAAAAGCTAAAGTACAGCAAAAATCCTGCAAGAGCAGCTCCTCTTTGCAGGATTTAGAAGTAATTGTTTTATTTTATTTCTTTATTTATTTATTTATTTATTTATTTATTTATTTATTTATTTATTTATTTCGATTTATCAGTCGCCCCCTCTCCGCAAAGGGACTCGGGGCGACATACAATTAAATCAAAATGCAAGTGTGGCATGGAGGAGGTGACATCAATATTTGACAGTCAAATACAAATGGAAGCCACTAGGTTCAAATAAATAACAATAAATTAAAACAGTTAAAACCCCAAAATTTACGTTGTCTCCCATCCAGACCCGTACGGCTTCCAAACACCGGGACATCACTTCGACGGCCTCGTTGGGGTGGTTTGGGGTGGAAATGTACAGCTGTGTATCATCAGCGTACAGATGGTATCCCACCCCAAAACCACAGATGATCTCGCCCAGCAGCTTCATGTATGCATTGAACAGGAGAGGTGAGAGGACCGACCCCTGCGGCACCCAAGTGAGCGGCCTCAGGGTCGACCTCTGCTCCCCTGCCAACACACATTGCGTCCGGTCGGAGAGGTAGGAGCGGAACCACCGCAACACGGTGCCCCCTACCCCCAACCCCCCCAGCCAGCGCAGTAGGATACCATGGTCGATGGTATCAAAAGCCGCTGAGAGATCTAATAGGACCAGGATAGAGGAGCAGCCCCTATCTCTGGCCCTCCAGAGATCATCCACCAACGCGACCAAGGCCATCTCCGTGCTATGCCCGGGCCGGAAGCCGGACTGGCGCGGGTCTAGATACTCAAATTCCTCCAGGTGACGTGGGAACTGCTGAGCTACCACACTCTCTACAACCTTTGTTAAAAAAGGATAAATCACTGCATTTTATGAAACAATAACAATGTAGTGAATAAGGAGGATGACTCCCAGGGCAGAAGACTTGCCTCACCAAATGTGAGTCCAGGAGAAAAAAAATGTTTTGAGAAAATGCTTCAGACAGCCACCATCTCCAATTTGTATGAAGATAAAAGGGAGGGAAGATCTGTTAAATCTTCAGGATTCTGTTACTATAGCTCGGGGGGTGTCAAACTCAAGGCCCACAGGCCGGATGCGACCTATGAGGTGCTTAGATCTGGCCCGGAGGGATGCCCTGGAAATAGTGAAGGACCAGCCCGTAGTGCCTCTGCCAGCAAAAACAGAGCCCAGGAGGACTATGTGTGCCCCTCTGGGTTCTGTTTTTGCTGGCAGAGGGCTGCAGGAGGAGCCCCAGCCCTGCCTAGGCCACCACAGGTGCTCCCAACATGAGTAGCATTGAGCTGGCCACGCCCACCCTGGCCATGTCCACCCGGTCCCCCTAGGGTCAAACAACCCTGATGCGGCCTTCAATGAAATCTAGTTTGACACCCCTGCTATAGCTGTTCTGATAAAAGTAGCTTTAGATCTGCATAATGTTTGTTTCATAGTCTAGTTATCTGATACAGCTGACATTAGAATATTATAGTATGGAACTGCATCTAAAAACAATCCCAATGATTTTTAAAGATCAAATATCAATTTTGAAAACTGGTATCTTTCTTAGGCAATAAAAAATATCTCCAAATATTAAAACTCCTTTATTTAGTTCTTGAGAATGTGGTGGCACAGCAATTTCCACGACACCTTGACGAATCCGAATATCTAGACCCACGCCAGTCCGGCTTCCGACCCGGGCACAGCACAGAGACAGCCTTGGTCGCGCTGGTTGATGATCTCTGGAGGGCCAGAGATAGAGGTTGTTCCTCTATCCTGGTCCTATTAGACCTCTCAGCGGCTTTTGATACCATCGACCATGGTATCCTATTGCGCCGGCTGGAGGGGATGGGAGTCGGAGGCACTGTTTTACGGTGGTTCGGCTCCTACCTCTCCGACCGGTCGCAATGTGTGTTGACGGGGGGGGCAGAGGTCGACCCTGAGGTCACTCACTTGTGGGGTGCCACAGGGGTCGGTCCTCTCACCCCTCCTGTTCAACACATATGTGAAGCCGCTGGGAGAGATCATCCGTGGTTTTGGGGTTGAATACCATCTGTACGCTGATGATACTCAGCTGTACGTTTCAACCCCAAATCACCCCAGCGAGGCTGTCGAAGTGATGTCCCGGTGTTTGGAAGCCGTCGGGGTCTGGATGGGGGACAACAGACTCAAACTCAACCCCTCCAAGACTGAGTGGCTGTGGCTACCGGCATCTCGGTTCAGTCAGCTGACTCCAACGCTGGCCATAGGGGGCGAACAACTGCCCCCTGTGGAACGGGCGCACAATTTGGGCGTCCTCCTTGATGCCCGGCTGTCAATGGACGACCATGTGGCAGCCGTGGCTAGGGGGGCGTTCCACCAGGTTCGCCTGGTGCGCCAATTGCGCCCCCTTCTGGACCGGGATGCCCTACGCACGGTCACTCATGCACTGGTGACGTCTCGCCTGGACTACTGTAATGCTCTCTACATGGGGCTTCCCTTGGGACGCGCACGAAGACTGCAGCTAGTCCAGAACGCAGCCGCGCGGGCAGTCATGGGGAGTACTAGGTACTCCCACGTAACACCGCTCCTGCGCGAGCTGCACTGGCTACCTGTGGTCTTTCGGGTGCGTTTCAAGGTTTTGACCACCATCTTTAAAGCGCTCCATGGCATAGGGCCTAGTTACCTGCGGGATCGCATCCTCCCACATACATCCCTGCGGCCAATTCGCTCTCACAGGGAGGGGCTTCTCCTGGTGCCGTCCACTAGGCAATGCCAACGGGCGACACCAAGGAGTAGGGCCTTCTCTGTGATGGGCCCAACCCTCTGGAATGACCTCCCCCCCGACATTAGAACCACCACTGACTTCCGCTCCTTCCGGCAGAAACTGAAGACTCACCTGTTCCGACTGGCTGGTCTGGCATAATTCTTAACGTCTACCTCCTGGCATATATATTTCCTACTGGTTTTTTAGGGGACTTAATTTTATAAGACACTGGGGTTTTAAACTTTGTATATTTTATATTATTTATTTAGCAATTACAGTTCTGTCTCTTTTATCCTCCTCTTATTTATGTATTTATCCATTTAATAATTTTTAATTGTTATTATGTATGATGTTTTTGATATGGACTGTACACCGCCCCGAGTCCCTTTTGGGAGAGGGGGCGGTCTAGAAGTGCTAGAAGTGCTAATTCATACAGCGTTCATTCCTTCTATAACCAAATAAATGAACATTACCTGGAGTGAGATTCAAGACATCAGGACTAGAGAAGTGTGAAGGCTGATGTTCTATTAGTTCAAACATGGGAAGGGCTCCTCTAATCAGTGACAACTGTTAGAAATGTATTAAAAACAGTTATACTCCTTTGCTATTTCTAGCGGTATTGAATATTTGATATAAATAATGCACCTTCAGCTCACAGTTTCACTTATAGAACAAATTATTTTCCAGTCTTTATGATTGTAAAGACTTGCTTAAAATGTGTGAATGCACAGCATATAGCAATACTAAAAAATGTTCTTCTGAAAAGTATAGTAGTTTTACATATTTGGTATAATTCTCTTCAGCTTCCAACAATAAAAAAGAACAAAATAATAAAAACACAGGAAAATATACTGTATTTGAGAATAGAATATACACAGTCCCACTTAAGGAACACAAATTAATGCAGCCGGCAAGACAGCAACTTTCAAGTGAGATTTGAACCCAAGGAGGGGCAAATTTATAGTTTAATTTCACTGTTTTTCATTACATTCATCTATCCTTAACTTGTACAAATTTGAATACTATATATTTTTGTGTGCATTTTCCCCTAACATGCAGAGTTGCAAATGCAATTTTCTTTAAAGATGCATTGTTGTATTACAAATTGCCTCTAAAATGAGAATTAGTGCAGATGCTGGAAAACCAGGAATTTTGTTTTTTATGTGTATTAGTGAAAAGTATGCTTATTTATATTAATCATATTTATATCCACTAGCTCACCAAGGGAGACCTATTGGATGAGTTTACTTTTTTAAACCTTTCCCCCCATTCCTCTAATGTACAATTTAGGTTCCCCTTCCTTTTTTCCACTATTGATTTAATATACAAAAGTAGGAAAGTTGTTAATGTCACAAATCAAGTCTGCATGCCTTTTAAAGAATTTAGGTCATTTAGACTTTGCTACTGTGTAATATTTTCTTGTTCCATCCTCTTTAAATACCAAAAAATGTTAGCTTCTTGAAAGCGAAAGCAATGCTAGAAGTGCTACAACTAAGCTAGTTCTCAAAGCCTCTCTAGAGATTTAAAAGCTAGTAATAATATTATTTTACTGTCTAAACAATTTCATATTCCATTGTTGAACTTTCTATCCAATTATTTTAGTGTAACCTAAAATCTATTTTGCATTTAAATACAACTGGCATGGAAATACTGTTTCTAGCACACTATCATTACATTAATACTTTAATAATAGACTAAAGGATTTCCACTACAATAGCCAGCTCTTTACCCTATTTTGCATATTTATTTTTGAAACTACATTCCCAAAGTTCCTTATGTAGGATATGACTTTAATGCGCCTTATATGAAATGCAGAAAAATATTGGGCTTTAATCTCAAGCAAATAGGATGGATAATTGTGGCTAGCTGAGGCCCTGTTGATTTTAATGAAACTTGCAAAATGACTAATTGAGATATGGTTATTTCATGTTGCATCATTTAATGCTTCAGAGTTTAGATGATTTATTTCGGGTACCTTACAGATCTCATGATTTCAAGCAGAAACTTGGGAGAATATCCTGGTGATCATGTGAGCAGTTCTGTTGAGTACCTGGTGCTCACTGGCAATAGGGGATGATGCAGACATTTGCTGAGACCAGCCTCCCTGTATTGGCAGATGGCTCCCTAGTGGACTGAGGAGCTCCTGGTAAGTGACGAGGCCAAAGAAATGTCTGGAGTGGGTGAAGAGGAATTTATTTTCCTCTTTGAGTGTGTTGGTAGGCTATTGGCCAGTGCTCTTGTTTAAAGTAACCGGCTCTCTTCTTGGAAGGTGGTGGAAGGCAGATTTCCCACCCAGCTACTAGGACCAGTTTGCACAGTACATTACACATAAAGTTAGACATTACAAATTCAATTTCCTGTTTTTTAAACATTTCCCCCTCTTGTCTCTTCATGAAAGGGTGGAGTTTCTGTGGCTTAGATGGCCACCCCATGCCCATTCCTGGTTCTTCTACAGATCTGTCCTTTCTGAAAGAAACTCCCATCTTCCCTCTTTAATAGGCTTTCCTAGATTCAACCATTTTTGACAACTTTCACCCTGACTCCAAAAAGGAAAGATTTATTAGAGGGCAATTATATAGCACCCTCCAAGAGGAGGATTATCTGGATCCTTTGAAAACATGGGACAAAACCAGCATTGATTTCTTACATAAACAATTAAATAATTCCATGGTAAATCTTAGATCTTGTTTACCAGATGCGTCAAGATAACAGAAGTACTTTTATTTGTACATTTCCCATATTTTATCACTTTAAAAAAAAACAATTATTCCAATGGATAACTCCGAAGGAGATAAAACATTGTCAATATCAAATAAAGTTGTCAGTATCATATAAGTCCAATAAACCAGCCATAACCATAAAGCCCACAGATTCATCTATCCTACAATAGTAAAATATACAATAGTATAATTAGGCAATCCAGAAAAGCTGTCTCCTCTAAGAAAGATATCCAACAGAGCTAACATAAGATGACATTGGCAATAGATATCTTGACAAGATTGGTAGACATTTAAAAATAACTCATTTTATCCTAACTCTTCCAAATGCATTTACACACACACACACACACACACACACACACACACACACATCAGATGTTGCCCTAGTCATACATTCTGACCATTTTGGGGGTTTGTTTGTTTGTTTGTTTTTTACAAAAAAAGCTACATACAAACCTTCTTGATTTGCTGGCACCAGTCACTGAAGTCTTCTTCTTTCTTGCAGAAGAATCCCTATAATGGCAATATTTTTATTATTCTAAAACAGATTCAAATTAAGTAGACCCCTATTAGATAAGTCATGACTCTTTCTCCTCCAGCATTCAGTATTGCAGAGTGGCCAATAGATGTATTTGGAAAGCTCACAAGCTTGTACTTGGAGGACAATATGAATTCCCAGTAACTATATTTAAGACATGCTGCTTATGATTCCATCCACATCAGTAGGCATTGATAATCTCATTGTTCATCAACTTGACCAGTTTCCTCTAAAACCACCCCAACATATTGCCTTTATATTTACAAGGAGAACATTCTATATTTAGTTAGATTATGTGTGAAATTATGTCTGTCCTGAATCTCCCTACATTAAATTTCAATGGATGATCTTTACTTGTAATATAGTAATATAATGTAAAGAATATGGCATCTGACCATTCATTTGTCTAGACTTCTCTAGGATACTTGTCTCTCTTCTGTTACTCCGTAATCTAAAAGCCTCAACTATTGTAATCTGGAAATAATTATTTCTCATGCTTCAGAACAGGAATATATTTAATTTTATGATGAAAAGGGAGAGCACAACAGAATACCTTCATAAAGAGAGGAATTGGTAGCTAACTAGAGCAGGGGTCTCCAACCTTGGCCACTATAAGACTTGTGGACTTCAACTCCCAGAATTCCTCACCCAGGTTCACTGGCTCAGGAATTCTGAGAGTTGAAGTCCACAAGCTTTAAAGTCGCCAAGGTTAGAGACCCCTGAACTAGAGGATTGTCCGAAACCAGGAAACTTCCTTGATAGGAAAGTGAACTTCAGGTATTCATACTCACTACTGCAATAGAAGGATCCAGCTCTGCAATGCTCATTCTGCAAGGCGGATGCTGGCAATGAAAACTTTCATCAGAGACGTGGCAACTGTCTACAGGATCCACTGCAGACTGAGTAGTGTGTGGGTCAAGATAGATTAGTTCTTCACCTAAATAAAGATCAATGGAAAGATCATGGATCTACAAGCACCTTAGTATTATCAGTAAACTCGATGTGAGACATATCCATTGGAAACTTATAAGAACAAGCTGCTTTGGAGAAGGTCACTTTACAATTGACCAGTGCCTCATACTTGAACATCTTACTGAGAAATATAGCCCCCTGAATAGTATCTCAGCCCCGCCTTTATCTTGATTCCATGTCTCAGACAAAACTATCACAAAAGGTGTATAATACCACCACTGCTCGCTGACTTATTTTTTATTCATGAACCGCAATAAAATATTCTAATACTGTATGTCATTGTGAAGGATATCTGACAGTACCCCATTCCAGCTGCCAACACTGTAAAACAAAACTGCACATCAGCACCTCTTATAGTCAAACTGCACTCAAACAAAGTGGTAGATTGGCTTGACAACCTGAATTTTCAACCACTGAGAATGTGCAGACCACAGTAAATTACTGGCTGACGTAAACTCGTCTTCCACCAGGTTTAGGATAGATTTCAAAGCAAGTAGAAGCAAGCAAATTCACAACTTTTTGCTCCTATGACTTTCTCTCTCCTACCTAATTCTATTTATGTTATGAACAAGTAACAGTAATAATTAAGAAGCAACTGTTTGTTATAGATCAGTGATGGCGAACCTATGGCACGCGTGGCACGTGGAGCCATTTGTCAGGACACGCGAGGCACTTCCCTGTCAGCTGGCAGCGCGCATGTGCGCGCTGGCCAGCTGAATTCACCCTTTTTTAAAGCCATTTTTCGCCCTCCCCAGGCTCCAGAGGCTTTATAGGAGCCTGGGGAGGGTGAAAAGAGCCTCCCCCACACCACCCCTGGAGGCCCTCCGGAGGCTTCATGAGCTTCCCTGATGCCTTCGGAGCGCTCAAAACGACCCTCCGACTTCCGGTCTGCTCGGAGGATCATTTTGAGCACTCCAAAGGCTTCAGGGACCGTCCGGAGGCTTCCCTGAAGCCTTCAGAACACTTAAAACGACCCTCCGAGCAAACCGGAAGTGACTTCCAGTTTGCTCGGAGGATTGTTTTGAGTGCTCCGAAGGCTTCAGGGACCGTCCGGAGGCTTCCCTGACGCCTCCGAAGGGCGTCCAGGGGGGCGGGGGAGGCTGTTTTCGCCCTCTCAAGGCTTCTATAAAGCCTCTGGAACCTGGAGAGGGCGAAAAAAGCACGTAAAAATGGTGGGTTGTGCCTGTAGTGCACGCATGTGCACTGGGAGGGGTCACGCATTGCATTATGGGTGCGGCACGCCCGCACACGACCCCCCTGCGCTCCCCCCACTTATGGCACGCGAGCCAAAAAAGGTTCGCCATCGCTGTTATAGATCATCAA
This sequence comes from Natrix helvetica, assembly GCF_964273705.1. Taxonomy (NCBI): domain Eukaryota; kingdom Metazoa; phylum Chordata; class Lepidosauria; order Squamata; family Natricidae; genus Natrix; species Natrix helvetica. The sequence goes on along the minus strand of NC_138551.1, from coordinate 42,062,766 downwards.
ATCAATGCAGGCAATACATCTCAGTTTCTCATGGCTAATAAGAGATATATGAAATATCTGGTAAATGTTCTAACTCAGAGAAGTGTTTTCATTCCAGCCTTATATAATGTTCTTCCCTCAGCATTGCTAGAAGATGTAAGAAGATACCCTATCTGCCAGTACTCTGCCCCTGGACTTAGAACAGGTTGAAGTTTTCTTATACTGACATTTCCGCAGGACTTACTCCTCTTTTGAACAACATAATGGGATTTAGTATCATGTACAAATCCTGCTTTTTGACCTTGTTCTGGCAGTTGTTAAGTGAATCATTGGTTGTTAAGTGAACCTGGCTTCTCCCATTACTTATATTACTTATGGTTGTTAAGTGAACCTGGCTTCTCCCATTACTTATATTACTCTCCCATTACTCCCTATTACTTAAGCCAGCTGGGAAAGTTACAAATGGTGATATGGTGCCAGGACAGTGGAATTGTCATAAATGCATGCCAGTTGCCAAGTGCCCAAATTTTGATCACACGACAATGGGGATGCATCAGTAGTCTTTAAGTGTGAAAGATGGTCATAAATCACTTTTTAATGTGTCACTGTAAGTTCAAAGGCACTAAATGAGTGGTTATAATTCGAGGACTACCTCGAATTGTGGTCATGTGTAATTCTGTGTTACGAGGAAACCTGTTATATAATCTTAATAGTCTCCAAAAATACAGGTTAAAGATTGTCAAACCACTTTATCATAGTACAGACTGGAAACAAAGTTCAATATATTTTTGCATGATCATGTAAGATGTCACCTTTTTACAGATCAAAGTCTGAGAGAATACAGATTTTAGGGATGACTATGTTTGAACAAAAACAGATGTTTCCTACATACTATAAATATAAACTTAAGACTCCCTATGGTGCTTCCCCTTAAGAATACTTCAAGATATGTCAATAAATAGCACTAAGCTTTGTTCAGCCTCCATTCACAGCAGCTAGTTTGCACCTGAGAAAATGGTTTGAAATATCTTATAAACCCATATTCATTAATATGTTCAGCATATATACAGCTTAAACTTACCAACATATCCAATGAAATAATGAGCACTATTGGGTTTTCCTCCAATCACACCTAAGGACTGAGGCATCATAAAACAATGCTGCAAAGTAATATATGCACAATTAATCACAGTGGAAAACAACACCATCACAATAAAGAGCATTACACAGTTATTCAGAATATTTTTTTTTTACTCATATCCACTGAACATTCAAACAAGTTACTTCAGCACTGGGCATTTTTAAGACAAAAAAGAAAGGGGGAAGCCATTTACAGTGCAATAGTTTTCATGAAATAACAGTGTCAAAACTACTTTATATAATTTGTAAACTCCAACAAAAGGTGACTGACAAAGGTAGCATGAAATGATGACTGGCTCCTTACACACAATACCACCATCACAATTTTATGCATAATATTTACTCAAAACTAAGCCCTATTCTCAGGAAAAGATTTATACAAGTTTGTAGTTTAATCATTAGTCAATGAAGTCACACTTGTTCAGAATTAGCTCGGAGAAAAATATATGAATTATTAAATAGAACTAGGGTGATTACAAATATTCATTGGGTACCTGCATATTTAAATCACTGCAACAACCACTAAAACAATTCTACCTATTCAGAATGAGCTGCTCTAATAATGAGAGTTCTGGATAGCACAGTTGAACATGTAGATCATGTATTTCAAACAATGGTGAAATTCAAAAAAAAAATCCCTACTGGTTCTGTGGGCATGGCTTGGTGGGGGTGGACTGGTGTGTGTGTGTGTGTGTGTGTTTCGGTGGGTCATGTGACCTGGTAGGCATGGCCAACTCTTTTTTTTTAACTTTTTTTAGCAATTTAAACTAAAAAATGCTTTAAAAAAGTTCTGATGATCAGCTGTACGACAACAGCTGTGCCCTGTGATCATTGGAACTTTAAAAAAACTTTTTAAAGCATTTTTCAACTACTGGTTCAGGCGAACCAACCTGAACCGGTAGCATTTCACCCCTGATTTCAGACATTCTGAGCCTTATAAAGAATTTATCTTGGCATGCTATTGCATTCACAGTTAACACTGTTAATTATGAATATGAATATATTCATATGAATATGGACCAGAATTAAAAATGCATACACCAAACCATATGGTTTCAGACATCCAAGTGGTTAAAATTATTTCATACCTTTAGTGTTTCAATATAGGCTTCATTGATGTCTGTGAGACCAAGGCGAAGAGGTATCAGCAGCACTAGTGGCTTCCAAAGCAATAAACTGTCTGTAGATACATCTCCATCTGGATAACCATTGGAAAGAAAATCTGATTCTGCAGAAGGAAATGCTGAGGCTCCAAGGCCTGGACAGTTGGGCTTGCATAACCTTCCTGCCAGATAAAAAAAATCAGCAGAAATAGCCTTGGTTATGCCCATATAGTCTAATTTGCTGTTGAATAGCAAATGGAATTACATACAGTAATACATACATATTACTTACATCTATTATTGCTAATATAAATTTTTATTTTATTGTAATGGAAATATTTATAATCAACATTTCAAAGCCTGGAAGCAGGTTCTTCCATTACATTCTGTTGCTACCATAAAGCTGCAAAAGTAAAACTTTTCTTTTTCATAAGTAGAAAAGATCTTTAGCTTTGAGAGCTCAACAATTCAGTTTTACCAGACATAACAATAAATACTGAAATATAAAATTGCACTATTTCAGAAATCCATCTCTAAGAATAGTACCAATAAAAACTTACTCAAACCAATCAATTACACATCTGATACACAGCTGCGGGCATCCAGTAAACCTAACAAATGTCTTATGACTCTTTAAGCCCAATTATCTTAAAAATCATATCCCTTCAACAATAGGCACATACTTTTATAAACAGTACAATGATACTTACTTATTTCCTCTATCACAACAGTATTGTCCATGGCTATGTGTACTGCCAAAGAACTCCACATATCAAATGTGGCAAGTTTTCTAAGGACAAAAATTAAAGACTAAGGTATTTAAGTGAATAAGGTACACATTTAAGAGATCTAGAAATTTGCCAAGGGAAATCACATCACCTGGATCAGTATCAATGAATCAACACAAAATCTCAAGTTTTAATCTGTCATATTTTTAATGAAGTACACAAAATGGTAACAAAGTTACAAAGAGGATATAAATATGTATTACAACATTACCTGCATTCTTCTTTTCCATGCAATTTCATAATACTTAATTTTTTATCATTTTGACCAACAGAAAAGAAAGAGCTTATAGAGAAAAGAACTTTCTACCTATGATAATATGTTTTTGTTATGGTCATTCAAAGTACTTAACTCCTGATGAGATGCAGTTTACTTAGCAGTATTTTGAAAAAGATTTCTCAGTACCTTTTCCAGAACTCAATTCTGCCTCTTCCGAGTCTAGCATTAAGTACTATACCAAATTTGTTCTATCTGTAATGCTGTCAATACTCATTTATACAATGCAATTGATGTATGCAAAGCTTTTTTAAAATAGAATAATTATATTTAAAATTATAATAATTATAATAATTATATTCTTTTAAAGTATTTTTGAGCTAAAAATATTGTTTTCTTCATTAGTCAAAAACTTATTTCCTGCTTATGTGTATGTATGTGTGTGTGTGTGTGTGTGTGTGTATGTATATGTATATGTATATATATATACATATACATACACAGCTCAACTGATAAGGAGGCAAGCCTGTGGCTTAGTGGCTAAGACTTCTGCCTAAGATATAATACAGCCCAGGTTCAAATCCCAGTAAGGGTATGGCTAGCTGATGCGAGCTAATTAGCTCGAAATAGATCTATACTAGTCTCCCTTTATTTATTTATCAGTACAAATACAGCACATATATATATATCTGTATATATATCTGGTTGTCCCCTATAGGATTAGGATGCTGAATCAGGTAAGTCTTTGGCCTGCTCCAGCAGGGCACAGAGCAAGGGGTGAGAAATGGAGGCAAAAGAAAGGTATAATTCAATATTATATTAATTATATTAATTAATATTAATTAATATTAATTCAATATTATATATGAACTTCATTTTGTTGAAGTTTCATTCAATATTGGTCTCAGTAGCTTTTCTAGAATTCTTGGAAACAGTGAACTATATGGAATATACATATTGGTAGCATTTTGAAAAGTCATTCATTCTGGAGTTCAATAAATTGCTCAGACAACTACATTTCAAGGCACCACATAAACAATAAGGGAAAGCTAAGCATAAACTTATGAAAATTGACATAATATTTGGCATAAATTCCTCTAGCACGAAGACAGAATAAATGAATATCATGAGACAGAGACCCTGCTGATATCTAATTCAGAGTCTACAAGAAATAGTATCTCAGTAGATTGATGACAACTATAGCTTCAAACTGTGAATGATCTTTGCAGCAGTCTTCATGTTGGCACTAATTAATATAGAAGACAAAGTTGAATCTTCTAATCCTTTCCCCACCAAACAGGTCCATTCCCAAGGAAAAGCCTTGCAATACAGTATCATTTTATTTTTACCCAGAAAGGCTGAAATGGATATACCAGACGGCACCTTCAACTTCCAGCTATCGTAAACCCTTCAACAAGTTACTGTAGTCAACAATATCAAAATTCACAGAAAGATCCAACAGAATCATATTCCCCATTTCACTCTTTTCTAGCAGTCACCACATGTAAACCGAAGAGGAAAGGTTCAAGGAAAACTGACTCATTTAAATACTCCTGAAATTGCAATGCTACTGTCTTCTTCACCAGTTTGTCTTAATATAGAACATCAGATACTTCTGAAGCTTATTAAAATCTATTAAGTCTAATTATGGCCTTTGAAGCAAAAGCCTCATCTTTTTTTCCTGTAAGGTTACAGACAATTCAACATGCAAAAGAAGTATTACTGATTTGAGTATTACTGATCTATCATTGGCAGGATAGAACTGTTTGAGGCTGAGGAACATTTCTTTAGAGAAGTAGTAATATTAACAGAATGAAAACCTGTATCCACGTCCTCACAAAACAAGTAATGAAACTAATTCAGACAGATATTAATAGAAAATGTGATAGATTGCCTAGGTATAGCTCTACCTTAAGTAACATCAAGCTTAGCACAAAGCTGAGCAAATACAGCTGCAAAGAATAATATTAATAGCTCAGGTGATTTGGGGGCACACAAGCTAGATCAACTGGAAGATCTACCCACAAACTCTAGAAATATCCCATGGAATTTAGTATCCCAACACTAGATACAGAATTTTGGAGGCATACTGAGTAGAAAATCAATTTTAACATTTCATTGGGATAGGTAATTTAACTGCTTTATTTTATATAGTATCTAAAACCATAACTGTTGGAGCTACTGAATACTTACTTAAGTACTTGTGCAACTGTATTTGGTCCATACCATTGGCCTATGGATTTGCCTTCTCCAACTCCCATCTGGGCTGCAACAAACACATTATAATTGATCCATAGTATCATTCAAGGCTACTTCTCAATCCCTTAAGAAACTTAATTGGACAAGTATTTAGACTGCTTAAGAGTATTGAACTAAAGTCCTATTAAAAATGTGAAATGTTTCAAATAATAACATACCTATCCAGCAAAGTAGTAGGTTCATAAACATTGGAGAAAGGTACTTTAGTAATTTTTTGGAAGGTCATACATAAAAATTCATCGGGGAAAATCTTTCTACCCTGTCTAGAATAAGGAACCACAGGCTTCAAAACAAAAACCAATAATTCCAGGCAGATTAATCTATTGCAATGTTTTTCAACCTTAGTAACTTGAAGAAGTCAGGATATCAACTCCCTGAATTCTGGGAACTGAAACACACACATCTTAAATATGCCAAGGTTGAGAAACATTGATTTATTGCCATCCCTTGCTACTATAAAATCATTATGTTCTTTAGGGCAAGAACTTTTTCTTCAAGGAAGATTTTAAAATCTGATCTCTGAGATGTCTGGCAAAGTGATGACCTTGCTGAGTGAACATAGCTGAAAAATGTTGGCCTTTTTCATTTGTTAAAATATGGAAGACGTTTAATGATTGGAAATATATAATGGAAGTCTTGCAAAGATGTCATACTTTAAAAAGTGTAAAATAAGTAGTAATGCCTTATTTTGCCACTTTTTGGTGCAAACTGGGGGCTATACATTTCAGATTATGAGTTTTATGTCAATGGCTCAGGACAATGGTGCAGGACAAAGCCTATTTTGAGAGATGCAAAGAATGTACACTTTGCACTGAATAGAAAAGTAATAGAAAGGTAACTTCTCCCTTTAGTATCTAGACACAGAGTATGTTTTCCTGTATTCTCCATTAATTCCTTTAAGATAAAATGCCACCTTTTCTCATTATAGCTCCTTAAGCTCTTTAGTCACTTATATTTCTTTGTGATTGCTAGTAAAGTTGCAATGCAAATTAAAATCTCAAGCAACAGTTTTTTTAAAAAAATGATTCTTGTAGCAAGAGATTATCTTCCATAGAGAGAGAAAAGAGACACAAAAGTAGACAAAAAGAGGCTTAGATAATAAAAGTCGCTTTAACAAAATTATTAAATAACTATTTTGAACAAATTGCTGGTTTAAAATGAATCTTAACCAAAACGTCTGCTGTACATTTTTCAAAGAGTTTCCTATCTAGAACTAAGAGAAAAGGGAAAGATATAAAAATCTGAATGAAGGTGATCTGATTCGTACAGAGGAAATGGTAATATAGTACATATTGGGAAGTGAAGGAAAGATTTCACTTTGGATCAACAGAAAAAATGAACTGCAACTTCTAGCCATTGTAAATGCATATAAAAGTAATTATACATTATTTCTTATTAAATAAAGTTATATGGCCACCCTTGTATCAGAAGAAACTCTGGGAGCAAACAAAGTATGAAAAGTATTAGAATGCAACCTCCAAAAGAAGGGATGGAAAATGTTTGTGGTCTCTTTGAGGGGCATGAATATTTGCTGAAAGAAGCAAAAATGGATATGTATAAGAGTGTTGTTATATGGAAGTTACTTTGGGGTATGTCTGCAACACCATAAACATTAAATTGAATGCAGGGGGATTGGGATGTTTAAGAAGTATTTGTGGAAAACAAAAAGAGATAGTTAGTGCCTAGGATGAATGAATGCTAAATGAATATGAATTGAGCGCAAGGAAGAAATATGGACTGAACACATAGTGAGCACTATACAAGAAATATGGTAAGGTAGTTTCATCATGTAGAGAGAATGACTGAAAGTCAAATTTTAAGACAAATAAATAAATTGTGGCCGTATTGAAGGGAAGAGGAAAAATGGCATCGGATGAAACAAATAGGATTCTCTAAAAGAGTTGAGAACTTTAAAGAATGAAATGCATGAAGCAATGCTTGGATATGATGGAAGCAAAGGTTGTATAAAAGTTGTTTCTCAGACTGATAAAGATTCATGTAATCTTTATGTAAAATTCAGCAACCACTATGTAAACTCTGTAACCAGCTGCAGAGTTCTCAGTTAACAGTGATGAGAACTGCCACCCCTTTGCTATATAAGATGATGAGAAAGAATGAGAAAATCTCTGTTTGGATATATAAGATAGATTCATTCTAAACTGAAAACTAGTTCTAATGCAGCAATTCTTGTGGGGATTTTTTATTTTAATAAATTTTGCTAAAGATACCTCTGAATTTGTGATTGGGAAAGAAGTATTTTCAGCAGCCATAAGCATAACAAGTTTTGTAAGGAGAGAAGGATATGAAGATGTATAGTGAAGCATATTAATTCCTTTGTTAGATACATTTTTTTCCTTTCCCTAGCTCAGGTTTTTAATTACCTTGGCTTAGTATTTCCTATTCCCTTGTTTCAGTTTGTTTAAACTGCTTATCTTGAAAGGGATTAAAGTAGGGTACATGTATGTATGGTTTATATACCATATATACTTGAGTATAAGCCGAATTTTTCAGCCCACTTTTTGGGCTGAAAAATCCACTTCGGCTTATACTCCAGTGAACAAAAAAAAAAAAGAACACCGAGGCTTCGGTGCTTCCGGGATCGCTCCCACCCCCTCCGCCACCTTCCTACTGGCTCCCACGGCCTCATGGCTCCTCAAAAGCACGGCGAAGAAGGAGGGGGCAGGGGTAACACACCCTTCCCTCCACGCTGCTGGCGCCCTTGCTTTATTTGAGTGCATCACTGCTGCTTTCCTTTCTCGTCCCCACTTATGCCATTCTGAGTCCTCGCTTTCCTTGCCCTGTGCGCGTTTTGTATTTTACGCCCGTCTGCCCGCCGCTGCAACGCCACCACGTCCTCCCGCTCCGCCTGGAGCGCCCCGGGAAGCTGGCGGCGCTGCGCTCCATCTGCCCGCCGCTGCAACGCCACCGCGTCCTCCCGCTCCGCCTGGACCTTTTCCCTCTCCATGCTGGCCTCCTGCCTTCCTCCCGAGGAGGAGCTCGAAGGGCAGCGGGAAAAGGCTCGACTGAAGGGAAGCAGGTGCCGCGGGGGTGGGAGGCGCACCGGGGGCTTCGGGAAGGCGCCAGCTTCCCGGGGCGCTCCAGGCGGAGCGGGAGGACGCGGTGGCGTTGCAGCGGCGGGCAGACGGAGCGCAGCGCCACCGGCTTCCCGGGGCGCTCCAGGCAGAGCGGGAGGACGCGGTGGCGTTGCAGCGGTGGGCGTAAAATACAAAACGCGCACAGGGCAAGGAAAGCGACGACTCAGAATGGCATAAGTGGGGACGAGAAAGGAAAGCAGCAGCGATGCACTCAAATAACGCAAGGGCGCCAGCAGCGTGGAGGGAAGGGTGGGGAACACAATTGCCCGGTCTTATCGGTGCTCCCGGGGAAGAAGGAAAGATGGGGCAGGTGAAGAGGGATCTACCTCCTTCTTCTTCTGGCTTCCCCCGAACTGGAAACAAAGGAGGAAGAGGAGGCAGCTCCCCGCAGACAGGTGCAGCCTTAAGAGCAGTAGCGATGCCATGGCTTCCCAACAGCGCCCTTCAATACCTCCCGTCTACCTGCTAGCGGCCGTTATCCACGCCACTTTCCCGGCCCGAATTGGGCCGGGCGGCGGCCAATCCAAAAGCAAGCTCCTAGGCAAAGCGTTCTGGGAAATGTAGTCTCCCTCTCGTTATCCCTCAACACGCCGCCTTTCTCCCTTCAAGAGAGAAGAGCTTTTTATTTGATGATCTGTATTACAAGAGGATGCATGAATAGTGAGTGAGCCTCTTTTCCACATGCCTCAATTAAAGCAATTTTATTGTTATCTACCTGTATTTTTATTTTTGAAATTTACCGTGAGCTGCTGCATTTCCCAGCCTCGGCTTATAGTCGAGTCAATAACTTTTTCCAGTTTTTTGGGGTAAAATTAGGGGTCTCGGCTTATACTCGAGTCGGCTTATACTCAAGTATATACGGTAAGTTATAGCTGAAGGCAAATTGAAGTGTTAGCTTATTGTATTTTATAATCCATAGAACAAAATTTCTTTAGGATTTCTTCTCCAACACAAAATGTAGAAACTCTTTTAAATAATAAGGGTGGCCCTATGTGTTGTTTGCACAGTTCATAAGGGGAAAATATAGACACACTCACATCTGAAGGCAAGTTCTATTAAACTCCATGGAATTTATTTCTAATTTGTATAGCAGTTGGCCATTACACCATTAAGTTTTATTCGGAAATGCCTGTCCCTAGATAACCTAGATCTATAATAGAAAAAAATGAAAGGCTGGAACAGTTTCTACATTACTATTTCCCTAACTCAATTTCCAATAATAAAACACGGTAATTTATACTATGTTTGCAAATGAACATATTCTCACACTTTATTACCTATAGTGCTAATAATCATCTTACCTATTTGGTGGATTGAGTAGTAACTGTCCTTTTTATCAATGAAAGCATTGAGAACATTGTAATAGTTGTCTGTCTGTTTCTTCCCTTTCATCCACCTCCAATCTAAGAAACAGAAGGCAATGTTAAAGGGGGAAAAAAGAAAATACAATTGCCACCCTTATATTTTCAAGGTATTTATACCTTTGGTATTTATACCAAAATAATCAGCTTGCTTTAAAAGGATCTTTTCTAATACAAAGGTTGATGATTATAGTCTGAAACTGATTGAAAAGATAACTTCAAAAACAATCTGCATGTAAAATGACAAATACTTTTCTGCTTTTAGTTTTATTGTATTTCACAGTCAACTCCATCAATATTTAATTTTTATGGGAAAATGTATGTACAAAATATACTTTACACTGCAAGAAGTAAATAAATTGATCTGTCATCAAACATAGCCCTTTTAATCATGAGAAGAATTGTCATCATATTCGTGCTGGTGGTACTTCCAGGGTGAAAGGATTAGCCAGTGATATCACCATTGCTTAGGGTTCACCCGGTTGGGGTCCCCATTAATGGGCCCACTAAAGTGGTACCTATTTATCTACTCGCGCTTTTACACACTTTCGAACTGCTAGGTCAGCAGGAGCTGGAGTGAATGACGAGTGCTCATCCCATCACAAAACAGCACTCGGCACTTAAATATGGAGTTGCTGATTGTCAACCCAGTGTTCTAGCCCATGTGAGTCACCATGTCCCCCAAGGAAAGAGTTATACATTTTGAAGGAAATGATGCTACCAAGGGGAACTTGGAATATTTGTAAATAGACCTGCTTTGTTAGGCATTCCTTTACAGTGAAAAACACCTTTATGAAGGATCTTGTGTTATCTGAATACAAAGAGTATCAAGATTTTGCATTATAACCATCACAGTAATGTGACTTACCTCTGCTTAAGTGCCTGCCAACCAAAGCCTGGGCAAAAATCATCTGGCCACATCTTAGCATACAACCCCAACCAGTGTCAGATGTCGGACCTGTTCCCCCTGCACAAACAGATCACATAAGCCAAGCTTTTTGATAAGTAATCACTAATAATTTTTATGATGTACCTGAATAGGATCGGAGGCCAGAAGTCAAAATAGGGTTGTACATATAAATATGCTGATCTGATATTACGCCCCTCTGAGTATAAGGGAACACGCAACTACAAGTAGTCCTTGACTTACGACCACAAAGGAGCCCCAAATTTCTGTTGCTAAGTGAAACATTTGTTAAATGATTTTTCCCTCATTTTACAACCTTTCTTGCCACAGTTGTTAAGTGAATCAGTGCAATTGTTAAGTTAGTATCATGATTGTTAAGTGAATCTGGCTTCCCCGTGGACTTTGCTTGTCGGAAGGTGATCACATGACCCCAGGACCCTGTGACTATCATAACTATGAGTCAGTTGCCAAGTGGCCGAATTTTGACCACATGACCATGGAGATGCTGCAACAGTCAAGTGTGAAAAATGGTCCCAAATCACTTTTTTCAGTGTCGTAACTTTGAACAACCACTAAATGAACTGCAGTAAATCATGCACTACCTGTAGTGTTATATCCTATTGAGTCTAAGTAATATTTTGCTTCCTTTTCTTGTGTTGTTGTCTATTCAGCAACTCAGTAAATTAGAGAGGAAAATAAAGAACATAAATATAAATACACATTTTAGGACAATGTTATTAAATATAAATTCATATGTATATGGTTATAATCCTGTTAAAATTTCCTAACCATTTCAAAAGATACAAACATCTATTCCCAGATATTAATGTTATACATGAATAATTAATTTATTTCTCGCTAATCTCCTAACCAACAAATATGCCAGACCAATATTCCAACTGGCTTCTTTAGGTTGTAAAGAAATCCAATTTTTAGAAATAAATATGCACCATTTCCTCAACAATCTGGAAAACAGAAACTGGTGCTTACCAATGGCTGGAAACCCTTTTCTATATGTAAACCAAAGACGAGAAGTCACATCCAACAAAATATCCTCTTTCTCTAAAAGGATGAAAACAACAATTCAATACACTTGCAGAACTTAGATTGCATGGTTTCAATGATAAACGTTAATAGAAATACATTCATTTTTAATTAGGGTTGTTCAACATTTAAAGTTAAGAATAAGGTAAAGGTAAAGGTTCCCCTCGCACATATATGCTAGTTGTTCCCGATTCTAGAGGGCGGTGCTCATCTCTGTTTCAAAGCCAGAGAGCCAGCACTGTCTGAAGATGTCTGCGTGGTCATGTGGCAGGCATCACTAAATGCTGAAGGCTCACAGAATGCTGTTACCTTCCCACCAAAGGTGGTCCCTATTTTTCTACTTGTATTTTTACATGCTTTAGAACTGCTAGGTTGGCAGAGCTGGGACAAGTAACGGAAGCTCACCCCATTAAGCGGCACTAGGGATTCGAACTGCCGAATTTCGATCGACAAGCTCAGCGTCTTAGCCACTGAGTCCCTAAAATTAAGATTAGTATGGCACATATAAAAGAGTAAATCTTTTGTGATGTATTTTTTTGGGGGGAACACTTCAATATCTTTTGGATGTCTCTCTCATATCAATAGAAAAAATAGAAAACCATCTAGCATTTATTATCTTCAAAATACGGGCTTTCTCTGAAAGATTCAGCAGAAAGCAAGGTCTTTGTTAGGATGGCAGAGCTGGTCCAGAATAAGATCAGAAAACTGGCCCTTACGTGCATTCTAAGGCATGTCAAATGTATAAAAAGACAGCAGACTTCAAGTGATGGTATAGAATCATAAAGCCCTTGAAATATTAGCAGAAGAAATACCTGTGAGTGCGCTGTATTTTCTTCCCAGGATCCAAACAGGCTCTTTGGTTTCTGGGAAGTCTTCATACTCAAACCTGAGAGTATCATAAGTGAGAGTAGCTGTTCAAAACAAAGAAAGACAGTAGTCTCAAATACTTTTCAGGATCTGCCATTCAAAATACAAAAAAAAAAAAAATCCTTCAGAAAATTTACCAATGTAAAACTGTTTTTAGATGATGAAAAAGTAGCAATTATGCTCCAGGTTCTAACATCAACAACAGAGGCAGAAAACATTGTGTCTTAATTAAACTTAACATGGTTTTCCTTCCCACAGACATTTTCTAAAATAGGGGGGGGCGGGGGGAAGGCTGAGATGATTATTGTAGGTCTGATCCAATTCTATTTTGAAAATTAGCACCTTATCAAATGCCAGTAATAACCATTTTCTTCATGTTATGAACTGAAATAACAGCCTTAATTTCTCACCTTTTGTTCGGAGCATACAGGGATCACATGTATACGCTTTCTGCAATAAAAGCATCACTCTGTAGAGCAATGATTCAGTACTATGACAACAATTCACATACTACTTCACTAAAACTACATTTGGTTCCTTGCCTGCCTTCAAGTGACCTTAATAGTAATGGAATGGGTTACTAGCAAGAAGCATCAGACGGAACACGAACCTTCTACTTAAGCTCCAGGTTCAATATTCTTCTCAGCATCTTTAAACATCAGGCCCCGCCTTGCCAAAATCAAGACTGGTATAAATATGTGCAGATGTTCAAGCATAAATGGCATGGGATAGATGGGAAGTCTTCTTAATAGTAGCACCCATGCCTTAGAATCAGTTTCTTCTCTTGTTATATTCGGCTCTTTTCATCTTTTCATTTTACAACCTCTTAAAACTATTATATTTCATTCTGCCAATACAGTAGAATATTTGTAGCTCAGGTTTGAAATGAGAAGTCCCTGGTGCTCTCTGAGCTTGGTTTTTTTTTCTTGCGGAAGTTTCATTACCAAAAGTAGGTAAAACCATCATGGTCACTAGCACTAATGATGTTACCTAGTTTTGGTAATGAAACATCTGCAAGAAAACAACCCAGCTCAGAGAACACTAAGGATTCCTTATTCCACTCTGATTTAAGCCCAAGTTGACTGTGGGCATCTATTTGCTTCTTTGATTTCAGAAATTCAAGTTTGTTGTATTTACTTTTTTTTAAAAAAAAAGAACTGAGAACCAGTACGATGCACTCTAGAGTAAAGCTACATCACATCCTTCTATTTGCCTCATAGTTGTTAAATCCAAAAATTACTGTCCGGATAACCCATTCAGTTCAAATTTCACATACTCTGCAGCCTTGCCTTAGAGAACATCATGTCCCATACACCATGTGATTCAGAATGGCATTTAATGTGAGAGGTTCCAAGAAAAGACTGCTAAGCCTTTTTCTTCAGTCTAGTCATAAATACGTAACAGACAAGTTTCATTTTGCACTTGCTATGAAGTCTCAAGTCTGTTACATTCAAGACACTGTTTACATGAAGTTAAAACATTATCAATACATATATTCCAAAATTTAAATGATCAAATATCAGAATCAACATGGGAGATTAGACTGGGAAATAAAAATAAAAAGGAATGCCAAATTTTAGAACAGAACTTAAAAAGCGAGCTAATATTATTCAGTCATCTATCCTTATATAATATTAACATATATCCAAATAAAGATGGAGAGAAGGAAATGTATAAAGATTTATTCTGCTAATGGCCAAAATGACTAATGAGATGGAAACAACGTTATAGGAGCCAAGCTGGAATAAATTTATTTAAATACCTCAAACATATTTATGCAGAAGTGCATTCTACCTGGGCCTTAGTCCCAAAGTACAGTATAGCATATATAGAATTGAAGTAAAATTATAATATATGGGAATAGTATAGATATATTGTGGAAAAAGTATGTGAATTTTATATGCCTTAAAATCAATTATCAATTGTTTATGAAATATCATTAAATAAAAGAGAATTTTCAAAATTAATTCTTTAACTGGCGAGCCAGTAGTCCATGAGTTCTAGTCCTACCTTAGACACAAAGTCAGCTGGGTGATCTTGGGCCAGTCATACTCTCTCTGCCCTAAGAAGCAGGCAATGGCAAACTACTTCAGAAAAACCTCATTAAGAACCTCACTTTTTGACCAGGAAGTCATCAGATTGATTTGAAGACACCAAATTAATAAATAAATAAATAAAAATCCTTAACTGTCACTTACTAAGATGTATTTGGAAAGTTTCAATAAGAATTCAATTTGGTGTAGATCTACTACAGAACACTGCACTTGTCTTCATAATCTTATTCAGACAGCAAAACCAAGTACAGGTTTTTATATAAAATGTTTGTTTTATATATTTAAATATTTTTATCTGTTTGAGGAAAGTCAAGAAATTGATGAAAAGGAGAGTATTACCCATTTGCCTTAGAGCCTTAGTTTTCCATTTGAGCTATGGTACTTTGGTAGGTAGTTTTAAAACAGCATGATTTTTCTTCCATCACATCTCAGGTCACATAGGAATCAGTGCATTAAATTTTAACTACTTAAACAAGAACCTTGGGACCTTATCAACTTTAGAAAACTTTAAGATTATTTCCATACATCAAACCACTGAAGGACCAGCACTAAGTTTTATAAAAAATACAATCAACTAATGCTAGAAAAAAAAACCTGACAATGTACAGTACAGTCTTAAAACTGACAACCTTTGTTATAGTGGAGTTGCCTTTATTTGAAAAGAGAAGGCAAGGCAAAGTACCATATTAGCCAAATTGCTTTAGCAACTTCTATTAATCACAGTCATTTAACAAAGAAAAAAAATACCGTAAGAAAACACAGTTCCCCAGGCAACATAACTGACCCTTCATCGACCTCTCTCTTTTAGGCAATCCATGATCACAGTTCCACCGACTAGCCCAGTCCGCAATTTAGCCCTCTGCTGAAAAAACAAACCGACTCCTTCCTTTCCACACCCATTGCCCGCTACCCCAAATATAGAGAGCTGCATGTTGACCCACGCAGCTTTCCCAATTGACAACCCCCCCACAAACATTTTCCCACTCACCCGCGTCCATCCTGCCCCCGCCCTCTTAAGCTCGGGGGGCCCACGGCTGTCTCCTGACTGACACAGATCACCAAAGCGGCGCACTTTATACTTCTCATCCCATGGCGCTGCTTTCGCCCAATCACGGAATTGTTCACCACTCATCTAAGCGACGATTGGTTAGTTTCAGATGCAATGGTTTCTCCCGCTATATGGCAGGTGCCATTTTGTTGTACGGAGAGACCGATTGGTGTGCAAAGTTACTTAAATCGGCCTCGCTGTCCTTCTGAGGCAGGATTTTTTTTCGTGAATTACTCTGTACTGCTTTCTATCCCTCAGAGTAGTTTAACTGACACATGGGATTTTTCAGGGGTAGAAAGTAGAAGGGAGCCGCCATATTCTTGTACGGAATATTAAGCACCATCCACTTGACCCAATATGGCGTTCTCAAGTAATTCGCATCGTAGCGTGGTTTTAACAACATTGCCCCAACAGCAGAGTAGCTGTTCTTCGCTGCTTCTGGTTTGCTTGACAGCGAGTCAATCGGTGAGATGCAAAGGGGGGCAAAAGAGAATTAAGGAGGGTTGCGGGCGGTTGTAAGCGCCGCTCCGCTCATATACTGTGTACCACCGAAGGCATGTGGGCTGTAACTGAATGACAGCTTCTTCCGTACGGAAGTTACTCCGCAGGGTGTGGCGAGACAACTGTGTGACTTGCTTGGCTTCGCCATCTTGTTGTACGGCTGAAGGGAGGGGGGCGGAGAGGGGGGTGAGGCAGGGCCGCCCGCGCGGCCTCCAGCGATGGTGATCTGTTGCGCGGCTCTGAATTGCTCCAACCGGCAGGGCAAAGGTCCCCGGGGCCGAGTGGCCGTCTCTTTCCACAGGTAACCAGGGGGAGGGAGAGGAGCGGTCGCACCTGCCCGTCTCCTGCTTCGTACCTCGACACGGGGCTTCTCGGGGCGCACCTTGGACCGACCGACGCAGAGCTTCCCGTTTCTCTTCCGCTCGCAGTTCTGTGACAGGCTGATGCCCCCCGAAGCTGTCTCGGCTGCCCCCCTCCACCTACCTTTTTGCCTTCTGGGGAATTGGAGGGTTCTTTCTCTTTCGCCGACTCGCATCACTCGCTGCTGGTCTCTCCCAGGCAGGCCAAGTGAGCATCCCCCAACAATAGGCGACCAGCTCCCCCCCCCTCAACAATAAGGGACCAACTTCACACACACACAGCCACACACGCACGCTAAAAAAAACAACCATTGATTGCCTTTCTCATCCTCCTTATTCTCCCTCCCCACCCCATTCTTCTTGCTATCTGTGCCGAGTTTAAGATAAGATAGTGAAAGGGGCTACAGCTCCCGTGAAAATGACTGTACATGTTTTGGGCTAAAAGTTTCTTTTGGGGGGGGGGAAGGGAAGGACTGTGCTTGGTTGTAGTGTCATCCCCCCCCCTAATTCTCCACTGCCACTGCACCATGGGTTTGTAGTTGAAGCGTTGCAGTGTTAAGATATGGCTCAAGTCTTAGCTCTGATTTTTACTTATTTCGTTAGTTATTAAATTTCATATGTGGGACACGGATGCATGAGTAAGCGGCATTGCTGTTGTTCACAAGTTTACCTGTTCTGTCTTGTCTGAGTTTTGCAAGTATACACCCATTGGAGAAACCAACTTTATTCAGTAGCAAATCTGTCTGTAGGTGGTTTGTGGAGCAACCGCTTTCATAAGAAAAAAGCTGACAGTTGATTTTCCTGTCATATCCTAATCTCTGATTTGCTCTGAGACGTGGCATATTTGCCAATCCTTGCAAGAGATAGATTGTATTCGAGAAGTATCAACTGAATATGGATTGTTTTTTTATCCAATATATACAATTGTTATTTAAAGAGTTCATAGAAAAGGAACATATTACGGCTATGAAAAAATAAGTAAAAAGGCGACAGTATTGTTTAGTATACTGCCAATGTAAAACAAGAAGTGTCATCTATGTATACTCAAACTATGAAGGCATTCTCATTTTATTTATTTATTTTGCGTACAACAGAAAAACAAATATATCATTTTGTTACAGTGGATGGTTCCTAATGTTTTTGATATTGGTGTGAATGTAAACATTTTAAGAATTCAAACATTTCAATAGTAGCTATTATTTCCTATCTAATAAAATAAAATGTGAAAGTAGTCCAAAAGTTAAAATATGCAAGATTAATTTAATTCAGTTGAATGTTATATGAATTTAAGATCAGGGTTCGATGCTAAATAGTGACTCTGCTTAAAAGCATCAAATGAGATGCATCTAGAAATGTCCAAGTATAATGCAAGGACAACGTCTGGGCCCTGTTTGCTACTCAAAACATGCATTCCCTTTTCAACATAGGAGTTTGATTCAAGTAGTGAATATTCTATGGGTCAGATTTTTTTTCTGCAATTGTCTTGCAATTTATTTTTTTATGCATGTGAAATGAATTTATATTTCTGAAAAACATCATAAATGTGTGCTGTTTTAAAATATGAGTTGATTAAAAATAACAATTGGTTTCTAATGAATTGAAGAAATCTATGGAGAATTTCCTGTGTAATTATTTGATATGCACTATAATTATTTTTGCTTGTCTCCATATTGATGGCTTATAGTATTTGATTGTGTCAATTGTTAATTTTCTGGGACCAAGGTGGGACAGATTGATTATATAAGGATAACTTCTTCAAGAAATCTTTTCATTGATATATCTTTTTCCTGTTTCTTTTCTGTCAACTGAACCTTGCATTGTTCCCCCTTCTAAACTTAGTTTAGATGCATTGTTTGCATTGTTTAGATTGCATTGTTCTCCCATCTAAACTTTGTTTAGATGCATTGTTTGCATTGTTTAGATTGCATTATTCCCCCCCCATCTAAACCAATCTAAACATCCCCTATCTAAAATGGGGTCCACCTTAACAGTTTTCCAGAATTTGGTTAAAATGGAGTTATTTCAAAGAACTTTGATGTCAATTGTAACTTCATTAAGCTTGTGTTATGTGGTTTTAATTTTGATTTAAGCTTAACAATTATTCTAATTGTTAAGTTTAATTGTGGTCAATCTCATCGCTAAGCGCAAATTAAATTATTACTGCTGCTTAAAAATTGGAAATAGATGTGTGACATGTTTGCAAGGTTCCAACTATATATTTTGAACTATATACCATATATGTGATTAAATTTCTGCTGTATCTTAACAAATGAAAAATTCCAGTCCCAATTATGGTTGTAACTGGAGGACTACTCTAGAAATACATAATTTCTACAACAAGAGTTCTATATACATTTATTTTGAGTAAGTTCCATTAAAATATTAAAACTGACTTCTAAACATGCTAAGAGTTGCCTGGTATCCTCTAATTATGATTTGCTATAACATATAATTTGAATTAAACAAATATTTAGCCTTGACACACTAAACTAAAAATGGGTGAAAGGGGAAATTTATTTACTTGATTAATTAAATACATTTATATCGTTGCCCATCTTGCTTAGTATGTCTTTGGGCAGATAACCAACAATTAAAGCACTGTCATAATGTCAGGTACAAGAAATCAGGAAGCAAGGTAGTTTAAATGAATATAGCTTTGTTGCATGCTAGCACTTTCTACAAGAATCTGAACTACTAATGGTCAAAGTAAATGACCATCAAGATGGGCTGGATTTAGATCTCTTGTGGGCACGAAAGGATTGAGACTGATGACGTACTTGACCCCTCTTTGAGGGCTCAGCCGGATAACATCCTATATCTATTTAAAACACTTAGAAAAATAAATAGAAACAAGACTTCTGGAAGAACAGCCATCTAAAAACACAAGGCAATCATCCCATCACATGGAATTCTAATTTCTACTTCAACGTATTCAATGATGTGGAACACACAGTTCATCTCACTAACTGATGCTGCTTTCAAATTGCTGTTAGTGCTAGAAAAAAAGTTGTAAAATTCAATTGGAACATACTTTTCTTTAACTTTAATATATTATTTAGTGTACTAAATTAATGTTACTGCATTCTGGAACAATGGAGAACAGGTTTGATTTTGTATTTGACATCCATTCAGGTACTTGAGTAGTACTTTTGTATTTTCTCTCTGACTGATCCAATTATTTCTATCTTTCTTTTAGATTGTGATTTCTAGTATCTTGATAGTTATTGATCTCTAAATGTGTTCCAGTTTCTCTGAATATTTCTTAAAGTATGATATCCAGAATTGAACACAATATTTGAAGTGGGGGATGTAACCACTCAAATTAAAGGGAAGATATAGTCCCATGATTTGGACGCTATTCTTTTTGTTGTAGCCTAAAATTTTGGTATCTCCTTGATGACTCGTAGCCAGTTTAGAGCATTCTAGGAATTTCTTACATATAACCAAGTCAAGTATCCTCAATCTTTTGTTTGAATATTTGATAGTAGTTTCTGAAGAGAACTTTGTGTTTGATTCTATTCAATTTAATTCTATTTTTATAGCCTGCTTTTCCAACCTATCAAAACCATCCTGAATTTTTAATTATGTGTTTCGGTATTAGCTATCTCATCCAATTCGTTGTCATTTTTAGTATACAGTTTGATCACATGCAGTTAATCGACTGAGAACTTTGGGGGCATAATTTCACTTGAGATTAATGTTTGGATGACGAATCTTTTTTAATATTTAATTGTTGAACCGCTTTTTGGAAATGATTGTTTCATAAAAATAGCTATTGAATAGATCAAAATCTAAAACAGCTCGGCATCTTTATGAGATACTGGTTTTAAAAATGCAATGAATGCTACTTATGTCTGTATATTATATCTAACTTTTTCAGAAGATTGAGGGTTATTTAGTTTAACCTTATCTATGTAATTTTCATGATTTCAAGAAAGAAAGAAAAAGAAATGTATATAATAACTTTCTGTTTTTATACTTTTTTGAAGATTTCCATTAAAGGATTCAAAGCGACTAATCCAGTGGTTGAAAGCAGTACAACGGGACAATTGGATTCCCACCAAATATTCCTTTCTCTGCAGTGAACACTTCACTAAAGACAGCTTTTCAAAACGGCTGGAAGACCAGCATCGGTTACTGAAACCCACCGCCATCCCAACTATATTCCACATTTCTGAAACAAGGAGCAACAACAGGTGTTATGTCAAAAGAAAGAGAAAAATAATAACCCAGACTCTACAAAGAAATGGCAATCAGTCAAATGAAGGCAATGGGGAGGTAGTGGAAGGAATCTTATCATCTGGCCAAGACTTGCTTGTGGAAGGAACTAATAATATGGAGCACATGACTCTTCAAGCTGAAATTGGGTCAATGACTGAGCAGGGGGAGAATTTTCAGGTCCAACTTGAAGGTTCTCTCAGAAGGATGTTAGCAGATAACTTAGTTACGAAAGTTACTCAACATAAGCCAGAAAAGCATTCTATTGAGGACCATTCTGAAGTAGTTATCCATCCAGGAAGTTTCAAAATCGATAAAAATGGTATATCAGAGGATGACTTCACACCTCCGGTGTCAGGTGCATGTAAATTTATCGGATCCCTTCATTCTTATAGCTTTTTCTCCAAGCATACTAGAGAGAAATCATCATTTCCAAAGGAACAACTAGAAAGAAAAAGGTTAAGGAGAAGTGTGGAATCAAACTGTGGTAACAACCCTGTGGAGCAGGACACTAGGTTTAGCGAAGCCTCCTCTACTTCTTCTCTTACAGCTATCCCCCAGAAATCTTCCCAAAACATGTCTGCATCCCCTGCAGATCTGACCCCTAAACCAGCCACAGAAGCTGTAGTAGGTCAGAATGGAGAGACGGATGCCAACCCCATGTCAATCAATGAGGTCATTATGTCTGCTTCAGGAGCATGCAAGCTCATTGATTCCCTTCATTCCTACTGTTTCTCCTCTAGGCAAAGTAAAAGTCAAGTATGTTGTTTGAGAGAACAAGTAGAAAAGAAGAATGGAGAGCTGAAGCAGCTGAGGCAAAAGATCAGCCGCTCTGACAGCCAGGTTAGAAAGCTGAAGGAAAAGCTGGATGAGCTGAAGAGGACTAATTTCTCCTTCTTCAACAACCTGTTGTCCCAGGACTGCGGTTAGTATACTGTGCATTTTCACAGCTGAGAAAAATTGATGGCAAAATATGCAGGTATCTAGCATAAAATATGTTTCTTTTTTTTTCCTGTTCAAGAACGATTCACACTTGCCTCTTGCCATAGCTCTTTCTCTTAATACCATTATGATCTTTACTTCTTCCTCTATATCCTCCTCCATTTCTATTGTTCTCAAGATCTGGTCCTGCCTGCCTAGAAGGGATTCTTACTCATCACTCTTTCATCTTAATTTTTGATTATACCAGTCACACACTCCATGTTCTACATTTCTCACCCATCAACAGTCCCATGTCCTTTCTCCATCATTTGGCTTTCTTTGCCACTACTAGTTGCAGAAATCCCATCTAAATGTCCTCTTATTATCCTACTCACAAACCAAGATCAATAATATTTCCACTCTTCCCAAGTAGACTCCGCTCGTATCCATAATTGGTGGAAAATACCAGCCTTGACTTCTGACTCCCCAAACCTACTCTGATTATTCTCTGCCTTGAAACTGGAGAAGAGCATATATTCCTTTCCTTATCAACAGATCTAACCCATATACTCCACTTTTATTAACTTTTCCTTTATCCTCCCTTCTCCTCCCTTCAAATAGAATTTTCCAAACAATCTTCCACAAGACCGATTCCACCTGCCACCTTTCCAAAACTAGCCAGTGGTCCTCATGGAATAGTTGAAGTCATGGTCATTTCCTATCTGTTTTCCCCTTGTTCAAAGGTGAAGACAATCAAATGACCATGAGGACAAATAGTCCTTATGGATATACCCAGCCAAGTCAACCATGAGGCTTAAACAGGTAGCAACACTTCCAAAAAGATAGACTCTGCTTCTGCTGCCTATAATGCTCTGGGCTGTCCATCCCATTTTTTTCCAACCACTTTCACTGTTCTCCTCACTCCTTGCATGCCATCAATGTCTTCTACCATCTTGAGCCTCCAACATTCCATTTTCATGTTTAACTAATGTTGCCGCCTAGAGTTTCCTTTGTTGCATGCAGCATAATCTCAATCTGTCTTTCTTCCCATTTTATCTTCAATTGAATTCTTCTTTCTCCAATAGGCTGACATATTAATGCTTCCATCTTCTCATCTACTCATAGTTCACCAGCTCACTTTCACTAATCTTAATTTCCTTTCACTTCATGCTGCTATGCAGTTATTCCCTCCTCGTTATTAGTAGTATTTTCTCATATTTAAATTCCAGAAATTAATATCCCTTGATTAGTATAGCATTTCCTAAGAGATAAAATTAATTCTGTTTGAACTGAAGGCTTGGCTGTCAAGTGGTGGAATCCAGACCTATATAAATATAGGTCATATAAATATAGGTCATGCCAAAAATATAACTCGAACAGCAATTCAGTGAAGTTTCAAACATGAATTACACCCAAAATAAGTTGGAAAAGAAATAAATGATGCAATGCTATGAGCAACAGCTCTAGTTACAGGATCTTGCAAGTCTTGAATGTGTTGCCGCCCTCCTTCTCTTTTTCTTGGTGTGAATTAAGAGGGGCTTGTTTTTTCAAATTAGTTTCTTGGCCAGACTCAATCCTCTGTCAATCAATCTAGTTTCTTGGTAGTAACTCTTCCTCTTGTCCTTCACATCCAATTCCTATGCTCTTTACAAGTAAACTGTGTATTTAGTAATGCAAATTTACTAAAACTTGCAAACAGGGCCAGATGATTTGGGCCTGTATCTTTCCAGTTGGGAATTGGCAAATCCTGCCTTTCACTCCTAATATTGAGGTTATCAGCACTAGGGAGCAGGTTTCCCCCCCCTGAATAGTGATTTAAAACAGCAGTTACCCTGGATGAATGTGGGCCAAAAGGAAAAGATCTTTGAAATGAGGTCAGAATGCTTTCCTTGCCTGCATTCCAAGAGCTTCTAATGGTGGGTATTCTTTGTCCCAATTTCAATTATATCACTGATTATAGTTGTTGTCACAAAGAAATCTATGAAAGCCATGCGCTTTAAGTTAAAAGAACAAGTGTTATATTTGAGATTGTGATGGAAATATTTATAATTTTTATATAATGTGAGTTAAGCACCAAAGAATTGACCATTGGACTGTTATGATTTGGCATTACAATAATCCCTATTGGTGTAACTTTTAATGATCAACTAAACTATGGCTTTAGTTATGTTATATACTATACCGAAGAACAGATTTCATACTTCCGAGGGATGATTACTGTTACTCATTACTAGTGTAATGAGACTAAAAAAACTCAAAGATATATATTTTGGTATTCTGTAGAGGAAATTATGTACTCATTTCTTTTGTGTTGGATAACAATTGTTGCCAGCCTTCAGATATTTATATAATGTTTATTCTGAATGCCTAATTTCCTACCTAATCCTTTTAATTTATTTTTAAAATAGTATACAATTTAATAGGAGCATGTGGTCAATTTATTTAACAAACTTTATATCCTTCCCCAATCATGATAAATACAGGGGGGGAAACCAGGAAAAAACATTCAAAAGAAGAAAACATGGATAACATTTAAAACCAGATAGTCAAGGCATTTTGAAGGAACTAAGTGTCAGAAAGAAACTGGATCAAATTTTAATGGATTTTGTGCTACACATTACTTACAAGAGCTGCACTGACTTTCATCTTTTTTCTGGTCTTGGCTCAAGCAGAATTAAATTACCGCAGTGCATTGATATTTCTGGGTGATCTGCCCATTGATTTCATATTTATGGTAAATAGCGTTGGATGCAGGATAGAACTCTGCTGCATCAGATTTTTCCTTAAGAGAAACATGTAGGCAAGGTCAGATAATTAACGAAGTTTCTTAGCATAGAATATTTTCAAGAGTCAGTTGCTCTGTTTTCCCTCTATATACATTTATTCTTTGGGGCGGGGGAATGTCAGATACGTAGGACTAAATCTGCTTCACAATGGTCTTGGTGCCTTTGCTGGGAGATGGATCATATCAACTGTTTTGATTCCTGCCCTTGTGCACAGCGTTGAGTTCTATTTGCGAGAACCAGTTGTTAAAATGACAGACTAAAGTGACACACCTAATACAGGTCCTATTGCTGATTTAGCTCCAGTGATAGTGGTGTTTTTTTCCCCCACACTTACTCTTTGGGTTGCTAGTCTCTATAGATTAGCCTGCCAATCTGTCTGATGGGTGAGAGATCCCAGGCTGGTTGCTCAACTGGGCCACATCCTCATTGGTGACAAGTGAGAGCGATAGTGACTGGAAGTCCTGTGTGACAGACAGCGTCTCACTAAACCTGCCCAGCCAACAGCCTCCCCAAGGGTTTAACAGATGAAGCTGGCTGAGATTTCTGCCTGGCGGGCATGCTCTTGCCTGCCCTCAATCACACTGTCCCATTGGAATACATGGCTGCCTAACGTAGATAAGACCCCTCGGAGTTGGAGAAGAATTCAGTATTTGAGCCTAACCCTGGTCATGTGCACCAGCTTTAGATCAATGCCATATTGCACTTTCCAAACAAGAAGTCTAGAAACTGCATTTATACTGTAATGGCTACAGTTACCTGATGCCACAGTTTAAATCTGGTCAAAAGAACCCACAGGGCCACGTTGCCTTTTTAATATTCCCTAATTAGATTATAAAACCTAATTAGATTTATAACCGTTTATATTTTACCGATAAAGGAGAATATTTGTCACTCAGGGTTGAAATGAGGGGCTCTTGATGTTTGTATGCTTGGTTGCTTTCTTGCAGATGTTTTATTACCCAAACTCGGTAACATCATCAATGCAAGTGATGATGATCTGATGATGTTACCCAGTTTGGGTAATCAAACATCTGCAAGAAAACAACCAGACTCAGAGAGCACCCAGGACCCCTAATTTATGCTTGGAACATACATTTATTTTCATACATCACTGATAATGAACTGTATATTGTTGAGGTACATTTTCATTTCTAAATGTGTATAGGCTGCCACTATTTCTATCCCTTGTTTACTTAGCTTATAAAAAAAGAAAGCCTGCCAAATTGGATTTCACTAGCAAAAGAACTATTTAGTCATGCTAAGATTTCTTAGTCTGGCTTTTAACTTTCTCCTTCTCTGCTTCTGCCCTGTTTTACAAGCTGAATACAGTACTGAATGCTTGCCTTGGTTTTACGGGATGCTAGTATGTGCCTGACCTTTATGAAAGAGCAGAAGGAACCAAAAAGAATTACGAGTCACAATCTATGCCAAAGTTTCACATCAGTTCTGCATAACTTGTTAAACTTGACTACAAATCCCAGAAAACACTGCAGTAACCTTAAGAGTCCAAAGGTTGTTTCCTGTTTTGTCTTAGATTGTTGCAGCTTTTCATGGAGGCTAGGGAAAGGATTAGTGATATTAAGTGAGCAAGCTATAAATAATATTGCAAAGTATGGCCAGCAGTGAAATCCAAACAGGTACTGTATAAAATAATTACTTTTTAAAATTGAAGTACTAATACATTTTGCATATAGAGATATGGGTTATGTTTTGTGTACTGTATATTAAAATACACTGCTGAACAGACCCTGTACTTGCGGGAAAACGCTAGGAAGAAGATATTAAATTACACTGCTGATTGCTATTCTTTTTCCTTTGCATATAGAAAACATTTCAATCAGTGCCGCACAGGCACTAAATTCCATAATGTTTCAATTTGTGCTGATCGATGATTGTTTCTGAATCCGTGATAGTAACAAAAATAAGAAAATTCCAGATTTACACATTCATTCTCCCACTTTGTTAATGTTAAGTTAATGTTAAGAAGGGACCAGGAAGTTTCTATATGTTTTTGAATTCAATTGTATCAATGTTTGTTTTTGGTGGCAAGAATTTGGCTAACATTGAGCTCAATTTCCAGGGCATGAATACAAACAAAATGTTATTGTATTCAAGATACATACACACTTTAAAATGTATAGCATATTATTATTTTGCTGTGACTGATTATTTCTCAGTAGTTAAGTCTTTATAAAAACTATAATACATTCATAAGCTTTTAAACTATTATTTTTATACTATTTACTATTAATAACTGCATCTAACAGCACAACTATTAGATGAACTATTCAGAAAAGGATTATGAAGTTGATAGGTCAACTGAAACATTTATAGTGTTTTATTAGTTTTTCACTATATCAATAAATGTAGTTCCACGAGTTTCCCCTTTTCAAAAATATATACAATCATCAAATAATTATAAGATTGTCATAGATAGGTATCAAAAATTTTAAAATAATGTAACCATACCATACTAATTTATTGAAAACAATACACATTCAGTGAAATCATACACTCTTTAAAGCTGTTCAATTAAGTACTATTGCAGCATTTGCAATGTAAAATAGGAGCTTTGAGTTGCACCAAACAGCATTTAAGGTAAAGGTAAAAGTTCCCATCGCACATATGTGCTAGTCGTTTCTGACTCCAGGGGGCGGTGCTCATCTCCGTTTCAAAGCTGAAGAGCCAGTGCTGTCCAAAGATGCCTCCGTGGTCATGTGGCCGGCACGGCCAAAGGCACACGGAATGCTGTTACCTTCCCACCAAAGGTGGCTCCTATTTTTCGACTTGCATTTTTACATGCTTTCGAACTGCTAGGTTGGCAGAAGCTGGGACAAGTAACAGGAGCTCACTCCATTACGCGGTGCTAGGATTCAAACCACTGAACTGTCCACCTTTCTGATCAACAAGCTCAGCATCTTAGCCACTTAGCATAGTACTAAAAGGAGGGAGAGAATGAGCAAGGAGAACTGGCTTAGGCACTGTTTGTATATGGCTTTTGGAGAAAGCTACTGGTTAATAGTATGTAATATTTTGTTTTGGATCAGTTTTCTAAGTTAGGGAACTATTTATATTTCACTATTCTCTTTGGTTTAATTCAATCCAAAAATAAAAATAAAGCTTCTTGCATGATCAGGTTGGAAAATTTGTTAAATTATGATATAGGAGAATAAATCAAGTTGTCTGTGAGCAAAATGATTTAGAACAAATCTATTAAAATTTATATTCTGGTTTTTAGATCAGTTTTTATATTTAAATTGTATGAATTATGATATGAAATTTCTACTGCATGCCAACATATTTAATAAGTCTTCTGTTCCTTTATTTGTTCCATTCACAAAAAAGGGGAAAAATACCCAGGGCTGATTGTGTACTTATATGTCAGTACTTAGCTGCATTAAAATATCTGATTTCTCCATTAATGTTTGTGGATAGCTTTCACGTTCATCCCTAGGGAAATTTAAAAATAGTTTTAAGTGTGATTGCAGATTGCCCACTCAAACAATAGTATAGTTCAATCCATCTCTTACATCCTTTTCTGCATTCATTGTTAATAGCCACCAATACAGTCTATTCCCCTTCCCAATCTGATGCCATGTTTTTCTCCCTTCTGGTCCCTAAAAATCTAAAGCCATGGAGTTGTTAGTGACTTAGTTGCCCTCTTCATTCCCTCCTTGAGTTAATGTGTTTGGTTTATGGGTAGGTATGTGTCAGTTGGAATGTATGGAAGTGTAATGCCCACAGAGAGCATATATTTAACTTGAATCTGTGAATACCTTTCTATTGTGCATGATGTACAGTTCTGGTTGTAGTTCTATAAGCAACTATAAGTTAAACATTGGCAAAATGTTGCTTAATTTGAAAAGTAATAGTGTGCTGTGTATGTTTATGTTTTGAGTTGCTGTAATGTGAGTTCATCCACTAGATGGTAGTAAAAACACTTCTTTAGTTCCCTTCATTTTTCAAGTTTTGTTACTTGAATTCATTCCCCCAAAAAATCTTATCAGTTTTTAGTTTCCATTCCATGGAAATGCTCCAAATTCAGCCCTGTCTAAACTTCACATGATCATAAGAAAATATATTTCCTTGGACTCTTAAGATAATACTTTTAAAGTTGATTATTGTCTATTATAGCTTCTAAGAAGCCCCACCTGATATCTGTGGAACAAAAGTAACTTGATTTTTTTTTTTTTTACAAACACTCCATTGATTTTCTTTCCAGATTCAAAAGAATACATTTTTAATAAAGCTTTTAGAATACATTATTGTAAATGTTATTTATTTTGAAATTAAAAAGCTGGTATTATAAGGATTCATTAGTTTAGAATTTCTTCTGGAATTTTATACAACTTATTAAGGAAGGTTGCCTATTGCTACTTTCAAAAAACTGGTACAGTTTGATACTCTCGGATTATTTATTTATTTAGAAACTGCACAGTTGAATCCTATGATTGAACCACTCTCCTGGATGCTGGGCACTTGGCTTTCAGATCCCCCAGGAGATGGTACCTTCCCTTCAATGAAGCCCTTCCAATACCTTGAAGAAGTGCACATCTCTCACGTTGGTCAACCCATGCTGAATTTCTCGTGAGTTTTCTTTCTTTTTTTCCTATGTTTAAGAAGAATACCTCTGAAACAATATGTAGTAAATAATCTATTGCTTTGACTTCCTAAGTATTAATGAGGTATAAAGAAAATCTTAACTACCCGTATTTTTGGGATTATAAGACGCTCCAGACTATAAGACACGCCTAGCTTTTGGGGAGGAAAACAAGAGGGAAAAAATCTGCCTCTGCCTCCCAACATCCATCCAGTATTCATCTGGCTTATTTGCCACGGCCTGTTCACCACCACCGCCCGTTTGCTGCTGCCCATTTGTTCGCCACCGTTACCACCTGTTCACCGCTGCCCATTTGGTGTGGCCCGTTCGCTGCTGCCCGTTCACCACTGCCACCACCCATTCACCACTGTCTGTTCACTGCAACCCATTCACCGCTGCCAGTTCGCCACCACTGCAGCTCATTCGAGAACAGCTGATCAGCGCAACATCAAACAACCCCCCCCAAATATTCAGAGTATAAGACGCACAGACATTTCCAGCCACTTTTGGGGGGTGTCTTATACGCTGAAAAATACGGTACATAGAATTCTGGTACACTAATTTTAGAAGAAAACTATCTTCTAAACTGTAAGCCCCCCAAATCATTGCCACAGAAACCTTGATTTATTTAGTTCTCTTTGTTAATTGTTAATCATTAGAAACACTTTAATTCTTGTGGGCTAACTCAAGGGAATTGGTGGTTTTTACATTATTTGTATAGCTTTTTAGGAACCATCTAAGCTAGACATAAGGATCTAACCTTGCTTTGTGTAGCATGAAGGAATTAAAGTATAGGGAACTGTTCTGTTACATCATAAATGTAGGAGAGGGAAAAGGAGGTTATATGGGAAATCATGGTTTTTTGCCTGTATCACTTTTGGATTTGTTATTTAGAAATAGCACTTTTTTTCCAGCATTAATGCTCACAAACTGATTAAGATGATCAATGAACAAGAATTTATAATGAGCAAGAATTGCGGCGTTTTGTGCCTACAGGAAAAGCAGTATCCCACTACTTTCACATATCTATTTCTGAATTTCTTTAATGTTTGATAGTCCAATAGATATCTAATGACATTGACAAATTATTTTTTGAAACAAGATTATAAAAATGGTCCAATATTATAGCAGAGAGAAGTATATCTTGTTTCCGACAATAATTTTATGACAAACATATTACTTTACATTTGAGTACTATTTAAGGGTATATGAGAATGCCACTCACATTTATTTCATTCAAATAATATTGGGGGGAAATGGGTGAATGAATTCTGATTTATGTGGATTTGTTAATAGAAAAATGCAGATAGTACTGTTTTTTTATCCCAACAGTTTCAATGCTTTCCATCCAGACACCAAGAAACCAATGCATCGAGAATGCGGATTTATCCGCATCCAACCTGACACTAACAAGGTGGCCTTCATTAGTGCTCAGAACACAGGTATTAATCTTATTGCATTAGTTGTTTTTAATCCCAGTTTTGAACTTGATTTTTATGAAAGCACTTAGAAAATTTTCTGCTATCTACCATTTTGTTTTCATAAATGATTAGTTTGGAGGTATAGTTGATATAATTGTGTGAACCCTATGGCTATTAATGTTTGTTGGTTTTATGTAGGGTTGGTGGAAGTAGAAGAGGGAGAGGTAAATGGGCAAGAGCTTTCTATAGCTTCCCATTCAGTAGCAAGGATTTCGTTTGCCAAGAAACCTCATGTAGAGCAAGTGAGTATGCTTAGTTGTAATTTGGTTGATGAATATGTACTCAGCATCCTATTGCTACCCCAAACAATATAATTCTGCTATTACATTCCCCAGAAACTGTTATATTTCTGGTCAATTCCATTCTATGTGTAATGATTTCTATAATTATTAATTCTATGGCATTTTTTTTTCTTAAATACAAAACACAAAAGAGTGATTAAAGACATATTTATGATGGCTCTATGGCATTTCTAAAGAACCTAGTATAGTAATGAAGGGTGGGGAATTCATCATAGGAAGTCTAAAGTGAGAAATCTGTAACGTTATGCTATTTGGACAAAGTGATATAAGAACAATTGCCTCTAATGCTACTGAAAAGTTTATTTTTCTACCCAATTGAACCACAACTTTTTATTGTTGTTGTTGTTGTTGTCAAATTAAGCATTACTCGGGACTTATATCAATGACTAGGTGGATGGCCCAGAAAACCCAGTTGTCGTATCATCACTATTGGTATGTCCTCGAAAGCCCCAGCTATATTACCACTGTGGAAAATGACTATTTTGTAAGCGTATGGATTTTAATTGACTCATCAGAGTCATGCTTCTAATATTTTGTAATCATTTGACCTTTCCATTTAGTTTTAGCTAAATGAAAATGAAAGTAATGAAATGGAATTTAGGGTTAGGACATTTGCAGCTCATTCTACCAGCAGTACATTTGCTTGATGCAAACGTTTCTTTGTGCTACTATAATATTTAAAATTCTTCAAATAGTAATTTTACTCACATTCCTGCATCACTGCTAGGATTTTTCATCTAGTCCAGTAATCTAGTCCTCCTTGTTTTAAGACTGGTAGAGCAGAGGTTACTTTGTACTGTTTTCCAGATGTACTGTTCTGATGGAGTTTTGCATGTCCCCAAATCATACTGTTTTCCAATGGATGGCTGTGTTCAGTTTGGTCAAGATGACTCCGTGGACTGTGACATTGGATAATAGTCTTAGACTGGTTTGAAAATCAGTATCTCAGATTCTTCTTAAGATATTCCTGGCATTTTCACACCCAAATGGGAAGAGGTTCTCCAAAGAGAATCCTAGAAGTCAAAGGCTGCTTTTAGCTCTTGCTAAACAAGTTGATTTAAAATGGTACCCGAGAACTAGTGGGATCAGATGCATGGGGAAAAATAATTGTAACACTGATTAATGTGATAATACCAGGCTAAGGAACCCACAGAAACCCATTCTGCCTCTAGGCATAAGACAGCAATGTTGATGCAGTTTGGAACTGCAAAGATAGCTTTCAAAAACTTAGACTGGAAATCTTTTAGGATATTATTCTTTATAAGAGTACAAATCTGAATCCCTATAGAGAAGGTGCAAAATATTCATAGCAAGAAAGACCTTGTTGGCTGTGTGAATGCATTGAGCAACACTGGTCAATCAAGAGAAATATGTGCTCCAAGATAAGAAGGTCTGAATCTGAAGCCCAAGATATTTACAAGTACGCACCTGCTCTATAGGAATCCCATTAATTGACCATTTATGCATATCTAATCAAATATTTGGAGTTGGAAAGAATATAGGATTAAAGTCAAATAGTAGATTGGGATTGAGGTTAAATAAAAATGGATATTGCATTATTCTTCACAAATCTTTATTATATGTAATATAAATCATAGTGTAAGTATGAGAATCTTTGAGATTGAGTAAGTGCTAATTTACCAATTCTGCCAAAAAACCAATAACCAATATACTTTTGCCTGCAAAATATAAATATAAAAAGGGTTATTCTGAAACTGTTAATAAATCCAGAAAACACTGATAGCAGCTTGATCACATTACAGCATAATGTCCATCCTCAAAAGACAAGTGGCTTTCACAATTAGGTTAAAAGGTTTGATTTAGCATCTTTTTCCTCCCTAACTAGTGACCAAAGGTTTTCTACAGTTGAAGAAGAGCAAAGAGATTTATAGCAGCTATCAGTTTTTAGCCAAAATATTTGGTCAAACTATCCCAGTGCCCTCAATGTCCCTTCACAGGACTTAGTTGATGCCCTCCTGATCTTTCTTGCTACCTTTCTCTTAACTAGCTTCAAATAGTCTGAAATTTCCTTAAGTGAAGTGTCCAGAACTGGACACAATATTCAAGATAGAGTTTGACTTTATTATGAAGCAGTTACCTCTGGTGAGTACTGCATGAAAGTACTATTCGTGCAATCTAAAATTGCATTTGCCTTTTTTTGCAGCCACTTGCAGCCACATTAATAGTCTCAAAGTTTGGAATAACTTGCTAGTCCAAATTCTTTTTCATAGCTGTTATTCTGAATCAGGTTTCCCCCTTTCTATATCTTTGATATTTACGTCTTAAAGAGCTCTGTTTTGATATTTACTATACTATTTATGGGTAATTATCTAACAATAGTGAATTTCCCACCCACATACCCAAAAGAAGTCCATTCAGAAATTTAAAAATGTGGTGTAGTGATTAAGGTGCTGGACCGGGAGCCAGATCCCCAAATTCTAGTCTTAGCCCTGGATTAGGAAGCCAGAATACCCCTATCTGCCAACCTACACAGAACGAGCCTTGTAGATTATGGTCCATAAACTTCATGGAAGAGGCCTTTATCTTGCAGTGGATTGATTTGGGATATAAGAATAAGAAGAGCAGATAAACAGATTTTATTGCAGTAGTTGTCTTTTTTCATAATATGTCCCTCAAAATAATTGGTCCATTAATAGATATTTTATTATTCATTTGTACCAGGCAAACTATTTTTCAAGTTCTTTTGAACACTTGCCCCAAAAGAAAAAAAAATTGGCAGAATTTCCTGGGGAGAGTTTTGCAATTCCAGATAATTCATTCTCATTCTAAAATACCTATTTCAAAGGGACAAAGGTCACCAATAGATTCAATACCTAGATGGGAAACAGAATTGTTTTTTTTAAAACAATTTGATGAACATTGAGAAGCCAGTTCCAAGGGGTGCCCTCTTTGGGTTTGCTGTGTGAAATTTATTTTAATTTGATCTAGCCTTCATTACTATTCTATGTAACTCAAGGTGGTGAACATACCTAATAGCCCTTCCACCTGTGAGGTGAGATGGGCCAATAATAAACTCTTTGACATAATATCCTGTAATTTTCAAAGGTGTTTAATTGTAAACTATTCTTTGCTACCTCTCTTTTTAAGAATTACAGTTAGGTTCATTACTTACATTATTTAATTGTAATTTGACAAATTTGAAGCAAATGTAGGTTTCAGACAAAGAAAAGAGATCACCATGATTTATTGACAGATTTCTGTACTTTTGTTCTAAGGGTATCCATTAGTCTGTGCTTTTTGTATTACACACCAGAATTCTGATTTGTGTTCAGAAGCCTTCTAAAAGGTTTTTCCTTCCAATGTGTCAAAATGAAAAGATAAACATTGAAATAACCCTCAAAATCCTGCTTGGAAGTTTGCGAGGATTTGAAGTATGCCTATTACAGTAGTACTTGAGAACATTTTTATTCATTTATGTCCCTTCATCTTAATTTGCTTTACTGTTTTCTTGAATTCTAAGCAGAACCCAATAATACATAATGTCTTTTTTATATTCTTTTTAGATTACTAGAAAATTTAGGCTCAATTCTGAGGGAAAACTAGAACAGACGGTCTCTATGTCAACTACTACGCAACCAATGACTCAGCATCTTCATATAACATACAAAAAAGTGATTCCTTAAAAAGGAGGATTTGTTTCATGAAGAAAAAGACATTGCATGGAGAGAACTGAAGTAGCTTGAAAGTAAAATATGACTTTGCATCTTCACAACCCAACTCTTGGTTATCAACTGCAGTTGCTGAAGGAGTTTATTTTCAGTTTCTGTAATAGTAGACTTACAAAACCAAACAAAATTAAAAGCCAATAAAAAGCTTTTATTTTTAAAGGTGTGACTTTGAGTGACATTCTGTTGCTTTAAAAATACTTGCAAAGGGATGCAATAAAACTTCCAAAATGCATTATTTATATAATAATGAAAATTAAAAGGATTTTATCTTGGGAGTTTTTTTTCACTACAATTAGAGTTTGTAAATAAAATATTGCATGCAAAGGAAGATTGCAGATGACTCTACTTCAATGCAGCCCAAAGTTTGAATCTGTTAATTACTTTATGGTAGCAGTATAGTAGAAGAACCACTACCTACTTAATGCTAAATGATCAGTGATGAATCTATAGTTCATGTCCAAATGCGGCTTATGAATCCTTTGCCCTTATATCTTGAAGCCCATATGGATGGGCTTCCAAAAATAACCTACACAGAAGATACTGTCCATAAATTAAATAAAAGAGAGATGCTGGAACTGTTATTTTCAGAGTGAACAACTCAACAGTCCTTTCCTACCTCGACTTCCCTTTTCAGAGAATTCATAGTTTTGAATGTTGGGATGAGTCAATTCTCAATAAGGGTGGAGATAGCATCCATGCATGGGTTGACACTATCCGCGCTCTGATTGGACTGATTACTAATTAATTAACCACTATATAACCCCTTCCATCAGTGGTACTGCCCAATTTTTCGACTCACTCCACTCTGGGACGGTCATGTTATCCTTTACTTCTGATACAACTTCTTAAATATTGACTTGAGACCTGAAATTTGGAGCTGTCAAAAGCCTTCCTGCTCTCCATTGCGGTGAGATCTGGGGGCTTTTAAACTTCTAGAATAAAGGCTGCTGCTTACAGCCTTCACGATCTCCCCCTGCTAGCCTCAGCGACGTTCTCCTCTCACCTGAGCCCCGAGTCTACATAATGGGCCGCTGCAGTGGCGAGGATCGGCAGCAGAGGCTTTGACAGACACCCATGCGAGGGAGCGCCTGAAACGCCGCTCAGCAGCTGGGCGGCGTGCACAATCGACCAGAAACACTGTGATGAGCTAAAAGAGATATGGGGCGGCCGCAGATCACCCAAAACGGCTCACAGGCCTCTCAAGAGCCTAGCACCGCACCGAGGAGCTTGGGCCTGGTCAGAAAAAGGCGCGAACGCCATTTTGAAAAGGGTGGAGCCAAGCAACCAGAATAGTCGCAGGCGCCATTTTGAGGCTCATTACAGCTCCATGGGCAGCATGGCTGACAGCAGCATGCCAGAGTCTTCTAATGTGGGCAAAGAAGCATCACTGGTGGAGCCTGACCTTCTAGCTGTGGTGAAGACCCCACACACACACACCTTTGGGGCTTCATCAAAGCCTGCGCACAAGAGCTCCTCTGACAAGAGCTCAAAGACAAGGAAGGCCTCTAAGGCCTCTTCAAAGAGTAAGCATTCTGAGCCTCCCCCAACGCCATGATAAAAACCTGCGGGCACCACCACCACCTAGTCGACTGCCCCCACTACAATTGAATTTGGCTCAGGGTCCATTCAGTCCAATGCTACCAATAAATACAACAGGCCTTTGGGGCACCCCTGACGCGCAGGGGCAAGGCAGGATTGTTGAGGCTACCTTCACCCCGACTGCGGCTGGGCTTCGCCTGGGAGAGACTACCCTGCCCACCCTTTGTGCTCCTGTGGCCATACAAACCATACCTCCTGCCTGCCAGGACATTATAGTGGAGGCTATAAAGCAGGGGATTGCAGCTGATTTGAAGAAGGCTTTAATACCAACTACAGCTCAAGCGCCAGTGCGAAGAGGGTGTTTCCTGTTGGCTTCGGACCCTGCTCACATGTCTGAGCCTGACCACTGCCCCTCCCCCACCTCTGAGGAGGGCGAAATCAGAGATGTCGAAATATCAGACGAGGAAGGGCTGGTTGCACACAAGCCCTCTTGCACAGGCCTTTTCCCATCCAACCTGTTCACCCCGTTACTCTGCAAGGCCAAGGCGGCATTAACCTCAAACCCCCAGCGGTACATCGGTACCCGACCTGGGATCTGGCCAAGGTCCTGGAGGCTCTGATCGATCCACCATTTGAGCCCCTCCAGAAGGTGTCCTTACAAATGCTTACTGGAAGACGGCATTCCTGGTGGCCGTAACATCCACAAGGCATATATCTGAATTACATGCTTTGTCTGTGCGGGAGGACCTCTGTAGGTTCCACAGAGTGGTCCTCAGACTGGACCCCTCACTCATACCTAAGGTGGGGTCCTGGTTTCATCGCGCACAGGAAGTAGTGCTTCCCAATTTTTGTCCCTCTCCCACTCATGAGTTAGAACATCACTGGCACAAATTGGATGTGTGCTGGGCGCTGGGTATTTACATTGAGCGCACGGCGGGCCACAGACATTCCGAGGCCCTCTTTATTTCATTCCAGTCACCTTCCCTGGGGCAAAGGGTTTCAACGGCGACCATTGGGCGGTGGGTCAGGCAATGCATCGCCACAGCGTATGACTCACACCAGGAACCAAGACCGGTTGGCGTGATGGCCCACTCTACCAGGAGCGCTGCCACGACTACGGCATGGGCGCTGCAGGCATCTCTGGAGGAGATTTGCAGGGCGGCTACGTGGACCTCCCTGTCCCCATACGTCCACAATTACAAACTTGACAAGTTCACCTCAGCCGGTGCTGCATTCGGAAGGCGGGTGCTCCAGGCAGTTCGATCAGGGGAACCAATCCAAGAACAGTCTATTGCCCACCCTTGAGTGTTAGGAGGCTTGGGTATGTCCCATGCATGGATGCTATCTCCACTCTTATTGAGAAAGGGCGTTGGTAACTTACCTGATACGCCTCTTCTAATAAGGTGAAGATAGCATACAGCCTTCGACTGTTCTTATTTATTTATTTATTATTCACATTTATAGACCGCCCCCTCTCCCGGAAAGGACTCGGGGCGGTTCCTGCTAGTCCTGTTCCTGCTAGTCCTGATATTCCTGTATTCGTGGTATTTCTGAGATTATTCTTCTTCTGATGTTGAGTTCGGACCCTTCTGGGGTACCATGGCATGTTGTAATCTGGTTATTTTGACATACTAAAAATTAATTTTTTGGGATAACACAAGGAATCTGTCTTTTTTTCTCTTCGCCGAAAAACTGGGCAGCACCACTGATGGAAGGGGTTATATAGTGGTTAATTAATTAGTAATCAGACTCAGTCCAATCAGAGCGCGGACAGTGTCAACCCATGCATGGATGCTATCTCCACCTTATTAGAAGAGGCGTATCAGGTAAGTTACCAATGCCCTTTTTCCTTTTCCAGATTTTCAAAAACTAAACCACCTTTAAAATGGTTTTGAAAAAGCAGCCTATATTTTGATCAGTATTTACAAATGGTGACAAACCAGATGAGGGCAAATGGACCCAGGAAGTTAAAAAATTCACTGGTTGGGCAGGTTGCAAATCCAGGGAGTGGTCTCTCTCCCCCCCCCCCCCCCCTTAGTGCTAGCACTTCCCTCTAGAACCAAGTTTGGGGAGCTCTGGGAAGTCAAATTATCACTGGAGATGCATATGATCTTTGTTTAGAAAGATGCACAGATTTGGCTGGCATTCAATCTGTCTTTGCCAGAGAAAACAGCATGACCTCAGTTGTACATGTTATAAAAATCCAGAGATTACAATGGGTGCAGAAGGTTATGGCTAGAAACATGTTGGCTCTGAAAACAAGAGCATGTTACTAGTACT
This sequence comes from Natrix helvetica, assembly GCF_964273705.1. Classification (NCBI taxonomy): domain Eukaryota; kingdom Metazoa; phylum Chordata; class Lepidosauria; order Squamata; family Natricidae; genus Natrix; species Natrix helvetica. The sequence continues at coordinate 42,024,231 of NC_138551.1, read as the reverse complement.
TTGCAAGCATACTAGCTGCCAATCCTAATTTAAGATGTTGGCATTTATTTACACAGCTCTAAATAGTTCTGAATCAGGCTCTCTGAGAACGTTTTGCCTAATAATATCTACAATCTAAGATTTACTAAGGAGAGATTGATGAGTCCCATTTGTATAAGAAATAAATTGGCAGACCTCCAGAGTTTAATAAAGCCAGAACTTGGAATAAACTTCCAACAGGCCTCTTTACTTTGGACTTTTTAAACAGTTAAATGTATGATTAACTGGTCATTTCCTGAAATATAAATGAGCCCCCTGAAATTAATTTAGCATATTTTTACAAGGTTTACATTTTTAATGTTATGCTTTGCATGTTTGAAATCTTCATGCTATTTTTGTAGTTTTGCAGCACCACACCTATTTTGCAGCACCACAAAAATCAGATTAGGAACACAAATTGAAATAGGGAAGAAAATGGTACGTGAGCACCTGTCTACCCTAGACGAGTTCAAATCACCAGGACCGGATGGATTACACCCCAGGGTTCTGAAGGAACTGGCAGACGAGATCTCAGAACCACTGAATTGTATCTTTCAGAGATCCTGGAACACCGGGGAACTACCAGAGGACTGGAAAAGAGCTGATGTGGTTCCCATCTTCAAAAAAGGGAAAAAATTAGATCCAGGAAACTATAGACCTATCAGCCTGACCTCAATACCAGGAAAGATTCTGGAAAAAATAATCAAGCAACGAATTTGCGAACACCTAGAAGCAAACAAAGTAATAGCCAAAAGCCAACATGGATTTGTCAAAAACAGATCATGCCAGACTAATCTTATTGCATTCTTTTATAATGTGACAAAATTAGTGGACCAGAGGAATGCCGTCCATATAGTTTACTTGGACTTCAGTAAGGCTTTTGATAAGGTAGACCATAACCTACTACTAGATAAAGTAGAAGAATGTGGGTTAGACAGCATCACCACCAGATGGATTCGTCACTGGCTGACCAACTGCACTCAACGTGTAGTCCTCAATGGAACTGCATCTACATGGAGGGAAGTATGCAGTGGAGTACCCCAAGGCTCTGTTTTAGGCCCAGTACTCTTCAACATCTTCATCAATGATTTGGATGAGGGAATAAATGGGGAACTCATCAAATTCGCAGATGATACCAAGCTGGCAGGAATAGCCAACACTCCAGAAGATAGGCTTAAGATACAGAAGGATCTTGAAAAACTTGAACATTGGGCACTATCTAATAAAATGAAATTCAATGGTGAAAAGAGTAAGGTTTTACATTTAGGCAACAAAAATGGAATGCACAGGTACAGTATAGGTGGTACCTTGCTCAGTAGGAGCAACTGTGAAAGGGATCTTGGAGTCCTAGTGGACAACCATTTAAATATGAGCCAGCAGTGTGCAGCAGCTGCCAAAAAAGCCAACACAGTCCTAGGCTGCATCAACAGAGGGATAGAATCAAGATCACGTGAAGTGTTAATACCACTTTATAATGCCTTGGTAAGGCCACACTTGGAATACTGCATTCAGTTCTGGTCGCCACGATGTAAAAAAGATGTGGAGACTCTAGAAAGAGTGCAGAGAAGAGCAACAAAGATGATTAGGGGACTGGAGACTAAAACATATGAAGAACGGTTGCAGGAACTGGGTATGTTTAGCTTAAGAGAAAGAAGGACTAGGGGAGATATGATAGCAGTGTTCCAATATCTCAGGGGTTGCCACAAAGAAGAGGGAGTCAAACTATTCTCCAAGGCACCTGAGGGTAGAACAAGAAGCAATGGGTGGAAACTAATCAAGGAGAGAAGCAACTTAGAACTGAGGAGAAACTTCCTGACAGTTAGAACAATTAATCAGTGGAACAGCTTGCCTCCAGAAGTTGTGAATGCCCCAACACTGGAAGTCTTTAAGAAGATGTTGGATAGCCATCTGTCTGAAACGGTATAGGGTTTTCTGCCTAGGCAGGGGGTTGGACTAGAAGACCTCCAAGGTCCCTTCCAACTCTACTATTGTATTGTATTGTGTATCATTGAAAGGCACCTTGAGATGGTAAGGCAGTACATACATCTAAATGTATGTCATGGAATTCAATAATTATCAGAATCTTCTTAGGAATGTACCTTGGTTAACCTGGATTGATATTAATTTCATTTGCCATACTCACATGGCATGTTCGTGTGAAATTTCTGTAAGCATAGGGCGCTTTTCTCTCCTTTCTCATGCAACATTTCAGACTTACCATCAGTCAAACTCTAAATAGCCACCAGTCTGAATATATTTAATATTTAGAGTTACCTTACCGTATATAAAGTATGAAGTCTCTGTAAAAAGCCCCATGCAGATGGTTAACAGTGTGACTTGCTTGCTCTTTACTAAGCATATTGTATAAATCCAGCTTCTCTTTAATCTGGCAAAACTGTCCTGTTATATTTGTCCATTCGTTCCTTAACTCAGAGGATAATTCTTACAGATCTTGTCATGTTGCTTGGTGAAAATTATATATATATATATATATATATATATATATATATATATATATATATATATATATATATATATATATATATATATATATATATATATATATATATATATATATATATATATATATATATATATATATATATATATATATATATATATATATATATATATATATATATATATATATATTGCATTTGTGCTGATAAATAAATAAAGGGAGACTAAATAAAGGGAGATTTATCAGCACAAAAGCAACATAAATATAACAAGGCAACATTTAAAAATGGCTTTCTGCCTGGATGGCTCCTAGGGTGAGCCAATAGACAGAAAAGGGAAGCAATATGCTCCCTCCCATATTTGGGCATACCAGGGGATGTGACACAATGCATGTATGTATGTATGTATGTATGTATGTATGTATGTATGTATGCATGTATATATGTATGTATATATATATATTACTTAATGCACGTTTTCTTGGAGCATTTCTTCCATAAACCTAGAGTTTTTCCATATATATACACTATATTGCCAAAAGTATTCGCTCACAACTGAGTCTGATTATGTGGATGGGTGAGCGAATACGTTTGGCAATATAGTATATATATATATATTAGGGCTCTGATTGTATCTATGGCAACAGATCTCACAAAATGCTTCTGCTCTGGCGCTGAAATATTCAATTTCCCCATCACCACCACCACAATGTTATGTATTTTCAGAGTATGCTAAATATAGTTTTGAAGGGTCTTCCCACTTTCCACACTCAACATATATATTTCCTCTCTTAGTGATGGATCTTTCAAGCCTGCTCCTCATCCATGCATCATTCTGTCTTTATAAGGACTCCTTCAACAAACATATTAGCATATACAAATATTCCTTTTAAACCATAGAATGGTGGAAAGAAGTTCTAGAGAGGAAGTTGAGACAATGTCCTGCTTTTTGTTCATCAGAATGGAACTCAATTTTCGCTCCTGGAAATTCCATTCCATTCCCTTCCTTGCAGAAGGAAGATTGAGTAAAAAACAGGCTAGGATGCAGATAGAGTCTTCAGAGAGAGAGAGAAAAAAACCTCTTGAAAAATCCCCAAATGTATCCTATTTGGAAAGGCCATTAAGTAGCCACTTGGAATATTGCTGATGCCACAAATCTAAGATCCACTCCTGACCACTTGACCCAGAGCAGAATGATGATTAAGTGATTGCAAAGAGTTCCAGAAGTCATGCTCTTCATGCTCTGTTGTGTTTTATTTAGTCACAATAAATCAACCTCTTCAAGGTGTCATTTCATTATATACAGTGTTCAAATTCGGTTTCAATGGTTTAACACCAGAAGCCCAAAGCTTTGCTGTTTTCACAAATTTCAAGAATAATCTTCATTGCTAATTTCAAGGATAATCTTCATTGCTCCATTCCCATTTACCAGCCTTTTTCACACTGTAAGTTACAAAGTAGAAAAGAAACAAAATGAGTTGGAGTATCTTTAAGATGTTTCTACACTTCATTGTGTATACGCAGTTCTTTATTTGTATTTAGGCATCAAAGCAGGTTCAGACTTCCTTCTGTCATGCTTTTTATCATATATGGGCTGCAGTAGGATTAAAATCAAAGCACACAATTTGCCAATTGCACCTCACATTAAAATGTATGCTCCAAATAGGGTATATTTTTGCTGTATTCTAAAAGTTTTTGCGGTTGATGTCTCTGGATCGTTTTGTTCAACATAAACATAGCTTTTTTAAAAATGACTACATTTTGGTGCCTCAGATGTGAAAATATAAAGATGGATATGTAGACTGGCAATCTATGATGTATAATCCCAGTTTAGTTTCTTAGACAGGAAGTGGTATTTAAATTAAATTTCAGTATATTATAGAAACACCTCCCTTCTTTATTTAGCAATCATTAACCAAGAATTTAGAATTCCAGAATGAATAACACTGTGAAAATCACAAATGGAAAATACAAAAAGTTTAGGATAGTTTTCCTCTTTGCACAACTCCAAATCAGCTTCCTTGTTCTTAGTACATTAAAATGTGACACAATTTATAAACAATAAACTGAGTGGCAAGTTCTTCCATTGCTCAGCCTTGTGAACAAAAGATGCTTGGTATAAGACATGAACTGAAAAAAGGCTTCCCATCGTTGGAAAAGCGTGGAGGAAAGTCATCTCGTTACTTCTTCACTTGTGTCTCTTGGTCACTGAGAAGAAAATGGAACTTCTTTTGATCACCAGATATCATCTTTCTGGCAACAGCACAAAAAAGATGGCCTTCAAAAATTGGCCAAAATTACAAATGGCAGCCACAAGCCAATGGGAGCGAAGGTTGGGATCAGTATTCACGACACATTTTGTTATGTCTGCCTGTGGTGGAAAAGAAAAAGAGAGTCACCATTTTTGCATATGTTATAGACTGAGTACTAATAGAGCTTTGCATGATTCCTGCCAGATTGCTGGTGAAGGATTTATCAAACTCCCTAAAACACTTCCATTGATCTCAGCTTTGGAAAACTTGAATAAATCTCCTGTTGGAAACCTTGAACTTTTCTCAATCCACTTCTGAATTACAGTGTCCCTTCTGGGATCCCCTTCTAACAAACAAGAGTCAATGGGAAGCCAGATTTACTTAATAACTGTTTGACTAATTCAGGGGTGTCCAAACTTGGGAACTTTAAGACTTGTGGACTTCAATTCCCAGAATTCCCCAGCCAGCTATGCTGGCTGGGGAATTCTGGGAGTTGAAGTCCACAAGTCTTAAAGTTCCCAAGTTTGGACACCCCTGGACTAATTTAACAACTACAGCGATTCATTTAATAACTGTGGCAAGAAAGGTCATAAAATGGGACAAATTCACTTAACAAATGTTTCACTTAGCAACAGAAATTTTGGACACAATTGTGATTGTAAGTTGCGGACTCTCCATATAAGACTGTACAGAATCAACTCTACCTCTTTGTGCAGCATTATACTATTGCCTGCCTCGTGGCCACCGAAAATGGCAGTTAAAAAACAAAGCGCAGCGATATCTTCCAAGCTACAAAGTATCTGCCCAATGTAGAAAGGTGCCCCTGAATACGTATATACACATACCAGGTGACTTAATAACTGGCCAAGGTTTCCTGTTATGTCATTACTTATCTCTCTTAAAAACACAAATTCCCATAAACGATTATCACAAGTCAGCAGTAGCAAATTAAGCAAATGAAATGAGGCTAAAAACTGGAGAAGAAAAGCAGCCACAGTCCCAATGGATCAGACTCAAAGCTATATGAAGAAACTAATATAGTCAGAATTCAGAGCAAGGATGGAAGAAGGCCTGACAGACAAAGTTTTATTAAAGGAGAACTTTGTCGTCCCATGAAATACCCATCTAATTTGATTCCTGACAGTAACAGTCCCATAGCACAGCGATTTTTCTTTTCCTCAGTTTTTCACAAGGCTCTGGGAGACGAAAAAACTCCCTTTACAGCAGTGCCTTCCTCACTGCTGACAGCCTACTTGCCCTGAGAGGGCTTAGAGGCTCGACAATAAAAAGCTTGGCCGCAAAGGACCTTTGGGCTGACTGTCTATATATGAGAGTCTTTAGCAAATTCCTCAAACAATTAATATTCGCGATTTTAACGATACCAATAAGGATCAAACACCGGAGAAAGGCAATAATGCATCCGACCTCTCAACTGGACTGAGTCGAAGCTGGGATCTGCCTAGCAACAGGGGCGGAGTTTAAACACATTACAAGACCCAGTCCTCAATATAATTGGATGAAGGTTAACCCAATCTGGATGCTGCCTCCACCACTAGGGAGAATACCCATCTAATTTGATTCCTGACAGTAATAGTCCCATAGCATGTCCTCCCATGCTTTTAAGGAAGGTGTAACTTTACAGGATCACTTACCCAGCCTCCTCTCCTCTTCATCCATGTCACCAAAGTCTTGCGTACGAACTCTCCCAAACAGTCCACAATGGTATGGACCATGGCTGGCTGGGCATGTCTCACACAGTCCACAGCAAGGCCTGCTGCCACGGCATAGAGAGATGCAATTTTACCCCATGTTATTCCTATAGCAAGGGGAGGGAAATCAAACATAGTTGGCTCAGGGCTGGCAGGGAAATGGTGAAGTTAGGTAGCTATAGCCTGTGTGTTTAGATAACCTCTTCAGACAAGTATTTTAGCATTTGGCAAAATTGTTCTTTCCCCTCACCCCACTATCATCACACACCAGACAATTCAGCTGGATAGGTGTGCATCCAGATTCTATACACATAATTTATTTTCACATAGTCTGACCTAGGATATATGGAGCAACTGTTGTTCAGTGTCACTTGTCCAATTGGTACATTAACATTGCCTATTTTGTAATTGCTCCCCAGGGATGGACATTGACTGAATAGCAACCGTTGGATACTTTAAAGATTCTAGTTAGATGAGATGCCATTCACACAATTATGGGAACAACTTATAAAAGTATACATAAATTTATATAATATCCTGCTTTGGATCAGGTCTAGCTTGCCCTCTCTCTCCTCTTGTGGGCTTGCTCCAATAAGAAATCTGTACACATGCAATTGCTAGGACCCACTCTGGATTCTGATATACAGAAGAGTTAAAGTTGTCAAGGACAGCTCAATATCCATTCTCACCCTCTTCCACCACCTCAATTTACTTTTAAACATTTATTTATAAAATTGATTATCACATATATGAGATAACCGCTGACTTGGATTTTACAGTACAATATATTTTATGTAATGACACCAATTAATTCGCATTCTCTTAACAAATATAAAGTACAGTACAGCAGATATAGTTGCCTCATCAATAAGAGGGGTGGTATATAAAAGTAATAAACAAACAAACTTTGTCTTACATACAGTATGAAACAGCTAAACTCAGGCTAAGGCCAAGACACAAGAGCGTTCTAGATAATGTCAGCCCAATGTAAAGCATATCAGGCACAGATGAGGGTTGCCAAAATTGTTGTTTTCATTATTTAGATAGTTTATTTTTAAAAAACGTAATAGACATTAACACCGAGGACAGCATCAGGGTTCAATCTTATTTCTCCAATAATTCAGAAATTTAACTTTCATCAGTACTTTAAAAGAGAACAGAACCAAGAAATGTTATTTTTTTAAAAAAGAAATAAGTATTAGAAATGTATTTCAGCATTCTGCATTCTACATTCTGAAAATTAGGAACCTACTAAAGTATCAAGAATTCTGTTTTCATGTGTTAGAGCAAAAACTAAATCAATGGATGATTTAATGATATATGATCTGAATATTCACATCTACATTATTCACACATGACTATCAATTACAATGTAATATATAATTCAATATAATTCCACATGGTCAGGGTATTTGTTGCTTAAAACTTATCATAAATACAAATGGTTTTGATATTCATTTTTTCTTTGTTCTTTCTTTTTTTTTTCTTGCCACAATTTCACTTATTTTCTGGTTGATTTCTTTTTTGTTGCATTATTATTATTATTATTATTATTATTATTATTATTATTATTATTATTTGTTATTGTTAGGTTAGGTTAAAAAACCTACATATCTTTTTAAAGGGTTTTGTCTAAGTAGTGATTAATATGCCAGCATAACTTTACCACAGCTTCTTATTTTCTAAATGTATATAAAGCTGCAATATGGTTAATAAAAAAAGAAAAATTGTAGGCCAGAAAAAAATATAAGCCAGTTATCCCCAAAGACTTATTGGTAGAGACAAAATTAGTATCGGATTCTAATGATTATACTAGAAATTCACAATTTGTTTTTCCATCCTTTTTTAAAATGTATCTCTTGGTGGAGGTATATACAAAATTTCTGACCCCCAATGGCCACAAAAGTTGTCAGCCAGGGAATTACACACACACACACACACACACACACACACACACACCATTCTTCTTAAGATTGCTGGGAAGAGGGAGAATCCCCATCTTCTCCCTCCCACTAACCCCGCTTACATAAAGTGGGCATAAATTGCATGCTATTTTGCCTTCCCACGTACAGCAGCAAGTAGTGGGAGGACTCGCAAACGGCATCTAATAAAAATGCCACCAGGCCAGATTCCAGCTGGGCAAAACTATCATTCTTTATATAAGCACCTTCCTAACAGCTGCAAAAAAGAAATCAACTTGGGGAACAGGCTCCGTGTAGCTCAAAATAACTACTGAGTTCTAAAATCAACCTCTATTGCAAAACTATGAGAGCAGAAAAACAGCTGATTTGTCGAATTGTTTTTTTAAGAGCAGACAGATGGAAGCCATCTGTCAAACCGAGGTATGTAAATACCAAATGGAGCAAAACAGAGAAAATAAATCAGAAGTGGTCCCCTGCTTTAGTCTCCTAGATGCTGGAAAATCTCCAGGAAACCATGTGGATAAGCATCTGGTCAGTTTCTGAGCTCACAAAACTACACTTCCTTTCACTGTACAAATAAATCTATCCACTTGGTGATCAAAGTGCACAGCTTTCTATTCCAGTCCAAAACAAACTTGTGATGGATTCTATTACAAGAAGGGGGAGGTAGGGATAGAAACTGAAGTAGGGTGTGTTCCTCTTCAATGTCACCACCTTCTCACCAGTTGCAAATGACAATAGTAAGGATAACATACTTACTAACCTTGAAGAACCAAACCATGTTTTATTTAGTCCAGGATTATTCAAGATAATAAACCACAAATAAGTCAACTATTTTAACTTAGCATGCTCTGGAAATCTAAGTTTTAATTCAGAACGTACTCAGTTTAGTATCGCTTGACAGAGGACAGGTCTGCATGGCCAACAGCCTCTGGTGAGTATGGGACATCACCCATAGTTCGAGAGGAACAGAATGGATGTTGTAATCCTCTATTTACCTCCAACCTACTATGACTGTAACTTCTGCCAATGTTTTCCTGAAAGTGGGATTTTCTGGCTTGTTCCAGGTCAAGATTTGCCTGCTTTGTTCTAGGCCAGTGGTGGGCAACCTTTTTTTTCAACTGAGCCAAATCTCGCCAAAACCACGATTGAAATTTACTTTGAGAGCCACATTTTTAAAACCGAAAATACATAGGATGGTACACTGTTTTTAGTTTCAATAAGTTTTTATTGAGAATATTCTGCATGCAAGTATCCACATAGGTTGGGAGGATACAAATAACACAACTAGTAAAACAAAAACTTTAGAACGATATTATTTATCGATAACGTTAAATTCCGTAAAATTTGCCTTACAATGTAGAGAAAATTACATCCTGACATTGACTGACAAAGTCACAACCACTAATGTGAACATTGGCCTTGCATTTCCTTGGATAGTTTGAGTAAGTCACGTTTGTAAGTTGTTGTTTTTAATTTCATCTCTCTCTCCCACTTTCTTTCTTTTTTTCTTTTTCTTTCTCTCTCTCTCTCTGGCTCTTTGTCTCTCCCTCCCTCCCTCCCCCATCTCTGTCACTCTGTGTGTGTGTCTGTCTGTCTCTCACTCACTCTGTGTGTGTGTGTCTGTCTCTATCTCTCCCTCTGTCTCTCTCCCCTCCCTTCCTCTCTCTCTGTCACTCTGTGTATGTGGGTGTGTCTGTCTCTCACTCATTCACTTAATCACTCACTCTGTGTGTGTCTCTCTCTCTGTCTGTCTATCTTTCTCTCCCTCCCTCCCCCTCTCTGTCTCTCTCTGTCTGTGTGTGTGTGTGTGTGTGTCTGTCTGTCAGTCTCTCTCTGATTCCCTCCCTCACTCCCTCTCTCTGTTCCTCTCTCTGTCTGTCTGTCTCACTCACACACACACACACACACACACACACACACTGTGGTCACCTTGTTGAGTGTTCCAATCACATTTGAAACACTCAACAACTGGCCTGCATTTATGGTATTTTGCAGCATTCTGCAGTCATAGGACCAAAATTGGTTGTCACTCGCCCGGGCTTTTGCAGAAGCTTCCCTCCGAAGCCCGAGAGGAGGGAGGGGAGCGGGCACCCGGCACACAGAAGAGCCGCATTAAAGGGTGTAAAGAGCCGCATGTGGCTCGCGAGCCGCGGGTTGCCCACCACTGTTCTAGGCGAATCCCTTCACTTTAATTGGTGATTGCGTAGAGGCAGAAGTAGTCCTCAATTTGAAATCACTGGTTTTTATGGTCTAATAATCTCTTCTAGAGCTACCTTTATCAGTACTGTAGTTATCTAATTCCACAGTGGTTATAGTACTTATCTAGAATAGAATTGCTTTGAACCCAGCAATATATACTGTTTATTACTACAGATAGTCCATGAATTACAAGTTTGCTTAGTGACCATTCAAAATTACAACAGCACTATAACCATTTCCCACACTTATGTTCATTACAGCATCCCCATGGTCATGTGATTTACATTTGGATGCTTGACAGCTGGCTCACATTTATGATGGTTGCAATGTCCTGGGATCATGCGATCCCCTTTTGCAACCTTCTGAGAAGCAAAGTCAATGGGGAAACCAGATGTACTTCGCAAGCGTGTTACTAATTTAATAACTGCAGTGATTAATAAATGTGGCAAGAAAAGTCATAAAATGGGGCAAAATTTACTTAAAATTTCCCAATTAGCAAAATAAATTTTTGGGCTCAATTGTGGCCATAACTTAAAGACTACCTGTATTCTTTTTCCTGAGCTATATACTTTTCTATTGGAGGTTTTGAAAAAAATAATAAATCCACCAGTACACTGCTTCATAATTCTCATAATTTTTCCAGATGTCTGAAATAGAAGGATTTCACTTCCAGCTGACAAAGAGCCCATCTGATTCATACACATATTTCTATTTTTGTATGTATATGTGCAAATACATATCAAAGCATTTATATCCAGTAGAATCTGCCCATTGAAAGGAATGTGGTTGACAAGTGTTTCCTGGAATGGAAAGCCATAGCAATCAGGACATAATAGCATTTAACTCCAGCCTCACTCTTGCAGTAATTCCAAAAGTAAAATTTAGCTCTTATCTTGCTCTATTTAACATTAAGCAAATAAAGGAAAGTTGTGACAATGCCTTCATGGATCTAACAATATGCAAGCTTTCTAGTGATTTAGTTTAACAGATTTTTTTTAAATCATGACAAAAAAGAGATAGAAGGTAATAGAATTTAGGCTCGAAGTAAAATAACTTTTATTCATATTCAGTGTGTTAAGTCAGGCAAAATACACTGTAATTATGGGTAAGAATTGCTCATAATAGTTTATAAAAAACAGGAAAAATATGACAGTATCCAGGAGTCTTACATTTTTCAAGTAAAACTAAATCAAAACAATCTTTTTCATTCCATATTAAGGCGTAGTTTTAACACATGTTCCTATTAATTCTAATGTCACTACAGATGATGGTTTTACAATTAAATATAACTTTATCAGCTTCTTTAACAGAGAAATTATTTTCTGGCACAAGACACAATGAGAAAAAAATGACAATTTTCAATGATGAAAATTCTGTTCCAAGACTCTGAATCTCAGAAAGATCCTGTTTAACAGATACAGTTTACATAGAGGTCAATAGTCAATAGTTTATTTTCAGTAGAACTTTTTAATAGCATAGAAACCCTTGCCTTTTGTACATCTGGTCTACTTTATAAACCCTACATGAATCATTCAGCTAGTAATAAATAGTGATGGCAAATGGTAATCATTCTGGGATTGGCAGGGTCGGTACAAAAAGATGTAAAATAAGTTTCAGTCAGTCTTAGTCTGGAATGATTACTGTTCTCTTTCATTTGTGCTCACAGTAGATATAGGGAATATCAAAATAGATTAGCAGATAGAGGATGTGGAAGTCACCTCCATCCTACCAAACTGACAATTAGGGAGTAGTCAAGTCAACTCCTTGCGTCTTGCTATTTATTTGACAAAGAAGAGCAGATATTTGGTATACGTAGTTTCACCTTAAAATAAGCACTGAATATCACACACTAGTTTATGCAATGTCTTGTTTATAACAGAAGGCAGTTTCACTCCACTTCTTCCAATGGTCTCTTAAAGTCATTGAGAGGACACCTCAATTGAACACCCATATGAAAGATGCATCTCTGACTTGATAATTCTGAGTCCTTGATGTTAGTTTAGACTAAACATGATTTGTTTAGGTTTGCCTCTTCATGGGAATGTCTACAGCAGGAGTGTCAAACTCACATTGTCACGGCGGTGTCATGTGAGGTATCGGGACTTTTTCCCCTTTCCCTAAAATGGGCATGGGCGTAGCTAGCACGTGATGCATTCGGCCCGTGGGCCAGGAGTTTGACAGCCCTGGTCTACAGGATACGTTTTTTGACCATACTTTGGCAGATACCCTTGCCTCTTGATGTTATACAACAATCCACAAGTTATGGAAATCCAGCCACAAAATGTCTACTTCCAGTTATAAGCTATATTAGGGGTCCTAAGTGCTTGCTTGTTTTGTTGCAAGAAAATGAGCAAGCTCTGAGAGCACAAAGGACCCCTCATGTCAACCCTGAGTTACAAATATTATCCTTTATTAATAAGCTATATTTGCAGGTATGTGCATAATAGGAACTAATAAAGTGACATTAAAACACTATCATTAATACAGTGACCTCTGGATTTAAGTAAACTTGTTTTTTTTCAATTGCTACTTAAGTTGTGACAATTAAACAATACAATGTTAAATGATAGTTTTGTATTGTAAGGAAATATGTTTGTTGTCCACCAAGATTCCCACAGCTATTAGGCAAATGAGAAAAATATATTATCAGTCATGGAGGATGATCTTCAATTGAGAGGTTTTTTAAAAACAATGTTAGCATTTTAGTAGATTACTATATTAATTTTTAAAAAGTATGCAGCACATGAGCAAGGCAACTTGATGGTGTTGTATCGAGGTTCAGTTGGCATGAGCCATGGTGGTGCAGTGGAGTTAGAATGCAGTACTGCATGTTAGTTCTGTTGACTGCTGGATGACTGTGGTTCGGCAGTTTGATTCTCAGTGGTGCAAGGTTGACTCAGACTTCCATCCTCTGAGGTCGGTAAAATGAGGACCCAGATTGTTGGGGACAGTATGTTGACTCTGTAAACTGCTTAACGAGGGCTATAAAGCACTGTGAAGCAGTATATAAGTGAGTGCTATTGCTATTGCTATAACTATCTCCCCATATATATTTATACTTAATACCATAGGTTGGCACATCCATTTTCAAAGACCCAAGAGAATGTTCATTTACAATGTGAACAACAAATCCTGGTTTACAGTGAAAAAACTAGATGTGCTTCTGTATGTGTTTGTCTGTGTGAGAGAAAGTGATGTGATAGCATCACTTATGTATGTATTGCATGTGGATGTAAATGACAAAAATCCAAAGGCAGACCTGCCCTTCCTTTCTATTGAAAACAAAAGTTAAATACGCACAATATTTGGGAAATTACCATACTAAGCACACTGTTTGAGAAAGACAAAACATTTTGGTTCTCCACTGATACCTAAATTTTTCATTTTTTTAACAGAGCCAATGCTTTATTATATTGTCACATAATTCTAGAGAAATGGAATAAGTCATACATTCTCCATTCCATAAAGCTAAATACAGACAGCATACACAGGGTTTCAGCTCTAATCTCCCCACCCAAAAATATCAAACACCTTCCTCCCTCAGCAATCATAACCTCCCACTTTCTTAATATTGTGTCTTATGCAATGTAACCCTCCTGATAAAGAAGATTTTAAAAATGATCCTCCTGTTTTCAAAGAGGTACTGAAAAAATAATATATTATTTTTAAAACACATTCCTTGGTTTCTTTTAAAAATGGCATATCTGAACAAAACAACAGTGTTTTACAAACATCCATTTTGATGTCAGTGATGGCAAACCTTTTTTGGCTCACGTGCCAAAAGTAGGAGGAGTGCAAGGGGATCGTGCGCGGGTGTGCCACACCCATAGTGCTATGCACATGACTCCAGCATGCATGCGTGCACGATCAGCGCCCCCCCCCCATTTTTGGTGTGCTTTTTTCACCCTCCCCATGCTCCAGAGGCTTTATAGGAGCCTGGGCAGGGCGAAAACAGCCCCCCCCCCGGAGACCCTCCAGAGGCTTCAGGAGCTTTCCTCAAGCCTCTGGAGTGTGAAAAACAGGCTCTATGAGAAAACTGGAAGCTAAAACTGGCCCTACGAGCAAACTGGAAGTCCGTTCCTAAACTTCCAGTTTGCCCATAGGGTCGTTTTTTGCCCTCCGGAGCCTTCAGGGAAGTCTCCTGAAGGCCCCTGAAGGCTCCGGAGGATGAAAAAAATGGCCCTACAGACGAACCAGAAGTCACTTGCGGTTTGCTCGTAAGGTCATTATTTGCGCTCCGGAGGCTTCAGGGGAGCCTCTGGAGGGCGAAAAATGGTCTCAAAAGAAGGCCGAAGTCAGCTGGCCAGCACGTGCCTGGGCGCTGGCCAGCTGACAGGGCAACGCCTCACGTGCCCTGATAAATGGCTCCGTGTGCCACCTGTGGCACGTGTGCCATAGGTTCGCCATCACGGGCATAGGTGTTCAAAGATTCAAGAAAGTCTGAAATACATTTGTACAGAAAGATTCATCAGTGCTAAACCAATACGGTCAAGCAGGTTGGTTTTTCATTGGGATTTGGGAAACCCAGTTTCTAATTCATCAGACTCATGGGCGATGCTGAACTATCCCTGCTAGCATTCATGCAGTATGCTAAGTCATGTGGAACTTTGTTGTATAAATCTTGTTCTAACATAAAAACTTTGTGGTCTTAATTTTGTGGTTAAATAAGACAACATTAATCACAATGCATAACTATTTTGTTACTTTTAAGAAGCACAACTATGATACCCAACTCAGATTACAAGTTAACTTACAGTTAAACAGCCACTAGATTTATAGGAAAACAATATAGCATGCACAAGTGGCAGCAAAATTGAGACTCTTCTGTTTCATTTTTTTTCATACTTAACTGTAGAGTTAAATTACTATCCACCCAACCTTCATTAGCATAAAACTATTGTGGCATAATATCTGGCGCCTCTTTTGTTGATTGCTACAGTGACTTTTTGTGTGTGTGTATAAGTGCCTCTTTTTTCCTAACAACATTGACCTGATTTTGTGAATAAAGAATATAAAAATCAAAGGAATTGGTTGATTCCTCATGATTTGCTGCCTCCCTCCTCCACCCATCACCAACTAACAAGAAAAAAGCATATTGATCATGTTAATCTATCATAATCAGGAATGAGGAAGTTGCTGATTCTGTTCCCCACCTTTAAGTTTTTTCCTTTATCTGAATTCATAGAGACCTAATCTTAAGTGTATTTTAGGCGAATAGGATTTTCCCATGTATTTTACCAGGAAACGTAGATAAGGCAGGTTCTAAAATTATGCACCCTCCTAACCATAGTCATGGAGTACGAATCCATTGCCGATATCCATTTTCCTCTCCAACTTCATGGAGGATTGACTGCCCCACCAGTAAGAACAAACCAGAAAGTCATCAACTTTTGCCTAAGTAACAGTTTCTGCGTATCTCTGGCAAAGTCATCTTCCTTAGTCTCTATACCAACATGATGAGTGGTGAACAAGAACATATTTTGCACACCATACATTACAGGTGCCATTGTATGTGATCAGCTTAAGGGAGAAAACTCTACATGAACATATTAGTACAGCGAAGGAGTTAAACCCATCTCACTTATGTCGTAGGGAAGAAATGAGAATTACATGATAGAGACAGAGTAGAAAAAAATTCCAGTATGTTTGTATTATAGTTAGGTACAAAGGAGTGAAAGACTTATGGATATATTTTCATATTTTGAAAATAAGTGAATTGGTGCAATACTAGCTTTTCTGAACCCCATAGCTAATGACTTCATTCCGGATAACATAACTGCAAAAATTAAAACAGAAAGTGATAATCGTCACAAATTATGAGCTCCAAAAGAAGTAGTTTTGCAAACCATGGGAACCTTCAGTATGTCTAATGTTGGTTAATCAGTATCTTAACTATGATGAATATACAACCCTGCTGAATATGTTATGTAGCTTTATGGTTACTTCCACACCATACTATTTTTACTTCTCATAAAAGCATTTTAAACCAATGAATGAATTTTTTTCACTCCTGTTCTTCTCAAAATGCTGAGAATACAGAGATCATCTTGAATGAATCACTATTCCTTCTGGACGCATAAAAATGAAAGAATGAATGAATCTATACCATTTACAGGAGTAGGATTCAGCTGGTTCGGGTGAATATTAGCTCCTGCGCTATATTGACTTATATTCCCTTTTCTGAAGCCCAGCTGATAGGTGCAGCAGAGCGGATTGCTGCACCTCAGCTGTTTTGCACCAGGGCTGCAATAGAAGGTAACTTTTAAAACGTACTGCGCTCAGCAAACCGATTGTTGCACCAGTTGAATCCCACCACTGATCCATTTGCCATGCGTATACATATGATGGAAACAGTATAGGGGGGAATACATTTCAATGTATTTTTTAACCTAACATATATACAATGACTTGCCTCTGCTGCATTGAAAAATGCATGAAAATAACAACAGCCTTGCAGACATAGGTCATATGCACATCTACCATAGTTCTGTCTGGCACAGAGCGGCCAGCTGGATGTATTGGTAAGTTCCCAACCTAGACTGAAGAATGATTGTCCCTTCCACTGTTGCTTTCAGCAACAAGAATTTAAGACGTGCTGCCTATAATTCAATACAATACAATACAATACAATACAATACAATACAATACAATACAATAGTATTGTAACTGCCTTACCATCTCAAGGTGCCTTTCAATGATACACAATACAATACAATACAATAGTAGAGTTGGAAGGGACCTTGGAGGTCTTCTAGTCCAACCCCCTGCCTAGGCAGGAAACCCTATACCGTTTCAGACAGATGGCTATCCAGCATCTTCTTAAAGACTTCCAGTGTTGGGGCATTCACAACTTCTGGAGGCAAGCTGTTCCACTGATTAATTGTTCTAACTGTCAGGAAGTTTCTCCTCAGTTCTAAGTTGTATCTCTCCTTCATTAGATTCCACCCATTGCTTCTTGTTCTACCCTCAGGTGCCTTGGAGAAAAGTTTGATTCCCTGTTCTTTGTGGCAACCCCTGAGATATTGGAACAATGCTATCATGTCTCCCCTAGTCCTTCAGCAGGTAGTAAACAAGAATCACTGATAAGTCTGATTCCCCATGAAAATATCCAGACTTGTTCAGAAGAAGACTGGACATTTAGCCAATTGGCTATCATAACACAGTTTCACAATAACCATGTGCTTAAGAAAAAGCATTTCCTTCTGTTAGGCTCTGAAATAGCTCTGAACATGAAAGAACAACTTATTAACCACTTTGCAAACACTACTGTGCGTGTGAGGAGATAAACTCTCCCAGACAGTCCTCAGGAAGGCAACACCAAATTTTTATGGTTAGGAACAGCATGCCTAGGAACTGGAGGCTGAATAAATCCACTCCATTCCAGTGATAAATATATACACTACCTTGCAGGGATACATTATCATTTCAAGACTAGCTTTGTTCTGTTTCAAATAAATTGGTGCAGGGCAAGGGGGGGGAATCGACCTCAGTGTTAAAAACACTCAATGAAATGCAATAAATCAGGTCTGAAACTGGTGACACAAAAGCTTAGCCTATTTGCGATATATATTAGAAAAGGGAAGGGGGGCAAAATCATAAATATCAACACGAGTCTCCGAAATAAAGGCAAGAAGCTCAAATATTGATATTCCTTGATTTTCCATCTAGACCTTTTCTTACTGCTTTGTTACTTGAGAAACAGAATAAAATGAAGTTCATTCTGCAGCCAGGAGCACATTCAATCTCATAAACCAAAGAGAAGAGAAAAACAGAACTGTCTGTAGCAAACATAGCAGTTGCCAAGTAAGTATAAAAATAATCACTTGACATTAAAGAGGCTCCCTTTCTGCAAGACAGATAACAGGGAGAGGCAAAAATATTTCCTTACCCAAGAAAAATGTGCATTTGTCTTATAATACATGTTTAATGCAACATCCATTGCCTCTTTGCTTATGCCAGTGGTATTCTTTGCCAAGTGGCCTCTACTCATTCCACTGACCAGCAACTGCTATGCTCTATTCACATTGGCTTCTCTAATTTTCCTTTCCTTTGCCCATAGTTTGCATTTTAATACATCACCTGATGAAAAGATTTGAGTGGCCACAGCCAAGAATGCATCCGTCACCACAGTTTCTGAATGGAGAGAGATGTTTAGTTGCCGTGCTATGTTTCGATAAAGATTGGGCCTGATATACTCCAGTTCATCCCCTAAAAAAAAAAAAAGAAACACAAAAAGCCTTTTATACACATGCAAAACGTATTTATTCAAATATCTGAATCCTACTTTCCATTAAGACATTCAAACGGGATGCAAATCCACAAAAATCAATAAAAGTATAGGATGAACTCATAAAGCCAATAACATGTTCTTACAAAGTAGCTAAAATGCTGGGATCCCGAATAGAGGACTATTGGCTTCATCGAAGGGAGGCTGTTGTGGCACCAGATATTTTTGTTTCTGTTTGTATTGATTTTTTTGCCTTTTTTTTTTTTTTTACGATGTTGGTTTTGTATAATGGTTGGGAGCAGGTGTGGGATTCAGCTGGTTTGGACCGGTTTGGGCAAACTGGATGTTAATTTTAATCTGGTTCACTGAACTGGTAGTTACAAGGATTGGCTGACCCTGCCCACCCTGCCCCTCCTCACCCAGGAGTCTCCATGCAGCCTGTTCCATCATGCCAGGTAAGGGCAGGGCCTCACAAAAAAATGGGCCTACCGGAAAATGGGCCTATCGAAAGTCCGGAAATGGGCCTGTTTCCGGTCTCCGGAGGGCCTCTGGAGCCCAGGGAGTCTCTTTTCACCCTCTTGGGGACTCGAGGAAAGCCTTCTTAATGAGAACATCAAAGGATAAAACAGGAGACCAGTAATCTGTGCTTTAGAAATGCAATACATCCTCTGGAAATGAGCACAGCTAAGTTATCTGGGGGTCATTTTCATGATTTGACTTTTATCTACATATAGTGTGATAAGCATGTAGCCAACCTAGAAGAGATACAAATTAATGAACTGCCACCTAACATTAATACCGAAATTAAAATAGTTTAAAATATTCTCAATTCAATCAGTTGTACAATGTTTTTTTGCAGTGAGTTTCCTTTGTTTCCTACTCTGGGGTGACCTCCTTAGCCTGTGCTTCACACGCATCTACTCCCCGTTGTGGAGTCAGATACCATCTGTTTCCTCCATCCATACCAATGGATCCAGTCTGAAGAACCACATATTTCTCTTATTAAGATTTGTTTAACATACTAAACATTACATTGAACTAGGAAACAGTGGTATTATCAGATGTTTACGAAGCATAGTATTCAGCCTATTTCTTCTTTTGACACTCCACACTCATATATCTGTTTATAAGATATATATTCAATGCATATTCCTTTAATGCAAACAGTTTGTAAATAAACTAAAAAAAAAAAAAGCTCTAAAAATGTTTCTGCAAATCTTATCGGGTCAAGGACTTGAAAGTCAGCCACTGTTTATTTCTTCATCCCTCTGATCCTTCAGATAATGATTTTGTGACTTTGAGTTGACCTAAAGAGGTGTTGCCCTAATGTGGAATTTACATCTCAAAGTGGACATGCAACTACAAACATCCACAAGAAATGAAACCGAGTCACATGTTCTGGCCTTCAAACTGTGTCTTGTGAGAAGTAACACCTTTTCTTTCTTTTTTTCCCCTTTGCCCTACATGTTTCCCTTTTCTTCTCCCTCCCTTATTTTCCCACTATTTTCTTTTGCGTTTTAGATTATAAACTAATAAACAAAATGATGTAACAAAAAAGGGCTGGTGACCATTTTCTAAAAGATCGGGGAGGCAGTCCTTCCTTCAACTGGCCTCAATGCTGGGAATTCTGATGTTTTTACTCCCAACACAACAAAAGGATTATCAAGCTGAAAGAGGCAAACAGGCTATTTCTTAAGATGAGGCTGCTACTTTAAATTCAAATGGCATAATTTTTTTCCTCTATTGGAAAAATGGCAAAGTGCCCTTCTGTGCTTATGCTAGCAGGGATAGTAAAAGACAATATAATCTATGTCTTAATCCTGATTTCATATGATTCAGAAGATGCTATTTTAAAAAAAGGATTAAGAGCAACTGGATGGGGGGAGGATACATTAGCCTTATATGCTAGTCTGGTATATTCTTTACTGTTCAGTTGCATGGTTATGATTTACCAGATTTTCTTGCTCATGTTTTTGTTTTTAGTCATCTTTGAAGCTATTCTTGATTCAAATGTTTAAAATAATATTTTGTTCAGACTTGCCCTCAAAATCTTTAGAAATGTGCTATTGTTTTGCTTCAGATAAGGCTAGAAAAATGTGATCTTCCCCATAGGACCCCAGAGAAGATGAGGATTAACTTTTCATTGTTGAAAAAAAGGGTGTATCCCATTAAAGCAATCTGTCAACCTCATCTCAAGCAAAAAAAAAAAAAGATTTCCATGGTTGGAACATGATAAAAGCTTATGGCTTGCCTGAAGCTGTGAAACATTCATCAGACAGACTAATGTGTCACCAGTTATTTCACACTAGGGCAGACATGAGATGCTAAAATCAAGAACTTTATTTATTTTTTGGGTTCTTCCCTAGCTTGGCAGCCTCTCCTTGATTCTCAGTTATATTCTTCCCACAGAAGCATAAGAGAAAGATTATCTTATCCAGAAAAGGCCATATCCAACATCAATTTTCCCAACATCCTCAAATATTTTTAAAAAAATTGGAGTGAGGACAATAAGGTTGGAAAGTAGCCAAGGATGCTTGTTATGTTTACAAAAAGATAATTGCTGAGGACAAGCCTCCTCAGAATGAATTGATGGAGCTCATCAATTCCACAAAAGTCTCTAGACATTTTGCAAGTACACTTTCAGTAGGCATATAGCTCTTGTTTTGTGTGAAGCAAAATGAATTTTGTGAGAAGCTCAGGTCCCGACAGCTACCACTATAGTACAGCCAGAAAATAATCTAATTAACAACCCTTAAGAGCCACCACTAATCAGTATATAAAAATACACTTAGATGGACCAGTGGTTAGATTTGCTGGAGGAGAACCTATTGTGTTCCGCACCTATCTGTTCCCATTTTACAAACATTCATAATTGTTTCCATTTTCTATCCACTCATTTCTTTATCTTGGATCCTACATCTTCACCAGCAGTTTGAACTAGTCACTAGCAAGTTCTGCCATAAACATAATTAGGAAAACATGATAAATGTGCATTTATTTCTTCTTTCATGTATGACTATGCATCCTTAATAGGAAGATTTATTCATATTTTCTTTTCAGCATCAAATCAATGTGAACTCCTTCCCTCTGACAGGCATTTTCAGTTAATTTTAAAATCTTGTCTTCTATATGGAAATTGGAAGAAAGCAAAGGCAAACCATTCTGCATGCTGACAAAAACATTATATCAACATAACTATGCAGTCACCAAGAATCAAACTCAACTCCAGAAATTGTAAAATCTTAACTAGATCTGGAATGTACTGCTTCAGGAATTGGACATCACCAGCTTTTGCAGACAAACCAAAATGCATTTTTTCATGATAATTCATTATTAATTAATTTTAGTATTAGTTCTTCTAGCTTTTAATATTCTATATTTTAATTGTTGCCAAAAGCTGCTTTAACTTCTCAGTTAAACAAAAAGACGGTATACTTATTGAATAAATTAAACTGCTAGTTGAAAAGTCTTATACTTTCTTTTCTGAACACCTAGTGGTGTTATATTACATTTATCTTATATAGTTAATAGCAACTTGGGAGTTTTATATTGGAAGAATGGTTTAGATGGTTTTTTAAAAAAGTAATAAAATAGCTCTCTATATGAAAGCCATTTCTCCCTCCATTCCTCTTTTGTTTTATATGTTACTTACACAATTGTTTGGAAATCTCATTTAAACCAACTTATGAAGTATTTGGCAGAAAGCTATAACATTTGACCCTCTGAAGGGCTAAATTGTTCCATGTAATCTGATAAAAAAGAGAGAAAGGAAACATGGCATATACATGCACAGCCTGATAAGAAACCTTCTGAGAATAGGAACTTTCTGCCCAGAGTGTGTAAAACTCCTTCATGAGATAAAGAAAAGGCAGGAAATCAAGGATGGCAGCTTCTGAGAAAAATAAAATCGCATTTGGATGAGATATAACTGAAATTCCTAAGGGAAAGCTATTTGCTGTCACATAAGCCGATTATTTTGCTTGGGAGAAGGCCTTCTAATTATGGCAGACTGCCTATGTCACTATGCAAAGATTTAAAATATTTACGCATCTACACCACTCATTTTTTCACGAACATGAATCTATCTTAGTACCAATCTTCTGCCGGTGGTCATAACTTTAGCATGTAAACAGTTGCAAAAAGACAATGCAGAGAGCTCCAAACAGCTACTCTCCAAGGTGCGGGAACAAAACAGCAAGCGCTCTGCAGTGCAAGTATACAAGGATTGCATACTTCCTACTACCCCCATCCCTAAATTCACTCATACACTGATGGAGTCTGAGTTGACAGCTGGTGACTAAGAAAATCTGAGGTCATAATCGATAGATCAGGCTTCCCTAGCTGTTTGAGCACATTCAAAATACTGAGAGGGTATGTTGTAACTATTCCAAAATGATTTGTGACATCAGCTGTGACAATCAGGTGTGGAAGTTCCACACAGAAAAAACAAACAAATAAAAAACACAGCATTGTGCTGCAGTCTCCTCTTAATTAAATTTATAACAATGCCTGTAGGACAGCGATGGCGAACCTTTTTTGGCTCACGTGCCACAAGTGGGGGGAGCGCAGGGGAGTCGTGTGCAGGCGTGCCGCACCCATAATACAACGCGTCCGGACGGTCCCTGAAGCCTTCGGAACGCTTAAAACGACCCTCTGAGCAACCCGGAAGTGACTTCCGGTTTGCTCGGAGGGTGGTTTTAAGCGCTCCGAAGGCGTCAGGGAAGCCTCCGGACGGTCCCTGAAGCCTTTGGAACGCTTAAAACGACCCTCCGAGCAACCCGGAAGTCACTTCCGGGTTGCTCGGAGGGTGGTTTTAAGCGTTCCGAAGGCTTCAGGGAAGCCTCCGGACAGTCCCTGAAGCCTCCGGAGGGCCTCCGGGGGGGTGGGGGAGGCTCTTTTTGCCCTCCCCAGGCTCCTATAAAGCCTCTGGAGCCTGGGGAGGGCGAAAAATGGCTTTTAAAAAGGTGAACTCAGCTGGCCAGCGCGCGCATGCGCGCTGGCCAGCTGACAGGGCAGTGCCTCGCATGCCCTGACAAATGGCTCCACGTGCCACTTGTGGCACGCGTGCCATAGGTTCGCCATCACGGCTCTAGGATGTATTTTTGACTTACATGCATTTTTGGAAATTATGCCAAAGCAACATTTTGCTTTGCAGTATACCAGGTTCCAATGCATTATTTTAATAAAATTAAAAAATAGGCAGGACATAGAATTTGATAGTTGCAAAAGAATGTATCTCAGCAGGAACACAGATTGCCTTGTCAGAGCATAGTGGGGAGCCAATATCATACATTCATCAATACAGTTCAGAAGAAGACGACTACAGTAGGTGAGGGCAAATTCCATGTTAGGAAAGTAGGAACGCAAAGAAAACTACCATAATCCTTTAGCAAAGCTGTGATGCACCCAATTCTGGACTATTAAGTATAATCATTATTAAGAATGCTGTTTTGGTTACCAACGTCAAGAAAGGGAAACTAAACCAATGAAAGAGCTTGATCAGTGCCTTTATAAGGAAAGTTACAGTATTTCTGGATTTTGGGGTGTTTTTTTTAAAGGAAGTGACATATGTTACAAATTATCCAGTGAAGGTGAATGATAAGACATTTTGGAATAAAAAGAAGGAAAGACTTTGGGAAACCCTGCGATTTCACTGTAATTTATTATAATATAATAACGACCACCAACTGAGATACTTTTAAAACACCATATATCAGGGGTGTCCAACCTTGGCAACTTGTGGATTTCAACTCATGCTGGCTGGGGAATTCTGGTAGTTAAAGTCCACAAGTCATAAAGTTGCCAAGGTTGGACACCCCTGCTATAAATTATTATTAGTTGTGGTGATTATCTGATCTGGGAAGAAATAGTGGCTATAATAGAGGGGAGTGATGGCTAAAAAAATATCTAACAGGCACTATGATTTTCACTCAAGATAGATTTAGCTTTTCTTCCTGAAATCTGCACTGGAACATTTTGATGACTGGATTTGCATGATGTGTTGAATCACAAACTGGATGACCCCAAATTTTATATTTTTCCCCGTTAACTAAGTTTAATGTAACTATGAATATGTCATGCAAGCACAACCTTTTTATCACAAGTTCACTCAGGAAAAAAGTTTGGGCCTACTCTCTCATCTACATTGTTTACAGTATCTGCCAAAGTTTTAGTACTAAAATATTTCTAAATAATTGCCTAAAAACAACTCAAAAATATTAAATTAGCACCAAGTCCATTGAGGTAATTGTAATGGGAAAACAGCAACCATACTTTTTTTGTTGTTATTTTAATTAAAGTAATATTTCTCAATCTCGGCAACTTTAAGATGGTTGGAGTTCAATTTTCAGAAGAACTAGAATTTTGGGAGTTGAAATCCACACATCTTAAAGTTGCCAAGTTTGAGAAACAGCATTAAAGCTACAGCAGGTCTGACTTACTGAACAGGGGTTTCAGTAGTAAATGTATGTCACTGTCAATTTGATTTCATTTAATGCTAATCCTAACTTAATATATTATACATTTCACTCCAGTCTTAACTGGATTTAATAGCCTGGATGATTTTCAAGTAGATACCTTCAAGTCTTGTACCAACATCTCCCACTCATTTAAATATTTAACACCAACATAATCAATGGAAGGCAAGCTTGATATTTCTGTGCATCAATTAAATGAAGGGGTGCAAAATCCAAGAAAAAAAAGGACAATTAGACTAAGAAAATAAATGGAAAGATCAACAGCAAGAAGGAAATAAAATTAATTCACCCCCTCTCTCAAAACACAAAATCTGCTGGAAAGGATATTGTAGAAAAAAATTAAATTTTTAGTAGCACCAAAACGGACTAAAAATGACATATCAAGCTCTTTTATGTTACAGCATACCTTTTATGCTATAACTCTCATCAAGGAGGATAGAGTTTAAAAGTAGTTTAAAAGTAGTGGAGGATGACAATAAACTAAACTGCATGTTCAACTCTTACAACTGATGTTCCAAACTGAGGTTATCATTGATTAAATTTTGGAATTTGGTACCAAAGAATACAGTGGTAGCTACCAGCTTAGCTGGATTCAAAAAAGGTTGGACCAATTCATGACATCATATATATGAAATAATTTAACATACTTTGCAGTTATTTATCAATTGCACATTCAGCTTTATGATAACATTTAGAAAGTAGAGTTAATACTTTTTTATTTATCTTTAAAAGTTAAAGCTATCTAATCATCAGAATGATCTTAATCTCTAATCAACACTGTATAAATAACACTATACCCAAATAATATAAAGTACTAGTGTTCTATTTTAAAAAAATATTTAAAAGGGGGAGGGGGAACTTCTCAATAATATCACCAGTTCCTCTTGTTGTTATTTTTCTTTTCATTTCATTTTTGCAATTTGGATTATAAATTGCTTTCATCCTATGACCACTTTTTTTTTGGGGGGGAGGGATGTTATAACTAATAAAGGTCACCAATGTGGGGTAGGATAATAATCAAATAAATAACCTGATGTTTAATGTCACAGGAAAAAAATCTGGACAAACAATAAGGATACCAGAAATAGTCTTGTTCCCCTTCAAATAACGTCTGTAGAAGAAAGTAAAGTGGCTTTTCTAGGCACTGGCTAATTGGTGTCCACAAAAGCAGCAAATTCCAAACTCAGCTCAAAAAAAAAAGCCTAAAACACCTCTAACCAAATTGACATCTAACATGCATAACCATCTTAGTCTGGGAATAAAGAACATTATCAAAGCTCTTTTGGAACTCAGTGCATAAAATCCAGCACATACACCTCCCTCTTCGCCCATACAAACAATTAGGAAAATATTGCTCTGGCATGACACCTGAAACCCTAGAAGCCATCTCTTACTCCTGGCTAATCTAGGGCTAGTCCTGGCACAGCCCAAGCCAGTTTGAGAGCATGAAGAACAGACTACCTTTGTTTTCAATAAATTGTAAAAAAGAAAGGTGAAGGAAGGCTGCTGCTGCACTCAACAAAATGGGCTCACAAACTCAAACCAAATGAAAGCAGATCGCCTGAATGCTATAGTGAGATGTATCTGTTGTAATGGCCATCAGCACATGTGATGCTTATCACAGCTCAGTTCAAGGAGAACTGGAAGCTAGTTTGCTCTTGGCAAGAACAGATGCAAGCTTGATCTATTACAGCACTGGTGTCAAACTTGTGGTGTCACGTAACGTTTTGCAACATTTTCCCCATTCACGGAGCTTGAGTGGGCGTGGCCTGCGCATGAAGCATCCAGCCCGCGGGCCACTGCCAGTTTGACAGAGAAGTTCAGAAAAGTTAGCCACTGAAGGGATACCTCTGATATGGCAATGGTATCAAAACATATATTTCTACTCAATGTCACTCTCAAGACAATAGAGATGGGCTGTTTTGGAGCTTAGTTGATCTCATAAGAGCCTTTTCAGATCTGAGCCGCATATAAATTGCTGTATTGAAAATAAATAAGGTTGAAGCTCTATCTTATATGACAAACCTCTGCATGCACAGAGAATAATGAGGATTTCACCCAGGAAGAATTTTATATTATATATTCCTTGTAGCCAATAACAAGTAATTTTAAAGGGCCTAAATAGTGGGATACCTGAAATAGGAAGAGATTTATATTTATATAAAATATCTTATATTCCTAAGTCAGGTATCCCACCATTTAATTGTAATCACATACATGTATTTATTATATTAAAATATATACTGTATATAAGTGTAGGTTATTATAAATACATACACACACATATATATATACATATACACACAATGTGTGTATTTTAATGCGGACTGTACACCGCCCCGAGTCCCTTTCGGGAGAGGGGGCGGTATATAAACGCTAATAATAAATAAATAAATAAATAAATCTGTATATGTATATATGTGTATGTGTGTGTGTATATAGTAATAATTGTAGCATTTATATATATAGTACTACTTATTTTAATATAATAAATGATTATAATTATATAAACACACATTCATAGCCCTAATGTTGCCTTTAGTCAAATAATTTTTGAAGCACGACAGAAGCTTGCTTTATTTATATATTATATTACACCTTTGCTCCCCAAGCAGACATACATGCCAAGTTCCAAAAAAACATGTTGCCTGCCATTTCTTTTCTCCCTCTTCCGTAACTGAAGAGCAGCCTGTTTTTAAGTACTTCTTCAAATATTAACATATATGCATGATGGATAAAGGACCAAGAAATGCAGCCTGTGGCCAACTAGTACTACATATCAGCTAGACACATTTTCTATAGTGAGAAAATAGGAAGGGTTCCAAAAATACAGGCAAATAGTTTTATTAACAAGCTGTGTAAATTTGTCCCTCTTTTCAATGAATGCAGGGGAGAGTGGGATAGATTTTGCCAATTTGGACCCTGAGAAGAAGAGAAAGCCTGAGACCGAAAGAGACAGAGGCAACAAATTGTTAGATGATTTCAACATAGGGGATGAATAAGATTATAGGTAACTTTTGGAGAAAAGAGCAGAGGTATCACAAGCATTACACCATTGTAACGTAACTTAGCCAGACATATCTTTTGTCCATTTTTGCACTTACCCAACCTTAAAAGTATGCTGGACACTTCTGCTAACTTGCCAACTGGAACAGGGGAACTGTGCTCAGGCTTATTCCAGCCAATACCAGCCCGAATGAGCCTGGAGTTAATGTAGTCTCTGCAAAGCACCTTGGCTTGAGATACAAGCTCCTTATCAGTGGGAGTCCGGTCAAACACTTCCATCACCTCTGCAGCAAAGACAGAAGAACGACGGAGGACTTCCATTCTATCACCGATCTTCAAACATGCTGGGCAGAGTTTTCTTCAGGATTTCATTGGTGGGACACCTGGAAAGGAATCTATAGCTAGAGAACGTGTTCGCGGGAAACTGCTTCACTGCAATTTTCAGTAAAGATGCTTGTTGAAGATCCCTGATTGACAAATGAACAAGAATAAATTATCCAACTGTAGTGAATAGCTGTTCATGTTAGCTTCCTGATAGAGCTAAGCTGGTTTATGATGAAATCAATGTGCAGCATTATCTGATGCCTCGTTGTTCAAAGTAGCTTTCTCTAGCTTGATGCCTTTCAGATATATTAGCATTATATCTCCCAGAATTCCAAACCAACATTAGCAAGGAACCAGATCAAAGAAGGCTGAATCAAATTAAGTTGTTTTTCTGTGGAGCTTACATACAGATAAATGTGCTCATGGTTGCAATTTACCAGCACTTGAAAATATGGAAGTAAAGACTTTTGAATACAAATCACATGGCAGACTTAAGATCTCTGCAAAACCAATGAAATGAGCAAACACACATTTTAATTTTCTGAAGGGTGTTTCCGGACAAGACTTTTATCATTTGCTTTCAAGATGAAATTTTTACAGGAGATTCCAAAAGTGGTATATTTGTTTTGTTACCATCCTGTGTTTTTCCATTTCAACTGCCTTTTGCTTAAAAGAAAACCCAGAAACACATCCATTAAACAGAAAAGCTGCAGAGTGCCTTTTGAATGACAGAATAAGGCACATGAGTCTAGAAACAGCCTCAAATACCCTCTTAAAAATCAGGAATTACAAAAACAAATTAATGGAATCTTGAAATAACATTTGAAAGCATCTTGTTTTCTCTAAAGCAGGACATCATACGACAGGCAAACACCAACGTTCAGTAGGCAATGACATCAAAAGAAATAGGCATGCCATATTATATCACTCATGTAATATAATATCATGCACATGTGCGAGGGGAACTTTTATCTTTACCAAATCACTCACTTGAAGAAAAAAAATAGGAATAATGACAGTATCTTCACCAAAAATATCATTCTGTCAATGTCATCTTTTAGGAGACAAAAAACACGCAAGCCTTTTTGTATAATTTTTTTTATCTCCATCTAAAATAAAATGACACGGCCACACAACACTCTCTTTCAGTTCTGCAACGATACAAGTTTCCTCGAATTTAATCTCAATTGGCTGTATGTTTTAACATACTTAAATATTCCTCTCAGTCAGAAGGTAATCTTGTTAATGGCGTGACTTGAAAATGTAACGCAGGAACCAAGAATTCCTCTAAAAGTTTCTCACAGGACATAAAAAACATTTCCAGCCAATCCATCACTGATAAAATATTTTTAATCAATATTGAGCTAAAAAGTACAACCCTGAGTCTCCAAGCAATGTCCTCAAACACAGGTACACCTAAACTGAGAGTTATAAGCATAGCAGCAACAATTGCCAACGTATACCTATTTCTACAGGGCTTGCATGTGGCCAAAATACATAACGCTCCACCATGACACAGGGGTTAGAAACCTACTTAGGGATTGTACGCAAATCATACAACAACACAAATGAGCCAACTATATGCCTAGCCTCTCCTGCAAACCAAGAACCATGAGGAATTATCGAAGTTCCATTGTGCCATGCGAACCTATAAAATCAAGTTAACTGATAAACCACAGTTAAGTCTATCAGTTAAGTCTATGTTTATAAACAAAGCTTCTGATCGTTACTCTTACTCAATCTATTCTAAATCAATAAAAAGGCAATAGCAACGCCCACGCGTAAAGTTTTCCGGCGATCTCCAAGGCATTTCCACTCCGCAGTGATGATTTGCAGTGCAGGAGATTCCTTACGTGCTCTAAGGAGCGTTCCTTGATTCTCCCCGCTGGGACCGGGTTGGGCAGAGATCCCAAGAATTGTTGGTTGTTGAAATTCCGCAGAAACGCCTAATAACTTCGAGCCGTTGTTCCTTCTGCCTTTACGAAGCTTCAGAGATCCCAGCGCTCGCAAGATTCCCTCCGTGGAAAAAGATCTCCTTGCTATAGCCTTGTAAGGTAAGTGAATTAGCCAGGAGGAGGAGGAGCTAGAAAGAATTCGCCCGCCCCTTTCTTCTGTCTCTTAAGGAGGCACCAGGAAGCTGGGCCGGTGAGGGTTGAAAGCTGTTTTGTGCTTACTATTCGAGCTGGTCCTCGGGTGTACAGCGCTGCCTCGTTCAGACTGAGAGCGGTTCCTTTAAGGTGTTACGGCCACAAGGTGGTTTCTTAGGTCTTGGCTTAGCTTCTATGAATCCGTCCTATATAGGCTGGAAGCCTGATTTATTTTGTGGTGAAACCAGCCAACGGTGCTCCATTGAAGCAAAAGGTGTTGAGCAAGCATCTCCCAATAAAGCAGCTCTTGAAAATGTACAGGTATCTCTAGGCATAAAGGTGATGCGCTATAATACCCTTCTGAGGAGGGCTTCTTAAACCTGATAGGGCTATAGCTCGATTTTGCTGATCATTATTTGTAGTCTTAGGTATTTTATTTACTTTTTTTTTAAAAAGTGTCTTCTTTTTTTCTGAGAAGGAATCCATGAGCCTCATTATACTCTCAAATAAATCTATGCCCCGAAGAGGTTGTGTTTTAGAGCAAAATCTTATCGTTCCTCTAAGGCAGAGCTCTTCAAACGTGGCAACTTTAAGACTTGTAAACTTCAACTCCTCGCTGGCTGGAGAATTCTGGGACTTGAAATCCACAAGTCTTAAAGTTGCCAAGTTTGAAGACTCCTGCTCTAAAGGACTGCAGAGTAGGGGAGATGAGGGGGGTTGGCCCTGCCTATTGAAATGAGACCCATCCAATCCACTCATCGTTCATACTGAACCAGGAGTTATTTATTCTGCCATCTGAACCTATTTGGTTGTGCCTCTTCAACATCAATGACATCAGCCCATCACTCAAAGCTGGAGCTGTTAGCTCAGTTGCTCCTCTGCTCTTCTCAGTTATTGGACTCAGACATGATTAGACAGCCATAATCTGGCTTACTCTGTTGTGTGAGCCAGCTATTCCTTTTTTAAGTTCAGCATATTGTCAACCAACTACTTCTGTATCCAACTAACATAACTGGCCCCTGAAGTTCTGAATGGTGTTCATTGCTTATTTCTAGCAAGGTAACACTTTTTTCTGCAGCAGCATAACTCTATTAATTATGAATATGTACTGATTGTTGTACATGGTGTTGTACGCGGGGATGCTGTGGCTCAGTGGCTAAGACACTGAGCTTGTTGATCAGAAAAGTTGGCAGTCTGGTGGTTCAAATCCCTAGTGCTGTTTAACGGAGTGAGCTCCTGTTACTTGTCCCAGCTTCTGCCAAACTAGTAGTTTAAAGCATGTAAAAATGCAAGTTGAAAAGTAGGGACCACCTTTGGTGGGAAGGTATCAGCGTTCCGTGCACCTTCGGCATTTAGTCATGCCGGCCACATGACCACGGAGATGACTTTGGACAGCGCTGGCTCTTCGGCTTTGAAACAACTAGCACATATGTGCAAGGGGAACCTTTACCTTTACCCTACCGATAGTTGTGCAATAGCCACGAACATTCGACTGGCATTTATCCATTATCCGCTTGTGGTTGCCACTTCTTTTATCCATTTTTTAATCTGACGTAACCAAATGCTTTTTCCAAAAAGCATTTGACAAATGTGCACACCGGCATTGCACAGCTTCAGCGTAAAAGAGTTCATCTTTATATGTTTCAAAGAGTAAACAGAATCCTGTTCCGCATTTGCTTCCATCAAAGACAGTAATTCAAATATAGCTCAGAGGAAGGCCGCATTTCCATGACAAGCAGGCTTCAAGAGAAGATGATGTTTTATGATTACTAACTTCCACTGCCACATGGACTAGTCCGATAGGCTTAGAAGCTCCTTATCATTAAATACTGTATAGACTTTGATAGACTTATTCTCCTTTCTTTAGGGGATGATAGAGAAAAACAGGATGGCTGTTTTGGGTTTGCTCATGTGTTTTATTTCCCAGCTGCCAGTTTTCTTTCCTCTCACACCCGTTTTTTTCCTGTGTTTATTATGATGCATATTAGGCATTGTAAAACTTAACTAGAATAGATGGACACAGTGTAAAGAATTAAGATTGGGTATATAAAATACACCTCTGAGGTGTCTATTCCTACAAAGATCAGATTTTCTCTGTGGAAGAAAATATTTTCAGAAGCAGAATAGGAAGAATATTGATATTTTTGAACTTTACTGTCGGAGAAGACTGCTGAAAATACCATAGATAGACAAGAAAACCAACAAATAGATCATCAACCAAAAATTCTCATTCAAGGAACAAATGTCCAGCTCAAATTTGGATACACTATGCAAAGACCTAGCTCTTTAGACAAGTCTATAAAGCTAGGAAAGTTGGAAGAAAAAAATAAGACAATAATCAGCAGTAAGGTGGACAGACTCAATTATAATTGCAGGACCTGAAGGGCCAGGTCATAGACAGATTATTCTCCCTGAAATCTAGATGGTCACTGAGAGGTGACACCAATTTGATGGCACATATTCAATCAATCTCTCATCCTGGAGAGGATAAGCAGGAAGGGATATTTTAGAGTCAGCATTTCCTTCCTTTTGACTCTTATCAAAAAATATTGTTTCCTTTAAAAAAAACAATCTGAATGAAAGGCATACAAATGAAGAACTTATGGTTCAAGTTCTTTCAGACTTACACATAAAAACCTGGATAAAAAAAATAAAGCCAGCATACATGACAACATCTGAATCAACAAATACAATGTTATTGGTTACAAAACCCAAATCCATTTTTTAAAATCACCTCCTACTCTTTCTCTTTCTTAAGACGTCTATGTCTCATCCTCACATTATAGTTTCAGTACGTCATAAATATATTGTGTTTCTTATGTGATTACAGTTTGGTTTGGAAACCTACCAACAACGTGGAGTGTCTCACAGTTTATAGTTACAGTATTTTCTATGGTGGCTTCTAATATTCACACTGCGAGACCTGCGAGACCACCAATAGCCTCCCACCGTCCAGTACGATCCCACAGAGTTGGCCTCCTCAGGGTGCCGTCGGCCAGACAGTGTCGGCTGGTGACCCCCAGGGGGAGAGCCTTCTCTGTGGGAGCGCCTTCCCTCTGGAATGAGCTGCCCCCGGAGCTTCGCATAATCCCTGACCTCCGGTTCTTCCGACGCGCCCTAAAAAGTTGGCTTTTCCAGCAAGCCGGCCTGGCCTGTTAATTTTATTTACTTTTTAAAATGTGAGTGTTATATAAATTGGGTTTGTTTTTTGGACTGTTTCTAATTTCCTTTTAACTTTTGTACTATGTGTTTTTTAATGCTGTACGCCGCCCTGAGTCCTTGGGAGAAGGGCGGCATATAAATCTAATAAATCCAATCCAATCCACTGTACTTGATTTATAGAAGTTCAAGAGAGGCAATAATTACAATGACAGAATGGTTTAATTGAAATGGAAAGATAGTGCTATTTTCAAAGCTACTAAAGGATGGCTTAACATATTTTGTGCTGTGGAAAGTTATCACCCAGCCCTCTCCCAGAAAAATGAAATATCCTAGTGTTGGAAGAAATGTCCTTCTGGGTTCGGCTCCAAGTGGGGAAAAAGACACTGGAGACATGGAGGCTGCTTGGAAAGATGGTTTTAATGGTGGACAGGACCACATGGCTTGAGTCCTGAACAGAAAAGGTGATCACGTGCTTCAATGTTGGTGGAGAAGAAGAGAATGCAAAGGAAGAGAAGGGAAGAGAAGGGAAGAGAAGGGAAGAGAAGAGCCTTGCAGGGCTTTTTATAATCTGTTCTGCCCCACCTATCTGTTTCCTGTTCCTGTGTAAGAAATGTATTCTGATTGGTTGCCAGACTCCCATGGGCCCATGCAAGGGCAACCCTCTAGGCTGAGTTTGAATCCAGGTTTGATTGAGTTTAGATGCCATGTGGTCAGTTGAATAAAGGCTTATATTATCATGCCTTAATCCCATCACTCTGGAGTTGAAGAGGAGAACTCTTTATTATGTAAAGTGGAGTAGCTTGGCCTTCTTAATGGCCCATTGACAAAGTGGGGATGGGCAGGAAGCTGCAGGAATTTACTTTGTGTTTAAAATGTGTTTCTCCCTTTTTCACATCCAGGAAAATATAATATTCTGCCTTATCAATATTTCCTAGGATATTTCATTTTTCTGGGAGAGGGCTGGGTGATAACTTCCTACACTAGGAAATATTGAAAAGGCAGAATATTATATTTTCCTGGATGTGAAAAGGGGAGAAACACATTTTAAACACAAAGTAAATTCCTGCAGCTTCCTGCCCATCCCCACTTTGTCAATGGGCCATTAAAAAGGCCAAGCTAGTCCACTTTACATAATAAAGAGTTCTCCCCATCAGCTCCAGGGGAATGGGATTAAGGCATGATAATATTGGCACTTTACTCAACTGACCACATGGCATCTGAGAACTCTGAGAATTCAACCAAACCTGGACACAGCCCAGAGAGTTGCCCCTGCATGGGCCCATGTGAGTCTGACAACCAATCAGAATACATTTCTTACACAGGAACAGGAAACAGAGAGGTGGGACTGAACAGGTTATAAAAAGCCTAGCAAGCCCTTCCCTTTCTTTCTCTTCTTCTCCACCAACATTGAAGCATGTGATCACCTTTTCTGTTCAGGACTCAGGCCATGTGGTCCTGTCCACCATTAAAACCATCTTTCCAAGCAGCCTCCATGTCTCCAGTGTCTTTTTCCCCACTTGGAGCCGAACCCAGAAGGACATTTCTTTCAACAGTGCAATATTAAAGATAAATGATACATAGATTATTTTACATCCATTACATAGTATAAAACAAACATATGGCATGGATGGACACATTCAAATTCATTTATTTTAAGATGGTGTGTTTACTTCTATGAGGTTGAATAGTTTTCAAGTCTCTGAAATGTATTTGTCAAGTCTCAAAACGTATTTGTAATCATCATAGTTGTAAATGTTGGAACTGCAAGTGGTGTAGGATACACAGAATAAAATATCTATGGCAGCAGATGTCAAGACTGGGACACAATGAATATCTCTTAAACTTGCAGGGAAGTTTACCTCCCCAATTTTGGATTCTAGTTCTTTCATTCTAGTGCAAATTGGAGCAACATGCCTAGTAAAAAAATCTTTTAGATAGGAAGAATATACTGTTATAGGTCAGAAGAACTGCAGAATTTTTTTCAAGGATTACAAATTTGGATACATGAGGGGGCACTCATGAACAGTGGCTCAACAGACAGGAATGCAAGACAAGTTTTAAAACTGAAAAAGCATACACTATTATAACCTGTTAGACTTCAAAGTAGAAACTATAGTATTTGAATGTGTCTGCGCGGGCAGGCCCACGAGCATAATTCTGGAATGCCTCGAGCAATTTCAACCAAACTTGGTACACAGATGACTTACTCTCTGGAAAGAAATACTGTGGGGGGTAAGACACACATGCACACACCTCGTGTGTTCTGGTAAAATACAGCCTGTTGTGCCTTAAAATGGCTTCTACTGTACTGCCGTAAAATGGCTTCTACTGTACAGCGCAGTGGAGTTGCCACGGTAACTGCTTCACAGTACTCCACAAAGGAACTCCCTCTGGTAAGGGGGAAAATCCAACATTAGAAATTACGTTTGGTCCAGACATTTCCCCCCTATAAATAAATACCCAGGCAACGCTGGGTTATTGGCTAGTTATAAATAAAAGAATTATTTCTGGATTTTTCACTGAAAAGGCAATGAGTATAAGAAAGGATTTGCTTGATCAAGAACACAAAAAGCATTGAGCAGAAATGTTAAGGTTCTAAACCACTTCACTTCTTGCTTTCTAAAAACAATCTAACTATCAAATTGACAAAGACAGTTCTCAAATTCTACTCTTACTATTATATATATATATAAGAAGGAAGATCCACAACAGAAACCTGCCTGCTATAAAATGTCTTGGAGAAAGATAATTCCTAATGACTGTTGAATATAGTATGGTTACCAATCTTATTGTGAAATGGAATCGAACTATTCCCCATAAAATTGGTAGGAATTTACAGCCTGGGGAAGAAAGTTGGCCGCCCACATTGTTGTGATTGTTATCCACTTACAAAGTCTCTGGGATTCCTAGGAATATGACTAGCTCAGATGAATCAGCTGCTTCTCAGAACAATTTCACCAGTATGTCTTAAAGATACAGGAGCATTCTGATCTATTAATAATATTAAAGATATAGTATTAAATAATGAAATGGTAAAAGCTTGAAAGGAATGATAATTTCTGCTTTTTCCTGGTGAAAAACCAGATGACAGTGATTGTGATTTTTCTACAATACCTTATATATAGGGGTGGGTTCCGGCAGGCACTACTGCCACTTGTGTGCGTGTTGCATGCGTGCATGCGCAGTGCAACTAAAATTGTTCTGTGCATGCACAGAACTGAAAAACAAGATGGCAGCACCTATGGTGCCCCCTGGAGAACCGGTTCAGGCAGGCCTGGGTCGCTGCCGGTTCCAGCGACCCAAGCCGCCAAACCACTACCGGTTCAGCGGAACTGGTTCAAAACAGTAGGAACCCATCACTGCTTGTATCTTCTTACATTTTATCTTAGTACTATATAAAGGTACTTTTATGTTTTTCTTTTCTTCCAAATTCTTACTTTGCTTTCTGTTTCATTTTACTTTCTGTTTTTCTGCACCTTCTACTTTTTTTATTCCTCTAAGTTTGCATTAGTTTTTTTATTTTATAAATTGTAATATTTAATAAAATTATTATAAAATAATAAAACAGCCTTTCCTCAAAGATCCCGTTGGCCCCAACCCTCTTGGATTCTTTTAAAGCATTAAAGATCTGGAAGCTCCCACATGTATTTGGACCAGGTAGTTGGATGACCTCCAATGAGTGTTAATTTTGTCTTTGTGACTGAAATGGAACATTTTTTTTTCTTTTGGAACTCAGGCATGTTGTGTATGACTCTCCCCCACCACCACCACCTTATACATTGTGTTTTGTTGTTTTGGTTTAATTTTTTGTAAGCTACCTAGACCAGGGGTGTCAAACACAAGGTTCCCTGGCCATATCCGGCCCATATCCGGCCCATGGGGTGCTTAAATCTGACCTGCAGGGCCGCTGTGGAAACAACAAAGGACCAGCCCACGGTGCCTCTGCCAGCAAAAATGGAACTCGGGATGGCTGCATGCGGCCCTCCAGAGTTCAGTTTTCATTGGCAGAGGATTGCAGGAGGCCGTCACAGCTGAAAACAAAGCTTGTGAGGGCCACAGGAAGCTGTTGCAGCTGCAAACATAGCGGGGGAGCCCATTTTTGCTGGCAGAGTGCTTGGGCTGCCACAGGCGCCCCCAACCCAAGTGATGTCGAGCTGGCCATGCCACCCTGGCCACGCCCACCCTGGTCCTCCGAGGTCAAACACAACCCTGATGCGGCCCTCAATGAAATCGAGTTTGACACCCCTGACTTAGACTCACTGGTGAGATAGGCATCTATAGAAATTGCTTAAATATTTACTTGTATATGCTTATATTTTAATTAGAAAAAATGATCCACATCTTTAATTTTAATGAATTGGAAATGTAATCAGACTTATTATTATTTAAAAAATAATTCTTTCTGGTGAATGGATGGGTTAAAAGAAAGAGAAGGAAGGACTTCTACTTGTGGTTAATTTTAGGACCTTAGATTGCCCCACTCTGGGCCCTCCCCCCCTTGAACATAAACACTGGACCAAAATGCCTTTGTAACACCGTTTTTCAGATTCAGGCTTAAGGAACCCTTACTGTAGTAGGGTTAAAAGCAAGTTTCCCCCTTAATGTAATCTATGCAAGGACAAGCTCAAAGACGTATACAATATTTTAGACTACTGTCTGCTATCTTGAGGGGTGGTGTGGTCACTCAGCAGTTAAGATGCAGGGCTTGTCGGCTGGAAAGCCAGCAGCCCAGGTTCAAAACCCAAGCACCACTCAATGGGGTGAGCTACTGCCCACCTAGCAGTTCCAAAGCATGCAAATGTGAGTAGATAAACAGGTAACACTTCAGTGGGAAGGTAACAGCACTTTGTTATGTCATGCTGGCCACATAGCCTTGGAAATGTTTTTGGACAGTGCTGGCTAAATGGTTTTGAAATGGAGATGAGCACCACTCCCTATAGTTGGTAATGACCAGCGGAGTAAAATCCGCAAGGGACTCCTAGTATCTTGAAGGAAGTCAGAGGACTGCAGTGATTAGGAAGAGACACCATAAAGGAAGGATAGGGGTTGAAAAGGGACAGCAAATGCCATGTTGGTATGTTTTTATTGTTGTGTCAAGGGCGTGTAGTGAGCATTCCATTAAGTGTCGGAGAAAGGCCCTGGGACTATCATTCCGAGCCCTACTCTGCACCGACTGTTTTGTTTTTTATCCTTAAGGTAAAGGTAAAGGTTCCCCTCGCACATATGTGCTGGTCATTCCTGATTTTGGGGGGCGGTGCTCATCTCTCTTTCAAAGCCGAAGAGCCAGCGCTGTACAAAGATGTCTCCGTGGTCATGTGGTCAGCATGACTAAATGCCGAAGGCACAGAGAATGGTGTTAGCTTCCCACCAAAGGTGGTTCCTATTTTTCTACTTGCATTTTTTATGTGCTTTCAAACTGCTAAGTTGGCAGAAGCTGGGACAAGTAAAACAGGAACTCACTCCATTACAAGGCACGAGGGATTCAAACCGCCGAACTGCCAACCTTTCTAATCAACAAGCTCAGCGTCTTAGCCACTGAGCTACCACGTCCCTCTTTTATCCTTAGACATCTGTGGACGCCTTCTGTGGATTCACACATTTTGCTTGCTGATATGTATAAAATTGTTTTAATCTTACCTTATGTCAATTAAAGATTAAAGAAATAAGACATTAAAAGTGCTAATCACATTAATTTTTATGTCACTTAAACCAAATATACAGAGAGAAATAAATAGAACCTTGGATGTGTAAAATCATTTTAAGAATGAGGAACCAAGGTTTGCTGTGTGGCAGCCTCAGGGAGAGGAGAGGCAGTAGAGGCCACAGCTTTCCTAACTGGATATTCTGGCTCCTTGAAATCAGGTAATTCTGGTGGCTGGTGGTTGTTGAGGTTTTTTTGCCTACCTGAGTAATTTGTGCTAGCAAGCACATATGAATAATTTTGAAATATCTTTTGCCTAGGTGTGTGTCTGAGCACTTGGGGATTCAGACTCAAACTGCTTGATGTATAAATAGATCCTTTAGAATAATAGGCAAATGCCACAGCTTATTCTTACCTTCCCCAGGTTGGTGCTTTTGAAATGCACTAGAGTAGACTATAGTTTCTAGAAATTAAAGTTAATGTAACCAATAAAATGTTGTTTGTCCTGCCTGGAGGATATTAGATTGGCAAAATGCTTGCTCATTGCATAAGCAATCTGAAGACTTCAAAATATATGGTACCTAATACTTGGTGTATAATCTCTAGCAATTACTACCCCAGAAAAGTACAGCTATCAGCACAGGTCATTATCATGAGAAGCAGAGAAGGTATTCTGCTGGTTTGCCCTTGTTTGGGCAAACCGGTAGTGACGGCGGTGGGAGGCTCCACCCACCTGCCCAGACATCATCATGGACGCTCTGCGCATGCGCAGAAGGGCCATGTGCAAGCGTTTCCAGTTCCGAACCGGTAGCGAAGGGAAGAGGATTTCATGCCTGATGAGAAGAAGCCCAGCTTGGTTCCATTCCACACGCTTATCTCATTAACTGAAGTATCATATTATTGAATTATTTCCATTAGCTGTGTTAAATAGACATGTTAAACATTTTCTAGGGCTGGAGTTTTTAACATGATTCTCATATCATCTCTCTTTCCCAATGATGCCTTGGACTCCTACAGATTCTCAAAAACTTGACTGGCTGCAGCCAAATTTGTTTATAATTGGTAGTGCACAAGTCTAGAAGACTACTAGATGACAGCAAAATGATACAGAAAAATCTAACATTTTGCTTCCCTCTAGTGGTCCTCTGGATTAGTGCAATTAAGATTTGATTGTCCTTGTAAGAGGTCCTACATGTCCAAGCATGTATGGACAGAAAGAGTAGGGAAGTAATAGCTGGCAGTAATTCTGGTGAATGAATACTTTGTAGGGGGTTGTATTGCTCACAGCAGCCATTTTGTGAATGACGAAGCCCTCTTACAGGAGCCATTTGACTAGAATTGTCCCCAACATGTTCTCAATGTTTCAAATGGCCCACCAAACCCCAAAGGTTTCTCCCCATCTCAAGAAAGGAAAGCATCATTGTACTCTTGTTCAGAACTATCTGATTCATGGGTGACTCATGCCCATAAGAGAAATATCCTTAAGCTATTCTTAGCAGGGCTCTAAGTTTCCCCCCTTATTCTGATACATCCAAGATATAGTTCCAGATGTATACAATCTGCAATGATTTGTCACCCATCGCCTTGTAGGAAGTCAGGTAATGGAGTTATTTAAAACAGAAGCAACAATAGTAGGACTGAAATCAGCAAATCTCATACTTCTTTTTGCCAATTCAACAATGGGTGAAGAACATTTCAACTCAGCACTAAGAAACACAACACCGAAGTATAACACACTTAGGATAGTGTTGGTGAGCAGTTACTGCCCTCTCGTGGCAATAAAAGAAAAGAAATGACTATGTTCACGCTTCACATATCAAGAGTACACAAGTAAGACCCCTAGGCTGCACATGATTCATCAGCACTACATTTGCACTGCAGGATTCCCTTAAAATGTATTTCCCCCTTCCCGGTTTCCTTTTCTTAAAAAGAAAAACGGGTATCTTAAATCTAAAGAATTGGTGCTTATTTCATTTCTTAAGCCAACATCCTTCAGGTCCATTTAGGATCCTGTCTCTGTTTACTTTTGGGGTGAGGCCCTCAACATGCCTTTGACGTTTAACCTCAACATTAGCCCTTATTTTGAATGGGAGGCTTACTAAGTGAAGTATACTAAACAGAAGGCCTGAAAGCTGAAAATGCAACTGATTTGTAAACTTCCATAATAAAGGTTAGGGGAAACAGTGAAAAAATGGGACTAAGAATAAATATATATATAAAAAAATAATGACAACAGGTAGAATTACCAGCCTTAAAATTGACAATGAAGATAGCAAAGTAGTAGATAGCTTTTTCCTTTTTGGATTGACCATCAAAAGCAAAGCAAAGAGATACAGAAACCTCTAACTTGACCGCATT
Source organism: Natrix helvetica (assembly GCF_964273705.1). Taxonomy (NCBI): domain Eukaryota; kingdom Metazoa; phylum Chordata; class Lepidosauria; order Squamata; family Natricidae; genus Natrix; species Natrix helvetica. The sequence continues at coordinate 41,982,388 of NC_138551.1, read as the reverse complement.
AACTTTCTTTGAGAATATTATGCCAGTATAACTGCTAGAACTGAGTACTTAGAGACTGTCGCCACCCCTGGAACCGGTGATGCTATTCAGCTGGTTCTATCCGTTTCAGACGAACCGGTAGCGGTGGCGGCGAGAGGCTCCGCCCACCTGCCCGGACGTCATCACGTCCCATTTTTGATGCTCTGCGCATGCATGGAAGGTCCTGCGCATACGCAGAGATGGTCGCTCCTGCACACGCTCACATTTGAGAACCGGTAGCAAAGGTAAGTTGATTTCACCCCTGCCTGGAATGCTTCAAATCAATGGAGAAAACTTAAAGAAGGTGGACATTTTTCAGTATCTGGGATCCCATCTCCAAGGCAATGGTGACATCAGTGACGAGGTGCGAGTAAGTGTGAATGCGTTGGTGAGAACTCACTGGTGTTTTATGTGACAGACAAATGCAATCCGTCTTAAATGTAAGATTTACAAAACAACCATCCGCCCTGTTGCACTTGATGGCACTGAATGCTGGGCAGCAACAACAGGGACCAAAAGCTATCTCCATGCCATGGAAATGCAAATGCTCCGTTGAATATTGGGCATCTTCCTCCTTGGCCACATCACAAATGACACCATTTGATAACATTTTGCTGTGGCACCAATTATAGAGAAGATGAGAGAAGATTGGCTCCGCTGGTATGGATGTCCTGAGAGCAGCACCTTCCACCCTTGCCAAGACTGCCTACCAACTAGAAGTTAATGGTCGGCCACCTCGCAGGCACCCAAAGCAGAGATGGCAAGACACCATCAACAAAGATATGCAAGCTGACGGCCTGCGCCCTGGAGACACAGCTGATCTTGCCAAGTGGCACTCAATGATCCATAAAATGGACAATTTACTTGCGGTAATACGCTAGGAAGATGAAGATAACTGCTAGAAATGGGATAGGTGTATATGTGTGTGTGTGTGAATTTGAATCTTATTTGACACCTGGTGACTGCCTGGACAAGTCCATACAATTTTCTTGAGAATTTTTTTCAGAAGTAGTTTGCCATTGCTTCCTTCTCAGAGTGGAGAGAGAGTGACTGGTCCAAAGTCACAGAGCTGGTTTTGTGCTTAAGCAGGACTTGGACTCATGGTCTATCAGTTTCTAGCCTGATGCCTTTAACCCAGGGGTGTCCAAACTTGGGAACTTTAAGACTTGTGGACTTCAACTCCCAGTTATGCTGGCTGGGGAATTCTGGGAGTTGAAGTCCACAAGTCTTAAAGTTCCCAAGTTTGGACACCCCTGCTTTAACCACTGCATCATCTAGCTCTCATAGAAAAGTCTATGTGTGTATGTGCATTCTATTATAATCTATCAAATGATATGATTACAAAAATTATGTCTCAGCATGGGGTGGGATGGGAGCTACGGTATGTAATAAAATTTGTCAGATACACAAATTACGAACAATGCCTTATCTGTAGTATCTTTAGCAAAATGTGTTGTTTTTAATTTCTGTCAGATGAGAGGTTCAGTCCGAGAGAGAAACATTATGATATAGAGTGGGGGAATTTAATTGCTATTTGGTTGCTATAACAACCTGTGAAATAATTTTTACACTCCCTAGAATTTAGAACATCGGACTTCATATCTGGAGTCTGAAAGATGAAAAATTGTTCCTTCAATTTTTCTCACGGATCCTGAGCAATGGACTGGAACAGATGGGTAGAACCAAGGAGCAATCAGGATCCGGAGTAAAAATAGCAAAAATGCTAAGAAGTACTTAGCATACTAGAGAATTGGTACTTCATTCAAGGATCAATTTGAAAGAATGACTTCCGATGAGATAAGAAACAGTGATCTTCAGTAAACCAGAAACTGACAGAGTAGCATATCATATTGTGCAGTTTATAGCTTGTGGCCTTACATAAATGTGGAAAACTAGAGAAAACAATGGCTAAGTTATTAATAAATAACCATTTTGTTCAAACCAGCTCCAATACACACAAAACAGATCAGTTTACCATAACACATTAAGCTGAAGTTTATTGGGTTTGCACACATTCTAAAACATAAAAACAGGGGTGAAATTCAGCAGGTTCTGACAGGTAATTTTGAGTAGTTCGAAGAACCGGCAAATACTACCTCTCGCTGGTCCCAGAATGGTGTGGGAATGGAGATTTTGCACTGTCCTTCCCCCAGAAGTGGGGAGGGAATGGGAATTTTGCAGTATCCTTCCCCTGGAGTGGGGTGGGAATGGAGATTCTGCAGTATCCTTCCCCTGCCACGCCCACCAACCCACACCCACAGAACCGGTAGTAAAAAAAATGAATTTCACCACTGCATAAGATACAGTAACTCACAATGTTGGAGTCAATACTATACATTAATCCCAAAGCAAAAACCCTCAATAATAATTATAATAATAAACTCTACACCAGGGCTGAATAGGTTGTTTAAACCAATCTGTATCTATAATATACTTTTCATGTTAAAGGCATGATGGTTTCCTGGTTATAACCACTAAAACGTTTATTGGGATCAGCAAGGCATCTTGAGCTTGCAACAATAGCCATCAATAAATTATGTCAATGTGAGTAAATGTGGATAGGAAATCCAAAAACAAAGTCTTACACTTTTCTCAACCTGATGCTTCTGGACATGTTGGGTTTCAAATGCTGTAATGTCCATAGCTAACAGGATATAGTCCAACACATTTGACAGATTCTAGATTGGGGAAGATCTAGAATAGTCATTCAGCACTTTCAAATCAGCTACAGAGAGAATTTTCTGCAATATAGTCCAATTGTTCCTTACAGTATACAGTTAGTCCTTGACTTACAACAGTTCCTTAGTGACCATTCAAATTTACAACGCCACTGAAAAAAGTGATTTATGACATTTTTCACAGTTACGACCTTTGCAGTATCCCCCATGATCTTGTGATCAAAATCCAGATGCTTGGCAACTGGTTCGTATTTATGACCGTTGTTTTGTCCTAGGGTCATGTGATTTACTTCTGCAACCTTCTGACAAGCAAAGTCAATGGGGAAGCCAGATTCACTTAACAGCCGGGTTACTAACTTATCAACTGCAGTGATTCACTTAACAACTGTGACAAGAAAGGTCATAAAATGGGGCAAAATTCACTTAACGAATGTCTCACTTAAGTTACTATTCAGTTACTACCTTTCACCTGAAAAATCTGACACCACCCCATTCTGCTGTGAATGGAGAACTAGCAAGACCGGCCAAAGCAGTTATACCTCCCATTTGAATTTATTTAGCCCAAACTGAGCTTTATCTTTTAAGGCTAGACTTTAGCGTGTGTAATTAAATTGCTTACTAACCCTCTTAAATTGCTGGTTAGACTGTGTATCAAAAACCAGCTATATTCTGTGACAATAGACTCTCAAGTATCTTTCAAAGTACAACCTATAAATTTAATTAAGAATACAACTTTCAAGAAAATATGTTGGAATGTTATGTTTAAATCTATTTGAATTGAACTGTTTGTTTTTCAAATATTTCCAGACTTCCAGAGAGCAAGCCTTTTAGATAACAACTGTTTAAAGTTCTTCTATCAATGCTCTTATTTTGTAACCAATATTTGCATTTTGCATTGTAATAAATTGCTTTGGCATCAATGAAACAACGCTATCTTTCCAATGAATATTCTAAAAGTGATTTTAGAATACATAAATTAAGTCATCAGACTGTCCTTGATCTGAATCCTCGAATAATAATATATCTCTTAGATGATAGTGATCAATCATCTTCATCTATTACTGTACAATTCCTAACAGTTATTTGGAGCTAAGTCGCACTCCTCTTGCTCCAATGTTGCATAGTTTTTCTAACATCTTATTAATCATCTAATTTGCATAGTTCTACAACTTGCTTGAAATATATTTCTGCATAAGTCAATGAAATATTTAAAAAAATGGATAAAAATAAAATAAAAATTTAAATAATCACACTGAAATGATTGCTTCGCTTTGAAAGAGATCATCTGGCATTTTTACCTTGCAATAAAAATAAACGTTATTTTAACTGCTTTGGGAACATTCTGCCCCTTCTTAAAGTGATGCTAAACATCGGCTTAGCAGAGGAGTTCGTGTGACATTTTGCTTTGTGCAAAAATCGTACTGCTCAGTTCGACCACCAGAAGGAATCAAAGCTTCGCAAACAGTGGGAACTTTTTCTTCCTTCCTTCCTTCCTTCCTTCCTTCCTTCCTTCCTGAGAGCCGAAAACGAAGCCTGGTAAACTACCTTTCCCAGAAATCCTCGCTTTCCGAGTTTCCTGCCCTGCCCCTCCTGAAATGAATCATAGTCATTGCAGTCTCCGTTCCTACCTTTTTCTAGCAAGTCGCTTGGCCCAAAAACTAGCCTTCCCAGTAGACTCCGCGGCGAGTCGGATTCCTGCGCATGTTTGTTTTTCGTTTCGCTCCCTGCCTCCTCTGCAGTTACTATCCCCGAGTCCGCTAGGCTGGATTGGCGCGCGCTAAGCTACAATGGGGCAGCCGGGCTGGAGGGACCCTCGGGATGCAGGTGAGGCGAAGGGGGCTTCGGGCACGCCCGGTGACAGAGACGGAGCAAGTTGCCTGGGAGTAGGGCTGGCCGCTGCAGCCGTTGCCATGGCAAGGTGTATCTACAGCTTTTCTCTCTGGGGGCAGCCGTAGGGCACGGATGATTTTGGCCTTTATCCATCTCGAGGTTGGCTGCACATCTGGAAATACCTGGTGGAAATCACCCACCGGGGGGTCTGCTCCGAATTAATCTCCACCCCGCTGGGCTTTTTTTAAAAAAAAACCACAGGTGGTAGGAAAGGCGTTTGTTTTTAGATGGTTTTTTGGTGTCTCGTTGCAAGGTTCCCCTTTGTGCAGCCCCGTCGTGCTTAATAAATCTGGACGGGGAAATAAGGGGGATCGTTTTGTCCCGCGCTGGAAAAGTGGACTATGTATCTATGTTTGGTTTTCTGTAATTAGCCATCCCCGGATCTGCTTTCTCCTGTATCTCTTGGACTAAAGTTCCCATTATCTAACGTAATTGGTATTTCAACACCCATAAGAGTAGATGGAATCGGAAATAATTCATACTGGGCTTAATCATGAAGTTAAACTTCATACTGTGCTTTGAGATGAAATCCTGATGACAAAAGTTTTCTCCGTTTTCAAAGCCCCGCTGTTAGATCTGTGCTTTATCATACTGTTACTAAGAAAGAGAGCTTCTTTCTTATTTATTAAACAAGCAGGTGTTCACCCCAATTCTTTTCCAAAGAATTCTGGGTAGTATATCTGAACAGATATACTGAACTTTTCCCAACTCCTTGCACACATGTGAAATGATAGACTAAGAGAGAATAACAGGTTCTGAGTTGCCTATTCTGAGATGATTCAGATATTAGAGGTAGCCCTCCGTGTTGAGATTGTTATTGTTCCCGAGTCTTTTAAAATGTGACCATGTCTGTGTTATACCTCATTAATTGGCTGCACTTTTTTCCTTCTGTTTGTAGCTAAATGATCAATAGAAGGTAACATATTTTTTCTTGCTGTGCAAGAACTGGTATATGGGTGTGGTGCCAGTCTTCAGTCATGGCTCATCTGAGGGAATTTGCCAATCAGGTGAGTGAGAACTTGAGGCTATTTCTCAATCGGTTTAGATGAAATTGAAATATCTAAATAAATTTCTGCATGTGACAACTGTACATTACATTCTGACATTCATTGTTGCAAAAGTCCAAGGTGGCATCAGTTTTCATGATCTAGTTTACCATGTTATGTGAACCAAGCCAGTTTGACTGGATACTTTATTCTACCATGTTGCTAAATGGCATTATGCTGTGTATATCTTTATATGTTCCAGTTTTTCACAATTGACCCTAAATTTATGAGGGATTGTCTGACTTTCTATCTTCTTCTCTGCCACCACTCTGCATACATTTTTTAAAATATTTCTTTCCATAAATTCTATTTATATTTCTAATGTGTATTTGCTGATAATTGATAGTTGAATGCAGAAATCAAGTGTGAGGCTTACTTTTTGAGATTATGAATGGATTTTGTGTCATTGTATGAAAAGTTACTTGAATCTTGTCCCCTGTCAAAGAGTTGGAAAGCATTTGTAATCATGTTGTTCTGAACTTGAATGCTTGTACACTTCCTATTATTTTGGTTAGTTCTAGAAAAGGGTCTGCAGCTTTAGTTTAGAGGAGCTGACTTGTCTCTTCCTTGCAGCTTAAATATACAAATTGCATGTGTGTGTGTGTGTGTGTGTGTGTGTGTACAGCCCAGGTTCAAATCCCAGTAAGGGTATGGCTAGCTGATGAGAGTTAAATAGCTTGAAATAGATCTATACTACTCTCCCTTTATTTATTTATCAGCACAAATACAACACAAACATAACAAAGGCAACATTAAAAATAAAAATATGGTTTTCTGCCTGGATGGTCTTCTGTAATGAGCCGAAGGACAGAAAGGGGGAGTAGTGAGCTCCCTCCCATATTTGGGCATACCAGGGGTTGTAACACAAATACATATATATATGTATTTGTATATAATTTATTATTTTTTAATCCTGCCCATCCTATTGATACAATAAATCTGGAGGGCTTACAATGTGATAACAAAGTCCTACAAGTCAATTAAAATTAAAGGAAGTAAATAGAAAAGGTGAAAACCAAGGTAATGGGCAGTCTGGGTGTTCTCTACCTGTTCATCCATGCCCCTGCCAGACACCCAGGCCAAACGGCAGAGCGAAGTTTTCAAACTTTTCTGGAAGGTCAGGACTGTGTGGGTGTACCCTCACTTCCAATGGAAGAATATTCCAGAGGTTGGAGACCACAAAGAAAAGGTTCTATTCCTAAATCCCATGAGCCTAAATTCTTTGACAGACTGGATCTAAATTAGGACCTTCCCACTAGACAAGAGGAGCAGGCTAGTCCCTTCAGGCTGAAATGATTCCTTAGATATCCTGGCACCATACCATAAGGGGCTTTATAGGTAATCACCAACACCTTAAATTGGACCCAGATACAAACTGGCAACTAGTGCAGCGCGCGTAACAGCAAGCTGCAAGGTCAAAGAATTTGAAAGAACACAATAAATTTTGTAAATAAAAATGGTGACAGTCACAAAGATTACTAAGTGCAAATAGAAATATGCATTATTTCCATAGCAAGGAAGATAAAGCAGGAATGGTTAAATTGATTATTTTATTTAAAGAGGAAAATATGTTCTTTTTTGGAATTTGTTCTTGTGAAGGAAAAAAAATGAAATGTGACCTTGGTTTTGTTGATTAGAAAGATGTGATTTTACAGGATCGGCTAGTTATATATTAATGTGTAAAAGCAAAAAGTTGAGATTGGACCGTGTTTATCTTGTACTGTGCTAAGAAGAGTTGGAAGTCAATGCCCATTTTTCTTTCTTTTTCTCTTTCCCCTTGTATCTCACACCCCCTTTTTCCCACTCCCTTTCCTTCCCTTAATGTCATATTTTTCTTCTCTTCTTTGTATTGTATATAATAAAATGAAAAAAAAGTAACAGCAGTGTCACAAGTGCCAGCTGAGGGCCCTCCAGAACTGTCAGTGCCACATCTGTACCAGTTGTAACTTCTGAATACTCTTCAAGGATTGTTCCATATAGAGTGCATTGCAATAAACCAACCAGTAGATGACCAGGATATGAATGATTGTGTGCAGGGCCTCACAATCCAGGGAAAGACGCAACTTGTACACAACTTGAAATTGCATAAAGGCTCTCCTAGCCATGATTGTCACCTGCTCTTTGAGCAGGAATCAGGAGTTTAGGAGAACCCTCAGATTGTGCACCAAATCTGTCTGGGTAGTCAACTACATCCAGAACTAAAGATGATAAACACCCTGAGATGTTTACATCTCCATAGCCGCACTCGGTCTTTCCAGGGGTCAGCTGGAGCCAGTTCTCCTCCATCCAAACCCCCACAGCCTCCACGCACTGTGAGACAGCATCAGTATATATGAAATTTGCTGGTTTAATCTTCAAACTTGCATTAATATATAATAATTATGGATAGCTATGGATTATTATTACTATTTTAATAATGTAGTCTATTGACAATTCTCAGGAAAATAATTGATACTCATCCATCCATATTTCATATTAGTGTGCTTTCTACTGCTTATATGGAACAGCCATTTCTGGAATGAGGTTCTCTCACAAAATAGACACAGAATGTACCTATTCTTTTGATGTTGGTCAGCCTGCAAGAAATGTACATGGGCTGTTAAATATCTTATTTTTTATGATGTTCTCACTGTTACTGTTATACTTACAGGAACTGCAGAAGATCAGATGAAAATAGCTCTGGACATCTTGTTAAAACATGAAAGTTAAAATTGAATTCTGCAGCATTTAAAATTATTTTCACAAACAACTCCATTAATTACTTCACTTCAATAAATATTTCAACTCATAAGAATGTTTTTCCCCCAGAATTTTATTTTTTGTTCTTTTACATAGCATTTTAAGTATGCATACACATAATTGTTATTCTTCTTTACATTTATCATTCTTATACATTTACTATTTCATTTAATAGGTTATAATATATAGTTTGGGTTGCTTTAGTTACCATGCCTTCCTCCTGTTGTAATACCACCTTATTTTCCCTTTCTTTTCTCCCTCCCTCCCTTCTTCCTCCTCTCCTTCCCCTTCCTTCTTCCCTTCCCTTTCTCCTACTCCTACTCTTCCTCTTTCCCTTCCTACCCTCTCTCCTTCTCTTCCTCTCCTTTCCATCCTTCTCTCCTCAGCTCTTTTTTCTTTCCCCCATCTTCCTTTCATTCTCTCCCCCTCTCTCTCTTTCCTTTCTATTATTGTAGGTGTCCCTTTCAGATCTCAGTTTATGTTTCCTTGGGATGGTATTTCCGCAAACCCAAATATAATTTGATATCATTTCTTATTCCCTTACCTTCGCTAATCTTTCCTAACTTTCCTAACAAAAGGGTTTTTTTTTTCAAATGGAATGGAAAGAAGGAATGATCTTGTTCTTTGCCTCAACCAATGAAAAATGCCTAGCCTTGAACCATTTACTCTATTTAAATAATGTAGTAGTAGCACATCACTGACTGAATTAAATTTGCACTTGACATAGTTGGTTCAACAAGTGCTGCTGAATAATGGACATTCCTCTTCTATTATAACCAAAAAAAAATATTGATATTTCTGAACCAGAAAAAAGAGTGTTTGAACAATAGGATAGAAAAAAAATCAAGATGGCAGCTGCAATGTGGCATTGAAAGCTTTGCTTGTGTTTTTTGTTGTTATTGTGGATGGGTGCATTGGTAAAGCTGCAGTCACCAGAGGTGCTATTCAGCCAGTTCTCTTTGGTTCAAGCGAACCAGTAGCGGTGGCTGCGGGAGGCTCTGCCCATCTGCCCTGACATAATGCGCGAACACTGCGCATGAGCAGCGTGTGTGAGCGAAGCATGTGTGCACGCTCACATTTGTGAACTGATATGGAAGGTAAGTGAATCCCACCGATGAATCCCACCATTGTGATTTTGATGTTGATGTTGATGATGATGTTATCCAAGCAGTTGAGTCCAACTCTTGGCAATTCTATAGGCCAAGACTCTCCACGTCTCCTTGTCTAGTTCCCTTTGTGATCTCTATCTTTCCTGTCATCTCACCATTTACCGTTACCTTTGCCGATTGGTTATTGAATATCGTTTTGATCATATTTATGAATCCCTCACCATATTCCATCATTTGCAATTGCATTATCATAAATTGCCAGTTCACATTATCAAAGGCCTTTTGTGCATCCAGAAATAACAATGCCATTTGCTTCTCTGAGTGGGCTTCATAGTACTCTAGCGTATTCAATGCAGTTCGCATATTGTCTCTGATCTGTCTCTTAGGGAGAAATCCATTTTGGTCTATATGTATAAGTTCATTTAAGAGTTTCTTCATTACTCATAATAATGTTTTCAGTTGAAATTCTTTTACATTTTGCACATTTTGTTTTTGGATAACATCTAAAATTGACCTTCTTTCAAAATCACTCAGAATAGAAATGAACAGTTTCACATGTTCTTCCGTACTTCAAGCCTTTATAATTAATTTTCAAGGTGGAGGAAACTTTGATAAAAGGTTACAGCTAATTTGATGATACATAAGAACAATTAATCTCCAATATAGAAGAGACGTTTATCCAAGACTGCATCACAAAAAAACTGATGTATTAACAAATGCCCCTTGGGTCTAGTGGTTAAGGAACCAGAATATAAACCAGGAAACTGAGATCTAATCCCATTTTAGGCATGCCAAGTCGATAACTTTGGGCCAGTCACTCTCTCTCAGCTTAATTTAACCTCACAGAATTGTTGTGGTGGGAAAATAGGAGGAGGAAGGAGTATTAGGTATATTTGCTGCCTTGAGTTGTTTATAAAAATAATAAAGGCAGAATATATATCCTTTTACCTGTATTAATTTTCATATTATATATAATGATTATATAGTTTGCTATTCACAGTGGTGTTCCATGGATTTACAAAGGAAACCATGAAAGGTTCTCTCTAGGATGTTAATATAATCACTTATCTAAATAGCTCCAATACGAATAGAACCCTGACATTCTAAGGAGATGTTACAAGTTGAACAATATTCAGATATTTATAGCCAGATACTCTTCTTACATATGTCGTTGAAGATTCTCAGTCATCCAGGTAGAGTTGAGCTCAGACTGAAGAAACTATTGAATAAGCGATGAAATGTTTCAAAAAGAAAAGTCCAATTGCCATGACTCAATTTGCAGATGGTTTTCTTACATAGTATTTCCCCCCCTTTAGGAACATTACATAGTAAAAAGGTAAATCCATGCTGAACAAGTTAACCTTAGAAAAATATAGTGAGTTGCTGTTGAGAGATTTGTATCGATACAACCTTTATTTGCAAACCTAACACTGATTTTACCAGTTCAGTTTCTAAATCCATACTTAATCTTTTACCTAAATCTTACATTTGGTTGGTCCGCTTACTGCTGTCTTTTTAAATGCATGTATTAGATAGTCTTACCTGATTCATTGCCATTCTGCTAAGCCAGTCTTCTGAATTAATCACATTACTGGTTCACACATCACACTAAGTAACCTGGCTTGCTTGGTTTGGACTAGTTCATTGCAATTCCAAATTCATGCTTTACCACTATGTATGAATTGGCTCACTGCCTTATTTTGAAAAAAAAAAGAGTAAAGATTCTGAGTTGAAGTGATGACTTCATAGTCCCATTATGCTTGCCTTTTATTCAAGATAGTTTTCAACTTCCCAGTCTAGTTTATACTTTGGAATTCCATGTATTCAAATTAGTTTTTGGTATTCATAGATGTTCACATATATTCTTTTCCTGTTCTAATAGGGAGCCACTATTGTCACTGTACTATAGTGAGCTCTCCTATGGATGGTCTACTTAGAATTGTTATACTAGTTAATAATAATAACTACCCTTTTTATTTCTCTGTTTTAGAGTTCTGAATAGTTTGTCTTAATGTGTTGTCTTTCCCCTCACTTCTTATCTTTTGCATTTCCCCAATGTTTTTTTTATCCAATTTAGCACTCTCGGGTTGATCCAGAGGAACTGTTCACTAAGCTGGAGAGGATTGGTAAAGGATCATTTGGGGAAGTGTACAAAGGAATTGACAACCGTACCAAGGAGGTCGTAGCTATCAAAATAATTGACTTGGAAGAGGCAGAGGATGAAATTGAAGACATACAGCAGGAGATAACAGTTCTCAGTCAGTGTGATAGTCCCTATATCACCCGATACTATGGCTCCTACTTGAAGGTAACTGAAACTAGAAAAGTAATCTGGATTGCAATGCTTTTGTTGCAAGCTGAAAATTTTGAATTTATCTATAAAACTGAAGGCAAAGGAAACAAAAACCAACCACTATACAAACCTTTCTGCCTTCGAGCACACAAAAATGGCTTCTTTTTTTAGACAAGCCCTCTGTTTTTCCCAAGAATTTCAAATCGCAGCACAAAATCTTGTGGTAAAGACACTGGTACAAGTGGATAAATGTCAGCAAACAGGGGAAGACTTTCCTTCAAAATCCTTTCTCTGTTATTATGGAAATAAAAATACTCATGATCAATATTTAATCTTCCAGAGAGCTTATAATTTGAATGAAATCCAGTCTAAGCAGTCAATGGAGTGAATAAGTAATACATACCGTGGTCCCTCCCTAAATGTACTGATTCTAAATTAGACTTTCTTAATATTTTTTACTGAGTTTGTAAAAAATGTTATCATTTGTAAATTAAGAGTGCTTGATTATGGTGGGTGAACTTTGCTTCTGAAATGCTAATCTTTTTCCTGAAGGACTGCTATGATAATTTCAGCTTTTGTGCAGCAAAGATAAAAATGTCCTTGCTTTTTCTTATGCTAACATTCTTGTATGAAACAGGTTATCATGGTACTGTTTATATAATTTCGTAAACTATAAAAAAAATATCACCATATATGTGTTACAAAAGTCAGTGAGGCAGCTAGATCTTATTTTGGTATTAAGAAACTATATAAGAGATGAAGGACAGCCTGTTTTGAGTGGTAATATTTCTAATAAAAAAGTAGATGGCTTTAACGAAACATTGTGATAATCCTATTGTCACATCTACTTGGGTTAATCCACAGGGCACCAAATTGTGGATAATCATGGAGTATTTGGGAGGTGGTTCAGCTCTGGATCTAGTAAGTATCTTTGTTTTTTTTTAATTACCTTACCAGAATTTACTACCCTAGGAGCAGCTCAAGATTTCATATAATCAATTATAACCATCTAGCTAACCCAAGTGGCATTTGGCTCCACTCAATCAACAGATTTGATATTCTGGCCTTGGATGAAGTGGATTATGTGCATCCTTTTCAGTCTGGGTTTAGGCCAAGGTAGCATTGAGGCGCATTGATCCCACTTGTGAGTGACCTCTGGGGGTTTGGGATGGAAATGGTATAACTGTCCTGACCAGTCCGGATCACCTGGAAGCTTTCAATATCAACCATGGTATCCTTCTGGACTGGCTTCAAGGATTGGGAATTGGAGATACTATTTTGTAGTCCTGACCAGTCCGGATCACCTGGAAGCTTTCAATATCAACCATGGTATCCTTCTGGACTGGCTTCAAGGATTGGGAATTGGAGATACTATTTTGTAGTCCTGACCAGTCCGGATCACCTGGAAGCTTTCAATATCAACCATGGTATCCTTCTGGACTGGCTTCAAGGATTGGGAATTGGAGATACTATTTTGTAGTACTTCTCATCTTCCTCTCATAGCCATTTCCAGTTTTGGGGGAAGGGGTCCAACCTAGATTCCTACAATAAGTGATTTCTCAGGGTTAAGATTTTTTGTCCCTCCTCTTTAATATCTACATTAAATTGCTGCACAAGATCACTTGTGCTCATAGCGTGTGGTATCATCAGTGTTGTGACCCAGCAGGATCCTTTGCAGCTGCTGAGCGACTCAGATAGCAACGAACCCTATGAGTCGGCTATGGAGGAGGTGGAGGACCCTGGGCAGGGTTCAGACACAGAGCAGGGACCAGAGAGGCTGGTTGGCCACCAGGAGGCGCCTGAGGCATGGAGCAGTGGGGAAGATCGGAGGGAGTTTGTCCCTGATGCAAGATTGAGGAGGGCGAAGAAACGAAGGCAACAGCTGCTCCGGAAACAAGCTCATAAAAGATAATGAAGCTCAGGTGGTTGGGGCGTGGCCCCTCCCAAGAGTGTATATAAGATGGGACTTTGGGAGGAAGGTTTTGCAGGACTCAACCACTTTTAACAGTATTGAGGAACTTGTCTGGTCTGGTCTGTTTGATTTGGATTGCTGCCAACTATTCTTGTATGTGATTCTTGCCTGGGTTTGCAGCCAACAGAGTTGTAATCTTTGTGATTAAAAAGTGGCAAACAGCCAAGCCTGTGTTGGCGTACATTGCCAGACAGAGGGGGGTCATAACACATCAGTATACTGATAATACTTATATATGTCCAACCTAGCTGGTCAGGTGAGGCTGTTGAGATGCTGATCCAGTGCTTGGAGGTTCTGAGGGTCTGGATGCGTAAGAACAAGCTCCAACTCAATCCTAACAAGGAGTGGCTTTGGGTTTTTGGCTACCTAGGATCTGGCGATATTCATCTTTGATACTTGATGCGGATACACTTTCCTTGACAAAGTTAGTGTGCAATTTGGGGCTTCTCCTGCTGGTGGCTAGAGGGACATTGCACAGATACATGTTTTGAAAAATCTTTGTAGCCAAAGTCATTTTAGATACGTATTTCATGGACATATATCTGCCCTTATCTTTCAGCTCAAGCCTGGTCCCTTGGAAGAGACCTACATTGCCACAATTCTGCGAGAAATTCTGAAAGGTCTGGACTACCTTCACTCTGAGAGGAAAATCCACAGAGACATCAAAGGTAAGGCACACACACTACACATTGTGTTCATTCCTGCCAGTTCTTTACTGAGATCAATGAATCAATATTTGTTGCTTGTTTGCACTAATATCCTCGGAAGAAAAATCTAGCTATGTATATATTTTTCTGTGTTCATGCAACATCAACGTTATTACAATTTTGAATTCATTTGCTGTAGTTAAGAATACTATAGAAAGAATTGACTCCCTTTCATAAAAGGACAGTTTTTGAAGACATTTATGCTGTGTCTATAAACTGCAGTTACTTTCAAATTAAGTTCAGTACAGAGGTGGTATTTTGCCGGTTCAGATCGGTTTGCCCGAACTGGTAGCGGAAAGTGCAGCTGGCCCCGCCCACCTGCCCAGGTTCTATGGCATCCCGTTTAGGCACCTTTTTTAGCCGAAACACATGCGTGGAAGGCTGTGCGCATGTGTGCCCGCTCACATTTGCGATCTGGTAGGGAAGGTAAATGAACCCCACCCCTGGTTCAGTATAATATTTCTCAATAGCGATTTTTAAAAACCAGAATATAGGGTACATTTAGGATAATTACGATAGCTTTTCCAATAGAATATGAAAAGGAAAGAAATAAAACATAGATAGAACAAAGAATGAAAAACAGAATTAAATGTTTCAGATAGGACAATTATAATATCCAATGGTTCTATTTCTGAACATCTAAGGAAGCGGACTGAGAAATAGACTTAAGGACCGAACCAAATTTCTGTTTTCTTGCTACGGTTCTTTAAATAACCATTTGTCTTCTTCTCTATCTTGAAAATTAACTGAAAACTGTATACCAAACCTTCAAAAGTTACTATCTTTCCACAAGAGAGATACCTCCCCTTTAAGTTATTTGTATAACTTTTTGTATAAACAGCTGCCAATGTGTTACTTTCGGAGCAAGGGGATGTGAAACTAGCTGACTTTGGTGTGGCTGGCCAACTGACAGACACTCAAATCAAGAGAAACACCTTTGTTGGGACTCCTTTTTGGATGGCACCCGAAGTCATCAAGCAGTCAGCCTATGACTTCAAGGTGAGCTGAGAGGAGCAACTAGAATAAAAAGACCATCAATGAATTACCTCATCAGGGAATTTGCCCTGTAAAAGAAATAAAAGGTTTACAGTATGTTATATCCACATCCTTTGCCCACAGTATTGTTTCAGCATATTAACAGAGCTTTGTGTTCTGACTTAGGCTTCCCAAGAGCATGAGACAAACTCCTGGTCTTGATTAAAAAAACCCTTTTATTGATTTACTGTGTATTCTGCTCATTCACATACAGCGAAGTCTTGCAAGGGAGGATTTACAGTCACAGACCTTATCTGGCTTTGATAGCTGCCAGGCCGATATCTGCAAAACTTGGCAAGGAGTCTTGGAGAGTCACAAACCAATTAAGCAAACTAATTGTCTCCTGCAAACTCCACTCTCCTTTCACTCTTCTTTTATGTCCTCTGGAAGGGGCCATCCATCATCCACCTGTGGCCTTACTCCCAATTCGCCCCGTTCTTTAGCTGTTCCCTTCGTCTGGCAACTCTGCGCATGTGCACATTGGGAACAGACTCAGCTGTTCATCTGCCTCACTGATGTCTGACTCTCAAGGCAGCTGATAACTGGCTTACGACTCTGCCCCCCTCTCTGCCTCCAACACAGAGCCCTCATCAGAGTCTTCCCCAGATTCCAGGACTGGCCCACGTTCCTCCCCAACCTCCTCACTGTCCAAATCTGCTGCCAGCTCTGCTGGCCGCTGGCGGGCCACAACACATTGCTTCTACTCACATATACAAACACACACACACAGAGGATCCTTATGGAAGGTGAATTGAACTATTATATTCTGGAAATGGGAATGAAAGCCTATGACCACACAATGTTGGCTTCCATAGGCAAATTAAGGTGGTATATTCTGAGTTTGTACTCTTGTTCTTTTCCCAGGCAGATATTTGGTCCCTTGGCATCACTGCTATTGAACTGGCAAAAGGAGAGCCTCCAAATTCTGACCTGCATCCAATGAGGGTTCTCTTCCTGATTCCCAAGAACAACCCCCCAACATTAGAAGGGCACCACAGTAAGCCCTTTAAGGAATTTGTGGAAGCCTGCCTTAACAAGGACCCGAGATTTGTAAGTGGCTTTTTTTTTTTTGCTTGTCTTCATAAGCAGAACCTACAGAGTACTGCATCAGAATATCTGGCAAAAGCTATTAAAAGAATGTGATTCTTTGACCTTTGGAGCTAAGGAACTAGAGGAGACTCGAGTTCTGGTTTATCCTCCACAGAAAATTGTGATAACTTTGTGCCAGTCATGCTATCAGCTTTTCAGCCCAATCTACTTTACAACATTGTTGATGGAAAAATGTTATGTACATTGTTCTGACCTTCTGGAGGAAGTGTGGATGTAAAATTTATTAAAAGTAAGTCTGCCCGAGTTGTTTCCTAAACCAAAATGCTCTTCAGAAATCCTTCTGCTAGCTGAAACTCCTTGGGTTTTTTTTTCTTTTCTTTTTTTGGCACAGAGGCCCACTGCAAAGGAATTGCTAAAGCACAAATTTATTACACGTTACACAAAGAAAACATCGTTTCTCATGGAACTCATTGACCGGTACAAACGGTGGAAATCAGAGGGGCATGGTGAGGACTCCAGCTCAGATGACTCTGACATGTATGTATATTCCCTGTCCCCTGCTCCATTCCCAGATAAGAATAACTCACAGTTAGATGTTAACGAGAGGAATCTGAACAGTATAAAATTTGCTTCATGGAAAACAATATTTTGTAGATCTTAATATGAATATAATCGATGTGGCTTTTTGGGTGTGGGTGAGTAAGGGACAACATATGTTATTTTAATAAGCTAGATGCTTCTGTTTTAAAAAATGAAGGCAAATGGAATACATGAATACTTTGGTTCCATGCTGGGAACCTATCATAAAGATTAGTGCATGTGGTATCAAATATTAACCCCCCGATACACTACATCAATTGTGAGGGCATAGGAGCAGTTGAGGAAACCCTTTTCTAATTTTTGAACTGAAATGAAATTTCTCCAGTTCGACATAGTTTTTGAATGGAAATGATTTCATTTTGTTTCCTAGAGATGGAGATGGAGATGAGAGGGATCAAGGGCCCATCTGGACCTTTCCTCCAACTATTCGACCCAGTTCCCTGAACAAATTGCATAAAGGAATATCTCATCCTGGGTCCCAAAAGGTCAGTTTGGTATTGATTGCAGCCAAGAAGAACCAAACCTTTCATAGTAGGTCTGGGGGAACTTTAACGTTTCTCTCTACTGAGACAACACTATTAGAACATTTTCTTTGGCTGCTTATTTTATTTTTAGCATTAGTACCAGATACAAATGGCAGATAGGAAGTCATTCCAGCCTTAGGCTCTTTCTGGAATCAGAGTGGGACTGCTGAGAATCTGTAGGGAAAAATAGAAAGTGGTTAATGATATTTATTTGTTTCTTTCAAAACAATATAGGTTCATGATGCTTTGCAATATGGTGCATTTTTGTGGACAGAGCAAACATAGATAGTGGTAGGCAACCTAGGGACACAGTGGCTCAGTAGCTAAGATGCTGAGCTTGTTGATCAGAAAGTTCGGCAGTTTGGCGGTTCAAATCCCTAGCGCCGCATAATGGAGTGAGCTCCATTACTTGTCCCAGCTTCTGCCAACCTAGCAGTTCGAAATCATGTAAAAATGCAAGTAGAAAAATAGGGACTACCTTTGGTGGGAAGGTAACAGCGCTCCATGCACCTTCGATGTTTAGTCATGCTGGCCACATCACCACTGAGATGTCTTCGGACAGCGCTGGCTCTTCAGCTTTGAAACGGAGATGAGCACCATCTCCTAGAGTCGGGAACGACCAGCATATATGTGCGAGGGGAACCTTTACCTTAGGCAACCTAATGCACTCCAGATTTCAACCCCCACCAGTCCAAGTGGCTAGGGATTATGGAACATTTAATCCAAAAACATTCAGACTAGGTTTGTACATTACATTAGCCATAAAAGTTTTGATTTTGATGTAACAGGATGTAGCCACAACGATTAAAGCAAACCCTGGCTTAGCATAATGTATGAACCAGTTCTCGAATATTCTTGTTTTGATAACTGGAGGTCTCGCTTAGGGAAACACGAGCTGGCAACTTTGGTTTTTCTCTTTCCAGGCTTGTGAACCCATCAAGAGGCAGCCCCGGTCC
The DNA here is from genome assembly GCF_964273705.1 of Natrix helvetica. NCBI lineage: Eukaryota > Metazoa > Chordata > Lepidosauria > Squamata > Natricidae > Natrix > Natrix helvetica. The sequence goes on along the minus strand of NC_138551.1, from coordinate 41,963,771 downwards.
CAGTGTCTCTCTACTCTCGTCCGTCCTGTCTTTAGAGAGGTGAGTTTCTGGCACATTCTGAGCAATTTCTGTAAGCTTCTTTGCAACATGTAAAGGGGCTTAGATAACTAGGTGAGGATCTCTGAAACAGATAAGAAATCTGAAAAGCAAGTGCATAGCAAGAGATGACTTTTGAAAGGAAAAATGAGGTACAGGTTCTACACAGGTGTCTAAATCCAATATTCACAAAGGCTTCTAAGTAGTTTTTACCTGTATTATTGGGTCATGCATAGGTTTTTTTGGGGGGGGGTGGAGGGTCATTTTTATATTCAAATAGCAAGTATTTATGGCGATTCACAATGCCAAAAAAGTTAACAGATGTCAGGTATAGCATGCAAATGAACAGCAGGGTCCTTCTGGTTATGACGTACTCAATTCGGTGCAGAGTACTTCTTGCAAGCCAAAAATACTCAAAACCAAAATAAGCAGTTAGTAACAATGCGCTAGCCTCACAGTATCTGTTTGACATCAGTTCACTGCTCCTTGGGTGCCAGTCTGGTGTCTTTTCAGTGTGTTGCTAGCAAAAGGCATTTTCTTCCACCAGAGGGAGTAATACGCATTGCTGCTTTTCTCCCACAATCGGCTCAGCTTTGCCTTGTTTTGCCTCCTGATTACGTGGGAGGCACAAAGCAAAGGGTAACTGGCTTAGGTCAGGATATCTTCAGGACAGGTACATAAGCCCTACTGATAATTGAAGAGGAAAGATGTTCAGCCAAACAAGTTTTTGCTTAGAGACCCAAATTGCTCTTGTACTGACATATTTGCTTTTGCTGAATTCCTAGTAATCTATTCCATTTCTTAAGGAGAAAATTCTTATGCTGCAGTCTGTCCAGAGCAAACATTTTTCTGAAATGTAAATGCCAAGGCTGCTGAAACTTAAGTGGGAGGTTCCAGAGATTGTGCTGTTTGGAGAAATGAAAAGCCACCCTAGAAACGTCTTTATGGGTGGGGGATGTGCAGGCTATTTTTAATGAAACAAGAATGTTCCATATTATATTGCCTAACCTGTAGGGCAGGGGTGTCCAAACTTGGGAACTTTAAGACTTGTAAACTTCAACTCCCAGAATTCCCCAGCCAGCCATACTGGCTGGGGAATTCTGGGAGTTGAAGTCCACAAGTCTTATAAGTTCCCAAGTTTGGACACCCCTGCTGTAGGGTGTTCACAGTTTCATATATGAGCTGGTGTCAAGCTCTCACCTATGATATTTTTCATGCTGGAATCAAGGGTTGCCTGAACATTTGGATTTGGATGAAACATACCTGACAAAAATTAGTAAAGAAATATACTACAGGTAGTCCTCAACTTATGACCACAACTGAGCCCAAAATTTATGTTGCTAAGTGAGAAATTGGTTAAGTGGGTTTTGTTCCATTTTACGACTTTTCTCACCACAGTTATTAAGTGAATCACTAAAGTGCTTAACTTAGTAACACAGTTGTTAAGTGAATCTGGCTTCCCATCAACTTTGCTTGTCGCTAAAGGTCAATCACATGATTCTGGGGCATGGCAACTGTCATAAATGTGAGTCAGTTGTCAAGCTTCAGGACGTAAACGATGTGACTGTGGGGATATGGTCATAAGAATGGAAAATGCATCATAAGTCACTTTTTCCAGTGCTGCTGTAACTTTGAGCAGTCACTAAGTGAACTGTGGTAAGTCAAGGACTACCTGTACAGGTAGTCCTCAAATACGGCCACAATTGAGCCCAAAATTTCTGTTACTGATCAAGACAGTTGTTAAGTGAGTTTTGCCCTGTTTTATGACATTTCTTGCCACAGTTGCTAGGTGAAACACTGCAGTTAAGTTAGTAACGTAGTTGTTAAATGAATGGCTTCCCCATTGACTCAGAAGGCCTCAAAAGGTGGTCACAGACCCTGGGACACTGCAGTCATCATAAATACATCCCAGTTGCCAAGAATCTGGATTTGGATCATGTGACCATGGGGATGCTACAGTGGTCCTAAGTATGGAAAAGCACTTTTCAGTGCCTGTCACTAAACACTAAACGAATGAACGGTCACTAAACAAATGGCTGAGTGTTGAAGACTGTATATGACAGTGATGGTGAACCTATGGCACGCGTGCCACAGGTGGCACGTGGAGCCATTTGTCAGGGCACGCGGCGCTGAGTTCACCCTTTTTTAAAGCCATTTTTCGCCCTCCCCAGGCTCCAGAGGCTTTATAGGAGCCTGGGGAGGGTGAAAAGAGCATCTCCCGCAGGCCCTCTGGAGGTTTCATGAGCTTCCCTGAAGTGTCCGGAGCGCAAAAAAACGGCCCTATGGGCAAACCGGAAATTCGGGAACGGACTTCCTGTTTGCTTGGAGGGTCGTTTTGACTGCTCCGGAGGCTTCAGGGAAGCCTCTTGAAGGTCCCTGAAACCTTCGGAGCGCTTACAACGATCCTCCGAGCAAACCGGAAGTGACTTCCGGTTTGCTCGGAGGGTCATTTTGAGTGCTCCGAAGGCTTCAGGGAAGCCTCTTGAAGGTCCCTGAAGCCTCCGGAGGGCTTCCGGGGAGGCAGGGGAAGCTGTTTTCGCCCTCCCCATGCTCCTATAAAGCCTCTGGAGCCTGGGGAGGGTGAAAAAAACATGCAAAAATGGGGGGTCGCGCCTGTAGTGCGTGCATGCACACTCGGGGGTTGCACATTGCATTATGGGTTCGGCACACCTGCTCACGACCCCCCTACGCTCCCCCCACTTATGGCACGCGAACCAAAAAAGGTTCACCATCGCTGGTATATGACATCCTTTTACATATGGGTGGAGAGTAATAAACTTACATATTAAAATTGTGACTCTTATTATGGAGTATATACTATCATCTCTGACATAAAATGAAAATTTAAAACAAATGCTGTGACTGTTCCAAACAAAGTGTTAATTTTATTTTATTGGCAGCTCAAAGACAAGCACAAGCAGACTGGAGGGAATGTAGGCGCCATGGAAGAACTTGAAAATGCTTTTAGCTTAGCTGAAGAGTCTTGCCCTGGAATCTCAGATAAACTAATTGCCTATATGGTAGAACGAGTGCAAAGGTAAAATCAGCAAGAGCCGTTAGCCTGATCAAACATAATAATGTAAGAAGAGCAACGACTACCTATATTCCTAATTTATGCTGCTTTTTGTTTGTGCCCACAGTATTTAGGTAAGTGCTTTAGATTGTGGATCCCTTCCTGTATAAGTCAGCTTCTACAACTTAGTCCTTTGAACAGTCTCTGGGCAGGATACTTAAAATCCATTCTGGTTACTAATCCACACCAATTTTGGCTAAGCATCACTTTGAATATTTAGCCCAAAGCAATATTCCACCTGTTTGTTATTGAATTTGAAGAAAGATTATGGTATACATCAGGGGTCCCCAACTCTCGGTCTGCAGCCTGTTGGGAATCGAGCTGCACAAGTGGCAGGCAAGTGCACGAAGCTTCATTTGTGCATGTGTGGTATTAAGGTTGTGCACGTGAAACCACCCCCTTCACACACACACCCAGCCAGAAAGGTTGGGGACCGCTAGTATACATAATACACTAGTTCTATATATAATATCTGTAAAGTGAAGGTGCGCCCTCTCAAAGGGTCACAGGTGACATGCAAAGCTCTCCCATCTTTGTTGTTGAATTTCAGCTTTCCAGTATTTTGAGGCACAGAGCATATGAAAAAGTACAACGTACAAAGACTACTCACCTAAATAATGGAATCCCCATTGTGCAATGTACATGCCTATGGTATTACTCACTTTTGGCTTAAGAACGTATGGCGGAAAAGCTTGACAGGTTTCTCTTGTTCATCCTCAGGTTCTCCCACAGTAGGAACCACCTGTCTTCAGCACGCTGATGAGTTGCTCTTTATTGCTCATGAAAAGGGTGACTCCCCCACCCCACCCCACCCCACCAGCTCCACAAGAACTGCATCTTGAATTATTACCTGCTATTGGATGTTAACATTGTGCTATGAATTCCCAGTCATTTCAGAGCCTTTATGTGTGTATGTGTCAATGATGGGATTTGTAAAGCAAATGATCATGGACTACTTTGCAGTACTGGGAGGGTAATTTCTACAATGCATTTCATGGAGGTTTTTAAACAATAACCAATTTTGCTCAGGTCAGACCTTGTTTCAAAGCAAAATCCTGACTGCTGGAAAATCAAAACTCTTAGACAAACACATTCCAAGAAGGAAGGAGATGCTGGTGGGTTTCTCCTCTGGCCAGAGGCAAAGTTTACTTAAGCACATAGATGATCTCTTGCCAGTCAGCTAGATAGCAATAGACGGCTGTTACTCAAGAGAATCTTCTTTAGACTTTCTCAGTTTAATTATACAGGTGATGTTTTCCTCCTCAGTCTGCTTGCCCCTTTTGTCAGGCAGGCTTGTCTGCTGCTGTAATCTGCCCTTGGCCACGTTTCAGTGACAATAGCTCGAAGCAGAAATGCTTGTAATGTGGCAAGGCCTTTTGCTGCTATACAGTATTCATTACTGTCAACTCATATCTGATTCAGTAATTTTGGCAAGCAAAGTATTATGGACTTATTAAAGAGGAGAGACATTAACTACTCCCACAAGTTAGAGAAACAACAGAGTCCTTTCAAAGTTTCTACACGTTTAGAGCTTTGTTTGTGAAATGTGGCTAACATTTTCTGTTAAATTGAAATAAAGTGTGGTGCCAACCAGTGAAGAATATTCTAAGTGACGTTCCTGAAACGTGTTCTTTGTTCTGTCTCTTTAACTGTTTACTCTATGTTGGACCTGAATAGTTTTAGGAGGTATCCTATCATTTTCTAAGCAATCTGAAACTCTTAAGTAGGAAGTTAGCAGATCTATAGCAGTATTAAAAATAGAAGTGGGAGGTCTTCAAGTATCATTTTCCAATTCTGTAACATCTGATAGTGCCATGGATGACTTGAGAAAGACATTACTGCCTAATAATTACATTTGTGGGTGGAAGTGGATCTTCCAGTTCTGTTTGTCCTCCCTGAAAAATGCTCTGTTGATAATATTCAGATATTATGCTGGAACATAATGCTCTTAAGAAATATCTGGGACAGTTGTATTTCAGCCACACTCCTGAATTTGAATCCAATTTCTTTACCATTATTTCTCCAAATTATTTACACAAAATATTAAAAAATACAGCAATGGAGAACAGGAAGCTGCTACTTTGTGCTGTTCATAAAAGGTACTTTATGCTAGTCCACACGGTATTGCCAGAATGCTCCCAAAAGTGACTCCAATACTCAAAAAGTAACAATTTATTGCTATTCAAATAAGCAGCAAGAGGGATCTGCCACTTCCAATAAAATTAACTTGAAAACAATATGACTTTGCTTCTTTATTCATTAGTTTTATGTTTTTCCTTTCTCCCAGGAACTCAAGATAAGTACCTGCTCTTCTAATTTTTCCACAAACAACCCAATATGGTAGTTTGGGCTGAATGTTAGTGAACAGTCACCAGGTCTTCCATGCCAGGGGGTAGACTTGAACCTAGGTCTCCCAAATGAAAGATAACTGGTATTATTGTTTAATGGAATGAATGCAAAGTTTCAAGTTGATGCTAATTAAGGGGCAAATAATCTGTATTTGATGATAGCTTCCTCTGACTGTTTATATATCAAAATAGACAAGTAATCCTTTGTGCTAGACAGCTAAAAGAAGCTGAAAATATTTGTTTCTCATAAAAAACATTTCCTAAGAGGAGGAAGGGCTTTTGGCATCAGACAGTGTCCTAAGTCAGGGCTCTCCAATCTTGGCAACTTTAAGATTTGTAGACCAACTCCCAGAATACCTCAGCCAGACATGCTGGCTGAGGAATTCTGGGAATTGAACTCCATAAATCTGGGAGTTGTGGAATTCTGGGAGTTGAACTCCACAAATCTTAAAGTTGCCAAAGTTGGAGAGCCCTGTCCTAAATGCTTATGAAGAACAGTAACAGACGTAATGGGTTTGGAGATTAAAATGGAGCTAGACTATCTTAACTGTGCCAAAGGTTTGTTAATGGTTATAATAAAGAGTAATGGTGACTGGTAAATATAAAAAGGCTTGGATATTATTACATGGCTGAAGTATTTTTCTTGGATGGGAGGGGGAACATCTGATATGGAGGATCTCACCTGAAAAACTCTGCCAAAGTCAAGAAGAGGATGTGCCATAGGAGGTTTTCTACTCAAACCTCAGGTGTCAATTGGGAGAAAGGACAATATATTTTTAGCCTTATCTTTAATAGCAATAGCACTTAGACTTATATACCGCTTTACTGCCCTCTCTAAGCAGTTTACAAAGTCAGCCGATTGCCCCCAACAATCTGGGTCCTCATTTTACCAACCTCGGAAGGATGGAAGGCTGAGTCAACCTTGAGCCAGTGAGATTCAAACTGCCAAATTGCAGGCAGCCAGCAGGCAGCAGAAGTAACTTGCAGTACTGCATTCTAACCACTGCGCCACCTTGGCTCTCTTTAAAGAAACTAGAGAGTAGCATAATTTTAAACACCAAGGTGCACATGGATGTTAGAGCAGTTTCATAGCTCGCAAGCATATATAGAAAAACAAGACCAGATATTCACAAATGGGAAAAAGTTACAATGTCTTTAATTCGAATCTCTTGAATGGTTAGGAGAAAGTGCAGGGAGAGAAGGTGACTAAATTCTTGCTAAAGATTTCTAGGGAATATGGTAAATTTGAAAGTAGCTTGTATACTTAGACGAGTTTCCTTAACTAAATAAAAATCCAGCAACCCCTGACCTCATAGGGTTTGCTATTGCCATGTATCATTCGTGAAATTCTATCAACTATTAGAAAGCCCAAATTATGCATGATTGATTATGAGTGAAGCATATTTAAGAGATCTATAATAGTTTATTTCCAAAAACAGACTAATAAATAAAGACAGAAGATATAATGAATGGCCATTATGTTAAATAAATCTTTAGGAATCTGCTCCTTATCAAGAAAGATGATAGAAGTTTCCCTTTTCCCTCTGTGGGAAAGAAACCCTAATTTTATATAGTTTTTGAATCAATTCCATGAGTAATGAACTGAATCAATTTTTTTTGTAAAGTCCTATTTTCAGCCTCCCACATTTCAAAATACAAAGTTTAAGGTAACATTTCACCCCACACTTTCTCCTACAGTACATCACCCATCACCACATTGTTGCTCAATCTAACAGGCTGTAGTAACACCAGCCCTCTGTAGCTACTTTACACTGCTACCCAAAGACAATATGTGGCTCTGTGCCATGTAAGAAACAGAGCCTTTTTTGCTAGGGTAGGTTTTTTTCATCTTCACCGAAACATACCAAATAGATCAGGGCTGTTAAACTCCTGGCCCGCAGGGCAGATGCGTCACATTCTGGCCATGCCCACGCTTGGTTTAGCGAAGGGAAAAAAGTCCTGATAGTCACATGACGTTGTGACGATATGAGTTTGACACCCCTGATATAGACAGACACATTAACTTTGCTTTCATGGCATAGGACAAGGGCAGCAAGTTACAGGAGACAACTGTGAATGGGATATCTGTTATTTTTGACTTGTAGCTGTGTGATATTTAAATTAAATGAACCATCATAATAACAGAACGTTGTATACATTTGAAGTTATGCCTGTTCCAGTTTTACATTGTAAATCATTTGCATTTATTTATTTCTTTGAATAAAAATTCATTAGTACCTCGTTATTTATCCATAATTAGTGGTCATAAATACCCAGCCTTCCACTGCTTCAGATTTTTTTTTAAAAAACGTATTGATTCTGTTCAGACATGCAGTGACAGGCATTTATTTCTGCTGCAAAGGAAATAGGGTATTTTTAAAACTGACTTTCCTATTCCACCAGGTTGGGTCCATATTTATAACTCTAAGAAAGAAAATGGAAGAACATTATTCAAAAGCCATGAAAAGCACATAGATATAGGAAACCAGTGGGAACAATATCAGGACACAGGGAGCTCAAAATATTAACTGCAGTGATACAGACATGATTTCCTTTGTATCAGAATTAACTGCATGCTCTGAGCAAAATTTCCAGTCAATTTGCTTGCTTCCGCTACAAAAAAAGCATTGTATCAATTTTGGAAAATTAAAATTTATGTTGCTGGCAATTTTTAGAACTCTCCATTTTACTGCAAGTTGAAATACCATATAAACAATGTAAAGCTAGCTTGCAAAATATGGGTGGGTTGTTGTTTTTTTTGTCTATTTGATGTGCAAGTTGCACAAAGATTGTTAGTAAATACAAACTAAACATTCAAGGGTTCTAGGAAATCAATTCAAAATCACAAGATTTCAGACCAGCCAAACACTTCCAATTATTCTATTCATATAAATAGAAACAACAACTTTGAGCCATACATAAATCCAGCACCCATGTTTTCTCTTTGGATTTGAGTTCAGTGGGAGTTTAGTCCATGTTTCATACTACAGTAAAATTGACCACTGTCTACAGCGAGTAATAGAGGTCTCCTTTGATTGTTGCCAAAGTCAAATTCCTGTCTTCCACCAGATTGCTGCACATAATTTACAACAGAGAGCCAGCTCTATCTTTTTCAGTTTATATTACTTTCCTTTTCATCCTTTGTGGTCTGAAGACTGGATCTTCCAGGAGAACTTGTGGCTCTCTTTATTACTTCCACCCACCTGATGAGAAAAGCAACATCCGAAGGTTTAATTAGCATTTAGGCCATGGGGTTTTGACTCTTGTACTATGTAGTAGCTTTTCATAGAGCTATTATTGTGTTACCCTTTTTACTGTCTTACTGAAAAGAACAGCTACAGTAGTATTACAGCTGTTCACTTCTAGGGGCAGAGCATAATATAGAGAATACAAGGATGAATATTAATGGCAGTATTTCTAAAAGTACCCAGGCAGTACTCTATTATTAATGGCAGTAGCCTCTAAAACAGGACTGTCAAACACATGACCTATGGGCCAGATGTGTCACACTGGCCACAGCCAAGCCCAGTTAAGCGAAGGGGGCGGGGAAAGTCACGATACATCACGTGACGACACCGTGATGATGCAATTGACCCTCCTGCTCCAAAAGGATGCAAATTACTAGCTGTCTGCAAGGAATATAAATCCTTCCATTTCCCACTATCCTGTCAGGGTTGAAGAAGCTTCTTGGATGAGAAGCGAAATGTCTTCAAAAGAAAAAACAAAGTTCAGTTACCTCCTGAAAAAGGGCCTTTGGGACAACCATGACCTGGAAGATTGAGAATCTCTACACACAATTAATGTCAGTATTATTTATGAACAAGAAATAAATAATAGCCACTCACCCCATTCTAAAATGCATATTAAGTCATATTAAAAAGAGGTCCTACGTTGGAGAATATTTGGAGAATTCTACATAGAGAATATTTTTTTAAACTAATCTAATTTTTATACTGGTTCTCAATGCTTTTACAATTTCATATTACCCAGCACATATTGTCCAAGAAAATTGCATTCATTTGATACTTTCAATACTTTATTATCTCCCCCACCATTTTTCTTTTAATTTCTTCTAATTGTTATCAATAATGTAGAATTTTATTTACATATACAATACATAAATACATGTCTGTACAGTTATGTTGGTCATAGAATGCAATAAAGTTTACTATTATTACATATTTAACTGCTCCTACGAGTTTTGACAATGTGCATTTGTTCAATTTATACCTCTGCATAGAACATTTCTGCATTTATTGGATTCAGACCAAATTTGCACCAGCGGAATCTCGTATCTTTGATATGTTTCTCTTCAGTGATTATCAAAATGGCTGTATAAAGCAGGACTCCATTTCTTAAAGTGGATTTCTTATTGGGTTACCAGGCTAATATACAGGTACTCCTAAAATAACAACTTGGGGTAATCAGTTCCTTGAATAGATTTTGATTAACATACATACTTACCTTTCAAAAGTATACTTGCTCTCAGCTCTAAAGAAGTAGACATGAGACTTAAACTGCAGCTTGAAGACATAATCTTTCTGAATGCCATCTGTCTCTGTGGGCATGTTGATTGTGTAACCAATAAGTGGTAAACTCGCCAGTGGATAATCATCCTGGAAATTATTTATTTATTTATTTATTTTGGTGATTCTGTGCTACTCTTTAACAAGCACCGAATAATTTATAAAGTTATAAATAAAACAATGCCACATCATTTAAAGAATGCATATGAAAGGTATACCTCAATTTCTTAACTACAGATAAATACAGATAATCCACAGAATATAAAATTAGCCAACAGATTGCCATCGTTCTAAATCATGAGATAATGTGTGATTCTACAATGATAACTGCCATCATACCTCACCTTTGGCTAAGCTGCTAGAAGCTGATTGTAATCATATTTGAGGGTTATTTGAAAGGCCACAGGACTTATCTGGGCTATATTACTGCAAAGCCGTGGTGGTGGTGGGGAACAGAGCAAGCTATTTTGGTCACGAGGTATGAGTTTTGTACCATATCTGGAAAGACCAGTCTAATTAAGTTGGAAATTCCAGTTCTTTCAATCGACCTTTCATGTATATATAAAACTTTGAGGCAATAAAATTAACAATCCGCAGTTACATATTCACATATAAGAATGCTTCATTATTCATGGGATTATAGTCTAATATAGCCATGGAGACCGGAACTTTTACACCATTGTATATTGCTGGATGTTTCACATGGTAAAATTACACAACTTTCACAACTTCAAAAAAGGACCAAAATTACAAAGGCAAAACTTTGTGCAAATATGTGCCATTTCCTGCAGAATCACTATGGGCAGCATAGAAATTGAACTGAATGAAATAAAATCAACTGCTCTGCTGTGCCCTTGGTTTATATGAATTAAATTTGGAATTTTTTTAGATACCGGCAACTATGGTTGGTTGCATATCATCCAGATGTTTAGACAGGATTTCATATTTTTATCCCCCTATCAAGTCCACCCTGAGGATCCAAGATAAGCACATGTTTGATATTATTATTCTCTGTTCATGACAATGTGAAGTCACAGTTACAATTTTTTTAGCTGTTATTGGCCTTCAGACACATCATGTTTCTCCCAAGAACCTTAGATCTTGTAACAGATAGCCGTAGTATATGCACAGATCCAAACAGTGTTTGTCTTTTGCAACAGACAGAGGGGAATTTTGTCAATGTCCAAGATGTTTTGGTATGGTTATCAGTGTTTCTCTTGTATTCAGCTGTTTCCAGGTACTGCAGTGTCAAACATTCAGACTTTTTCATCTTTCTTACCAATAAGTCTGGGGAGTTATGTGGCAGTGCTTACTATTATTATAAATACAAAAATGTTAAATCACAGCTGCCAGTTCTTTATTTGGTGTTGGCCTTCATACACATGAAAATCCTCCATCCAAGAACCGAATTCTTGCAATAATGCAATGCAGCATGACATGCTGTATTTGATACATTATGTTTGGGTGCTGGTTTTAGTTCTTTGTGCACTGCCCAGAGTCACAGCTAAATAAATAACATTTACTCTGGAGGAAGTAATGTGCAGAAAATAGTTGGACATAAGAACACTTCAGATGGCTAGGAAATTGAGTTAGTGGCTGAATGAGTACTCTTAAATGGCATATGGATCAGAAGTGCTTGTCAAAAACTGCAAAATTGTTTATAGATCTATCATGATCACCTATGAAGACACAGAACTATGTGCATTCACGTATGATCATTATGTTATATGGGTCACCAAGTCCTCCCTCTAGCATTCCAGTATACTTTCATCTTGAAAATGTGCAACTTTTATCTTACCTGGTGTGTTTTGTAAAAGAACAGGCAGAAATTTGTAAAAACAACCCACAGCTTCTGCCAACCATTACTATTTTTGAACTTCCTCAGCAGATACCCTGATAGCTGGTTCTATAAAAGAGAAGGAGAAATAATATTGTGAGATACCACAGTAAAAGTGTATTGATTTTGCTTGTAGTAGTTTAAAACTAAACTGCTATTCTTGAGGCCTGATTCTCCTAGGCCAAGAATTGTTACATAACATTCATTGTGAACAATTGATTTTTGTATCACCAATTTCTTCGTTCATAAGGCTGCTTCTTTCCTGCTTACATCTATTAGCTTCTAATGTTCAGAGTGAGATATTTGTAGGGAGAAATGCATGAAAGATAAGATGTGGGTTGAGTCTAAGTTTTTCATCTTTTTGCGATCCTGTAATCTCTTAACTTGGGATAGAGTTGGGGTGATTGAATGCAGCTGAGCATTTACTGGCCAGATGTCCTTCCTGCCTTAAGTGGAGTTTCCAGCAGATACTTTTTCTTTGCACCCTCAGAGAGAAACATCTCCCACTACCTAGGATTCAACTCTCAATCTTCTGAGTGGGAGAAGAGTGTCTTCAACACAAGGCCACCACACCGTTCAGAATTGAGTCTAACTTTGAAGAATGACAAAACAGATTAAGTCTGCCTTTCCCAACCATTCCTATGGATGTACTGAACTAGAAATCTCAGAATTCCCAGCCATCTCATTGTAATTCAATATCTCAAGTGTAACTGGAGAGTGTCACATTGAGAAAGATTACTCTAAGGTATATTACTATTAATATTACTTTTAATATTCATATTAAAAGGTATATATATGAATACCTTCCCAATATCTAGATGTATTATGAATTTCCTTCTTAGCCAGGATAGAATAATAACCAATGATAATCCCAATAAAGTAACCACTGCTGAAGTTATTCAAACCATCTCTAGCCCTGGTTTCTTCAGTTAAATCTTTTCCCCTGGCCTCTTAGTTCTTACATCATGCAAAGAACTAAACAGAATCTGGGTAAGGAGACAATATGGTAAATAGATTGAGAAAAAACACAGAGTAAAAGAAGTAGAAGGCAAAGCTATGCAGAGTAATTTACACCACTCCCCAAAGCACCATTGGTAAAGAAGTCTAGTTTGTTAGGAACAAAATTACAGCATTAATTAAATATATCTAAAGCAATTTTCTGGAATCTGGCATTGCTGAATTACAATTGCCAGTACCCAATGTGCTATACTGGTGGCAGATGTAATTTAACATCTGGAAGGCTGCAGGGAAAGAATAAAAAAATGGCAAGACGTGTGTGTAAATGTGCATATAATCAACAAAACAGATTAATTGTTCTGGTTTTCGGAAAACAAATGATTTCTTACCATTGGCTCAATATGCTAGATCTTTTGTTGCTTCATACTAGTAGAGTGTTTCAGAGAGAAAGAGAGAATAGTGGTGGTGTAGAAATATATCTGCCTGTTAAGATCGAAGGAAGCAGTTTACCTGAATCATGCACAGATAATCAGACAGGGATAGGCTCTGGTTCCGATACCAGCAAACATGGGTGATTGTGTTAGGCCGATGAGTCTGGCCCAGTAAATAGCGAGGAGGAAGCTCTGGAGAAACAGCAACAGAGTAGCAAACTGAGCAGAGGAAGGCGGTGCAAGGCAGAAAAGGGAAGGGAAAAAAATAGAATAAGTAAGGGTGGTATCTGAAAAGATCATTAAAATAGCATGAAAGGTAAAAAAAGTAAAAAATAAATGATTTGAAGATGTGTGAGGCTCATGGATGATGAGTCTTATCTTAAAATCAGCAGTGCAAAGAGATCACAAGGCTTTAATGAGAAAAGAAGATTAATGCATTTACCAAAGCAAAATGTTAGTTAGAATTAGTGAGTGAACATGATTGTACATTTATAGTTCCACAGTCAGAAAGCTGATTTTCTTCACAGTGGGCAGCAAAGGCTAAATATCTACTTATTCATGCTGGCTGGGGAATTCTGGGAGTTGAGGTCCACACATCTTGAAGTTTCCATGGTTGAAAACACTGGTCTACATTTATTGCTATTTATATTCCTATCCTTGAGCGAATGCTGTCAATCAATTATTAAATCCACTGTAGCTGTTCCATTAAAATTACAAAGCCAACACAAAGTTGTTTAGAAACATCCTAAGTCTGGGAGTTCTATCCCTGAATCTACCTTTGTGCATACGACTGCATTCACTTATCTTTTATTGAAAACTAAGGCATCTCTCTCTCTCTCTCTCCCGCCCTCCCTCCCTCTCCCTCCCTCCCTCTCTCTCTGTTGCATTTGTGCTGATAAATAAATAAAGGGAGACTAGTATAGATGGCCAGCTGACAGGGCAGTGCCTCCCGTGCCCCAACAAATGGCTCCACGTGCCACCTGTGGCACGCATGCCATAGGCTCGCCATCACTGCCTTAGACATTCTATGAAAAAGCATATACCAAAAAGAAGGTACTACCATAGAGAGAGAGCAGAGGCTCCGTCAGAAGAATTGAATATGTTTGCTATGTCTTAAAAAGAAGTAGTGACAGATTATAGTTTTATAACTCTTAAAATGCTGTGGACATATGTTATCTTGAAGCACAGATCACTCCTTCCAAATAACACTTGTTAGGGGACATTTTATGAGAATAGGACGTCTTGTAAATCTAGGTTTGTCCATAATCCAAGCACAAGCAAATGCACAGAAGAGATACTTCTGGGACTGTAAATAATGGAAATACTTTAAAAAATCTTTTCAGTTAAATAGAATGGTAGGGGAAAATTTATGTGAAAGAGCTCTAGAGTATGTCTGCCTGTCAGTGCCATAACTTTCCAGAAGCTGAACACAATGAGAAGAAATTTAATCTAGGGGGAGAAATCACTCTAAGAAAGGACATAATTAAAAATGGGAAAGAGGGTACAAAGAAAAAAGTTCTTCCCAAAGGTGAGACAGGAGAGAAGCAACCTCAAAGTTATTAACTGTTCCAATATAAGGTCTCTTCCCTTTAGAATAAGGACTTGGAATAAAATCACTATTGAAGAGTTGGGAAAAATTATAGAGGTTGGATTTTACCAGCTTTCCTTATTTGTTTTCATTTTAAAATCTTTCCTCAAAGCACTACTTTGTAATGGAACATGCAGAGGTACACACACCACAAAAATCATATTGCAATCCATTTTTTTTATATGGCCATTGAAATTACTGAAGGCAATGAAGAAGATGAAGGTTAAAAGCAAATGCATGTATAGAGTTAGAGAAACCAGCAACCAAGACAGAGTGGTAAGTGAAAGTGATGCGTGAACTGCTGCTGGGTACCTCGACGGCCACACTGTGATCAGTCATGGAGACACTGGTATTGCGGTACCAACAGACATGTATGGTAGTGTTGGCCCGGTGGTGGCTCTGCCTGTCCAGGGAGCTACGAGAAGAATGAATGTCCTCTTCGGACTCCTGCTCTAGAGAAACCTCATCTGAGGATCCTGAAGGAGGAGAAGGGAGCAAACATTTAAGAGACTGTGGTACATGGATAATGATAGTGACAAAAATCTCTTTAGGTCTCTCTCAAAGGTGTTATTCATCAGTTAACTCTGTTTCTAGCATCCACGACCTTTGCAGTCCAGAACATTTTGGAACTGATGATACTTTACTGTTAATGTAGAGGAAGTCACAACTTTGTAACCAACTTGGCTGGATCAGATTTTCAGTGAGGAAAGTATACATAGAAATCATATAACAATGCTATAGTTCTTGAGATGTCATATAGGATCTCCTACCTATAAAATAAGTCAGTCAGGAGTATACAACTCTTAAAAATCTATTTTGTGGCTACTGTAAAACTGGGTTCAAAGGATAGCTACTTTTAATACAAATAATGGAGAAAAAAGATCACATACCACAAAATTCATTACCAATATTTAACAGCGGGAAGTTCTTATTTGCCAAGACTGACGTTACCGGAGCGTCTGAGAGGGCAAAGTTTACTTAGCCAAAATGTTTTTAAGTTATTATTATTGTAGTCATATTATTGCTGTCCTAACAAAGCAGGCACAGTACTATCATAAATCAGAAATATGGGACTTACTGTTAGAACGGTTGGATAGAGAATTTTCAAGGAACATGCCCGATTTCTCAACAGTTTTCTTGGCCATTTCAATTGCCATATTCAAGTCCTCCAACCATTTCCCCATTTCCAGACGAGTGCTGAGAAGCACAGATAAAACATTAAGCATCATGTGTTCATAGATAAATCGTAACGTATTTTATATTTAAAAGAAACACAGCTTATTATCCAGTATATAGAACACTTTTCTCCCTTTTCATAAAAAAGAAAAATACTGGAATACTGCTAACATCCTGACCACTCCAGAAATCTTGCCATAATCATTTTATATTCAAATATAACTATTAAAAATCCTACTTTGAAACACTACCACGATCTCAATATTTTCCCCCCAATTCTTCTGAAACCCGGAGGTAACCAAAGGAAGAGAGGGAACAACAATCATATTAGCAAATCTCAAAATTTAAGGTGCAGGATGCAATTTATTTCCAAGGATGTTCCTCCAAGTAGAAACTTTGTCTCAATGCATCCACTGCCATGACTTGGAGAAGCATGAAATCTGAGACTTCTTTGCATAATCTGGAACAGAGGTGGGATGGTATATGCCCGTATTCTCTGTGCATGCAGACATATTCATTTGGAACTATCGACGTATATATCCCTTTCTTGGCACCAACAATCTTACTGAGCAACTTCTTACCTTGCTGCCACTACTACAGTTTTTTGAGCTGAATAGATTGTGAAGCAATGAGGGACAGACCATTCATTTTCACTCTCTTCCACCTGTAACAATAGAAACACGCCTGATCACTCAATGGACAATGGCATGTGTTCTGAATTAAGAGAAATGGCACGAAAACTGTGACAATCTATCTATCAGCTATTTTTTTAAAAGCGCTGTTAACTTCGTGGCCATTCACCTTCTAATTGAGGGTCTCAAACTGTAATGTTAAGAGGGAATGACCTTGGGCGACAGTGTAACAAGATACAGACAAAGGACCGGTCAGATAAAGGGCAGCTTAGCTCACAGGAAAGGGAATGGGGGAGAGAAATACTTTCAGACCCGCAAGTTTCTGTTAATGTCTCTTTATAATAAAGTAGAATTAGCTCATCTGGTTTTGTTTCTGGTCTATCTAGTAAGGCTGACACAAACTCTTTACCATCATGTGGATTAATAAAGAGTACTGTACAGTAGAACTTCTGGTCACAATCATAATTTGTTCCATAAATTTGGTTGCAACCCAATTTAGTCATAACCCAAACCTAATTTTGGGAATTTGGCGCTTACAAAAAAATGTTGCGGAAGGGGAAATTGGCTGCGGGGAGGGGGGAAGTGAATTTTTGGGTCAGAATCTGATTTGGTCGTGGTCAGAAGCATTTATGACCAGAGGTTCTACTGTACTTCATTAGCCTGACATCCACAATAAGGAAACATTTTCCTACAGTGATACAAAAGCCTCTAAGCAGCATCAAAAAGACTGTTGCAGAGAATCACAAAACTACACATTCCTTTATCTGTTGCTTTTCAGTGTTATTGCTACTGCTGACTGATTAGTAATAAATCGACCAACAATGTGATCTCATACCTTTCTGAGTAGTGGTGCTGACCTCATCTAATGACAAAAGAACCTGACCATTTTCTGGGTGACAAACAAGATGTGAAAAATGTGGTGTGATAGAACAACTGCATGTGAATTGCAATGAATGTAAGCAACTGAGATTACATAGGAACAGTAGGAGATTTCAAGGTACAAAAGAACCATCATGACAGGAGGTTGACATTCATTCTGGCTTTTGCATTGAGGAGCAGCAAAAATGCTTTCCTTCTTGCTCCTACTACAGCCAGCCCCAGGTTGTCAGTCCTTTGCCTGGCTTTTCCAGAACTGTGAATGTGCGTCCCATGTACAATATGCTCCTTCGTTAACCTAAGGGAGGATTCATAAGCTGTTGCCCTACTTCCGGCTCTCCTGCTGTATGAGAACAAGGCAGAACTCATGAATGACTGAATTCAATGACATACTTGGCCTGTTGCCCAAAGTTTGAGATCTCTGTTCTAAAGGGTAAAACTAGTAGCTACAATTACATTGCCACTTCAATAGGTCTAAACATAGCAGTCCTATTTCTCTTGCTTACTACTTACCGGAGGATCCAGGACTATCAGCTGAAAATCAAACATAAACATAGAAAAAAAGTTCATTGGAAAGTAAAAGAGCATGCAATGTCCAGGTGTGGGAGTAACAGAAATAGCAACATCCACGTCGGTGTACAAAGAACAGCATCACGATAAGTTCATCCATAGTAACTTAGTTGTTCTGACACCAGAAAACTGACAAAGTTTGCTCTTCTACTTCATACAAAAATTATAAGAACATTAAAAAAAAATTCAGGGCCACCAGGAATATCCAATTGACAATTGGTTATTGATTTATTTATCTCATTTGTTTATATCCCACCTTTGTTATTTTTTACAAATAACTTAATAGTTAAAAATAATAGTTTAATAATTATAATGTGTAAATTAAAAGAGAGATCATACTATCTTATGGTTTGGCAGCTGTATGAAGAGCTACTTACCAGCATCCCATGCAGAGGGAGATGTCCTCGTATTTTGAACTGATTGGTCCCTGTTACACCTTTACTTGTATACAGCAATGTATCTGAAAACTGAGACAAGCATTTTTGTTTGTCAAACCTTTCTGTCTTTTAAAAACAACCTCTGATTACAGTTGTGTTTTGCGACAGCCTTGAGCAAAGGTATCAACTCACCAGAAAGAACATCCTTTGCTGTAAGCCCTTTTTGGTAAGTTTGTACAAACAACCCTCTCGAATAAATTCCTGTGGAACAATTGAACAAGAAAAATTGACTCCAATGGTCCTCGAATAACAATAACTCAACAACAGTTCAAAGTTGCAACAGTGCTGAATTAGTGGTGGCTACCATTGATCGTCGGAATTTCAGCTATCTCAGTACTCCCACAGTCATACGACCACTATTTGGATGCTTGGCAACCAGTTTGTACTTATGACAGATGTATCATCCCATGGTTTATGTGATTGCAATTTGCGACCTGCCCTACAACTGTCAGGAAACTGACACGTTTTTGAAGATTCCAACTGGGGTTCTACATACACCAATATGGGTGAACTACAAAGTGAAGAATGTACCTTTCTTAAAATTGATCAGGTCTTTGTGTTCATTTTCTATGGAACACAGCACTTTTTCAATTTACATTCATATCTCAATAATGTATTAATGCTGTCTTATAATACAATTGCCCATTTTACATAAATTTATATCAGAAGATCAGAGCTGTTTAAAATTATTTGCCTTTGGCAAACTGGCTTCTGAACATTCTGGTATCACTAAGAATGGCTACATTTGGTTTTATTATGACCAAAGCCTTTGAATTTTTTTTTTTATTTTGATAACATTTCTTTCGGTTCAATCATATTCAATATTTTGATAGTATCTGGGAAAGTCCCTGCAATTTTCTTAGCAAGGTTTTTCAGAAATGGTTTGCCACTGCCCTTTGCTAGGGTTGATGGACAGCAACTGGCCCAAGATCATCCAGCTGGCTTTGTGTCTAAGGCAGGACTACAATTCATGGTCTCTGGTGCCTTAATCAAACTGGTTCAACATTAATATAGGAGTGCTAAAAATGTCCTCAAAGGAAGCAAAAAACAAGCATGAAAGTAGATTTCATTAGTTCCGTGCAGTCATTAGTTCCATGCTGGGTCTCATTGCCTCTGCAGACTAACATGGAACAAAATATTAAAATAATATTCTTGATATCTTCAACATGAGCCTTTCTCAGAATAAGCTTAAAATGTGTTAGAAACATATTTTAGAAGGTACATGTGAGTATAATTTCAAAATTTCTACTTTAGCCTAAATTAACTCTAAAGTAACACAACAAATGCCTAAAACAAGGATATAGGATATAATTAAGTAAATACTGTATAAAAACAAAGACTTTAACACAGAACAGAACTGATTACCCTTCCAGGTGCTATGAGGTTATCAGTGCCAAGAAGATCATGCTGTAGCTCTATTAGCTTCTGGAAATTCTCCAACCGGATCAAACTGTTTTGAAGTTGCGATGTCATGTCTGCAATTTCCTTCAGTGCATCTACAGAATTATCAAAAAATGCCCCACCCAAGCGCAAACAATCAGAACATCAAGGATGAATTAACAGCATACTTTATCATCAGTAGATCTATTTTAAAAAATTCAAATTTTCTCTGAATTAAACATGCAAACCTATAAAACCTGAGGATTATTGGGAAACATAATTCTGAGATATTAACTAAATTATTTTTACCTGCATACTCAAAATATAATGACTCTCGGGGGCTCACAACAATCCATAAATCATAATTAAAAACAATTGTCTCCAGATGCCAGCTCAACTCTCATCCTAGTCCAGTGTTTCTCAAATAGTGGGGCGCCCCCCAGGGGGGGTGCAAGGCTCCATAAAGGGGGGCGCGAAGGCTCCCTTTCCATCTGGGTGCAAACGAGGAGCCAGGAGCAACAGGCAGGGTCCTGCCACCATGTTCAACAGTTTGCTTTCAAGTGGGCTCAGCCCGTGTGTAAATCTCCTCTTGCAATCCTCGCTTGCTCTGGGGATGAAGAGTAACGGGTGGCTGCGAGGGGGTGCTCAACCCTCGCACGCCCTGAGCCGTTGGAGCTGCTTTCGGGCTTACCTGCCGCCTCTCAAATTTCTCTCCCACCACCTCTTTTTCGCGCGCGCGCACACACTTTGCCTCCTTCAAGCTCCGTGCTCGCTGGAGGAAAAGGGGAGTGTGGGGGGGTATTTCCGAGTTCCGAAAGCAGAAAACCTTTCAAATGTCTCTCCCACCACCTCTTTTTCGCGCGCGCGCAAACACACAGGAAAAGCAGACAAGCAGGAGAGAGAAGAAAGAAGGCAGGAAGGAAGGGAAGGATGGAACTGGAAGGGAGGCAGGAAGGAAGGGAAGGAGGGGAGGAGGGAGTAAGGATAGACAAGCAAGAGGGAAAGAGGAAAGAAAGCAGGAGGGCAGAAGGGAGGTGGAAGGAAGGAAAGAAAAGCAGACACGCTGGAGGGAAAGAGGAAAGAAGGCAAGCAGGCAGGAAGGAGGCAGAAGGTAGGAGGGAAGGATGGAACTGCAAGGGAGGCAGGGAAGGAGGGAGGGAGAAAGGAAGGATAGGAGGATAGGGAAAGAGGAAAGAAGGCAGGCAGGCAGAAGGGAGGGAGGTGCAAGGAAGGAAGGAAGCATAGATAAGCAGGAGGTAAAGAAGGCAGGCAGGCAGGAGGAAAGAGGAAGGAGGGAACTAGAAGGGAGGTAGGAAGGAAGGGAAGGAGGAAGGGAGGGTAGAAGGAAGGATAGACAAGTAAGAGGGAAAGAGGAAAGAAAGCATCTGAATGTACTAAACACGAGTCTTCAGGGAAAAGATGCATGTTCACTTCATCCAATCTGGCCCTCTTTGAAAAAAGTTTGGACACCCCTGGATTATATCATATCATTGCAGTTGTAATTGGATTTGGAACAATAATTGTTATAGACAAATGATACTATTTACAGTCGCGCGGGGGCACGCGAAATGTTTTCTTCTTCCTAGGGGGGCATGACAGAAAATAATTGAGAAGCACTGTCCTAGTCCAATGCTATGGGGGAGGGGGGACGGAGACAGGTCTTCACAGCGCTCTGTAAGACTTAAAAGGTTAAGATCCCCCTGATCTTGGAAGGGAGGCTGTTGCAAAAGGCCAGGTCAGCCACTGAGGAGGCATGCTTCCAAGGTCCCATCAAAATGCGAAATTCAAGGGAAGGAACCTGGAGCACAAACATCGTATCTAACTTAGTAGGATGGGCAGATACTCTTAGAGAGAGGCAGTTCCAGACGTAAGCTGGCCCTGTGCCTTGTAGGACTTTAAAGGTGATAATCAGCAAGTCAGGAAGTCAGTGCAGTTGACATAGCAGTGATATTACTGGGTGAACTGCTGGGCCCCAATACTGTGTGAGCTGCTGCATTCTGTACCAATTGTGGCTTCCCCGTGTAGAGCATGTTGCAGTGATCCAAACAGATGACTAAAAATGGGTGACTGTTAAGAAGGTGTTAAACTGTATTCTATTTTTTTTTATTCAGAGATTCAATTGACAAAATTGAATGAACTAATTCTGTAGCCATATTATTTCACCAACTTAATGTCAGCTGCAACATAAAATAAGAAAACAAAAAATATCAGCTAGGTGCTTTGTAACCATTTGCTTAGTCTATTACTCACTCCTGCAATCAGTGTAGTCTTGATGATCGGCTGGATAGTGTTTACAAAGTCTTCCCAAGATCAGCTTGTAGTACATTATCCGGTGGATAGGCTTGAGCAGGAAAGTGTTAAGGGGCAAATAGCAAACTCTTTGGAGTTCAAATTCCTTATAAACTATTTCCAGTTTCTTAATACGCTTAGTTGCTTTCTCAAGCTCCATCAAGACTTCATCATGTTTTTGCAGATAGTTAGTGAATTCCTATGGGATCACAGAAGAGGCAGCTATAAAGATTTATAAAAATCATGTAATCTCTTTACCTGAAATATTCAATTACTGAAGAAAAAAAGAATACTTCTTTAAAAAATTGTCTGCAACAATAGTCCATTTACAATAAATCTTTAGAAATGTGAATTCTATCTTTGTACAAGATAAAATATTAAATAAATTTTGTGAAAGGTTCGGAATATCAATAAATATATGAATGAACAATGGAGATTTTGCAGCATAAATTCATCTGAGAATACCAGAATTTGCTGTATCTTAGAATGACTATAGCATAAGGTATATTTAATTTTCAAAGAAGTAATATATGATTTTATATAACCATGTATAATTATAATTTTATCTATATATGTGTAGCATACAGATTAATTTTTTAGACAAAGCCTGTCAATACTTAAATTTTTCTATTGTAAAGTAACAATATCTAACTTTCATGAATGAAGCCAAATATACGTGTTCTGGAACAATGTTGCAGGATCCAATGTGGGTCAGTCACCAATATGGGAGATTTAATCTTCTGAGCTTTCGGACTCGTGATGGAGCGTATCCTCAGGGAAGTTCTCTCACACAAAATGTGTGCTTTAGGCTATACTATGCATAATGTTTATGTGGTGCCTGGTTGTGTGTGGCTTTCTAGTTATTGATTGGGGTGTTGATGGCTGGCTATTAAATTGTTGGCTGTTTCTTGTGCTGTCAAGTCCTCACCTCATAAGTACCTGATAAGTTGGTGGTAAATCAGCATTCTTGTTCAGTGATGAAGGTCTCGCTTCCCAGGTTTCAGTCATTTCCCTGGCTATTTTTGTACCTGCTCAGCCAACAATCTTAGTAGCTCGAAATTGAATGCATGTTATTTATTGCAATATGAGGCTACCAATGAGTTTGGATCTTCTTGTCTGATCGCTTTTTTGTGTTCTTGCAACCTGTTGATTAGCTTCCTCTCTATCTGTGCTACATAATCACAGGGATAATCCATGCTAATAATAAATAAATAAATAAATAAATGCAGGGTATCTGGTAGATTGCATCAGCAGTATCTTCCACCTCCAAGCGATCTTTACAATGCCATGCACAACCAGGCACTATAAAAATACTATACATAGTATAGCCCAAAGGACAAATTCTGGTGAGAGAGAAGTTCCCAGAGGGTCCGAAAGCTCAATGACTAGTCCAGGTTGGATCCTGCAGTATCTAAACTTCCTACATAGAATTTGCCATTTTTATCATTAAGACACATATTAAGCACCGTATTAATGAAAATGAGTGGGGGTGGGGAGAGAGAACACAAGTTTCCTCTGAGTTATAGATACTTCCATACCTTCAATATTTGCACATTTCTCAGCATGACATCTCCAATCCGCTGATAATCTCCTTTACCAGAACTTGATCGGCCTTCCCTTCAATTGAGAGAGTGAAAAAGTCAGCTTTAGGGAAAAATGAGCCTAAAATTATTGTTCAAAGCCAACCAATAAATATAACAGCTCTTCTTCAAAACTAATAAGATACCCACAGTAACTTTGAAAGAAACACTGTAATCTGTTTGCAGTAATTTCTCAGCAGGTTAATCATTCTTCTGCTTTGTAGTTCAATCTGAATATATGAGCAAGAAAGACAAATCTCCCAGAAAGGAAAAAGAACTAGATACTGCAATGCATTTTGAAGACCAGTTCCTTTTTCAGTGATATGTTCATTTGGACACTTCTGGAAAAGAGGAATAGTCTACTTTCCCATTCAGAACTTGAAAATCTCTCTGAACTCACCAAAAATTATCCCTGAGCAAAGACTTCTCTGAATGTCTACTTTTTAGTAGACATCTTGAATGATTGAAACTCAGAAAGAAATATTTTTTTCTAAGCCCTTGTGAGTCTCTCTTCATATTTATTCTGTTGTCATTTATTTTATACCTCGTGATGGAATGTTAAGATGTAATAAAAAATTTTAAAAAGGAAAATGGGCAAATTGTTAACATAATGTTATCAGCTAAATTCAACATTTTGAATAAGATATATAAGCAAAGAAGAAAAAAACAAGAAAATGGACAAAAGAATAAAATACAAATAGATAGATGGGTAAAGTATAGTATTAGGGGTGAATCTGACAATGTTCTTTCAGCAAAATTCTCATTATTGCATATTTATACTACATACAAATGCTGCATCTATATGAGCATGCAGTCTTTGACTTGTTCAGTTTCTGAATCTTACTTCACCAGAAGTTTATAAATAAGGCCCAGCAGCAGGGCCGGATTTAGATGAAAAGAGGCCCTAGGCTATTCCACTTATGGGGCCCTTTCACCTCCCATTTTTAAGTTTGTAAATTACATGAGAGATAATAAAATACATCATTACTATGATATATATCAATATATTAAATGAAACATGTTGTAATTGGTACTAACCTTTATAAAAAATGTGGCACGGATAATAAATAAAAATAAAAGGCCCCTCTTGATCTTGAGGCCCTAGGCTGAAGCCTAGTTAGCCTATAGGAAAATCCGGCCCTGCCCAGCAGATATTTTAACTTCCATATTTATAAGTTTTTTAAATTCACTCAGATTTCTGCCCTTCTTGTTGCAATTCTTTCAATTCATTTGAAGATACTACAACCAGTTATGTACCATATTCCTTCTGATTTTCTGAAACCCCTCTGGTGAACTAATCCATTATGAATTAAAAGACTCAAAAGATTTCATCCTTGACTTATTAACTATCAGATCTTGCCATCTAAACAAATCATTATTTTTCTCCACTGAACAAATGTATTTTTCTCCTATTCTTCTTAAAAATAAACATTTAAGTTGAAGCAAGATGGGGAATGTTTCAGTTTATTGTATTCTTCCTCAGCAATATGTTTTGTAAGATTATCAAAAATATTAGGCTTTCCTTGGAGACCATTTTTGACCAATTAAAATGTAATTTAAAAAGTAAATGTAGTGATTTCTTAAAATACATCCAAATAAATGTTTCTCTCATAAATACAACAATGATTTGCTCACTGGAATGTCTGCAGTCACCAAACATTTAGAGACTCTATATCATACAATTGGTATGATTTCAAGGAAAATATTGTTAGCAAACACCATTCATGCAGCATCACAGGAAAGGAGTTTTGTCAGGTATCACGGAATTATTGAAAGCTAATTTTCATAATCGTATGACTAATAATGCTTACCAGAGTGCTAGTCTTTGCTCAAGCTCTTTCAAAAAGCTTCTATGAAACTCATAGATAGGATCTATATTGGAGAAGAATAAGGTCATGAGACCTTCAGGCATTGCATTCTCCTTGACAACTGCACTGCGGAACCACTGCAAAAGAAAAAAAAAAGCAAATTGTAGGTGCTTGTATTTTAGCTATGTATTCATTTACTTTATTTCTATACCAAAACCACTCCCACTGAAAGCATGATCAAATATTTCTTTTATAACTAACTGTGTGATCAACTAATATGAAAGAATTTTTAAAAGCATGTAGGGACATTTATAGAATATCTTAAAAATTAAACTCTGCGAATCAATTTCCTATTGTGGAGAAAAAATTGCAGACCAGCTAAGTATTCATTCACTTGCAAACATCTTTTGCCTTCAAATCTGACCTGCTGCACAATCCTATAATTCCTAAAATACAATGCAACAAAAATATATCAGAACATTGAGAAGAAGGGGAAGGCAGAACATTGGCATGGAATTTTGAGTATCTCTTTTGTATGAGTAACAGAGGCAGATTAAAAAAAAGAACTGATTCAAAGATACTCTTCCATATATTATTATTGTTTGAATAATTCTTCAGGAGAGAGGAAAAAGTTAATAAATGTAGGTTTAAATGAATTACTAGAGTTAGAACTTCCAGGTCTTTTAGGTATGTTCGTTCAGTAGCAAGGATTTCCTTTGCAATGAAATATGCTTTGTCTGTTGGGCATTTCTGAAAGAAACAAACACATTCCCAGTAAATAAAGGAGAAATGAAACATGTAGTATTACTGTATTCAAATTACTTTAACATGTAAAATGGATATTGAGACTAATAAGCCCACAGGTATGGCTTAAAATGGCTGCTTTCAATACATTTTACCTGCAACCAAGAAATACAAATGATTTTGCCTAATTCACAAACGCACTACCAATGGGAGTTAAGGCTGATGAAAATGGGCACTTCCAAACCAAGGGAAAGAAGCAGGGAGGGTGAAAGATCAGTCTTCCTTAGATGTTATCCTAGAAAGTGCTGAGCCTTACATGGAGAAAAAACTAACCACCTAGATAAAGAGGTTTTCAATAGGAATGGCAATCTTCCTCAAGGCTGCTATTTCTATCTGAGCCTTAAAAAACGAATCAGAGAAAACAAAATTTGATTTGTCTGGCAGTTTCTGTTCACTTTGGCAGCCATAAAGGCACCCAGGTTAGATTGAATGAAATGATCCTACAACAGGCCAAAGTGAGCCTGGCAGTTAATAACCCCCTTCAGGGTTTTTCTCCAAGTGAATTAGAATGTTCACTTAGAAGTTTATATTACGTTTTCCAGTGGAAAACACAACATTCATGCTGGATTATTTTGATTTATCTTTAGTCTGTTTTAGCAGGTTAGCATAAAGGTGGAGGTTTTGTTATGGAGATGTGTCTTCAACAAATGGCCATCTTAACATTGGGATAGGGCATGTGTGTTTGGCCAGTATTGTACAAAATCATGCAGTGAATAATTTTCTAGTCAGTGCACCACAATATATCTATTGGATATTTTTCAATATATAATTAATTATCCAATTAGGTACTAGATCCCAACCTTATTCATCTTACTACATGATTCTGAGCAAAAGCCTTTTACACAAGGCAAAAATATAGGCCTAAATTACCATATTCTTTCAACTCAAGATATGAAGTTTTCCATTTGTCTCCTAGGATTTTTGTTCTTGAGAAGTTCACATTTACATGATGGTTATGTAATCAGTAATGTTAACAAAGGTAAATCACCTAAGAGTTTTGTTGAATTTGCAAAATGAGCATTAGAATCTTGTGTAAGTCCTTACTTTGCCCATAACTGTGAGCCTTATTCTAATAGAGTCTGGTTTTGGAAAGGAATAACTGTTGAATACATTTACATTTTAAACTGCTTTTCATTTATACATTATTAACTTCAATGTAAAAATAACATGAGCTCATAAGATAAGAACAGGCTTTTATTGATTCCTGGCTATGAAAAGATAATACAGCATTTGTTATTTTGGGTAACTGTAGTGTACTTATTTGTCCTTAACTCTTTTGGATGGAAAACCACACAGCAAAGATACCATATGCAAAGGCCCCCCAATATACTGCATCCTTTACAGTAAGACTACTAGACAAATATAGGCAAACTTGCACAAATAATATTAACATGTAACAAAGAAAATGACAAACTGGGAATAATGCAGTAAGTAGGAATGGAAATTGCACTACTTGTTGTCAATGGCTCTTCCCCCACTTACTTTATGTTTCGTTTCATCCTCTTCTTCAAACCTGGCTCCACTAAGATCACTCAGGACAGGACTCAGCAGAGGAGATGAGCCCTGGTTCACGGTTTCCTGTAATGGGGGACTCAAGGACATTGGAGTCTTCACTTTAAAAGAAGATAGTTGAGGACCTAAGCATTACATAAGAAAAAAAGGGGAAAGGAAAATAGTTAAACAATGTCTCCAATACCAAGAAAGCTCAGATCACAAAAATGAATAAGAAAACCACATTGCTATAAACATACCGAAAGTAATAGTGAAATTATATTTAGAAAATATGTTATAATATATAAGTTGATTGAAAATTTTTATTCCTATATGCTGATTTTACATGATTATGTATTAATGTTTTATATCTAGATGTATACTATGAGTTTGGAGGGAAGGGGCATCTGCCATACTTGCAACTGCCAAAATTTGTATATTATTCCACATACCCTTTTCCTAGTAAATGTTTTTAAAAAACCAATAAAATTTTTTGAAAAAAACAAAACAAAAAACAATGTCTCCTTTTATAAAATACCAAAGTAGGTATAAATCTATGTAAAAGCAATTCTTGCCTCCTGTAACTTTACATTAAATTAACAAGCCCTCATACATTTTAAGTAGACCATGAACATTTTATGATTTGCTCAAGTTCAAACCAGTATTAGCTAAAGATTTGAATTCTAGACAAGAAAAATGAAGTCAATTCCCCACCACCATCTGCAAATCATCTGTTTAAATCAGTGTTTCTCAAACTTGGCGACTTTAAGTCCTGTGGACTTCAACTCCCAGAATTCCCCAGCCAGCTGGCTGGGGAATTCTGGGAGTTGAAGTCCACAGGACTTAAAGTCGCCAAGTTTGAGAAACACTGGTTTAAATAATCGAAGTTGCACAGCAGTGAATTAACATGCTCCTTTGGATAAATAAGTTCTATAACATGCAAATCATAATTCCTTTGGGAAAGTGGAGATGAGAAGCAAGAAAACCTAATAATAATAATAATAATAATAATAATAATAATAATAATAATAATAATAATAATAATAATAATAATAATAATAATAATAATAATAATAATAATAATAATAATAATAATAATAATAATAATAATAATAATAAATTTAAATTAATTAGCCGCTCCCTTTCCAGACAGGACTCGGGGCGGCGTACAATGGAGTATATAAAACATAAAACATGTATACAAACACATAAACATACATATATACAAGACATACATGCACGGAGGAGGTAACAAATTACATCACATTGGACAATTAAAAGTCACCATTAAAATACCCCAATTGTAAAAACACAATTTAAAATTTAAAAATTTAAAAGAACTGTCAGGAGGAGTAAGAAAAATTTACGGTTGAGCCAGGCCAGATAATTGAAAGAGGATGCACCTTTCAGAATGTAGTACTAATCTCAGAAACTTTTTGCAGAGACCGAAAAAGAGGCTTTAAAAAAAGAGACTAAAGACTGAAATCCCTTCAAACTCTCTGGAGGAAGCTTAAGTTAATAATTGACACAACCTTAAAACACCGTTAATTATATAAAGACAATTTTCAGTTATCATTTAAAGAATCATCATCCACAAAAAGATAATTGCCAAGAAAAGAGACCTAGGAAATAGAGAGAGGCAATATGAGAAGCTACAAAAGTGTTGGAAGTGTTTACATAATTATAGATTCCAAGCTAAAATATCTAGTCCAATTTTGCTAGCTTTCCTCTAAAACTTGGCACAACAATGTATCAAATATTTCACTTTTTTATTGTATTTTGTGATATTCTCTATGGACTGTACACCGCCCCGAGTCCCTTCTGGGAGAGGGGGCGGTCTAGAAGCACCAAATATAAATAAATAAATAAATAAATAAATGGTACGCACAGAAAGTCGGTAGCTGACGCCCATAATTTTCCTTTTGCAAGCAATTATAATACTGTTTCAAGAGTGGCAGGTTTTAAAATAAATTTTGTGCCATAGCATTGCTATTTATTAGTCAGAGAACAAATTCCTATCATTATTTAAACTTTCAGTTTGGCTGACATTTTTGAAGTTGCAACTAAGAACGATCTTGCTTGGTTTCCCATGACAGAACTGTCTTGCAGAGGGTCGTACCACAGAAGTCTCCTACGCTGATGCTGATATGAAAAGAATGCTTTCACACAGTTCGCCACTCCCACTCCAAATTCCATCCTGTATATTCTTAGAAAAACAACATGTGTCTTTGTGCTCTGGGAGACATTTATTCTTAATTGTATGATTTTTTGAAGTTATGTCAAGCTGTCCAAAAATGTCACTGTAAAGTGATACCAAAAAGCAGAGTTTTTCCAAGACTTACTTTCAAAGTAGATTACAAAGCTGGGAAAGAGCCAGCTGCAAAGTCTCTGCTACAATACTGGCTGCTGGTCTTTTGACTCAGGAAGTAAAGCTGTCTAAAAAGTCATGAATGAAGTAAGGGGGAGGTAGCATGAGAAGGAAAGGACGTTTCAGTGCAAGTATTTGCACAGTTTGAGGAAGTTAAATAATGTTACACTTAGTCACCTGGAAGAGATTCAGGGAAGAAGTTAACTATTAACATTCTTTGCCAAACCACTGCATATCTGCACTATACATTAGCTTATATAATATTTTCCACTGCGGCCTTGTTAGCATCTGTCAGATCCCGCAAGAATGAAAATTACTGACATTTGTTATTTGCAGGGAAAACCATTTACTGGAAAACTGTTTTAGTTCAAGGGATTAAATGGAAAGGAGGAAATGAATTAATGTGCTATGCAGTTTGCAACCAGTCCTGTCAACTGTTCCTTTTCAGGAGAAGGTATTTTCCTTTGCAATTTTCTTTAAGCTATTTCGGAGAGCACAAAATACTATGAATGTTTATGTAAGTTAAAATATATAGTCTCAGAATTTGTCACACTCTGCAAAATGTTTTTATTATAAAAAAGTCAATTGATAGAAGTATTTTTGATACAAAATTGAGGTGTCTATCAGTGTCCAACTGAAATATGTATGCAATAGTGTAGTGGTTAAGGTGTTGGCCTAAAACATAGGTGACACTGAATTCTAGTCCCATTTTAGACATGAAAACTCAGCCAGTGACCTTGGGACAACCACTCTCTCTCAGTCCAACTCATTCA
Source organism: Natrix helvetica (assembly GCF_964273705.1). NCBI lineage: Eukaryota > Metazoa > Chordata > Lepidosauria > Squamata > Natricidae > Natrix > Natrix helvetica. Next base: position 41,932,791 of record NC_138551.1, on the reverse strand, counting down.
CACCATTGTTGTTGTGGGCAAAATAGGAGGAAGAAGGGGTATTATGTAGGTTCGCCATCTTGAGTTATTTATAAAATAAAAGTATCCAGGTTCCTTTGCAGAAAGACCCAACCAGAAAAAAAAACCACTAGTTTAAATGTAGGCCTCGGAGTAGTAGTACAATCTAGCATCTTGTCCTGAAGTTTCAATATCCTGCCTCCTAATTACCTAAGACTTTGTATCTGTAAATGAAATATTCTGAGCATGTAAGAGAGGTGTCTTCCATTGTCACCGCATCCTGTTGTTCTGCCTGCATCATGACAGTGAAGTTATATGAAGGTTTTTAGCAGCAGAAGATTGTTTAAAATAGAAATTATTTGCCAAAAAAGTAGGAACACAGATACACCAAAATAATGCAGGATTATGTTTTCAATTTCACACACATCTGTTAGCATTTAAAGGGAAAGATCCTGTAATTTTAGCTGTCCTTCAATTATCTATATCTCAATAAGCATTACCAATAAAATACTTGGAAAAGGCAAACTAATGCCAAAATATTGTACAATACATAGCAAAGTCTAATTTGAACTATTCTTTAAGTTTATAAAATTTTTAGTGTCTGGATGCATATAGAATATCTGTCTGTTATGTGTACCAAAATACACTCTTTTTGTTAAATGATGAATAGGTTAATATTCTAGAAACTTAACATGCGTATTATAGCTACATCAGAAGTTCCAAAAATGTTTTTTTTCCTTAGATTGAAGACTGTCCTTCCTCTTCTACTCCAAATTTGCTTTATTTGTTTTATACACTTGTTCAATGTTTGCACACTTAGAAACATTCAGGGAAAGAAGGAATCTATTCCAGTATAATGTCTATTCAGATTTCCAATAGTCTCTGGTCCCCTCTACCTCCTTAATCTACTTAGAAGTGAGCAAAAGCAGTACATTTATGTAAATACTGCCCCATCGTATGAAAATATAAAAACTAAGGTCTCTATTTTTTTTAAAAAAATATGATTACTTTGTAATACTGAATTAGTCCTCTAATGTTTCTCCACTGCTTCACAAATTATATACCACAATCACTGTTTGTCCCTGCAAAACAGAGAACCACAACTCTTTAATATATATTTCATCTTTCCAAGAAGCAAGACATAACACACACGCACAAAGGTTACATTCCAGGCCCACATATGGTTTAATACCAGAAACTAAATTATAAAAATGAATTCTCTCTAAAAAAAATTGAATCATCCTGTGTGCAAGGTTTTTTCTATATACTTTGAACAGAAATGAATTTTCTAAAATCTACCATATTCATCCTTTCTACTTCCCATATTCTGATATGAGTTATTGAAAACAGTTCTTATTCTTTAGCAAGGGTATTTTTTAATTTTGTGATTTAGTATGGAAAAAATCATTAATGACTCTGCCTAAAATATCCATGGGAAAGTTTATTACGCAAAGGAGTTCTAAGGAGGATGAATGTGAATATCAGCCTTGTGGGCCATTTTTGGGGGGATATTTTAAGGAGTTCCAATGTTTTGTCCAAAGTTTAAGTGCAGAACCAAATAAAATTCTGATGCAGTATGTTGGTTAATAACATGTCCTAGAACAGTTGCACGGAAACGCATGAATGCTCGTCAGGGCCGGGCTCCGGTAAAGCCAAACCTCCGGGTTCTAGCATACATACGCACCCAAAGATTAGCTGGCTGGCACTCATGCACAAGTCAGTTTTCTGCTTTGCCACACCTGTGAAGGGGCCGCGCTCCAGAAAAGCGAAACTTACGGGTTCTGGCATGCATGCCGGTTTTTGGCACTGCCGTGCACGAGAAGGACAGCTAATCATTGCGTGCACATGCACGCCAGTAACCCGGAAGACAAACAGGCAAGGCCCCATGTGCCAGGTGACATGGCTTCACGTGCCACTTTGGGCACGTGTGCCATAGGTTCGCCAACACAGTCCTAGAAGTTTCAGCTTAAAAGCTGAACTCAGCTATGAGTTTTTTTGAATCACACTTTATATCAGCCTCAGCCCCCATTTATCAAATAGGTACTAACAAAGTATAGGATCTATTAGAAGACATCAAAGGGGTATAGAAAATGCTCTGAGATCAGGGAGTTGTATAAATATTAAGGAATAACAAGGCTGCTATATTGCATCTGACTAAGAAAAGTAATGTAAATGATTTCTCAATGAAAACTACAAATTCTGAAATGAATCTTTACTTCTCATAAAAGCATCAAAAGCAGACTGAAGCATATCCCTTGTGCATGTGCTTTATTGTCTAGTGAAATCTTTTCACCAAAACTCTTATGTAACATACATTTGCAAAGTTGCTTAAAAACTAGTCAGTTCAGTTATGAAATTGCGCTGAAGCCTGGAAAACTGTAATTGCTATTTATCTTTTTGCCTTCTACAAATCTATTGCAAATAAGTATAAATTATAATCATAACAGTGTGACACCAATTATCAGAATAAAACCGAGTGCAGGGGAAGTAAGGAATTCGCATCTTGCTCACTATAAAAAAGCCAAAAACTTTCTTCCCAGGATGTGCTATATATTCCTACAGTATACTACATGGAGATTTAAAAGGATAGATAAATATCCCAAGGAAAATATTTTACTTACTTGAAATAGTCATTCCTCAAGATCTGTTTCTGAAAATTCATATTCACAAAGTATAGTTCCCTAACATTGTTCAACAATGCAAATAATATTAAAAACATGTCCTGTACTGAAATAATATATTTAAGGGGAATTTAATATTTTAAGAAGTACTGAGAATGAATAATTTCCCAATCAATGACAAATGTCAGTTATTTGGGAAGGTGGATAATACTACATGAAGTTCTCTAAAAATATAAACATTTTTTGTGACTGTACGTAGTATTGGTGTTATTCTAAAAATAACTTGTGAACAGCATTGTTCCTGAAATAAGAGAAGCCCTATCACATTTTAACATTAAGTTTAAATTACATGATTATACTCTTAAGCTAGAAAAAACAGTATCTACATTTAAATTTGTGATGCCATTATTGAAAGGAACAGAGCTAATTTTGACTGATGATTCAGGTTTCTCATTAACTTTTGCCCTGTTAAGATCATATCGCTGAATCTGAATGGCTATGAAAAACTAGGAATAGTGGAAAGAAGTCTGATTTAATCACTGAAACATGTCATGTAAAGGCAATCAATAAAGTTTTATGTAGAGACTTATAGTAGAGTCTTCTGCTTGAATGGAAAATGTGGCACAGGATATTTAAGGAATTTGAACATGTATTATAAGTACCTCCCTGCTACATCTTTTCCTACATTTGTAACCTGAATTGTGATATAAAATATGATGACAATCAAGAAAAATATTAAGTGTGCTTGAAGTTTAAAAACTCTACGTGTTTACCCTGGGAAATTTTAAGGACCTTCGATTCCACAGATTTGTTAATAAGGAAGGATAGCTAAATATTAGCTGGTGATCATGTAAATCAAATAAATAAAAATATAAATCAATCATACCACCTTTAAATTCACGCAACTGTAAAAATATGGATAAGTATCTTACTGGCATAGTAACTGGCATCACTTGTTTTAAGTCTGTTTTCTTTTTTGAAACTAATTAACAATGAACTAATTGCATGAATAAAGTACATTTTAACTGTGAGCAAGAACATATCATACCAAAATAGGACCTTGTACTAAATATCATAAAACAACAATATGCTTTAGAAAAAAACATTTGTTGTATTTCAGATTTGCTTAAAATTGTATTCCTACTGTAAATATCAGACAGCAGATCAGGAAAGCTTAAGAAAATCAATGATGATTCTCTTTTGAGAAAGAACAAGGAAAAGAAAGTTAAAACGTGTTCTTATTTATATTGAATACCTTCTAATTTTATTGGATATGTAATTTCAAAATTATCAGTACAAATCTGTAGATATATAATCAAATTTCAACAGAAACAAAGATGTATAAAGCATTCATATTATGTAGATCAACATGATAAATAATTTTAAGGATTTCCAGTCTAAAATATTTTTCCTAATAAGTAAACACCAATAACATGAAATTGCTTATAGCAAGGCACAAATAATTTGCATTATAAAACATTTAATAGAAGTAATTACAGTACATTGTGAAGGCAATCTGTTATACTTTGTCACTAATGGAATTATAATGTATTTTTAATATATTGCTACTGAAGGAATGCCCTCATTCTTTTAATGCCAACTTCTCAAAGAACTGTACCTAGGAATGTTTTTTTTCATTATTTAGTGGTTGAATCTCCTAATATGCTACAATTTTACCAATATCATTTATTCCTTAAGGTTAGCATAAAGACTTGTAAAAAAAAAAGCCCACAGTATTTATTTAGTTAACTTGCGCCCTCTAATATGCAACGTTTATTGGGAGAAGATTTAACATAAAAGGGTAAGTAACCAACAGTCAATATTAAGAATTTTGTTATAAAAGGCTAATCATGTCATGTAATATTTAAAAATTCATAAAATGAAAATGTGAGAATGAATATGAACAGATTTTTAGTAAAAATGTTTTTAGAAACATTTTAAAGATATGTATTATATCTTACGAAAATAGTATTATCTATTATGTTTAGTATGTGAACAAGACTGTTAAGTAAGCATACTTCTACCTAATCAAGAGATAACAATAATAATTAAAAATGAAATTAGAGCTGAAGTATTTGATTCTAAAAAAACAACAGTAAAATACATTTCAGGTTAAACCTGACTCCTGGTGAATAGAGATATGTCCATGTTGCGTTTTTGTAAAATGGTTTGCCATTGCCTTTCAGATTTTTTAAAACTAATTGGTCTAGTTCTGTAATCTCCTGTCCAACCAGTAACCAGTTCTGATCCTATTTAACTTATGCAAAATCAGCCAATCCATCAGCTAAACCACTTGCTATGACATACACATAGTAACACAAATTGTGTTCTTCCAAAGTTCAACTGTGTGTGACTCTTTAGCTACACAACACCACCTATCTTCTTACAATTTTTAAATTGATCAAAATAACTATTTAATATAGAATGAATACAGATTTATAATATACTATACAAAATGAATGTACCTGATATATATCTAATCATATCACATCTTATCTATTGCAATCAAATACCTTATCTGTATATAATGGAACTATATGGATTGATATGGCTGCTGAATTATCTGAAAACATAATTATTTTGCACAGGATCTTTAACATTCCTATCTGACACCCCCCCGCCCCCCACTATGTTTCCCTGCCTGATTGTTGACCCTTAGAGGATCAGCCTCTATTTATTAAGTCAATATATTTTTTCTATAAAATATCTTGCCAAGAAAAACCTTTAAAACTTTAAATTTAGACTATTGCAAGATGAAAAAATGACCTCTACAGCATAGATTGTTTAAGAATAAACAAACAGCTCCTGAACTATAACTTTGTTAAAAGAAACAGAATAAGAATTATGAAAACAAGGAAAACTCCTTCTTTAAACAACAGAATGAACTGGACATTTATTTGTACACATTCACGCTTTTCCATGCAAAATTCTATTGAATACTATGGCTCTCTAGTTTCAATACCCAAATCAGCATTTCAGTGTGTAGTATGCTGCCTACATCCTGGTTTTTTTAAAGGCTAATGAAGAAACTAGTTTGTCCAGCATATTCAGTTTGCTTTATTCAAGAATGCTATTTTATATTATATTCATTCATTCATTCATTCATTTGTTCATTCATTCATTCATTTGTTCGTTCATAGCCTGGAGATCTTATAAAATGGATAAAGTGTTGTGAAAAAGTACTTTTAGCTGTTATTAAAAAACGTACCAATACATTCACATATTCCTAATACCTGAGAATATAAGAACTAGTTTCTATTTCATACTGAAAATGCAGGCAATGTGATATATTAATAATTGCACTTATTTTTAAAAAAACATTCTAAAAATAGAAAAGGCAAGAATGATAAGTGTTATATACCTTCCTATGGATAGCTTAATTTCAAAACTGCAGATGGGTCTTAGTTTTCATTCCAGTCCTGAAAATCATGCTTCTTTTTTGTAAGATAATAGAATTAGCCTCAGTAACAACTAGAACAGTTACTAAAAAAATGGGCAAAGTGTAATATTTTAAAGGCTTCTGGAAATTGTAACTCAGAACTTCTGACTGTCTCTCTCTATCTCTCTCACACACATACCATACAATATTATTTTTATAACAAAAAAGTTTAACAAATTTAATAAATGAATATATATATATTACAGTGCCTTGTATTTACTATTGATGCCTTCACCGCAATATAACTTGTTCTTGATGCCTTAAAAATTAGAATGAGAGTCAACAATAATGATCTAGTCTACAAATTTATATTTCAATGACTGAAAATCATAATCAGGAAAAAATGACGCTCAGATACTTTTTAAAAATCTGATTCTAATCAGCATAAATTAATGTGCACTATCACCCCAAATATTAATGGTTTGTGCATGTGTTTTCTGACTTATCTTCTTTAGTGAGATTTTTGAGATTATTCTGAAAGTCAAGAGAGAAATTCTCTACTGCAGCCTGAGCAAAAGGATTGCTAAAAAATAGGTTTATATCTAATGGAGGTGCAGATTCTGAATCCCATGAATCATCAGAACTACTAGAGTCTTCTGTAGTGGTAGGTGGGTAACTCAGCTGTTCTAACTGGTCAATAATATCAGTGAACTGAAGAGCGGAGCTTGATTCAGAACGAACTGAATATGCTGGAAAATTCACCATAGAACTAGCTTCAGACTGATTAGCAGAGCTGTAAGTATGCATAAATGGTGTGCCATTTAATGTTAAATTGTTGAGAGAGCTACTTTCAGACTGGTTATTAATCAGTGAACTAGTTTCAGAAGGGCTCAGGAGACTTTGCATTCTGCTTGCTTGTGCTTTAACTTCAAATAATTCTGAGGTATTTGATGGCTGCTGATTTCCATTGAAATCATTATCTCCTTCAAATTCAAATTCATCATCCACATTCATATCTACTGCTTCAATTGAATATCTGTCAGGACTTGAATGAGAGGATACCATATTCTGTTGCAAAATTTCTTTAGTTAAAGTAGGTGAATCTGAGAGACACTTAGAAAGACTCGAATCCTTTAAATCTAGGCCATCGTACAAATAAGAAAAAGCTTCAGAGCCTCCAGCAAAAAAGGAGATTTCAGCTGGATCATCATCAATGAACTCCTCTGAAACATGAAGCTGAGAACTAGCTAGCTTTACAAGAGGGGCATCCCTACCTTGAAGTTGACGCTGTTTACCAGCAATGATCATGCTTGTGGTAAAATCATCATCCCCATCATTTTCATTGTTGTAAGTTATCCTGCCTTCTTTGCTATACTTGTCTACTGCTATTTCTAAAGCACAATGATTTTCAGTATCAGAACAAATGGGACTGTAGTTTTCTTCAACATTACAAATCCCAACACCTTGGAATGACTGGAGGTTTGGTGATGCAGACTGTTGTACCACTTTCTTCCCAGTTTCTTCTGATGTTATACTATTTCCTTCTGCTGACAAGCTCCCGCCATGTGACATTCTGGGTTCCAAAAAAAAAGAATTGCTTTCTGTCAAAGAGGACAAGCTGGCAATGTTTGAAGGTAATAAATTATCCATATGGAAGGAGGCGTATGTGCATGCATTAGATGCTGGGATTCTTAACCCCTCTGTAAATGAGATACTCTGGAGAGAAAAGAAAATTTAGTATTAGATTAATTATTTCACCATGAATCTAAGAAGGTCAAACATAAAATATCTAAATTGGCTTAGGAACTTATTCTCTAAGATCATAAAACTAGAATAACATGTATATCTCAATAGCCCCCCCCCCCCCATTTTAAAAAATCTTTGCTCCATTTCCAGGTTTTAGCAGCCCGTTTTATTTTTGTGATAATGCACAGAAATGTAAAAGCTGCAAGTGTTCTGTAACTAGGAAATATATGTCCCTTTAACATTGCAATCCAAATGGCAATGCAATCAAATATTTGGGTTCCTAGTGTTCTCTGTGCCTGGTTGTTATTCTGCAAACGTAGCATGTAAGATTATCAATGCATGGTAGTGTGATATTTGTTGGTTGTTTATATGACAGCTTGCCCTTCCAAATTTCTTGGTGTAATTATCAAAACAAACCGGACATAAAGAATTGCTATATTATTTCAGAATATTTTGAAAGACTTGCCTATTTTCATGGGTTAAGAGAGTATGTGAGTCCATACTACTGATATAATGTGACAGCCACTTTGTATTTTAATTCATTGTGAAATATATTTTATTCAGTATTTATATTATATTTTTAATTTTTTGTCAGCCACCCAGAATTACATCAATTAGAAACTATACAAATTGATATATTTCAAATTTAAATGCATTTCACCTTAATTGTGTATGAGTATATGCATACACTTTATGACATACAGCTTAGTCTTCAACTTATGACCACAACTTAGCCCCACATTTCTCTTGCTAAGCCAAACATTTGTTGTGAGCTTTGCCCCACTTTGTGAGTTTTCTTGACATAATTCTTAAGTGAATGACTGCAGTTCTTAATTTAGTAACCCGGTTGTTAAGTGAATCTGACTTCCCCATTGACTTTGCTTGTCAGGTCGTTGCAAAAGGTGATCACATCATCCAGGGACACCGCAACCATCATAAATATGAGATAGTTGCTAATCATCTGAATTTTGATCACATAACTATGGAGATGCTGCAATGGTCATAAGTGTGAAAAACTGTCATAAGTCACTTATTTCAGTGCTGTTGTAACTTTGATCTGTCACTAAATGAACTGTTGTAAGTCAAGTACTACCTATACAATGTTGTTTTTGTAACTTTAGTAAATGACTGTTCTATTGGCTTTTCATACCATATATAGCTATAGGTAGCTCCTGCATTTTCATTGTAAGATTATACTGGTAGCAATACTCATGTAGCAAAGAGAGATGGTTGGTGGAGTGAAAGGACTTAACAGGCAGAAGAAAAATTATAGGAGTAAAACTGAGGGTTGCTGAGGAAATCTGATCTACAGAACAATGTAGAATTTTTTTTTCTTTGAATTCACTTTATTCTGCTCTGTCAATTTTCTGATAAATGCCTATATATTGGCAAATATAGTAGGCAAGATTAAGGTCAAACAGTTTGCAAATCAAGTAATATTGTTAAAATAGCAAGAATACTTGCAAGACAGAAAAGTACTGGCTTGCAAATACTTTTCATAAATGGTCTGCATCTCTGAAGTTGTGCATGTGCAATGTAAAATACACACCCGTGTGTATATGCATGTGCACAAACAATACCATCTTCACACCAACCAGGGATAGTGATTTTATTGAGAAATAGCCAGAAATTCTTACTTAAAGCATGCAAAGAAGTTATGAGTTGGAGACAAATAAGAAGATTGTATGGATTACTCAGTGCTTTTGGTATGCCAAGTCAGGGCACTTACATGTGTCACCATTTGAGAGGTGATATATTTTCAGAACTGGGTAGAGCTGCTACTTCCTTTTTCTGTCATAACTGTACTTCAACCTGATATCTATAAGATCTTAAATGTCTTTTTCAATCCATCTTAAGATAAAATTGAAATTGCAAACCTGATGATTTTAAATATCTAGCCTACGTTTTTGTCTGACTTTTATTTTCAATGCTACTTAGTTTGTTGAAATTAGGAACTTGCATACAATTTTTTTGGTGTTCATTTGATGAAATTATTTCTCAGCTATTTTAAATAGACTTTAGATATTTGAAGTGTCTGGTATATGTTCATTAAATGTTTCCTTTGTATAGACATCAGTTTATTTGGACCCTATTAAGGAGCAAAACGCAGATTATTATGTTTATTTGATGACTGGGAGGTGAAAGATATTCTCATATGATTAAATAAATTCATCCAGTTTTAATAATGCAGCTGTAAAGGAATGATGGTGGTCAGAGGAGTCTTTAACTACAAGAGGTTCTCTGTTGAAAATCAGCAGCTGTTCCAATTTAACAAATACACTTCAATTCAAGGCCTAACTGGAAAACTAAACTAGCTCTGAATGCTGAACTTGAGAGATGACTAAGATCAGTAATTATACGACTCTGCTAACCATATTCTAGCAATCACACAAATCTACATTCCTATCAGAAATTATACTTATTGAAAAGCTTATGCAAGATCTTTTAAAAAAAATATACTGGTAATACCTGTCCCTCATTAATTAAATTTCATATTGAAGTGAGATAATATCCAATATTTAGTCAAACAACTTGAACAAATCGCACAGTTCCATCCATTGATATTTTGCTGATAGGTTTAGTACACCCTTTTCGCAAACTCCATAGCAAACCTGAAACTAAGACCTGGTTGTGGCAGGGGCATATGGAGTTTAGCATAGGGGAAATTGAGAGAAAAAACTCGAATCTTCTTGCTGTCAAGATAATCCTATTTTGTAGGCTTTTACATTTTGATTAATGTACTACACAGTGATATAAAATACATTAATACAGTTCTATAAGATACATAATGCATAATTACCTAATACCACTTCCAGAAGTAAAAAAAAAGACCATGCATATTTTAAATTTAAGAACATCAAGTGATTTTCATAATCTTTTGAATCATGATACTTTACTTAAAACAGGTTAATTTCAAGACTAACCTGTTTGGGTGCATCAGGAGTCAAGGTGTGAGCAGACATTCTAGTTTTGCTATGTCTCCTGTAAACAAAGAAGTTGATACATGCAACTGAGAAATAATCCAAGCTGTCTTTCTGCTGTATACACGTTTAAAAAGTAATTATTTTACAAGAAATTATCTCTCAAGCTGATTTACTGTATAAAAATATGAAATTCAGAACTTTCTCTTTCTAAATTCCTAATTTAACTTCCTAAAAAAATGTTTACAAATTAGAACTACAATATTCAAAAATATACAATAAATATAAAAGTTACTAGTTTTTATATAAAGTAAACCCAGTATTAAAATATATAAAATAACAGCAAAACATCAAAACATCAAAGCCAACTAAACCCTACATATAATTAAGCAAATAATGGAGGCAATCTAACTTGCTTAGAGAGTTCTTTAGATCTAATTTTATCTCCTTTTCCCATCATCCTAACTCTGTTGGTGGTTGAACATGCAATATGATCACTGAAATTTAGAACTATCAAATATCTAGATGGAGGAAAATAATCTTTGACAAAACAGACCTCCAACCTATCTGTCCAGCAATCCAAATCATTCCTTCTAGTTCCACATTCTGAAAAGATTCAGTCACATCACATGGAATGCAGATTCCTAAACAGCCCATATTCTAATGCCGTGATGGCAGGCCTATGGCATGCGTGCCACAGATGGCACACAGAGCCATTTATCAGGGCACACGAGGCGTTGCCCTGTCAGTTGGCTGGCCAGCTGACTTTGGCCTTCTTTTGAGGCTGTTTTTCGCCCTCCGGAGGCCGGAGCACCAAAAAACGGTCCTATGGTGAAACCGGAAGTTCGGGAACGGACTTCTGGTTTGGCTGTAAGTCCATTTTTCGCCCTCCGAAGCCTTCAGGGGCCTTCAGGAAGCTTCCCTGAAGGCTCCAGAGGACAAAAATTGCTCCTACGGATAAACTGAAAGTCACCATTCCCAAACTTCCGGATTCCCCGTAGGGCCATTTTTCGCCCTCTGGAGGCTTCAGGGAAGGGCATCTGGGGGTGGTGGGGTGGAGAAGCTGTTTTCACCCTTCCCAAGCTTCTAGAAAGCCTCTGGAGCCTGGGGAGGATGAAAAAACCATGCCAAAAGCAGGGGGGAGTCACGCGCATAGCATTATGGGTTTGGCACACCCGTGCACGGCCCCCAGCACTCCCCCTGCTTTTTGCACGGGAGCCAAAAAATTCGCCATCACTGTTCTAATGTATATTTTAGGAAACTGTAGATTATGAAGCTTTTTTTTGACTTCAGATACATCAATCATAATAATCATACAACTTCAAATATAGTAGACATTTTAAGAATGTTAATATTTTAGCATTAAAATATATATTAATCATGTAGCAGGCCTGGGATTAAATTTCCCAGGTAAACATCGCAGAGTACGAAGTGGGAATTCTGGAGCCATTTTTATTAGTCAATGAGCTTGAAGGACTAATAGCCTGCCTTTGCATATTAGAATTTTATATGTTTACTGATACCCAATACAACTTTTTTTCCCTATTTTTTCTATATTTATTTTTTTCTACTGATGAGATAGGGCCCAAACATACTTTTACATCAACAAGGGATTAAGTGATTAGGACATGCAATTCAAAGCATTACAAATACTATTCTACAAAAGATATGACCATTTGCTGTGATTATTGTAATAATGAACAAATATATATATGAAGAATAACTGTAAGATATTCCTTCAATTGACATTAACTGAAGTAAAAGTGTTTAAATCAATCAATTAAATATTTAACAACTAATAATTCCATCCTGCCTAAGATTCAATTATCCATTCACTAAATTTAGTGAACCTTGAATTTTAAAAAACCAAATTGTTGCTAAAAACATGGAAACTACAACTTAAAATTATTAGGAAAAAAATCAAATTAATTGTACAGTTATAAACTTAGTCTAAATATAAATAGTAGAATGCTATTATTTTAGAAGAAAGACTAAGGAACACATAAGACAAAATCCAAAATAGTAACAGTTTGCTGGTTTACAGCATAAATAGTTTATTACCTTTCATAAGGAATTTTCTTCAACCCACTCTCTCTAACATAATCCACCAATTGTTTTTGTGTTCGTCCACTGTAAAACAATAAGTATAAATATTTTAAAAATCTCATGAGAACCATATTTAAACATGTGCTTTTCATTTCTGTAGTAATAAGATTCTACATTTTTAGGATAAAAAAGAGGGGGGGGAAGCATTTTTAATGCCTTTTTTGTAACAAAAAAAAAAGAGTGATATCATACCTGTATCTGAAAGATGATCCTCTGCTGAAGAATACAGGTTTTGGTTTTGGTTTTGGTTGATCAGATAACCTAAAGAATGTGTGATACTCAACACATATCTTCCACAGGTTTTTGCACTCATCTCTACCTCCCAAAAGAAATTCCAAAGTATCCTGATATGGACCCTAGAATTACAAAATAAACAAGACTCAAGAAGTCAGACAGATTTAATTAATGGCACTCTGTGTGGTTTAATGCATTTAAACTACACACAAGTAGCCATTAATTTATCATCATGGGAAGGTAAGAGAGAAAATAATTTAAACAATTCTTGCTAGAAATAAGCTAATGCACAGCCCTTTCTCAAATATACTACGGCGATTTGGATGGGAAATAGAAACTATTTGAACTGCACAAAGTGTTTGAACAAAAAAATTAAGACAAGATTCATGTTGAGACAATCATTCATCAATGTGAATGAATACAAGCAGGAGTAAAATAAGTCGTTACTATATTTAAAGGAGTTACTGGTCACAGCATTTTTTGGGATCCTACTTCTTTGTTGATACATGAAACTCTGTATAAGAGTTAAACATAGCAATTTAGTATTGAAGATCCCTAAGCCTGAGAAGTTCTAATAAAGATGAAACCGGTGTCTGCTACTGCTAATACAGTATAATATGGATAGCCATTTTTATTTGCCCCAAAACCTCTGTATACATATGTTAGGCATTTATGGCAGCATTGGGGGGAAAAGACATGCTCAGTTTATGTGTCCTTCAGAGGCAATAATTTGTAGTGTTTCACGTGATAAGGCAAATAGCTATTCAGCATCAATTGAAAGGACAATCTTTGAAATACTATAATGTTCTTCCAAGTGCCACTAATATAATTATAGGACAAATGTTCACTACTTCAATCACACTGCTCTACCACTGAGCAACATTTTTTCCATGTACATGAATAATTGCCGCATGAACTAAAAAATATCCTTTGAAGAAAACTACAAGAAAGCCTGATATCAAATTAGGTACAATAATATCCTTGCACAAGAAGTGAATGTTGAGAACAGATATAAAATTCATCAATTATTTTTTTTCTCAGGTACAGTAACTTCATATATTTTTCTTTTGCATTAGATAGATCTGATTCTGTATTTGTTATGTTAGCATTCAGGAGGAAATGGAGTTGAAGTATGATGAAATGGAATGTTTTAACAATTTTTTCAGAACATTAGAAGGGGAAAGGGTTGCTTGAGCCTTCAGGAGGAAGCATGTTTTGTATTAGGGAGACAACTATAGAAAAAGGCAACCAGTGTATTGGCTCTTGTAGGAATGCATTGTTATGTGTATACCAGATGTGACTGGTTTTAGAGTATCAGCATGTACAAAAGAAAGGTTGTGTTCTCAAATTATAAGTGGAACCCATCTTTGTCTGATCAAATAACATCCCTCAACATAATGTCACAGAAATAACAGGCTTATTTGACGGTCTGCATGCATTTCAGCTCATACTTAAACTCAACATAAAATTATAAAAAAGATATTATGATAGTACTTACATGAACTTCTGGATGAAGCTTGATAAGAAATCGTTTTCTCTTGAAGCTTATTTTTCGGATTTTGGACCAGTTGAAAGTATTGATTTTTATATTGCCCTGTGTTAAATGCAATATGTAGTAAGTGAAGAAATATTCATAATACAGGATTTAAACACATTTCTCAGCATCCTTCTTTGAGGAAGATGGGTGGTTCAGAAATGTGAAAAGTAATTAAATATACAAATAAAATAAAATATACATATGATTTTAAAATATACATGTTTAAGTATATACTATCAGATTGTTATTTTAGCTACACCTGTCCAAATAAATATTTACTATTGTCTCAATACCAAGAACAAGATTCTATAGGACTTTGATAAAAAAAGACTTAAGGAAGAGATAAGGGTGAGATGCTATAAGTTATTGTGAATCCTCTTGAATCAGACCATTTAAATTATGCTAGTCAGCCATGCCATAATCAAGTTTTTTAAAAATATGATTCCTTTTTTAAACATGTCATATTTACTAGCACAAGCCAAAGTGTTACTTCAGCTTGAAACTACCAGCACTGGCAAACTGATGGGGAAATGAACTGTATGGACTCCAAATGAAAAGTTATCTGATTAATCATTTGTATTTATTTAGTCAAAAAAAGTTTAATCTGCCTCAGGATGTTAGAAAGAAATGTAAAAGTGAACTCTAATTTCTCATTCAGAAAGGATGCCAAGCTCTTGACTCTTGATTAAACTTAGAACAATATTTAAAAATATTTAAAATTACTTTCTTACCTGGAAAACCAATACACCCATGTTTGAAACAGCCAGATTAATTTTTGTCCCTTCACGATCAGATGCCAAGTGATATCTCATGCCATACATCTCCAATTTCCGACCTATTTCAAGCACCTGGAAGTCTGATTCGGCAGGGGTTTCACCCCTTTAGTAATACAAATAAAAAAATAATACAGAAGTTATTGATGAATTTATGACACTCCAAATATGTATGAAAATGGGGCGATTTAAGGCAACCAAATGGAAATACTCCTTCCTTGCAAGCAGACACGTGGGCTTACTTTATTGAGTCAAAGGGGGGAACTAACCTAACAACAGTACTATATAAAAATAACTTGAAAATAATGCTCTTTATTAACTAATTTTATTTAGTATCTAGATTTCAATCAACTTACCAATAGTTGGTAAAAAAATTGTCTGAGGCTAATAAATAGCTTGGTTATTGTCTTGGAGACATTTCGTTACCCAGCTAGACAACATCATCAGTGCCAGAAGGGAGGGGGCTTACTCTCTGTTTATATAATGTTGCTTACCATGTGAGTGTTGATAGAAGTGTTATTGGTAATTTTTTAATTAAGCTGTTGTTTACTGTTTGATTGGGGTATTATTTACTGCTTGAGTGTTGGTTTCCTATTAATTTTGGTGTTTACCTCTGCTTACCTGAGTGTTGGTTGCTAGCAAGGAGGTTTTTTGGTCTTTTTTAAAAAAATTAAACAAAAATCCAAAAATAATTTTACTTACATATGCTTTCTGTGAAATGCAAATATTTTTTCTTGCAGTCTTTCCTGGTTTGGAAAATATTGATTGTTTTTAAGATGTTCGTGATCTCCTGCTTCATCAAAATCCCCAATTTCCGCTGTGACATAACCGAAAATATATTTAAAACAAAATACTTCACTATTTCAGATTATAAGTATTTCAAACTCTTAGCAAATTATTATTTTATGGTGTTTTTAAAAAACGATTAATTTATTAGAATTTCAAGGAACAAGATATGCAAATCCAGCTGAATTTTCTAGATACACTCATTTACCATGGAAGAAACCAGAACGGAGAAAATCCTTGAATTAATCTTCAGTGATATTCAGGATCTAATATGCATCATATATGCTGCTATGCTGGAATTATGGGATTGCTGAATTTAAGGTGAATGGTTACCAAAAGTGTTCAGACCTAACTGCATAAAAATAAATATCATTAAGCCTTATGAAAAGGGAATGGATGCCTCATTGTTTATGGCTGATACAGACACAACTAATGCAACAGTAAAATTTATATAGTTGAACTCCTACAATCCTTTATCCAAAAATAGTGCATTGAGTGAAGACTGTATAATCAAATGAAAAAATTACTGTATATTATAAGTGAAAACACGTCTGCTTATATGTCAACAAAAGAAACAAAGTGCCAATCAAATCAACACATGGCAAACACCATATTAGCTGAAACCCTCAGTTAGATCACAACAGATTTCTCTGTATGTAAAAGGAAATAAAATATAGTAAATATCTGAATTTGGGGAGTCTTCCATGAATAAAATGACCTTTATTCGAATAGAACAACAAATATTGGTGCTATAGATTTGCTGTATTTAAGAGATACAAAACATACCAAAAGTCAGATCTCTTAAACAATTGATTATCTAAATTACTTTAAATGTTTGAAATAGTTACCATTTTCTTCTAAACAGTTTCTTACTCATTTGATGCATAATTTTGAACATTGAGTTAAGATATACACATATGTGCATAAATACTCTGAAAAAATAGTAAAACATATTGTGACTGGCCTATGGGCACTGATCTTTGGTATTCCCTGTATATTATTTTGTATTCAAGTACTGATTAAACCAAAACTTGCTTCAGTTGACCAGGTTTGCTGAATCACACACCATCTGATTCTGCCAATGTAATTCCAAATTCTTCTTATGTCAATATTTCTCAAGCATGAAGCCGATGCATTATCATCTATAAAAGAACATTTCATACTAACATTGCAGAAGATGAGATATGAGGAGTGCTGCTGTATTGTCATTACAGGTAAGGCGTTCCTCTGCCAGATCTCTCTTCATTTGCAGTGCAAACAGATATCTAAAATGAAAGAATTAGTAACATGCCTGGTATTTTGAACCACAGAACATTACATATTCTAGAAAGAAGGACACAATCTGGCAATAGCCATAGCACAAGCAAGATTGCAATTGGCCCATTAGCAGCTGCTTACTTTTACTCTAAGTCTCTAACTTACTGCTACATCATCTTAGTGACTATTATTTACCATCTTATTAGGCAAATTTGGAAAATTTTAAGATCAATTTTAACAAGAGTGCAAAATTTGCCATGAATATATTTTAACATAAGCAACATATTCAAGTGATGATTATATGATGATATGCATCCAGGATATAATGACTTGGGTAACAAGACTGCTGATCAAATTTGTGGAAGACACAAAATGACCATTGGCTTACCTGAAGGGTCCTTTTCTGTACACCGCGGGAGAGTCCAAGCAATGGGTTAATTCAGTCTGCTTGCCCTTAGGACTGAGGAACTATTTTTCCTTAAGCCACACCTCCTCCTGGTGTGCTCAATCCCCCAGAATTCTTTGAAGGAGTCAGTTCGTGCGGACGGAGCGAAGCGTCCAAGATGATGTACTGTTGACACGAGGAACCCGAATCCCGGCCTTGAGAGCCAGGGTGGGTTGGACTCTCCCGCGGTGTACAGAAAAGGACCCTTCAGGTAAGCCAATGGTCATTTTCCTGTACACCGCTTGGAGAGTCCAAGCAATGGGACATACCAAAGTTATTGTCCATCTGGGTGGGCAGAAGAAGGCTCCCGGGATTCGGTCTCTGACACAACCGCCTGGAGCACACGCCTGCCGAAAGACGCCTCAGCCGAGGCGAAAATGTCCAGTTTATAGTGTCGCACAAATGGAGAAGGAGAGGACCACGTAGCGGCCCTGCAGATGTCCAGGATCGAGGCCTGGGTGGCCCAGGCCGCTGAAGTAGCAGCACTTCGTGTGGAGTGTGCAGTGATGCCGCGCGGAACGGCCTTGGATTGACTTTCATAGGCAGTCGCAATGCAAGCGCGAAGCCACCTGCCAATTGTGGAGGAAGTGACCTTCTTCCCTAGGGAACCGGGCTGGAAGGAGAGGAAAAGAGCCTCTGACTTCCTGAATTCCGCAGTACGAGCGATGTAGACCTTCAGGGCCCTCCTGACATCAAGATTGTGCCAGGATCGCTCTCTGGGATGCGACGGATGAGGACAAAAATTTGGCAACACAATGTCTTGCGCTCTATGGAACCATGAGTTTACTTTGGGGGTAAAGGTCGGGTCCAGCCTCAAAATGACCCTGTCAGGGTGGATGACGCACAGATCCTGGCGAACAGAGAGAGCCGCCAGCTCCGAAATCCGGCGAGCTGACGTGATGGCAATCAAGAAGGCCGTCTTCAGCGTCAGGAATCGAAGAGAAGTAGTGCGTAAAGGCTCGAATGGAGGGCCAGAGAGGGCCCGCAGGACCACGGACAGCTGCCAAGTAGGATAGCGATGAACGGTGGGAGGGCGAAGGTTAGAAGCGCCCTTGAGGAAAAGACGCACCTTCGGGATTTTGCTGAGAGGCAAAAGGTGGTCGCCCGACCAGACAGTAGACAAAGCCGCCACTTGGCGTCGAAGGGTGTTCGGGGCCAGGCCCTTGTTGAGTCCCGCTTGAAGGAAGTCAAGCACTCTGGGAACAGGCGCGGTCGTCGGCTCGATGAGCAGCTCCTCACACCACTTGGCGAAGGCGGCCCAGGACGCATCATAAATCCTAGTGGTTGAAGGGCGTCTAGCCGCCTGAATGGTGTTCACTACCTCCTCCGACAGGCCTTGGCCTTTTAGTTGGTCCCCCTCAAGTGCCAGACGGCCAACTGGAGCCACTGGGGCTCTGGGTGAATCACGGCCCCCTGGCTGAGGGAGATCTGGTCCGGAGGAATGCGCCACGGAGGAGACACCGACAGGTGGACAAGGTCGGCAAACCACGACCTGCGGGGCCAATGCGGGGCCACGAGAAGGACCTCTGCTCCCTCTGCGATGACTTTGGAGATGAATTGAGGAAGGAGAGGCAGGGGAGGGAAGGCATACAGTAGCTCGCGGGGCCACTTGCAACGCAGTGCGTCTGTCCCCTCCGCCCCCGGGGTGAAGAACCGGGAGTAGAAGCGGTCGAGCTGCTTGTTGTCCCTTGACGCAAACAGGTCTACGGCCGGAGTCCCGAATCTGTCGGACATCTGGTGGAACAGGCGAGGGTCCAGTTTCCACTCCGCAGGATCTATGGTCGTCCTGCTCAGCCAGTCGGCCTGTGTGTTGTCCACTCCGGAGATATGGTCGGAGCGAAGGGATTCCAGATGGCGCTCCGCCCAGCGTCCCAGGGACTCCGCCTCTCTCATCAGTGCTCTGGATCTGGTGCCGCCCTGGCGGTTGATGTGGGCCTTGGTGGCCACATTGTCCGTCATCAGAAGCACATGTTGGCGATGGATGGGCCGGCTGAAATGGCGCAGGGCCAGGCGAGCAGCTCTCAGTTCCAGCAGGTTGATGCTGTAGCTGGATTCCACTTGGGACCACTTGCCCTGAACAACCAGGGACCCCATGTGGGCTCCCCAGCCGGAGAGGCTGGCGTCTGTGGTGATGATCAACCTCTCGGGTTCCTTGAATAGGTGGCCCTTGAGGATGGCCGGAGACACCCACCAGCGGAGAGACCTCTTCACGTCCGGGGGAACTCGAATCGGCCTGGTAGAGTTGCTCCTGGATGCCCTCTGGTGCGGCAGCAGCAGCCACTGGAGAGACCTGGAATGCAGGCGGGCCCACGGCACGATGGAAATGCAGGAGATCATTTTTCCCAGCAGCTGCGACAGAAGGACCACTGGAGCCTGCCTCAAGCTCAACACCTTGTGGGTCATGGACCTTAGACCGGTCAACCTGTCTCGGGAAAGGAAAACCCTGCACAAGTTGGTATCTATCACCGCCCCCAGGTGTACAAGTCTGTTGGTTGGAGTGAGATGGCTCTTCTCTATGTTTAGAGAGAAGCCGTGATTTCTGAGGGATCTCATAGTGGTTTGGAGATCCCGAAGGGCCTGCTGCCTGGACGACGACTGGATCAGGATGTCGTCCAGGTAGCACTGGAGCCTTATGGGCCTGCGTCTTAGCTGAGCCGCCACTACCGCCAGCACTTTGGTAAACGTCCGAGGAGCGGACGAGAGGCCGAATGGAAGAGCTTTGTACTGGAAGTGGCGACCCGCATAATAGAAGCGCAGGAACTTCCTGTGCTGAGGACGGATGGGGATGTGGAGGTATGCCTCTTTGAGATCTATAGATGTGAGAAGATCTCCCTGTCGAATCCCCGCCAGAATGGACTGCAGAGACTGCATCTTGAACCTCCGGTAGGCGATATGCCTGTTGAGGTTCTTGAGGTCCAAGATGGCTCTCCACCCCCCCGAGTTCTTTGGTACCAGGAAGAGGATGGAGTAAAACCCCTTCCCCTCTTCGCCTTGGGGAACTGGTTCCACGGCCCTGATGTCCAGGAGATGACGGACTTCCTGGTCCATACGCTGCCTCTTTTGGGGGCAGGACGGGACAGGACACCGGATGAAGGTCCGAGGGGGAAGGGACAGGAATTCCAGGGAGAGGCCTTCCCTGACTGTCTGCAGAACCCAAGCATCCTCGGTGTTCTGGGCCCAATGGGAGGCGAACAGCTGGAGGCGACCCCCGATGGGCGCCAAGCCCTGGCAGTCACTTTGACTTACGGAACGGCCTGTTGGAGGCCCCACCGCGGTTATACTTGCGGAAGCCGAACTGCTGCCTGCCTCTGTCCCGAAAGGGCGCTCTGTCTTGGGACCTGTCGCCCTGCTGGCCGAAGGACCTATTAGAGGGAGAGAAGGAAGAGGCAGAGGTGGAAGGCTCGGAGGCACGAAAGGACTGCCTCCTAGAGTAGGGAGCGGCCTTACGTTCCTGCTTTTTATTTAGAGAAGGTAGGATCTTCCTCTTGTCCTTGGACTCAATGAGGAGAGGATCCAGGGACTCGCCAAACAATTTGGACCCCTTAAAGGGGGCGGAAGCCAGTTTCCATTTGTTTTTCTGGTCCGCTTGCCAATGTCAGAGCCAGATCAGTCGACGGGAAGTTATGTTAGAACCGAGGGCCCTGGAGGCAAATTTGGTGGCATTGAGGGACGCGTCAGCGGCATACTGGGAGGCCGCGATTATTTTTGACACGTCCTGGTGGAGACGGATGTCTCCCGCCGGGAGCTTGTTTAGGAGCTCGCGCAGCCAGATCACAGAGGCCCTATTAAAAAAGGAAGCGGAAGAAGAGGCCCTGATGGCCCAGGCAGCCGCCAGATGGGTCTTGTGGCACGCCTTTTCCGCCTTCTTGTCCTCCGCCTTAAGGCCTTCCAGGAGGTCGGCCGGTAGCGAGGAGTTGGAAGTGAGCGCAGCGATGGGCGGGTCGACAGTGGGAAGGGCCAGAAGGTCCTCCAACACTGGCTCCATAGTATAAAGCTTCCTATCTACCCCACTGGGAGAGGATTGCGTGGCTGGCTGAGCCCACTGGCGCTGGATTAAGTCGAGGAACAGCCCCGGGACCGGAACCAGCTCTTGCTGGGGCGCTGGCACATCAAACATGACCGCATTGGGATTAGCCGGAGGGGCATCATCCGCCGGCGCGGTCGGCTTGGGCTTGATCCCCACCCTGGTGGCAGCCTTGACCTTGTGAAGGACCGATTTAAAAAGGCTGGGCTTGAAGAGACCCGCAAAGGCGGGCGCTTCGGGGGGAAGGTCCTCGTCGTCCGAGAGGCCTAGCACCTCCGGGTCAGGGTCCTCAATGGCAGAGGCCTCGCTGACCACCGAGGATTCCAGGGAAGGATGGCGAGCACGCTTGCTTGGGGGCGGAGCTGCCTGATCGGGTTTGGGACCCCTAGGGGCCGCTGCGGTAGGACTTTTAAATTTCATGGCCTCCGTGATGCCCTTGGCAATGGCGCGGGCCATTAGCTCCTGCATGCGGGGCGATAACTCCTCAGAGTCAGAATCGGGATCCAAGCCCTCTACTAGGGGGGGTGAAGCCTCACCCTGCATATCGTCCATGCTAGCATCCCCAGGGGGAGGAACCTGTTCACAGGCCCAAGAAGGGACCGGGGAAGCCGGCTCTGCAAATGACCTATTAGGGGATAGGTCCTGGGATTCCACCTCCTCGGCGAGGACCGACTGGAGATCTTCCCGGGAGGGAGGGGCTCCTGAAAGGGACTGCACCCTGTCTGCCTGGCGTCTGGCCTTCTCGAATTGCTTGTCAAGGGCCCGCTGGCGCCTTTCAGCATCCTTGGCCTCAGCTACCGAAGGGGTTCTGGAACGCTGTTTCCCAGAGCTACCCCCACCACTCTTGCCCGCACCCCCACTCCCCGAAGAGGAGGAACCCTTGCTAGGGGCCTGCGAGGGGCTCGGCCTAGCGTCTTGGGAATCGGGAGGACTGGGCAGGTCCATAGTCAATGACCACACAAGATGGAGCAAGGCTATGATAAGGCAGAAGGATAGATATAGACTGGGTGCTGTAATGGGAAACAAAACGAAATGATCGTTAAAATTGCCATATATACAATTAATCGAATCAATACTATGAAATCATCCCATGTTTCACACCAGTCGGAGGCCCAGGGGTAGGATTGGGGCCTGCACCGAGGTGCAAGGCTCCGCAGGAGAAGCAGGGAGGAGAATGACTATAGAAAAAATCTTTAGGCCTGCGCTTACTTAAGGCCTCCTCCCTGAGCCGGTATGATGACCGTTGGAATGGCACAGGAACCAGCGCCGCTCGCAAAAATAGACAAAGGGCGAAGGTGGCGATCCTAGCCCGAGAAACCCTTGCTAGGCCCTGCCACCTCCAGCGGCCTCCTGACAACGAGGCTGATGCAAAATGGCGGCCATGGCTGGGCGCGCTATTTTCGCGCCTAAAAATGGCCGCCGCAACAGCGTGGGGCTAAGGGAGAGCGAGGGGCGAACGCGCCTCGCAATGGCGACGATCGCCCACTCCTCCCTGCGGCAGAGGTCCTCTAGCAGGCCGGGGAGCGAAAAAAACTTCGACAAAAATAACAAACGAGGGGCCTGGGGACTTAGGAACCTCGCCGCTGCAGCCGCGCCGTTTTAAACGACAAGCGGCAGGCCTCCGAAGCCGTCCCAAGAGGATCGGCTGAGGGGCACCCCCCACCACCTTCCAGCTTACCTCCTGGCCTTCAAGTGCAGATTGTACTGAAGAAAATCGCAGAATTTAAGAGAGAAACGTCTCACGAGGTTGGAGGAATAGTAGAGAAAAACTTTAAACGCAATTTGAGAGTCCAAGCCAAAAAAGGATCAATTTAGCTCAGAGCTCTAACTAAATACGTCCAAACGGGCTGACTGAGGAAGAATTCTGGGGGATTGAGCACACCAGGAGGAGGTGTGGCTTAAGGAAAAATAGTTCCTCAGTCCTAAGGGCAAGCAGACTGAATTAACCCATTGCTTGGACTCTCCAAGCGGTGTACAGGAAAACTGCACACTACAGAAGGTTAGACTAGATCAGTGATGGCGAACCTGTGTCATGTGCGTGCTGGCCAGCTGAGTTCACCCTTTTTAAAAGCCATTTTTCGGAGCGCTCAAATCGACTTTCTGAGCAAACCGGAAATCATTTGCTCGGAAATTCATTTTGACTGCTCCGGAGGCTTCAGGGAAGCCTCCTGAAGGTCCCTGAAGCCTCCGGAGGACTTCCAGGGGCGGGGGAGGCTGATTTCGCCCTTCCCAGGCTCCTATATAGCCTCTGGAGCCTGGGGAGGGTGAAAAAAGCATGAAAAAAATGGGGGGTTGCGCCTCTAGTGTGTGCATGCACACTGGGGGGTTGCGCATTGCATTATGGGTGCAGCACACCCGCACATGACCCCCCTGCGCTCCCCCCACTTATGGAACGCGAGCCAAAAAAGGTTCACCATTGCTGGACTAGATGATCCTTATGGTTACTTCCAGCTCACAATTCTATGGTTAATCTACAGGTACTGTTAAACTGTAATTCCAAGCTTCACTGATTAAGGGTGTGCAACTAATTTTGAATGAAGCATCAACAATTTATCACCATACAAAGATACATCAATTTACCAAGCTTGGGTTGTAGCAAAAAATATACAAGGGAAAGACAGTTGCAGTAGTATAAAAAAACTGATCAATACTATTTCATGTGCCCAATTTAGATAAATCTGCCATGTGTTTTCATTCTAAAGATATTTTATTTTATCTCCCGGCTTAAAAAATTATTACAGAAATGATCTGCAGCACTAATTATATGTGTTGCTTCTCAGTATTTGAATTAGGCCTTCTTTTCTTTTTTCCGTTCTTTTCAACAAATGGTCAAGAATTGCTTTTTTGCTTGGAGTTCTTATAACATAATTTTTCATTTTCTTCCTTTTTTTTCTTTTATATTGGTTATTAATTATCTGGTTATATTATATTATGTATATTATACTATAAATATCATATATCCCTTTTAAACTATTATTTTGCACTTTATTTTAATTGTTTTTAGTTATGTCTCTTTTATATGATTTTTCGTTTGTATCTATAAACTGCCCAAAATCAACTTGGATAGTAAAAAGGGTGATATCTAAATTTGATCATTAAATAAATAAAGTTGTGTTGCATGCATACTAGTATTTATTAATTTTATATAATAAAGCAACTAATAAAAGTTATTTTCTCTCTTTTTTTAATGGAATATAGAAAGTCTTTACCTGGTATACTCCTCTTGCAATTGGCCAGGGTCTGGAGGAAAGAACTTTACAGCTAGACGAAGCACCGTATTCTTTGGTCCTACAGAACATGACAGTCAACTCACAAATCTTATTCTTTTATTGTAATTGCATGTTTGATGTCCTTAATTGTTATAAATTTTAAAACTAATCATGAGATTATGGCTTTATCAATGGATTGCCACTGATTTACAGACTACTGTCCTTATGCTATTTCTCAAAGTTTGGGAGAGTTCCCAAATGAATAACAGTACATTCGTTACATGTTACACCTCATAAAAAACATGAGGTATTATGCACAAAATATCAAATTAAATTTATTAGGGAAAGAAGGCAGGATCAAATTGTTTATTTTAATTCAATATTTAATAAATTTCTTGGTCACTTTTAACACCATAATCTTCCCAAAGTGCCTTTAAAAATTAAAACAATTTCATGATAAAGTTGGATTTTTGAACACATAGTGAAACCTATCAATTGAAAGACAATCATGCCCCAGCTCTTTACTTAAAATCTACTTGAAATCATCTTTAAATCAACAAATGAAAGCAACTCTACATCCTTCTAGAAGAAAGTTCCACCGAACAAAGATTTCTCTTAAAAAGAGAGCAACCAGTGCAAAGATCTAATTTATTAACAGCAAGATTGTCCACTGAACTCTAGACTCTGAAATAAGCAGTGAATATCTAACTTATAGTGACAACAATAATTTGAGATTGTATGGGAAGCCAACAGGATTTATAGACCAAAAGATGTACAAAGTGCAGATTCCTTTACTTATTGATGTTCCGTTCTTAAATCAAGCTTTCCTGGAACTGTGCAACTGATATGCAAGCTCACACTAAGGCATGGCTTTTAAAAAAATATTTTAGAAACCCACCCACAACTCTTCTGAACCCGCTTTTTCACTTCAGATATAATCAGCTATATATCATTAGTGCACATTGCTCTTATATCTAAAAGTATTTAAATTCGCTGCTTTCTTGCTCTGTCCACAAATTAATTGACTCTATTTACAATGCCTGATGGCCTTGTAGCCAAGTAATTGTTGCACATTTATATAACTGCTATTGCTGCCCTGAAAACCCTGGGCCCTATCTCAAACCTTTCATTTGAAAGTAATTTCATACATATTTTCTTATTGTTTATAACTTATATGAAAACAACATTATTTCCCTATAATTGACAAAAAAGCCTAAGAAAACATTCATAAATCAATGATTCATTGTTATTCCGTCATAGCCTACAACATTAAGAATTAGAGACTAAGAATTCCTATCCAATTAAAAGAATATATTTAGGATTTAGAACCAACATTATTGGGAAATTGAGGACTGCAATTCAAATAAATAAAACAAAAGAGGATTTTGAAGCTAGCTAAAAGTTTTGCCTTCTGCCATCTGAGAAAAATAAATACTGGTCTATAAGTGAAAATATAATAAAATAATCAGCATTTGTACTACTGAATTTGATAAATTGTTATTTTCGTTACAACAATTTAAAGAATAGTATAATTAACTGAATTAAGGCTATTCATTACTTTAAAACAGCTTCAGCCTTTGGGAATGGGGCTGTGGTGGGATTCTCTTACCCTCGCTACCAGTTAGCAGATGTGCGCACGCTCAATACGCTCACACATGCCACCTTCTACGCATGCGCACTGCCTTCTTCACATGCACAGATCTTGCATTACGTTGGGGCAGGTGGGCAGCCACCACTACCGGTTCACTTGAACTGATAAGAACTGGTAGAATACCACTACTGGAATGGGAGTGGCAACATGTTTTTAAAATATACATTCCAGTATATAAGCAGCAGCATTTTCTAAAGTGTTGTTTCAGCTAAATTCCGGAAAGAAACATTGAATTATAAATATATACACTTACTTCTTACTTGTTTTACAATAGGTTTCATTGGCTCCAACCAAATCTGAATTAAAGAAATAGACAAATAAACAGGCAAACATTATCATTAATTCTAACAATTGTAAAAATTATCTGCTTGCATCTCTCACTTAAAAACCAATTTAGCTAAACTAAATCTGGTAAATAAAAACATCTGTTAACATACTTTTCAGAAATGTAGTGAAAAAAATGGGATAGGGAATTGCAATATATTCTAATTAAAGGAAAACACTCTTGGAATTAATCTCAGGAAAAATTTGTCCATTTGAATAATTGGAGTTTGATCCAATTAGCAACAGCATCAGTGGTGGGATTCAAATTTTTTTTTACTGCCGGTTCTGTGGGCGTAGCTTGGTGGCCGTGGCAGGGGAAGGATACTGTAAAATCTCAATTCCCTTCCCACTCCAGGGGAAGGTTGCTACAAAATCCCCATTCCCCCCCCCCCCCCCATTAGCTGGGACTCAAAAGGCAGAGAATAAATGGAGGCGGGCACAGTCAGAGGTGGCATTTACCAGTTCTCCTAACTACTCAAAATTTTCACTACCAGAAATTTTTCTGAAACTGGTCAGAACCTGCTGAATATTACATCTGAACAGCATACTGAATGTAATATTGTTTAGTTGTAAAATTGAATCTTTTAATTCATTCCATGAAGCAAAATTTCTAGTTACTTTACATGTTTGCTAATTGAGTTATGTGAGCCAAGATCTCTAAACCAAGTGGAAGAAATAAATGAAATACAAAACAACACAGTAGCTATATTTTTTGTAGATGGACTTCTTAGTGAAGGATCTGTTGAGGATCTGTGGAATTTACCGTATTTTTCAGAGTATAAGATGCACCCTTTTCCCTCAAAAAAGAGGCTGAAAATCTGAGTGCGTTTTATACATTGAATACAGCATTTTTTGCCTCCTGAAGCCTTGCCCCCTTTACCTAAATGGCTGTGCATAGCTTGTAGGAGGCTTTCAGAGAGCTCCTGGGGGCTGGGGAGGGCAAAATGAGTGAAAACGGGCCATTTTTTGCTCAATTTTGCCCCCCCCCAGCCTTCAGGAGCACTCTATAAACCTACATAAAATTATGCATGCAATTTGCTTGACAAAAAACAGGCCCGCTTTCACGAAAAATGGGCCTTTTTGGGGAGGTTTGCAGAGTGCAAACCCCCCCCCCCCTTTCCGGAAAACTCTTTAGTTACAGAATTTGATTGATCAAGTGCTGTGCCAGCAGAAACAAAGTCTTAGATGCTGCAGATTGTCAGCGATTTCCTTCTCCAGCACATGGATAAATACACCTGGAAACATCTACCTACCTACTCTCTCTCTCTCTTCTTAACTACCTACTGTATGTCTCTCTCCCCCCCTCTATCAATCTACGTACCTACCTACTCTCTCTCTCTCTCCCTACCTATCTACTGTATTTCTCTCTCTTTATCCCTCTACCTACCAACCTACCTACTCTCTCTCTCTCCCTACCTACTGTATTTCTCTCTCTCTCTCTCTCTCTCTCTCTCTCTCTCTCTCTCTCTCTCTATATATATATATATATATATATATATATATATATATATATATATATTTCTCTCTCCCCCTACCTACCCACTGTATTTCTCTCTTTCTCTCTCTCTCTCTCTCTATCCCTCTATCTACCTACCTACATTTTTTTAAATTTGCCTCTTTAAATTAAATTTAAGTGCATCTTATACTCCAGTGCGTCTTATACTCTGAAAAATACGGTAAGTTGTTTATATAGACTTTTGGACATTGCACAACATTTCTGATTTGTAAGAAGGCAATCTATAATCACATTAATGAAAAACTTTTACTTACATTTTCACTGCAGACTTTTCTAAGCAAACAAACAAAATCAAAGAATGAAAAAAATGAAAAAAACATGCTACATACCCAATATGATTGCATGTTTTGGAACTCAATTCCAAAATAGTCAGATTCAATCAAATTCAGACGATTAAATATATCTGTCAGTAGTTTCTGGCCACAACATTTTGACTGGAAAAATAAAAATTTATAATTAACTTTTATGATACTCAAGGTGTATTAAATGTTAAAAAAATGCTAATGTTAATTTCAAAGGTCTGTATTTAAAAAATCAAAGTTTTAAACTGTTCAAATCAAGAAAAATATTGCTATATATCTATATAACAGTACAGTGTGTAAGTTTTTTTGTACTATTACCATTTTCATGTTGCATAAATAACAACAAAATTTTAAAGCACTTCATTTTCTTTCCATTTCAAAATGTATCTTAATATATACATAATAAACATCTTATGTACACAGTATATTTCAACAGATTTCTGGTCTTAAAAATCATCTAATATAAACATAATCAAAGCTACTTTAAATTAAACTTTAGATTTTAAGTTAGACTGGAAGGAAATTAAAATTATATAACAATAGATGTATGATCTTTCTTATAATCTTGACAAAGGTTTAGCAACCTTTATTTGCCATCGTTCATAAAGGTGGAGGGACTTGTACTGATATTGAACTGGATTAGCCAAAAATGCCCCAATGAGGAGTTACCCCTCAAGATTGTCATATTTGTTTGACAGTCTTCACAACTGCATTTGGCCAAATTTCCAAAAATATTACAGTGCCACTTGATTTACAGCAGTTCATTTAGTGAA
This sequence comes from Natrix helvetica, assembly GCF_964273705.1. Lineage (NCBI taxonomy): Eukaryota > Metazoa > Chordata > Lepidosauria > Squamata > Natricidae > Natrix > Natrix helvetica. The sequence goes on along the minus strand of NC_138551.1, from coordinate 41,903,190 downwards.
TATGCAGACACACGCTTGGCTGTCTGCCATGACTAATTACATTGATAAAGCCACCCCTTGGCTAGGAGCCTAGAGCGCTATCTTCAAGAAACCAAGATTTACAGAATATTTTCTCAACGGCTAGTAAAATGGATTGTTGTTTCCTGCAAAGATTCCCCTCCCGTCGCTCCACCTATAAACTCTTTGGGAGGGGCTACAATCTTAGCCAGCTGTCCCTACTTCCTTCTATGAAGTCTTCTCCACAGCTGTTCCTTTCTCCTCTAAGTTCTACGCATACGCACATCAGGGACAACCTTCCTCTGTTCCTCTTCACTGCTCCCTGACTCAGATGCCACCTGGTGGCCAACAGGCCTCTCTAGTTCCTGCTCTGACTCCAAACACCCTCCAGAGTCTTCCTCATCCTCCAGAGCAGTCCCATAATAGTCTAAGCTGTCAGAGTCCACCAACAGCTCAGCCGGCCCCTGCTGGGCCACAACAGGTAAGTTATATATTTATGTGCTTTTCCAACAAGTAAAAAAAAATGATTTCTATTTGTTCCAGTTTAGTAATTTTACAGAATTCTCTGCTATTATAAAATACTTGTCAACTGTTCCATTTGACACATTCAACAAAAGAAACTCCCAGTTCTTTAAATTAACTAAAAGTGTAACTTTATTGAAAAATCCATCCAGGCAAGGCACAAGGAAAGTTAGTTCTGGGATTTTCCTGTGAAAACCCACATAGGTAATTTCCCTTTCCCTCTCCGGGCCATCCGCAGTTCACCAACTGAGTTCAGTTCTTTTGCTTTGGGAAAAGCAGTCTGCTTTGGTCAAAACATTCTTCATCACTTGGTCTTGTTAGATAATGTCTCTCCAGTAACAGAGGGTTCACTTACATTCCACATCCTCCTTCCACCCTTAGGAATTCACCAACCTCCTTCATCACTGTTTGGCAAAGCTGCAAGCAAAAGAGGGTCCAGGCAACTACCAGTATGGAGTCGAGTCAGGTTTGACACTATTACCATAACATTCAAGATTTTTGCAGGGAATTAAAAATTTAAAGCGCTTCCTACAACATTTAATTGTGCAATTTAGAAGCAGACTCAATTTCACAAAGAATTTGGGTGCTGTAGAACATTAAAAGCAGAAGAAAGCAAGCAAGCAAAAAAAGCAAGCAAGAAGCCATCACTTACACACACACACACACACACACACACCATCACTTTTACGCACTAGTGTGTGTGTTAGACCAGACTATCAATAAGACATTAACCATCAAGATATAGCTATTAGGAATCACAGCTTTCCCATAGTCAACTGGATGACCACTGCTGCAATTTAGGTTTTCAATCTTTCAATAATAGCTTCAATTTCTTTAAAAAGTAAAATGGATCCTCAAAACTCTTATAATTATGAAGCACAGAATTAATTCCAAATTAGTCATGAATTTTTGTTTGAGTTTTTTGTTGCATGTTGTGGTTTTGAGTCAGTATTGACTCCTGGGAACGACATGGACATGTCCATGCAGTTTTCTTGGCAACATTTTCAGAAATAACTTGTCAGTGCCTTCTTCCTAGGGCTGAGAAATATGACTAACCCACCCAGCTGACTTCATGCCTAAGGCAGGACTAATATTTAGAGTCTCTCAATTTTTAGTCCAGTGTCTTTAACCAATACAACAAACTGGCTCTCCATGATGTTTTAACATTCTCCAAAAAATGATAACATTTTCTTCTAGCAATTTCAACTAGGCCCTCAAGCTATTTATTATATTTTTCATTATTTTTCATTTTATCTGTCAAGATACAATTAATTCATGCAATGAATTTATATCTGTTTAGAAAACCGGAATGTATTTTATACTCTCAGCTTAACATTTTATGCGTTTTCAAGAAACACATCGTAAACTGAAAGTTTCATACATTAGTCTCACATAGTTGCAATCTTGACGACAACACTGCAAGTCCATAAGATTTTAAAGCTTATAAAGTTGCAATAGAACTTTCCCATTTGAAAAGAAGATTTGTAGGTCAGAGATGAACTTGATGCTCTCTGAACTTGGTTGTTTTCTTGCAGATATTTTATTACTAAATCAAGTAACATCATCAATTCCAATCCAATCAATGATATTATCTAGTCTGGTATTGAAATGTCTGGAAGAAAACAACTGAAGTCAGACTGCACAAAGGACCCCACAATTTCCTATTGTGAAATATTTTTCAATTTTTTATTGCCGAGTAAAGATTAGATTTACAACATAGCTACAGTGCTGCATATAATAATCCTGCAACCTTAATTTTAACAAAGAAAAGAGTAACCAGAAAAACTAGATCTATTTTGAACTTCATGTTGCCCAGAAAAACTGGAAATGCTAGTTTACTAGGGTAGATCGTATTTTACCTACTTACGTAATTTTTTTAATTAGAAACATCACCATTAGGGCTTTGTATACCCTCAAATCTGATTCCTTACATACCGAAGCACCATGTCCACTTAAAAGTCTGATAGGACCTCTTTAAGAGCTTGTTGTATAAACATGCATGTTCATGCAGAAAGTATTTCCACCAGGATGCTATTGAAGCAAAGTGCATTGCCAAAGCACTTCAGAAGCAATGCTGTTAAATCATTATTTATACATGTACATCAGTGGTGGGTTCTGGATCCCATCGCAACCAGTACGCTGTGATGGGGCCGGGCGTTCACCACATACATGTGCGCTGCGCATGCATGCACACCCACTGCCCCGTGATGCTCCAGCTGCTTGGTGGAGCGTTGCACAGGCGCTGTACGCCGTGTGTGCATGTGCAAATGGCCCGGTTGGGTCAATACAGCTCAGGAACGCTCCTCCGAAGCACCATACCGGAACGTTACCTGCTGCTCTCAGCAGGCACCGGTACACCCGTACCGGGATATACCACCCGCAACCCACCACTGATACATGTATATCCAGAAGTAGTGAGAGTTCCTTAATGTAGCCAGGTGGGCCTTTGAAATGATGTGGTGCTTTGACAGTTCAAACAATGATTCAAAGAGATGCATTGAATTAGTCTTGCATCTACCTATGTGTGCAAATAGTTTTACATAGCCTTAGTATTTACCATTAGTTAATAGTAAGGATTAAGGATTACAAAATGGATTGTAACCAAAGTACAGAATATTCCATGATCTACACACAAAAGGACCCAGTTTTTGGCTAACAAAAGATTTTAGATTCAGGTATAAATTAGCTAAATTAAAACCTGACTTAAGCCACTGCCTATTTGGCTGTGTAATGTTGCTCCGATTTATCAAACTAAAGCTGTCTATAGCTCAATTTCTTTATGTAACTAACAGTTGTTCCTATAAAATTTACCAAACCTCTCCCAATAGCTTAGTTTTACTTTATCTCTCCTACATGACTTGTTTTAGTACCCTTTTATTTCAACTGGTATAATTCTCAAGTAACTTTCTTCCCTTATTTTGACACGTCTTCTGAGATAGGCAAATGGCAATCTCTTCTATACCACAAACACATTATATAATGAGAAGACTTTGAAAGAAATACTTCCATGAATTAACAGAAAAACATTTGAAGAAATAACACGATGGTGATTTACAGTAATTAACATTTAACTTAACATTTCTCTTTTTTAACATGTAAATCTTCATGTATTACAAGCACATTTTGTGTTTCGGAATATAATCCAAATATCTCTATGGTTGCTAATTCTTACTTCTTTAATACAATACTCTAATATTCACAAATAAAAAATCCATCTGACTGTGTTGCATTATGTAATTCAATTCTGAAGTTACGGGGACTAACATTTCTCCTTTTAGCAATGAGAAGTTACACTGTTTAATCAAATCACACAAACACTTGGCCAGGGTCTAAAATTAAGTAAGCAACATGTTTCATTAACCAAGCAAAAATATAAGGAGAATCTTTGTCTCAAACACCCTTCTCCTGCTGCTGCATGAACCCATGTATCTGAACTAAGTACTATACTGGTAGTCCTTGATTTACAAATTCAACTGTGGTCATAGATCAAAGACTACCAGCATATAGAAACTTAAGAATCCAACGTCATATGGAATAATGATATGGTCTGGGGGCCCAGCTATGTAACACAAAAATAAACAGAATCTGAAAGATAAGTGCAAATTCTTGACTGAATATGGTACCATTTTAGATTCCAGCATAACACACACACTCACAGAAATCAAGATAAGCTTTAAAAAATTCTAAATACTCTAATTTGACCTCATAGAAAGAACTGGAATGTATTTATGATGATTGAAGTGTCCTGGGGTCATGTGATCAGCTTTTGCAACTTTCTAAGAAGCAAAGTCTATGGGGAATCTAGATTCATTTAACAAACATGTTACTAATTTAATAACTTCAGGGATTCACTTAATTATTGCGGTAATAAAGGTTGTAAAATGGGGCAAAATTCATCTAACAACTGTCTTGTTTAGCAATAGCAATTTTGGGCTCAATTGTGGTCGTACATCGAGGACTCCCTGCATTATTATATGTATTCCATCATCTACATTACAAATTAATCTGAAAAACTGAAGATACACATTTTTATTTTCTTGTCCTTACCAAAAAACAAACAAACAAATAAAGCAGTTCTGATCACCTTTCTTGTGTAGATTAATCTTTGGGTATAATGTCGTTTCTGTATTTTTCCATTAAGCGCTACTTAAATATTACAATAGTGATCACAGATTTATACATTACTTGTTTATGTATTTCCCTTCTTATTCACAAAAATTACAGTAAAGCATTTATGCAGTTTAATACTGTCCAAAAATGCTTTAGCATCCACTTCCCCCTAATAATGTTCCCAAAATTATTATGATGTTCTCTTTTTAAAAGAAAGCATTTTCCCTAAAAGAATAAAATAGTACTTTAACTGCTCACCACAGTAATATTAACACACAAATATAAGGACAAGAATTGACAAGCTGGGAATCAGAATTGTGTTTTGTAAACACAAACCTAAGTCATCCATTACAAAAAGGTTAAGAAAGAGAAATGGGTATGTAGCATCACATTTTAAGCAGTTCTTTATCTTACTAAAGATTATTTTACTAAAGTTGTTCATACAGGTAATCCTCATTTCGCAACTAGGACAATAATCATTAACTGTTAAAATACAGTAGTGAAAAAAATTAATTTTGCAAACAATATCCACATTTACAACCTTCACAGCATCTGTTACATGTTTACCATTATTGTCAATCAGTTTTTATCTTTCTGTTCCTGGTTTTTTTTGCCTGATACAACCCAAACACGTCCCCCCCCCCCCTTTATAGTGTATGCAGACATTACCTAAACAAGCTACTCTTCTTGAGCTGCTTTTCTCTACAAGGCATCCATAAAAAGTGCTAACTGGGAGTTAACAAGCTCAGTTCTGTGACCTTAATTAGTTAATTAGAACCCTCCAGCCTGCCTGATACTGACAAAATCATGCTAGGCAAACAGCAAGTGCTAGCGCATTTCTATCTGTATTCCTCATTGCATGCCTGCTTATTCTCTTGTAATCCCTTCCTCTCCAATGAATGTAAATACAAACATTAATTCTCTTATTGATAATTATCCCAGCACTGGAGTGAACATTCCATAGGATGGGGAAATGGAAGAAAAGGGCTAGGAATTTTTAAACCAGCTTTCTTATGAGTCATGTTTCCCTGCCATTTCAGCTCACCTGGCTGTCTGGAGTTGTATCCTTTCCAAAGCAAAGGAAAGCTGAAATAAAGCACAGTCATGGCTGTGTAATTTTCACTAGCAACCATTTTGTTTAATGACCAATTTGCTGTCCCAATTACAGTTGCTGAATCAGTATCACCTGCACAGTATGTCTGACAGAGTATCTATTTAAGTTGAATCCCTGCATTCCCATGAGATTTCTAAGAGAAAGGGTTATTGCAAGAACCTTCAGGACAAAAGGCAAATTTATTTTTATGGCCATTGAAAGAAGGCCAAGTCATGATGAAGAGCTACCTGCAGGTGAATCAAAATTATATTCATGGTGTTAGGATAAACTGCAGGGGCTTGTCTGTATATTACTGGGAGTCAACATTGATTTGAAGGCACAAAAATCCTTTTCTTACTAGAGGAAAAAAACAATATGGAGATTTAATTCAATTTAGTGCTTTAGGAAGGTAAATAAAATAAATAATTTAATGTAGTTTAAAACAAGTTTTTCAATGTTGAACTAAGATCTTCCATTTCCAGGGAACCTAGATTGATCTGGATAAATTAGGACAAATAAGTACAACAGCAACAACTGAAGAGGTACTTGCAGGCAAAATGCCACCAGTTAATCCAAAAATAATTTTATTGTTACTCTCCCCAAACTTTATAGCAAAAATGGCCAATATATGACCTTCAAATTTTGACACTTCAATTCTCAACAGAACTAGAAAATCAGTATCACTAAAATTAGTGTGTTATTTTATCAAGAACAAGCATCCCACCTTTTGAATGGTGCATTCTTTGAACCCCAATTCCTGTTTGATTTCACTAGTACTGAATGAGAGGTAAAACTGTTGTTCTTAAAAACTTCTTCAAAGGAAAGGCAGGCCATTAACAAAATAACAGGTTTTACCATATTTCAGACCAAATAACAGGGACAACACAAAACCTAAATTGCTTTTGCAGAAACAGCCTGTAATATCCTCGGCCATGAATTACTAACTCTTTTTTGAGGGCAGATAAAAATAAGCTTCAGGCAGTTTATTTGCCAAATTTAGAATATTCAGTATCATGACAAACATCTGGCAATAATTCTTTCTGGAATTTAGTCTTTTTTTGTGACTGGCAACAAGATGCAGACTATGCTAAACAGTATTCAATCAATTGAAGAACAATAGTCTAATAGGATTTGAAAGCATTAATTCTGCCACGCCCTGAATTTCTAAAGCTGATCACACTTTCCCATTATATAGAAGAAGTTTCAAGAAATAAATTTTGTTTTACGAAGAAATATCCCAAAAAAAAAGAATCAAAATATAAATGTGTCCATTGCTGTTAGAAAAAAGAAAAATATAACAATTGTTGCAAAATGTTTATGCACAAAATATTATTATCCAAAGACAGTTGGCTTTAAGAATATGATTTGTTTTTATGATAATTAAAGAAAAAAATGGTTATACATATCTTACTGAGTTGGGAAGAACAATATACTTCATACAAATTATATGGTGTTGGACTAGATGACCTTCAAGTTTTCCAGCCCTACGATTCTATGAAATTGCCACTCTGGAGACAAGTGAGCAATGCTCTCTCTGATAATGCTAAAAATGTAGTAAACTGATCTAAGATGACTACTGGCAATGTTTTTTAGCCTCACAGCCAATACAACAGCCTAAACAAAATGACACATTGTACAATTATTGAAATACATTTGGGAAGCTTCTAGTAAGTCATTCACTAAAGATAAAATCAGTGCTTGTATGGTCGCAAACCAACTGGAAACCTTAATTAGACTTTGTTATATTTTTAAGAACTTCATATTAATAGTATACTACTTTTTATGATAAAGGAATTAACTATATCCCCAAGACATGTATACATACATATATACCTTAAACAAAGCATTCATTCCCGTTTAATTTCAGTGTTAAAGGGCTTTTAAATATGTAATCCATGAGTCTAGATTCAAACAACACATTCTCACTCAAATGAATCCATTTTCCAAAGAGCAAGTTTAAACATTTGGACAAAACACCTTGCTGAAATCTTACCTCAATATCAAGTACTTCCTGAGTGTTATCCAAAAGCTTGACTTTGATTTGTATAGATCTTTCATACGTTCTAGGAGATGTTGAGACCATGGCAGAAGAAATATTCTGTCCTGGTTCCAGAGTACTCACTCCAGAATTTTTCTGCAGTCCCAAACGAGATCCTGGAGTTTGCAATACTCTGTACGTGCCTTCTATTTCTCCCATTGTTCACATCAGGCAATAATCCAAATAATCTAAAGTGAAACACAGGAATTACTTTCAAGTTTCTAAGGCTACTTTTGTACTATTTTAAGGCTTTAAAAGCAACTTTTGCTTTTAATACAGTTGTGTGTATTACTATCTCAAAATGATAGGCAGCTAAATTTTAGCTTTGTAGTAAGAAGAACAGCTTTCTGGAAGAAATAAACAAGTTAAAAAATGAGATTCACAAATTACCAGTTCTGCAATTTATCTTGCACATTTAGTAGCCAAACCAATGGATATTCTTTAATCACACCTGTGCATCATTCATCTAGTTGAAAGTTTGCAACAATGTACTGTACTATATTTGAGATATTAAAATGAAATGCCATTCACATTCAGGATACAGTGTGCTAACCAAGTTTCAACATCAGCTCAATCCCCAGGCATATCCATAAGAGACCAGAGAGGAAATACACTGTCTTGACTTCATAATACTGAATCAAAGATTGGAGGTTTAATTTCATTTCCAAATGTAGATGGAGCATATTTTCAAACATGGATTGGATGGCCAATAAATACTGTTAAATATAAATAAATGTACAATTGGAGTCTTCTATACATTGTTGCAAGAAGATGTATTCAGAACATAATACGACAACTAACCAAATAGCACTATTTCAATTTCAAGAAAGATAAACTGGGATATATTTTGGTTCAGAGGATATGTAGTTCATACCAGTAAAGTTTTACTCTCTCACACACATGCACACAGTTTCCTGCTTTATATGCTTCTTAATATTGCAATTATATGTATATTTACATGATTTACAAATAATGCTTCAATATCCAATTGCATAAAACTTTGGTTTTACTGCAAAATAACTGTTCCTAAAACATGTTTTACAATTCTTAAAATAAAAACTGATACAGTATGTAAATTTATATTCATGTCTTTAGTAATAGCCATTACATAGGGAGGAAATAGTTCTTTAAAAAATTAAAATCACCACTAATGTTTTAGTTCAGTTAAATAATTCAGCGCAATCAAAATAGTACAAGCACAGACAATAATCTCACAACCTTTCCATTTATAGCCCACTGAATGTCTGAACCTTTGCCCATAGTTGTCTGTGGCATTAAAAAAAGGGAAAGGAATCTTGGCAGCCTCACTGGATAAAATAAGTCATTGGGAAGCTTTCCCCAGTCTGGGCAATACACCCTTCAGATGTATTGGCAATTCTCATAATCCTTAGCCAATAGCTCCCTATGAGTTTGCAGAGTCCATTCTGTCCACAGAACATACAATACACGTCAATCATTAATTTAAAATCTCTTTGAGGCTATGATTTTAATTACTAATGTCTTAATTTTTATGTTAGTGCCATGCCTAAAATTACGGTACCATTTGTATTTTAGGCTTGACGTCTACGTTCATTTTCAAGGGAAGATATAGATTGCAATGCACTACTGAAGCAAAGCTACTTGAGCACATTTAGCAGTCAATGCAAGGTACCAGTTTTGACCTTTAAAGCCTTACATGGCATAGAGCCAGTTTATCTGAGAGACTGTCTCTTCAAGATTACATCTACCCATCCAATCAGGTTCAACTGGAGATGTGTACTGCAAGTCCTGTCTCCAAAATAATCCCATCTGACAAGACCTAGGAAGGGGCTCATTCCTGCCACAACGCCTACTCTTTAGAATATAATATCCTCGGAGGTAAAGTTAGGCCCAACCCTTGTGGCCTTCTGGAAAACATGTTTTTTTCCAGAAAGTCTGGGAATCCTCTGATATCAGGGACCCCACAAACTGGCTGTATTGTATATACTGTGATATTTTATTTGTCATGTCTTATCCATGATTATTGTTTTAATTATTTTAATTAGTTTTCTAGTATTTTTTAAAAATAGATATTACTGTACACTGCCCAGAATCACTTTGTGAGGGATAGACAGCCATATAAATTTGAGATAAATAAATGAATAAATGAATTTGCTAAAGGGAAGTCTGAGCTCAAATAGCTTTCTCACTATAATAAAAGGTTGTTCTTTTTTAGAACACCAAACAGCTGCTAATTGTTCATCCATATTATCCATCTTCTGAATGATAGTTTATTGACAGTAAATATTAATATCTGAATTATATTTTGAAAGCAATTTCTCCCATCATGATTCTGTAAAAAGGCAATAAAAAACAAGAACTTTGCTTTGAATAAATCCTAGTAGTCAAGAGATCTGCTTTGTAGAACAGTCCAATTCTGGTTATTTCTAAAAAACTATAATATGTTTGGAAAATAAAAAAGGAACTTGGATCTTCATTCAATCGATGTATGCTATTATACACCTATAACTCTGCTACTACTACTTTGCCAGCTAAGGGGTCAATCAAGGTCAAGAAATGTTGAATGATAACATGCACCTCCTCCATTCCATTGGGTAAAGGCTAAAACTAGCTGGGATCCAGCAATGGCCAAGTTAGATAGAATCATTATACAAACACTCAGCAAATGTTTCTGACTCTCAACTTGAGGAAAAAACAGGGCAAAGTCCATTGATTTAGAAAGGCAAGAGGAAAAGGCTAAGATTTAAACCCCAGAGCAAACATACAGGGCTGAATTTCTATTTTCTGCAATAAATTGGTCTATGTATGTGACATTTCTTGCTGCAATAAACCAGCCTTTTCAGCCATGTTGAGATTTTGAAATTTCTACCACAAACAACTTTCTTAATACATGGTTTAGTGTTTGAAGAGTCAGGATTTATTACTTGGCTTGTGAAGTCTGACCCACAATAGCATCATCCTGCCACTATGCCTTTTTGCTTCAATGGTTTAACACCAATCAAGACATGCTTTTGTTTCTTCTGCCTAATAATTCAACAACTGTAGTCTTCCAACCTCACCAACCTGACATTTACCCAAGTATTCTGCTTGGACAATACCATCTATTGAGATAACCAAACAGAAGTGACTCAAAGGTGCTTTTTCAAAAGACAGTCCAGTTGCCTTTTGAAAAAAACATCTTTGAGACAACTATGACCAGGTGTCAAACTCACAGCTCAAGGGCCGGATGCGTCACACGTTGGCCACACCCACACCTGGTTTAGTGAATGGGAAAAAACGTCATGAGATGCTGCCATGACAACATGAGTTTGACACCTCTGACCTGGACAACTGAGGATCTCTACAAACAAACAGAAACGAAATCTCTGTCCACCTCTTGCTCAACTTTTCCAAAGAAAAAATTAATTATAACAGAAAGCCACCTCATCAGTGGAAAACTCCTAAAGGCTAGAGATACATTTCTGGTTTTTCTAGATAAAGTTACAGCTATACCTTACTTCAAAAGGCCAAGCCTTTGTGTCTCTTCCCTGGAGGACTAAGAAACACTGCTAGGATACAGTTAAAAGTACTACAATGCAAAGGTACACTATATTGCTAAAAGTATTCGCTCACCTGCCTTTACTTGCATATGAACTTATTGTAAGTGACATCCCATTCCTAATCCATAGGGTTCACCATGACATCGGTCCACCCTTTGCAGCTATAACAGCTTCAACTCTTCTGGGAAGGCTGTCCACAGGGTTTAGGAGTGTGTTTATGGGAATTTTTGACCATTCTTCCAGAAGCGCATTTGTAAGGTCACACACTGATGTTGGATGAGAAGGCCTGGCTCTCAGTCTCCGCTCTAATTCATCCCAAAGGTGTTCTATCGGGTTGAGGTCAGGACTCTGTGCAGGCCAGTCAAGTTCCTCCACACCAGACTCTGTCATCCATGTCTTTGTGGACCTTGCTTTGTGCAGTGGTGCACAGTTATGTTGGAAGAGGAAGGGGCCAGCTCCAAACTGTTCCTACAAAGGTGGGAGCATGGAATTGTCCAAAATGTCTTGGTATGCTGAAGCATTCAGAGTTCCTTTCACTGGAACTAAGGGCCCAAGCCCAGTTCCTGAAAAACAATCCCACATCATAATCCCCCCTCCACCAAACGTTACACTTGGCACAATGTAATCAGACAAGTACCATTCTCCTGGCAACTGCCGAACCCACACTCGTCCATCAGATTGCCAAATGGAGAAGCGCGATTCGTCACTCCAGAGAACGTGTCTCCACTGCTCTAGAGTCCAGTGGCGGCGTGCTTTACACCACTGCATCTGACGCTTTGCATTGCACTTGGTGATGTATGGCTTGGATGCAGCTGCTTGGCCATGGGAACCCATTCCATGAAGCTCTCTGCGCACTGTTCTTGAGCTAATCTGAAGGCCACATGACATTTGGAGGTCTGTAGCGACTGACTGCAGAAAGTTGGTGACCTCTTCGCACTATGCGCCTCAGCATCCGCTGACCCCGCTCCATCAGTTTATATGGCCTACCACTTCGTGACTGAGTTGCTGTTGTTCCCAAACACTTCCACATTCTTATAATACAGCTGACAGTTGACTGTGGAATATTTAGGAGCGAGGAAATTTCACGACTGGATTTGTTGCACAGGTGGCATCCTATCACAGTTCCATGCTGGAATTCACTGAGCTCCTGAGAGCGACCCATTCTTTCACAAATGTTTGTAAAAATAGTCTGCATGCCTAGGTACTTGATTTTATACACCTGTCACCATGGAAGTGATTGGAACACCTGATTCTAATTATTTGGATGGGTGAGCGAATACTTTTGGCAATATAGTGTATGTTACAGCAGCGAGATTCCTCTCAAAGAAGGATAGGGAAGAGGATCTGCAAAGATGAAGTCATTCTATATTGAGAACTTTTTTATTATTTTGTGGCCTAAATCCAGGCTACTTCTGTTGGCCAGCTATTTTTTAGGCAAGTCCAATGAGACTCTTGAGAAATGTAATCTTTCATTTGAACCTTCCCTTGTGTCTCCAAGGAGGATTTCTGTCTCCAAAATACAGCCTTTTCCCTTTCTCAACTAAAGAATACACAATCTTGCCTTTTTCTGCAACCCCCCCCCCCACCAAAAAAATCCCCTGGTTAAAGCAGAGAAAAACTTTCAACGAGAATACATTTTTTTCAACTTCTATGGCCTAATTTTGTTCTGTTCCTCTTCCAATCCTGTCTTGAGCCATTCTCAAGCAAACCCTGCTCTTCTTGATGGTTTTATGCAGACTAAAAATTGAAATACCAATTAGCATAGCTAAGAATTATTTGGAGGCTTTATTTAGAATTTATTTTATTTTAGTTATTATTGCAATATTTAATCTTTTTATTGTCAACAAATACTCTTACAGTCGGAAGAGATTGTTATATGTGTAGTTGGAAGAGATTGTTATATGTGTGTTATCTAGGTTCAATTCATCAAAATTGTTTTTGACAATTGCTTAAAAATCTTATCCATAATATTTATATAGAGATAGACAGATAAACCCACTACCCAATATTGAGTTTTATTTTAAATGGCAGTTTGGGAGTTTTAATTTAAATGGTAGTTTAAGGGAACTAATTGCAATGAAGTCACTTTCTATCACTTTTATTGGGCACCAGTGCTACAAAACATTCTGCATGAAATAGTTTAAAAGATGAACTCATAACAATTATCTGCAACTCCTAGTACACTGCTAGCCCTGCAAGAAAAATATGATTGAAGATGCCAGGGCAATAACGTGCATTTATGTAAGATATTAAGGGGGTCTAATTGAATTGTATTTATGTTTATTAGATGTAGGTTTCACTCAGTAAGGTTCTGAGCAGTATGCAATTAAAATGCTAAATACAATACACAACTAAAACCAGTAATGAATAAAAGATGAAAGGTTGCAGCTAGCCAAACTTAAAAGTACTTTCAGGTGAAAAGGTTTTCATTTAACTTGTAGAGTTAATTCCTATCCAGAGTTCCATAGCTATGCACCTCTATTAAAACATGACTGTATCATGCAAGAAATATGCATTGGGTATTTATCCTGGTCTCAATGTATAGAATGGGAAATATATGAAAGTAGGCATTTATTCCATTTAGTCAGAATTGAACTACTCTATGATGAATTAAAAAGGTCAAGGTTAGTACTTATGTGTATTCAGGGAAAATGAAGGCAACATTCTGGGAGTGGCACTCTTGATCAAAGGTGAATACACTATGGAGTATCTATAATCTGTAAATCTGCTTCAGGAAAAAAAACCTACATGTAATAGCACTCAATTATTTCTTAATATGTAATATTGTAACAATCTTTGTATCTTATCTCATCTGAATGACCAGTCAAGCTTGGTCATGTGACATACATTAACCAGAATTGGAAACAAAACTATTTTTCAAGTAAGGGTTGTGTAATGTTCCAGATTTAATTATAAAAAGTTGGCTTCAGAGTGCCAATGTAATGCTCATCTTCAACTTGTTCAAATAACTACAATTTTCTCCAGAATCACAAAATAGTTACAGAGGGCAGCCATATATTTGCAGGAAAAGATGCAGTAGCTTGAAAGAGATGCAAGCAGATGCTATGTTTATGCTCCTATGCACCCCAAAGGATCTTTTCTGAATTACTTCAAAAGCAGTGCACAGTCCTAATGAAGTTTTTAACATTTTGCAGTATTATTTTATTAAACAATGCTTTAAAACCAGAGAAATTAAATGATAAAACAGAAGATAATTTAATACCAACATGTATGAAAAATTTAGTAAAAATGATCATTGCAAATAAGAGGCAATATTTTATGCAAATTTATAATTACTAGTAACTATAAAAATCCAACATTTGAAATCAAATTTATTGTTTTGATTCCCAATGTAAAACAAAATTGTAATACACAAACATGCACACATTTTATTTATTTATTTATTTATTATTAGCGTTTATATACCGCCCCCTCTCCCGAAAGGGACTCGGGGCAGTGTACAGTCCGTATTAAAATACAACAGATTAAAACGTAGAAATAACTATATAAATACATGTATAAGAGGAGGGTAAAATATGCCAAACTGTACAGCTAATAAATAAATCAATACAAAAGTTTAAAATATCAAGTTAAATTTAAAACAATATCCCTCTAAAAACCAGTAAGAATGTGTATGCCAGGAGGTAGACGTTAAAATTATGCCAAACCAGCCAGTCGGAACATATAGACAGTATACCAAAGGTCAGCCCCCACAGGTCAATTTTAATATCTTTTACTACCTTTTTTTCCAGGGGAAAATGTAATTGTATTAAAAATGTACAAAGCTCATGTATCAAAAAAGTAAGAAAGTGTTTAGAAGAAAGTGACAACCACTTTATACATTTAATTTAAACTATTTAAGGGGGTCTACGTTTTGGTATATACACTAAATCATTCTCTAGAAGCCAGAATTATTAGTTTCTAATTGTTTTTTATTACATTTTCCCCTTTAATTTCAGTTTAACGCTACAATATGAACCTAGAGAAAATGAACCTACAATTTAGAAAATATTTCCAGCAACTTCAGTCAGTGCAAATGCTTTGCAAAAAAGACATAAACTCCTACTGTCATTTATTTAGCTATAGGTGGCACCTATTTCTAAAATATTCTCTTCGCAGCAAAATTGTAAATCATCAGCATATAAAGAAACACATATGCAACCGTTGTGAAAACACACTAGAATATAACCAAATTTCTAACTAAAGCAAATTAGAAAAGCAGAAATGTTCAGGAACAATGTTTTGGACTTATAATTACAACCTTTAAATATACAGGAAAGAGTTCCACAAGCTTTTTAGAAGAAAAACAAAATAAAGTAGGCTTTGACATGATGACATGAGCCAGCTTTTAAAACGCCCTTTGTGAAGAATGATCATTGTGTTATTACAAAGTTATTTAAATGCACAGCTGATTTTTCAGCAGGTAGCATGGAATCAGGATAAAGACAACCTAACTCTATAAGGAAAAACAGTTTTAAGACAAACCTCTCTACAAAGTTAAAAGTTGTGCGGGAGCAATCACCAAGATTTAACACAGCTATCAAATCTTGGCTGCAAAAATGTAGTGAGTGCACAGATTGTGGCAACCGCTGGTTCCGGGCCAGAAGTCACAGGGATCCCATATGATACCCATCTGGTAGGGGTATCGCTGCTGCTTGCTCCGCCCAGTCAAAGGGAGTGGCAGGGGCCAAAGGAACGGCCGTAGTTTTGTATTTTCTAGGAAAAGATTGCTAATCCACCCCAGGTTCAACCTCACGCCCCCGCCTCATCATACATCCTCGGGCCACGGATCCTAGGAACCGACACGGTTGACAATAGCGAAAAGCGAAGGGGCTTCGTCTAAAAAAGCCCCCCTTCAACACGGCTCTGAAAGAGTGACCCCCCCCCCATCAGCACAGATCTCTGTTGTGGACATCACCCCTTCACCACTGTGCTCGTTCCGTTCTTTTCTCGAACGCGCCCTCACCTTAAACCGCCGTCAGGAACGACACGGACGCCCGCCACCGCTGCCACTCGGTCACTCCTTCGCCCGCTCGCGCTTGCCCTGCTTCGCCTCTTCCCCGCTTCAGAAGGCCAGCGCCATCATCGCCTCCCCTTTTGCCCGATACCTCTTGCTATTGGCTGCCGCAGATTTCCCGGGGCGGGGCTTTGATTCCCCTGGTTCCAAGAGCC
Organism: Natrix helvetica; assembly: GCF_964273705.1. Lineage (NCBI taxonomy): Eukaryota > Metazoa > Chordata > Lepidosauria > Squamata > Natricidae > Natrix > Natrix helvetica. The sequence goes on along the minus strand of NC_138551.1, from coordinate 41,886,740 downwards.
CAGTCGCAACCTCGAAGGAGGGCGGAGTGTGTCTGGAGTAGCACGCGGGGGTGTTCGCCCGATTATGGGAGCAGCTCAGAAAATGCGTGGCGACAAGAAACTAAGGGCGTTATCCCTAGTGGCATTCGGGACCTTGCAGGGTTGGGTGCGGCATGCATCGCTATTCATGAAGAATGTGTGAACAGAAGGCAGAAGATAGGTTTCCTCAAATTAATAAGTATGGCACCCTGCGAAGTGTGATCTTTTCAACTGCTTTTATTATAATGAAATAGAATAAGGAAAACATACTTATAAAAGTGTGTCGTTGTGTTACTCCTTTTCAAAATCCCCCCCCCTCGCCCCAGCTAATGCGATGGGAAAATAGCTGTCATGCCGGTATCTTTCCTCAGAGATGGACTTGGCATGGGCCACTAAAACAAATGATGAGAAAGTCTGCTTTTTAAAGTTCCAGCTGTGCTGAACTAGAACTCATAACATCTGCAGCTAGGTGGCCAAATACGATGAAAAATGGAAAGCATAGGTCAGCTGTATTTAATATATCGCAAGTTCCCCTTTAAGCAACAGAGTCAAATACAATATGATTGCAGGTTTAAGCTGCTTATACCTTATGGTTTCATTATTTTTCTGGCCCTTTGCTTTTCTAGTGAACCCCAACTGATGCCAAGTTTGTGCCCTAAAGAGCCAAAGCCCGGGAAATAAAGGAGGAAGGAGCCAATATATACTTGGCATGTTTCCAACCAATCTTAAGGGGAAAAATTGTAATTAGGTGGAATTTTAGAAAAAAGCTTTTATTCCAGAAAATAAAGTTTTCAAAAGCACTAAAAATAAAGCATTATGGAGCACATTTTCATTCAGTATTTATGGCATAGAAAACTATAACAATCCAATTTCATTTTGTGTGGTTGCCTGTCTCATTTCCTAGAATATGATTTAAATAGTTTTATCCTGCTGTTTTCTGTACCATAAAACACCACCCAGCAAGAAAACACAGAAAACATTAAGGAAAGTCAGGAGAATGCACCCTTATACTGCCAGCTTTCTTATTACAGAAAAGATTAGATTCCTGAGAAACTCAAGTTGGAATGAATTTTGGAAATCAAATTATCTAACACTATCCAATTCTCTGATCACTCAATGCAAGCTCTACAATGTTGGATGCTACTACATATCCCTGGTAGATAGCCATGGAGTTTTTGCTTAAATATTTCTATCCATGAGGATACAACTGTCTTTTTGAACAGTGTCTTACATTATTGAATATACACTATATTGCCAAAAGTGTTTGCTTACAACTGAATCTGATTATGTGGATGGGTGAGCGAATACTTTTGGCAATATAGTGTATCTTAAGAATTAGTAATTTTTCCCAAGTTTTCTCAAAATTTGTTTCCCTGCAATTTCTACCCAATGATGCTGATGTTGCCACATGAAGCAACACAAGAAAAACCTGCTCAATCTTTTGCATATTATCCTTTCGTTGCTGAAGATTGCTATTATTTGTTTCCTTCACTTTTTCTTCCTTGGGCAAATATATTCAGCTGTTTCAACTTTTTTCATTAGATTTAATTTCCAGCCTCCCTATGCTCCAATGTATACTACCCTATGCTTCTCCTTCCTGTAATAATTCTTGTTATAATATGCCTAAGTGCTCAATCGTTTATATCTGGGGACATAAAAGTATATCTCATTGATTGCAGGTGTAACTGGCAAATGAATGTAATTGTATGTAATAAATATGTAATATTTTAGTATGCAATAGCAAGAAAAATACTCCAGTCATTGTTAGAGCCTTTGATTATAATTGTTTTGAATAGCATGCAAGTACATTTGTGGATTTTATTTCATTTCTTATATCTTTCACTTGTAATTGTAGTTTTTTTTCTCTGGCAGATCAAAGCAATTAATGTTTAAAAGTAGAATAAAATTAAAATACAAATTAAGAAAATATTACAATTATCTAATGATTAAAAAGAGGTTCCCTCACAGATTTCTAATAAAAAAGGCTGCAATTCTTAAAGAAGCACATTGTATAACTTGAGAGAAACACAGATGGCCTTCTACATGCTGGAAAGATGATATTTGGATAGATGTTCCTTCAAAAAGACATCTTCCACTAGACTCAATAACTATATAATTTTATAATGGGAGAGGTGGCCTCCTAGGCATTCAGGAGTAAGCGATTTAGGGCTTTAAAGATCAATACCAACACCTTATTCCTAGCAAGCAAGTGACAACTAGTGCACAATCTTATCCACAAGTAATTGTTTGCCAGATACCCTGCTCATTTAAAATTTTTAGCAACCATAGAAAGTATTTTAATGCAGTGGAGGGTACGTATGTATTGTGGAAGAGATACTGCAAATAAAATGAAGCAAATTATATAATTGTTAACTTGTTTTGAAAAAAATATTATTAGCATCCAATCCAAGCCATGCAGTTATAATTCAAGGAAAAATAAAGAATTGTTTAAATGGATTTAAAGTTTAAACCAGAAAAACATCTAAATATTCATAGTTTCTTCATAACACATTGTTCCTACATAACACATTCCACATAACACATCAAATATATTGGCAATTTCAAAAGAATTTATATTACTAGAAGTACATATGATCAAACAACACATTAATTTACAGTTTAATGATGGAAGTTTCATTTTCATTGTTGAACATTAAATAAAAAATGCATTATTACTAAACAGACATCGTTCAGGTGGGTTGGGCTTCAGGTCTGAGCTCATCATCTTATTTAGCCCATGGCGCTGGGGTATTCTTCTCACTGGCAATGTGTATGGTTGGGCCATCAGTAAATGTAACAGTTCAGATGATATCTATTTGAAGTGCTTAAAAAAATCAGATTTGATTTTCTAATAAAAAATCAAATCTGATACCGAATATCAATGATATGGTGGGTCAGCTCAAAAGTTCTATTCCTACTTGAATATTTATGAAAGCTCTTAAGCTGGTCCTGAGTATAAAACAGAGTAAAGGATTTTTTAAACATTAGTCTGGACAAAATGGCCAAGTAAGAGACTCTAAAGCAATTGGGGAAAAAAATCTGCTAGCATGAGGTTGCACCCAATTACAGCCCCCATCACTGCTATAATTGAGTACATCTACCTTAATTCGTCCTTAATCACCTTAGTTATCATTTCCTTCCACTCTTCCAGAATTATAGACTAAAGAAACAGTCTTAATATAGGTAGTCCTCAACTTACGACAATTGAATTTAAAATTTGTTGCTAAGCAGGATAGTTGATAGTTTGCCTCATTTTATGACCTTTCTTGCCAGTTGTTAAAAGAATCACTGTAGTTGTTAAGTTAGTAACATGTTTGTTAAGTGATTCTGATTCCCCATTGACTTTGCTTGTCAGAAGGTTGCAGGTGATCACGTCACCTGGGGACACTGCAACCATCATAAATAAGAGCCAATTGCCACGTGCTTGAATTTTGATCACGTGACCATGGATACTGCAATAGTGATGTGTGAAAATTGATCACGTTATTTTTTTCAATGCTGTTGTAACTTCAAATCGTCACTAAATGAATTGTTAAGTCCAAAGTATGATAATTTTAGCCTGGTCTTTTGTGCCTCCACTAAGAACTGGAGGTTGATTTGTTTGATGATCATTTTTTAATTTTGTTGACTCTTCATGGTTTCCACAAAATCTCATTTTTATAGTGTTACAAAAAACTTTCCTGAATGCTTACTTATATTTGTAGGTCCAGATATATCACAGATATCTCTTCCAAGAGGTGTTCTACCACGTCCTAGCCTGTGGTATATTTTTTTACTCCTATTCCTTTACTGTTGACAGCCAACCTTATCTTGTCTTGTGTCAGAAATGCAGGAACTAGAAAGGGGGATATTGATTTAAATTTTAAAAAGATTAAAAACTTTAATGAAAACATAAATTTATAGAGATCTAGCCCAGTGCCAAGCCACATTAATAACAGGGATATTTCTGACCAGTAAGCCTTTCTATGTGCATATTGCTCCCAGGGGGATAGCTATAAAAATTTATAGCTGTTTGAATAGAGCCACATTTGCAGTAAATATCCTAGTCGTCTAGGAGAAACCCCCATTTTTCCATGTGGTCCTTAGTTCTAGCCAAACTAGTGCACAGTCTATTTAAACATTCTGATGGTTGGGAGGAATGAAAAGGAAGGTGCTGAGAAAATCAGGACGGTTACACTGGTAGGATGTGATATACCGTGGCATCAGTAATGGTGACTGAAAGGAGGAGGAAAGTAGGAAAGATGTTGAGATCAGTGGGTGCATGACCAGTGGGATATATTGTGTTTGGAGTTGCTGAAACAATTGAGAAACATATACAGGCCATTCAGAAGAAGCATCAGCAACACCATCTTTGTTTCTGAAGAAGGAGAGACTGAAGCATCCTGGCTTTGCTCCAATTGCTCCATAAAATTTACCCAGAATCACTTCAGGTTCTTTCAACTCGGGGGAACAAAAACATTTTGGATTTTATTTCTGCTGCATTGTGTCAGATCTAAAAAAAAGTTTAGAACTCACTGAACATGATGTATTTGTTTTGGACTGAAAATAAAATTCATTTCTGATTTATGCATATTGCTAATACACATTAAAGTAATATTTATTGTGTTTAAATTAACATTGTAAAAATAATTTTTAAATAGTGCAGCAAATAAAATGTGAGTTAGGATTACTGGAATCAATTTTGTAGGAAGATGGTAGACTCCCTTTTAATAGATGTATTCAAACAGAGACTAAGTACTTAGTTTTAATTTCTGTAGTTATAGTAGACAGGGAATTGGACTCTCATGTCCTTGGATTTCTTCCAATATTCTAATCAAGTAGCATAGGTAAACAAGCAGTTTATGGAAGAAGCAGAAACTGTTTACCTATATAAAATCATACATTATGCAAAAGGGTCATTTTTTTAAAAAAATTGTATTTGTTGTGTAATCACACAAATTTGACAGTCTATACTGGCTCCATTACAGGGAAAAAAAGTTATCCAGAGTTTAGACTATCAACATGTCTGAAAATAAAATGGCTTTTTGGTTGCCAAAAATGAAGTCTTTTTTTGGCTCTCTTATTCCACCACAGTATTAAAACCCCTAATTTGCACTGCTTGCAAACTGTACTTGGCCTCCTGTCCACATGAACCAATGTAACTTAGTAAACTTAAAGAGTATAGTAATCTTTTAAAATACTAAAGTTAACATTATGCGGTAAGCTTGAATGATTATTTTTGATCTCTCCAACACACACTTGCATAGAGCAGATGCTTTGATTTGCAAATCAGAGCTGCAAATAGTGTGATGTACTCACTGGCCTACTCTGACTATACTTCATTTAACTGTAGATTAATGAATGTAGAAATGGATGTTCTTGGAAGCGCATCGTGATAATATAGCATTTTCCCTCTGCCTCAATTTCATTCAGACTTCTTCAAAAACTTGAGGCATCTAAGGAGACATGATAAAAAGATGTTGTTAAGGCACCAAATGTGCCTGGCAAAAAGCTTAGCTAGACTGTCATATACTTCAGCACCAAAACAAAATAAAGCCAAATCAAATGGGAATGCTAGGACTAAGTTTGCATGTTACTTATTTTCCTTTTCTTCAGTGTTGTTCTTGTTGTGAATTATTTTAAAAATGGCTAGAGTTTACAGTAGCTTAGATGTGTGAATTCAGCCAGGGTAAATGTTCTGGTAAGATTCTTCCACTAGACTTCCTTATATATACATTTATTTATTTTTAAAATACAGTTCAATCATGTTTGGTACTATTATATCAAGAAACATAATTACAAAAATGAAATATTAGTAAGACTCAAGACACATGCCAAATAGTAATTTAAGTAATAAATACATAGCTCCAAATGAATAGATTATTAATCAACTGCTAAAACAGGTCAAAGTAAAGCCAATACATGTAGTTCTTGCTTAACACTGAAAAAGTTACTACCCTGCCCGAGCTTACAACTGTTGCAGTGTCTCTGGAGTCATGTAAATAGCTGATGGGTCACCTAAAAGGTGTGGTGTCAGGTTTGACATGTGTGTAATAGATACACCATTGCTGGTCTATATTTGAGGGGGGGGGGTGGCAAGCAATTTTGCCAATATTTTTTTAGTACAAGAACTCACCTTTGTGATCATATAAAGTAAGAAAAGTATTTCAATTAATTGACATCTATTACATTTATACCTGGCCTTGGAAATTGGTTAATATGACTGATCCAAAATCAGAGGTAGCTTTCATGACAAAGAGAGCTACAACTTGCAGTCTTCCCAATTTCTAATCTAGTACTTTCCATCATTAGTTCAGCTCCACTTCTACTCATGAGGTAACATATCCTAGCATTTTCACTTGCAGAAGAATGAAAATGATGTAAAAGGTGATAGGAATAATTAAGATCCCAGAGATGGATAGACAGAAATTACCTGAAAAAGTAGCATTTGACATTAAGACAATCGGTACTTTTATTAATAAATTTAGAGATATCTGTACTTGGGGTGTGTGTGCCGTGGCTAGTGGTTAAAGACACAGAGCTTGTAAGCTGGAAATGCTGGGCAATGAGGTGAGCTCCTTTTCCTTGCCCCAGCTTCTGCCCACATAGCTTTCGAAAGCATACAAATGCCAATAGATAAATAGGTACCACATCAATGGAAAGATCACAGTGTACCATGCACCTCAGCATGTTGTCATGCTGGCCACGACCACAGAAATGTCTTTGGATAAGGCTGTCTCCCTTGACTAAGAGACAGAGATGAGCACTGCCCCCTAGAGTCCGAAACGACTGGGCAACTTTACCTTTATCTATACTTGGGAAACTGTTCTTTTTATGCACATATCCAAGTATTGTTGAACTAAGTATTAGCCTTTAATATCATTAATGACAATATTGGAAGTTCATGTCAATGTTCTGATACCACTTAAAAGGAAGATGGGATAATAACAGTTGTGAAACAACGAGGTTCATATGGAACCAAATGTTATGTGTATCTTGCCCAACTTCTAAGAGTATGAACATTTTGGTAACACATGTCCGCAGCAAAACAACTGGTTGATATAAATATTTTTGTGTAATGGAACATATTTTAAGCTCTGTCAGCAACAGTTTTTGCAAGGAACTGTTTTTAATTAGCCACCATATCACCTACATTATTTAATATAACCACACACTTCAGGAGATTAGTACATAACAGTTTATTGGGTTTATTAATAATCTGGGCTAAAATTAAGGTACAGAAAATCAATTATAGGTTAATACTGTCTTATACAAAAAGTAGCCCTTTGAGTACCCGAGTTATAAAAATCCAGTAAAAGTGTTAAAGAATATAACAATATACAATTGTAATTATATTAGTTTGAAAGACAAAGACCATTTGTGATGCTAACCATTTTTTCATGTTCCCCAAAACTTGACAAATTCATTTTTTAATTGTAGGCTGAATATTCAAATGTAGCTTACTTCATGGAAATAGGTACAGATACTTCGTTATTCCTATATCAGGCACAGACTGGAAAACATAATTCAACCTCATGGAAATGCACTGTTAAAAAAATTTAACCTTACTTAAAAAGGTACAATTCAAATTAGTAAATTACAGCTGTTCAGGAATTAAGTTTTATCAGTATGGATTTTATAAGTGATCATAAAAGCCAAAATTCTTAAAATGTAGCACCACAAGTAAAGACTAAGTTATAGTATATAATGAAGGTCTAATTACAGCAAACAATACATGCAGATGAATAGAATATATTTAAAAATATTGGACAATTCTTTAAAGTCAGTTAATGAAAACTAATGTACAGTAGGGTTAGATTTATACTAGTTATTTGGCACACACATTCACATTTTCACAGGTTTTCAAAATACCAGGAATTTTTCTCCTTGCTATTTAATTATAATTACAGCTTCATACAAATAATATCGAAATCAGCCCAGATCTAAAACATTCTAGGTAAACAAGTGTGTTCAAATCAAGTAGCATAATTTAACCCAGTAATATACCCTATGTAGGACACAACAAGATTGTAGGTGTTACTTCTGAACAGAAGAGGTGTTGAACAATTATTGTCTTCCTAAGGGAAAAAAATACTATTTGTGAAAACTTTTCAGATTAGTATTAGTATTTTCCAAATAAATTATAAGATCAAAGTGAAATCTTTCTATGACCCCCTTTTTAAAATGAAAATTCTGGATTAATAAATGGCAGAACATTTTTACTATGTTTATATCCATTGCAGACTTAAAGAAATATAATTTGGATTTTATTTTTGAATATAGTAAATACAGACTAAATATGGACCACATCAGGTTTTTGATAATCTGTGTGTAACAACAATCAAGATGAAAATGCCATAATGATTTTTTTTTAATGCTACAAGCCTGAGGGACATTAGATTAAGTCACTCTCTTTCTAGTATTTCCAAGTACAGTATTTATGTCTGTCAGTATGTATGTACGTCATGGGTATACTGGGTCATCAGGGAGTAGCTAGTTTCTTCCATGATGGATAGTTATGATCATTCTTTGTACAAACACATGCCTCAGTACAATTTGACCTTGCTTTCTTCAAAAATTAAATAAAAATTTGAAAATCTGAAAGAATAAACCTAAAAAAGTCTGAACAAATAACTGATTTTTTCCCCTAAATTATATTACTTCTTTTAAACTCACATATGACACAAAATGCTACACACATGGAATTTACTTGAATTTACTGTATATCACTGACACATTAGTTCATAAGGTAGTTCTCGTCTTTGAACTGGCTATTTCACAATTGATTATAGTTACAATAGCATTGGAAAGTGTGCTTTTCTAGGCTTGTAAAGCACTTCCAAACATTATAAAGTGTAGCACTGCCTCCCCTTCACATGACCACATTTCAGGGTCTTGGCAGCCTATTTGCAGTTACAACCAGTTTCCAAGCGCCCTATGATCATGGGAATGCCATCTGCTATCTTTTCTGCTGGGAAACTAGCAGGGAAGTTGCAAGTGGAGGGGACAGAGGGGAGCAACTCACCCAGCCACCTGCAGTGGCTTTGTACATGCTGGTAGCTTCTATAGCTAGCTCCCTGGGTGGCTGAGTGGCTGGATTGGGAACGCGCTGAATCCTCTCAGACATCAGCAGGTTTATGTATCCCTGTGGATCCTAGGCTCCCTACCTGGTGCAACATCCCCTCACTCTGCTGAATGATCCACATGGTCACTTAACAACTGTAAATGAATGAGTCAGGATGGTAGTCATTGAGGGAAGCAGTCATGTGATGTGCCATTTAACAACTGCTTCACTCAACAACCAAGATTCCAGGCTCAATTATGGTTGTAGGTCAAGGACTACCTGTATATAAAAAGAGTAACATTGAAAATATCATCACTTATTTTCTTGTCAGTCAGTCTGAACGCAAAGGTCTCTATTCCAAAAAAAATGAACATTCCTTTAAGACTTACTTTAGTCTTTCCTATGAAAACCTTTACAATGACATTTCAAAGAAAAAGGCAATACATAATATTTATAGGGTAGGTAAGTTAAAGAGACTTTCAAACAATTATGTCAGCTGTAAAAAGAAAATCAGGAAAAATTAAGAATAAGAATTTAAATCATAAATATAATGTGGTTATAATCAATTTATATATTGAGTGCAAAAAAACACTCCCAACCCAACCCTCAGTGGCATTAGTCCATAGTATTAGATGAACAACAGGCTAGGGAAAATCTAAACATTTGTGTAGTCTGCACAGTAAAATCAGCTCAATAAAATATTAGTAAATCTTAACAAACTCACATTGCATTTAACATTTTAAAAAGACTAAAGAAACCTTATTTGTTTACAAAATAGAGATTACAACAACTATATATTTATTTGCTGAATGTTAACAGACCTTCCAAGTCACAGCAGGATAAGCAGTAACTCTCCCCACAAAATAAGCTCTGTGTCTTAAGTCTTAAATGATTCCAATTAATGAGAGTTATCTGCAATGATGAAAAGAGAATATTGACATGTTACATTGTCATGCCTACTTTTTAAAAATGAATAATTAACAGTATATTATAGTATTATACATTTAATTATGCATTTTATTTATATTAATTAATTATACATATATATTAATTAATTATACATTTAATTAGCAAGCTGGCCTGGCCTGTTAATTTTAACTTATTTTAAATGTATTGTCTTTTAAATTCGGTTTGTTTTTTGGATATGGATTTAATTTTTTTTTTTAACTTTTGGGATGTGTGTTTTTTAATGTTGTACGCCGCCCTGAGTCCTTTTGGAGAAGGGCGGCATATAAATCCAAACAAACAAACAAACAAACAATTATGTAATAATATAAAAAATATAATTAAAAGCAACAATGATAACCAAACTTTTCAATTACAAATATGGGAAGGAACAATACCTATAGATTCCTCCTACAAATTTTACTAATAAAATAATAATGGCACCATCTCCTAGACATATACTATAAAGAAAGATTAAAGCATAAAGATCACAGGGAACCACAAGAGTATATTGTTCTAATCATTTTTCCTCTCTTTTTTGTTAGCCTATTTAACTCCCACTTGTTTTTTTCAATATATTCCTAAAAAAAAGGAAATATCCCCAACTATCTATGCATAAAGATAAAGGTTCCCCTCGCACATATGTGCTAATCATTTGACTCTAGGGGGGCGGAGCTCATATCTGTTTCAAAGCTAAAGAGCCAGCGCTGTCCAATGATGTCTCTGTGGTCATGTGGCCGGCATGACTAAACCCCGAAGGCACACGGAGCAATGTTACCTTCCCACCAAAAGTGGATCCTATTTTTCTACTTGCATTTTTACGTGTTTTTGAACTGCTAGGTTGGCAGAAGCTGGGACAAGTAACAGGAGCTCACTCCGTTACGTTGCACTAGTGATTCAAACTGCTGACCTTCTGGCATCTTAACCACTGAGCCACCGCGTCCCTCTTCTATGCATACACTGTCTCAATTTCCTTTGGCCGCCATAGTAATATTCCCTTGTTACAGAATATTACTGCATAACATTCTATGATGCCCATGGCCGTGCCTGTTTTTATTACCTTTTTTGCAGTCGTCATTAACCTTACACTGTAATTATTAAGCATATATCACAATCATTAAGCGAACATGGCAGCTGTTAAATGAGTATTTTTTCAATGTTTTTTTCTTCTTCCTGGAAATGGGAAGTGAATGTTGAAAACCAACAAAAACATACAAAATCATGGTCATGTGACTGCAGGAAACTGCAAATGGCTATAAATGCAAGCCAGTTATCAAGTTCCCAAACTGTGATCATAGATCGTAAGGGAATAAGTTGAGGTGGTATGGCCTCCAGAACTGTAGTTTGGCCCCCAAAACAAGTAGTTTTGTAACTTTGGTCATTAAGTCATTGGTCATTAAGCAAGGACTACCTCTATGCTGTGTTAAATGTTGTACTTCATTACTTGCTTGATCATTTAGGGGAAAAATGAAGCCGGCCCTGCTCTCTTCTCTGTATCATTTTGTGTTTTGTTTTGGTTCTTTAAAAGTGAGGAAGGGAAGTTAAACTATGCTAGCATGGTAGCTGAGATAATACAGAAAATGGATAAAGCATTATTTAATTTTTCTTGATTTTAAAAGCCACTCCTCCCTAAAGAACAGGATATAGTACACAGTGAACAATATAAATGTATGCTGTCGAAACATTTGCAAAGTCAATTGAGAATTGGTTCTTTGGTCTATCAATATATGCATTTTTTATTTTTTAAATTTAAGCCTTATGGCAAATAGACAACTGTAGTACTTGAATGAATGAGCAAATAATTAAATAAATGAATTCCTTTTTGTTTCAGAATTAAATATTTGTCACTCTTCAAGTTATTTATCTAAGTTCAAAATCATGATAAAAAGATCAAATCTGTAATACTGTAATTTTCAAAGCAATATTTTATATATACTAGTTTTAGTATAAAAGTGTTCTTACCAAATAATTCAAACTTTGTACCCATGAGTTGCACTGCTATCTCCTTCACCTCCCTGCCTTTGCATCTGCATCTGTGCCTGCATCCTTGCAATCATTTCCTGCATGCGGCGAAGCTAAAACAACAGAATATCATTTCTACATTGGCTAGCCATTCCTCCAACGAATGGAGTGCTTTGGCAGCTTATAACAAAAACATTAAACCAAAATATCACTAATTAAAAACAAACAAACAGATTTTGTACCTTTCATCTAAAACCCGCGCCAGTCCGGCTTCTGACCCGGTCACAGCACGGAGACAGCCTTGGTCGCGTTGGTGGATGATCTCTGGAGGGCAAAGGATGGGGGTTGTTCCTCCATCCTTGTCCTATTAGACCTCTCGGCGGCCTTCGATACCATCGACCATGGTATCCTATTGCGCCGTCTGGAGGGGTTGGGGGTCGGGGGCACCGTATTACAATGGTTCCGCTCCTACCTCTCTGGCCGGACGCAATGTGTGTTGGCAGGAGAGGAGAGGTCGACCGCGAGGCCCCTTATCTATGGGGTCCCACAGGGGTCGATCCTCTCGCCTCTCCTGTTCAACATATATATGAAGCCGCTGGGCGAGATCATCCGTGGTTTTGGGGTGGGATACCATCTGTACGCTGATGACACTCAGCTGTACATTTCCACCCCAACGAGGCTGTTGAAGTGATGTCCCGGTGTCTGGAAGCCGTACGGGTCTGGATGGATGACAACAGGCTCAGGCTCAACCCCTCCAAGACAGAGTGGCTGTGGCTTCCGGCTTCCCGGTTCAACCAGCATATGCCATCGCTGGCCATCGGGGACGATCAATTAGCCCCGGTGGAAGGGGCGCGCAATTTGGGCGTCCTCCTTGATGCCCGGCTGTCTATGGAAGATCACGTGGCAGCCGTGGCGAGGGGGGCGTTCCACCAGGTTTGCCTGGTGCGCCAATTGCAGCCCCTTTTGGACCGGGAGGCCTTGCGCACAGTCACTCACGCGCTGGTGACGTCTCGCCTGGACTACTGTAACGCTCTCTACATGGGGCTCCCCTTGAGGTGCACCCGGAGACTGCAGTTGGTCCAGAATGCAGCCGCGCGGGTAATTATGGGGAGATCGAGGTTCTCCCATATAACACCCATCCTGCGCGAGCTGCACTGGCTTCCTGTGGCCTACCGGGTGCGCTTCAAGGTGCTGGTTACCACCTTCAAAGCGCTCCATGGCACAGGGCCTAGTTACCTGCGGGATCGCGTCCTGCCCCATACATCCCTGCGACCCGTCCGCTCACACAGAGAGGGACTACTCCGGGTGCCGTCCTCCAGAGAGTTCCAGAGGGCGACGCCCAGGAGTAGGGCCTTCTCTGTAGTGGGCCCCACCCTTTGGAATGACCTCCCCCCAGACATCAGGACAACAACCGACCTTCGCTCCTTCCGTATGAAGCTGAAAACCTACCTGTTTCGACTAGCTGACCTGGCATAATACTACAATCTCTCCAGCCCAGGGCATTTTTAATTGGTAATTTTAGTTTTTAAGGGTTAATTTCACTGGGGTTTTAACTTTTTTAGGTATTGTAACTTATTTATTTATTCTTACCTCCTCTGTACGCTATATAATACTTTTGTACGTCGCCCCGAGTCCCTGTGGGGAGAGGGGGCGACTAATAAGTTCAAGTAATAAATAAATAAATAAATATGGTTCTTTTGTAGTATGTGATAATGGTATCATAAGGTCAAATTCTTTCACCGCTTTTATCCCCTACTTCCCCCAACTGATGTGCAGTACAGGTAAGAAACCTATGGCTCTCCAGATATTTTTGAATTATAGATACCATCATATCCCACAGTGGAGACATTGGTTATGGATGCGGAGAACTAGAATTCAGCAACTGGGGCTGCACATTTTCCAGTTTCTGGTTCAGTTTTTACATTTTTAGTATGATGCTTAAACAGATTCTACAGAGATCAATGGATTCAATTCACATGAATTTACATAAAGGCCATCATGAAATAAGGCTTTATTTCATTATACAAATCTAAGAGATACAAACCAGATCAATTATGCTGGCAGGCAACCATAAACCATAGTTTCATGACAAAATCCAGCTATTAAGGCAGGATGGCATGACATCTAAATCCAAATAAACAGTTGCCAGTCCATATTTAGTTATTAAAAACTTACAATGAAATCTCTTTTGAACTGAAAGGCTGCAATAAACTGGTTTTAAGTCACCAGTGTCAATTAAAAATTTCATATTTTGTATACCTGAAGAATTACCAAATGATAATCAAGTGTCTTTGAAGTATACTTTTAATTATATAGTTGCATGAGATTACTTTCCTATTGCTACTATATAAATCTAATCTACATAGCATTCAGGATTTTCTGACAAATACATAAATTCAGTTTTTACTTAGAAAACAGTCATAGTAGATCATATCAAATTAGGGCTCCCTTTGAATCTGGATTGAGCCATACAGGTTTGCCTCTCTTGTCTCACTAATTATAAATCAATGAATGGCTGTAATTGTTTTAATTTTAAATATATGGCCCCTGCAAAAGAATACCATTCAGAGAATTCAGATTGAGAAGTGTTTTGTGCTAGATGCCTTTAAAGTTTTAATCTTTACTTAGAAAAGCTTACTAATAACTTTGTAATTTCTTGGCAAAATCCTGATGAGTAATAAATATTCTGTTCCTTTGGTGTAGGAATTCAGAACTGTTTATTAATATCTCGATTTGAAAATCCAAAATATAGTATATATTTTTAAAAAATAAAGTTCTTACTTCTGCTTCCTTTTCAAGCAAGATTTGATCTTTATTAACTTCTTCATCTTCAACTTTTCTACATTTAGAAGGGGGGGAAAAGAAGAAATTTAATGCAAACATATAGTTCTAGCTAAATACTGTTTTGCATCTGATAGTATTTAACTACTAATGACCAGTATTTTTAAAATGCAGATACAATGGTAGTAAGAAGGAAAGACGATTACTTGAGTAGTTATTACAATACTATATTATTTCCTAGGTGATGGGATTTACTTTTCTTTATTTATTAAATTTATATTCTGTCCATTTCATTCTACAAAGAAACCTGTCAAAGGAATGTTGGTTTACAATGAAATCTCTAGTTGAAAGATATTAGCTACACAATAGCATGGCAATGCTTAGACTAGAGCAGCGGTTCTCAAATAGTGGGGCGCACCCCCCTGGGGGGGCGCGAGGCTCCGTAAAGGGGGGCACGAAGGCTCCCTTTCCATCTGGGTGCAACGGCGGCGAAGGCGTGGGCGAGGCATAATATATCCCGCCTGGAAGTGGCAGCACTTCGGACTGTGGATTTTCATTGGAGCCGCGGGCTGGAGCTGTGCAAGAAGCCTGCTCGGGCGGGGGTGGGAGGGAGGGAAGCATGGGACCGCCCGTCTTCGCCACCGCGTAGCTCGCCTCCCCGCCAGCAGCTCCACCGCCAGCATTCCGTCTGGAAGCGGAAGCGCAACAGCCGCTGTTGGGGAAGGGACAAAGGGGCGGCGGTCGCCCGATCTTGCCACCGCCACCCCTTCGCCCCTGGTAACGGCGACTGTTGTGCTGCTGCTTCCAGCTGGGATGCTGGAGGAGCTGCTGGCAGGGAGGGAGGGAAGAAGGGGAGGAGGGAGTAAGGATAGACAAGCAAGAGGGAAGGAAAGAAAGCAGGAGGGCAGAAGGGAGGTGGAAGGAAGGAAAGAAAAGCAGACACGCCGGAGGGAAAGAGGAAAGAAGGCAAGCAGGCAGGAAGGAGGCAGAAGGAAGGAGGGAAGAATGGAACTGGAAGGGAGGCAGGGAAGGAGGGAGGGAGAAAGGAAGGATAGGAGGATAGGGAAAGAGGAAAGAAGGCAGGCAGGCAGAAGGGAGGGAGGTGCAAGGAAGGAAGGAAGCATAGATAAGCAGGAGGGAAAGAAGGCAGGCAGGCAGGAGGAAAGAGGAAGGAGGGAACTGGAAGGGAGGCAGGGAAGGAGGGAGGGAGAAAGGAAGGATAGGAGGATAGGGAAAGAGGAAAGAAGGCAGGCAGGCAGAAGGGAGGGAGGTGCAAGGAAGGAAGGAAGCATAGATAAGCAGGAGGGAAAGAAGGCAGGCAGGCAGGAGGAAAGAGGAAGGAGGGAACTGGAAGGGAGGCAGGGAAGGAGGGAGGGAGAAAGGAAGGATAGGAGGATAGGGAAAGAGGAAAGAAGGCAGGCAGGCAGAAGGGAGGGAGGTGCAAGGAAGGAAGAAAGCATAGATAAGCAGGAGGGAAAGAAGGCAGGCAGGCAGGAGGAAAGAGGAAGGAGGGAACTGGAAGGGAGGCAGGGAAGGAGGGAGGGAGAAAGGAAGGATAGGAGGATAGGGAAAGAGGAAAGAAGGCAGGCAGGCAGAAAGGAGGGAGGTGCAAGGAAGGAAGGAAGCATAGATAAGCAGGAGGGAAAGAAGGCAGGCAGGCAGGCAAGGGGAAAGAGGAAGGAGGGAACTGGAAGGGAGGCAGGAAGGAAGGGAAGGAGGAAGGGAGGGTGGAAGGAAGGATAGACAAGTAAGAGGGAAAGAGGAAAGAAAGCATGTGACTACGGTGGGAGACGAGGAAAGACCGGTGTGCTATGTTATGCAGAGGTGTACTTATAACAATTTTATAGACAAATGATACTATTTACAGTCGCGCGGGGGGGGGGCGCGCGAAATGTTTTCTTCTTCCTAGGGGGGGCATGACAGAAAATAATTGAGAAGCACTGGACTAGAGTAAATCAGTGTATGACTGCATCAAAACTGACTGGAATTGTATCTCTACTGATAGCAGAACATTCTGGTATGGGTATTAAAGCTAGCAACCTTTAAGAGTCATCTGTGATGAACATGTGAAGAAAGCAACTTGGAAAGAAAGAGGAGTAGATAGGAGTAGTAGTAGATCATGTATTCATCAATGAAACATTACAAAGCCGAGTGTTTCTAATACTAAGCGAAAGAGTAAGAATGTTGTTGTTGTAAATGAGGGTGGATCGATTTTGGGAAATAGAATTGAGGAATACATGCATAAAGTATGGAAGTAATGTAGGCTCAATAATTAATGAAAGGGTTATTACACTGTAAGTCATAAAATAAAATAATATTATTTAAATTATGAAAACAGAAATTAATGTATGTGTAAAAAATGAAACAAAAGAAATTCAAATATAAGTAGAATGATTACAGGAACCAAAAGTTCAAAACCTATATGAAAAAATATTATGAGATAGCAGCTGCATGAAACAGAATGAAAACTCTTGCAAAATGCCATAGAATGAAAACAAAAAAGGATAATTGGTAGAACAACAAAATGAAAGCATATAAAAACTGAATACATGAAAAAAGTTAAAGATGAAAAATCCTGTGTAATGTATACACAAAGAAAAAGAGTTGCAAAAAACATAGTAAATGAGAACAAGGAACAGTTAAAAGTGGAACAGAAAACGCAGTGATTTTAATCAAAATAAAATAGTATTTTGAGAAGTGGGGAAAGGGCTAACAAAGAATCTCAAACAGAATGAACAACAACAACAACAATAATAATAACAACAACAACAACAACAACAGAATGCTGGAAGAACATTTTAGAATGTTTGGGGAATGAGATGTTAAAGTGGAATTAAAAAAATACTTTGAAACTTAGAATGTTAAGAAAATTGGTGAAAAGAGAAGTCATTAATACAATGAGAACACTGAAAAATATCATGGCTGGAGGTTTAAATGGCATAACTGGAGAAACATTAAAATATGGATGAAGTTTGCATACAACATGTTTAATGTGTGTGAAGTTAGCACCTGTTCCTAATAACTGAAAGAATGCTGTTACTCTTTACAGAAAAAAATATAATAAGAGTAATACGCCCAAATACATTAATTGTTAGGTATGCTTGGAGAGTATTTGACATATATTCAAAATGGTAGCAATCAAAACATGACAAGAAAACCTGAAATATAATAGAACCATAGACCATTTAGTAAGAGATACTTACCTGCCACCCTTTTTAAGTCTTTCAGAACGAAAGTTCTCATAGTGAAGATCTTGAGTCACTTCTTGAAGATCCTGCATATGAGTGCTGGAATGAGAAAAAAACTTTGGTATAATAATTTAATACAGCTCAACTAATTTTATTTTAATCCTCAAATAAAAAATTATGCATTAGAAGCAATGAAAGTGAAAACAGGATATAAAATTTGACTAACCCAAAGGGGTTAAACATGCTCTGAAATGCATACATCCTACATTGTAAGAATGTTATTTCTCCACAAATAGATGCATGTTGGAAATATGAACACCATGAAAGGACATTTTATCACAAGTAATGGACATGTAAAAAAACTTGTGTGGGAGATAAAAATAAGGTGAACAATGACCAAAGTACAGGGGTAAATGCAGTTTACTTACATCAGCATGGTTCTTAGTTTTAAGAAGTCATTATGTTCTGGATTTTCCACTTCAACAACACCCCAGGGATAAAGACGACCTCTTACTTTTTTACCCTTAGCTTCAATTAATTGATTGGATCCCACAACACAAAACGGAATGCTGGTCTGGAATTGAAGAGAAAAATACTCTTAAAATCTCACTCTGCTTTGCAATTATAAGTTTGATAACAATCAACACTAATTTAAATTTCTGAAAAGAAAGTCAACTATTTATTAAAAACACAAGACATGCCACTGACTAGAAATTCCTTATGGACTTTTTGCATAAAACAGCAAAAATGCATTTATGATTTTTAGGTTTGGTGATTAGACAAATTAGATTATAGACAGAAGATTTATGTTGTAGCCATAGAGTAAGAGGTAAATTTATAACTGCACTTACAACTGCTGTAAAGAAGATCAGAAGCTACTTCTTTGTATCTTTTTTCTCTTCTATTTTCTTTACTTTTTTATAGTTTTCATTTTCATTTCTTTTTCTTACATTAGTTTTTATCTTCCTTTTTAAATACATTTCAATAAGATACATAACCTCTTGTATCTCACCATTCTCCAGTTAAAAATTTCTTGCCTAAACTTACTGCTTTCATCCTTTCTTCACAATGATTTCTGATAAAACTTCTGCTGGTTATATTCATTATCTTCTGTTACTGTCATCTAACTGTAATGCTTCTGTTAAGTTTCTGGTATTGCCCTCTTCCATTCCTTTTCTATACTTTTAATTGCTACAATTTATATTGTCAAAAATGAAACACTCTTGTTTTCACTTGAACCTTGGCCGTGTATCTCTCCATGTGTGGCCTTCAGTGCTAATTCCTGCTCCATACTGTCATTCTGAATGCATAATATTTAAAAAATTGTAATCAAATTTGCATGACAAAGCATTTTCCAATCCAGAGATCAAAATTCCTTTTGGTGTGAAGAATTATCTTCCTTCTGAGATTAGAAACAGATTAAAGAAACTAGCTTTGATAAGCAAAAATAATAAATTATAGAAATTAAATAAGATGACAGGATAAACAATTTCTGACTTAACAAGTTGTCCTTACTTTCAAAAGTCTGGTCTGTTCTTTAAAATCTTCATCTTCATCTGATTCCGCATCGGGCAAGTGATAAATCTTGATACTATGTTCTTCAATTTCATCCAAAATCTGATACCAAAGGAAAGTAAGATATAAATAAAACATGGGCTGAGATTCAACATCTGCAAAATCAACAGGGATTCTTTGCTTGCTTTTTATATATCCCCCCCCCCCTAAATACCTAAACAGCTTCTGAAGGCCAGGAAATCATACTCCTAGAATTACACATTGTACAAAGTGCTGCAGTTTGAGAAGCCAGCAATTATTCCCCTTCAAAAATTAAAGCTATACACACTACCTAAACGTTCAGTGTTCATTAGATTCTTACCAAAGGCCTATTATGCACAATATATAAGAATCATGTTTTTCTTTATGCTATGCTTAAATTAAAGAGAAAAAACTCACCCTTTTCTTCAGTCTTTCCCGCTCTTTCAGTGTAAGGGTATCAGCTTTTGCAATCACAGGCACAATATTCACTTTGTTGTGTATAGCTTTCATGAACTCAACATCCAAAGGCTTGAGACTAAAAATACAGATTATTACTTTCTAACATTTAGATTCCTATTCTTTTACAAACTAAAAATCAACAGAAGCAGTTAACATAGAAACTTAAACATTTCTAAAAAATTCAGATTCTTCGATCAAATTACTGCTTTGTTTATATCAATATGCATTATTATTGTAAAACATCTCATTTTTTTAAAAAAATGTAACACTATAAAATAGAGAAGTTGTGATCTTGGCTATTGAGTATACCATGTCACATAGGCATCTCCTGCAAAACTATGGGTGGCAACAAATAGTTTTGCCATACTCTGTCCAATATGCCACAAATACAACCAAAGCTCAGTTTTATACCAAACAAACTCAAACTACTTGATGCAAATTTTAGGTTTTTAAGCTAAAGACAACTTGCAAGTAGATACATTATTACCTATAAACCCTCCTCCCAGCTAGGAGATACATATTGTGTATACACATTCACACATGAAAAACGTATAAAGTTATGTATGGGCATTGAAGAAGGATGATTTGTAAAGGTGGAAAGAGAGAGAGAAGTATAGTAAAGGGTTTCATGTAAAGTAGATTTAGCTATATTCCCTTTTGATTTCATGCTTTAATTTCCTTTGACTTTCTATTTTTAATCCTTTTCTACACTAACATCACTTTTCCTAAAACAGAATAGCATAATAGGTATGTTTATATGTACTTTTTATAAACAAACCATTTTAGAATTGTAGAACTTAAATTGCTCAAAATATATATATTCTGGTATGTTTGCATTGATCCCTTATAAACTGCCTTTTTGGAATTGAATCCAAAGCACTGTCATAGTACTTACCCATGACCAAATGGTGAGATGAAATAGAAGCAGCAATGAACTCGGTTATCCACAATATGCCGTCTATTCAAGCCACTCTCATCATGAAGATAACGTTCAAACTGCTCATCAATATAGGAAATAATGGTCCTGAAACTATTAAAACAAATACGAAATATGATTGTTTAAATGTTCATGATCAGAGATGCTTTATAATTGTTGTTTAAACCTAAGGAAATAATAATGTTTATTATTTATTATTTATTAAATTTGTTAGCCGCTCCCTCTCCACAAAGGGACTCGGGGCGGCGTTTAAAAATAACAATTCCATAAACGAACTGAATAATTGTCAAAAGAAATGAATTGACAGGCATAAATCCCCTTCATGTTATACGCATAATACAGAAAGAAATAAGAAGGCATTAAAAATGTTTTATAATAATACAAATTCTAACACAAGACTTTCTGCTATTTTCTATAGAGTTTTGGTTGTTAACTGTTCATCCATGAATGGCATTGTTCTTATTCTACATATATCCCATTAATCTAGAGGCTTTACATAAAAACATATGAAATATGTAATTAAATTTAGCAATTCTTAATATTAAAGCTAAGAATTATAAACAATACAACTGTTTATATTATTATATTCTGTTTAAATAATTTAACAAATCCACTGAATACATACCAATCCCGACAATTAATAGCATCACCATATCCTGGTGTATCTACTACAGTCAGACGGAGCTTTACACCTCTTTCCTCAATTTCAACTGTTGAGGCCTCAATCTGTACTGTTCTTTCTATTTTTTCTAGGAAAGGAACAAAATGGATTTCAGAAGATTACTGACATTTAGCCTTTATGACAGTATCAGGAATTAACAATTATTCTCAGTAGGTAGCTGATTAAGGATATACCTCATAGACAAATCAATTCTGATGTTGCAACCCAATATATATTTTCAATTATGAATTATGTCATAGAATTATAAAGCTGAAATGTTCCAAGGCAATCTAATTCAAATATATGGATATTACTCCACATTTGACAAACTTATCTGATTTAAGACAGGAGCATGGTTTGAGATGAATGATTTTCTAATAATCCAATACATGTAAATGATTAAAGGAAAAACATCCTACAACTGAAACAGCAAAAAGATCAAGACTTGTGCTTCAAGAATATATTTCACCAAAAATATTGCAATATACTTCTATACTTTAAAGAATCATAAACACTTTATTTGAAGAAAGATGTTTTACCTTGAATATATTTGTAATTGTATAGAGAAAATTATGTATATATTAAAAATGGACAAACAATGTCTAAAAACTTCACTTTTTTCCATTAGAATCCATTTAATTTTTATATTGCAATGTTAAAATTCAAAAGACTGTATGAAAGGACAACGTTAATCTTACCAGCTGCTCCTGGGATTATCCTTTCTGGGTAGAGATCTGTTAAGAACAAGCTGTTTATTAGAGTAGATTTTCCCAATCCAGATTCACCTGTTAAACAATAAAAAATACAGTTAGAAACAAGCTTACTCATAAATAATTACCATAACTATTTAAATGGACTATTATTATTATTCACTGAAATTCTACATTGAAGCCCATATTTAGTGTTCAGATTTAGGAATTTCAAAACTAAATACCTTTTTGATTATAGATCTAAATTTCTGAATTATCAATTATAGACCATATGATGTGTTCTTTGAAAAATTTATCATTCTGAAATATTGATGCATCAATTAAACAGAATAATATGCTGCAATCACTTTTTACTTTTAAAGTTAGAGTACATTTTATTACAACAATTGAACTGGCATCTTGAAAGGTAACAGAGCATATGTCAATTTAAAAAATAGTAATAGTCTTACCAACTACCATAAGGGTAAATTCGAAGCCTTTTTTCACAGACTTCCGATGAACCTGGTTTGGAAGGTTTGCAAATCCAACATAACCAGGGGTTTCTGGATTTGCAAACTTTTCAGCAGGCTGTTGCTGAAAAGAAAAATAGAATACTTAAATAAAATTGTATAATTATTTTTGTAAAATTATTGAGGAAATGGTTAAAGTTACAGATTCACTAAATTTAGTCATTTGGTGTTATTTGAAAATATAGTTCAATAATTGGTTTAGAATTAGTAATTAATAACAAGCTATTGGAAGGAATGTTTAAAGTTACAGGGGGTTGGACTAGAAGACCTCCAATGTCCCTTCCAACTCACTATTCTATTTTGGCTTTGCACAACCATTATCGACCCAAATCTCATGTTCCATTTATTTTACATTGTTTTCTGAAAATAGAACATATTGTGAATCATGTCCTAGGAAATATTTAAGAAACAGAAACATGATTTTAGATTCTGATTAACTTGGTAAAAGTACATTAGTCTTGACATTTCTGAAATTAGTCTATTTTTATTGCACAATATAAACAAATTATATCTTAAATTCAGGGATACACAAAGTACTGAATTTATTATCTTTAAGAAAAATGAGCTTTTTTTAGGAGAAGAGCAGTTGGAACTAGAGGCTACAGTTAAATGCATCATCAGTTTACAGACCTTGAGTTGCCACAAGAGATCCAAATCCAGCCCCCTTGAATTCTGTTAGCTCTTATCTAGCACCAATTTAGTGCTGACCATGAATTGATCAGATTCTTTTATATAGGCATAAACAATAAATCTTTGTGAGCTGAGATCAAGCAAGGGTCCTGATCCTTTTTGCCGGATACTCTTAAAATTAATCGTCTGGCTTAACTGCTTGAATGCAGATTCAATGTAAAAAGTATTTTAATTGGAATTGTATCAAAAATATCAATGCAAAAATGTGAGGATTTAAAAATACAATTCACATGCTGTAAAACAGCGATAGCAAACCTTTTTTGGCTCGCATGCCAAAAGTGGGGGGAGTGCAGGGGGGGTCATACGTGGGCATGCCACACCCATAATGCAATGCGCGACGCGTGCATGTGCGAATGACCAGCCTCCCCATTTTTTGCATGCTTTTTTTGCCCTCCCCAGGCTCCAGAGGCTTTATAGAAACCTGTGGAGGGTGAAAACACCCCCTCCGCACACTGGAGGCCCTCTGGAGGCTTCAGGAGCTTTCCTGAAGGCTCACGGAGGGCAAAAAAATGACCCTATGAGCAAACCGGAAATCACTTCCGGTTTGTCTGTAGGGCCGTTTTTAGTCCTCTGGAGCCTTCAGGGACCTTCAGGAAGCTTTGGGAGGCTGTTTTCCCCCTTCCCAGGCTCCTATAAAGCCTCTGGAGCCTGGGAAGGGTGAAAAATGGCCTCCCCCCCCCCCAAAAAAAGGCTGAAGTCAGCTGATCAGCACGTGCATGCACGCTGGCCAGCTGACAGGGCAACGCCTTGTGTGCCCTAACAAATGGCTCCGCGTGCCACCTGCTTGTCATAGGTTCGCTATCCCAGCTCTAAAATAATGAAATTATAGAATATAAACTACAATTTATGCATACAAATTGTCTATTATATGTAGAAATCAACAAATATTAACAAAGGCATTCCTTACCTTAGACATGTTTCTGTAGATTCGCACAAACTAAAAAAAGCCCAAAGCAATATATTATTTGTTAGAAAAGATCCTATTGTATGTCTTATGATCATCTTAGGTTTGTACAGCAAAGATACATACATAGATATACTTATATGGAAATAAAATTAGTGAACTCTAAGATAATCATTTATTGGTAAACAAGTAAAATATACAAATTAGATTATTCTAGCCTGAAAAAAACCCTGATTTTAAATCTATAACCAGAACTGCAGAAGCTGTGAACTGAGGCTGGGATACTTCTCAGCAAATCTAAAATTATTTTACTAAAATCTGCAGGAAGTTCAAGAAAACTGAAGCAGAATAATATTTCAGGTAACATCATTCTGGAAAAAAAGAAAATAAAGCATAGCAGAATTTGTCTTATTATTTCTTTCTGTGTGGTATAAATTTATTTCTCTGTAAAAATTAAGATATTATTTTATTATGTATTTATTTTAGACTTGAAGCATATCTACATGAGGTTATTCTTTCTTTAAAATCCTATAATCTCTCTGTGTCTCTCCTTAGCGGTAATGCTCAATTTGTAATTCACCTGTGACATCTTGTGACCTGCTGGTAGCATTACATTTTCTTTTCTATTTATTTTTTAAGTCGAGCTACAGATCTTTTCTAAACAGCTCTATATTTATTAATGAAGGCAAATATGCATGCCTCATGATAATGTTGCAGAATCCAATCTGGGGCTGTTTCCTGGAGCAGAGGTCTTCCGAGCATTTGGACCCATGCGGTAGCCCATCTCCAAGGAACCTCTCTCTAGCAGTTCCCAGAGAGAAGTTCCTTGAAGATGGGCTCCAACACAAGTCCGAAAGCTTGGACTAAAGCTGGCCCCGGGAACTGCCTCTGGTTGGATCCTGCAGCTCTGTACTTTAACACTTTTTCCTACAGAAAGACTGCAGTTTGAATATTTAAAAGAAAAATACTTTTTGTGTTTTACATAAAGCTTAATTTTAACTTGTAAGGTTGGTCTATCTCCCATGAATGTTCTGGTGACTTGATCAATAAGTTGCATTAATTGTTCTTATTATTTTTTACTTTTAATCACCAGAATGGCAGCACAGAGCCTCATTTCTCTCACAATGAAGGCTAGGTGAAGAATGCCAGGTGATACATCCGCATGATGGTAGCAGCAACTTACAGGGCTAGAATATGAAGACCAAAAAATATTCGAATGTAAGAAAAGTAAGTAAAGAATATGTATCTCTTGCATGGCTATCAAAATATGACAAAGGATGCAAGAGAACTGAATGAAGTTGGCCTGATTTCATAGAGTAGAGTAATGAAGACAGCATGAAAGTGAAGATATATGTTTAATTATGAATGAAAGAACTATGTATTGGTGTCACCTAGGTTTTTCTGGGTGTGTATTTATCCAGGGTTCCAATGGTAATATTTGCAGAACCACAGCTGATTTTTATTTTATATTATACAGGGGAAATAAATTGTTACATAACAAAAATGGATGTGGGGCAGGGGGAATGAAATGAAAGAGTACAGAAAAATGACTGAGCCATTCTGTGATCAAAGAGAGAATGAGAATTGTGACTAAGTATCTACACAGAGGAATATATTTTGAATACATAAGTCTATTCATGTCTACATACAGCAAAGAAATTGGTACTATTTAAAACCAATACTGACATGATGTTTTTATAATGAAAAATTCTCAACAGGCTATTTCTTTTGTAGGGTCAAGAGAGAACCTTGAGGAAAAATGTATGTGGGGAAAAAGTTAAGAGTACAAACAAAACAATAGCAAAAGACAGTATTAAGTAATCTACTAAAAACTAGAAGGGAGATTGATCACCTAGTAGAATGAATGGAAAAATTATATATGAACCTGCCTGAAGCAGAATTACTATATATTGCAAAGTGTTACAGAAACAAATGGAATTAAATTGATGGGAAATATTACAAATTATGTTGGGTATGATGATGAAGGCTCTGGATGAGAAAAATATAATGATTGCTAGAAAAAAATATATATTGTTCATAATGTATTTATAGAGGGGAAAGGTTAATTTCAAAGAATGAGTTAAGGACAGCCAAAACAGGACTACAAAAGGCATAGCAAATGCAGATCCATTTTGATAGAAATAGAACCCAAATGTTACAGTAAATGTTAGATTTTATTATATAGAATAGTTATATAGCTAATTTTAAAAAATATATATTACATGTCTGTTCTTTAAACTGCACACCAAGAACAAAGAACAAAAAGGATGTCAGTAATTAAGTATATATCCTTAAATGGCAAATCCACCATTACTAATAGTTCAAAACAAAAGTACTTAATTTTACTCCCTCAATTTTCTTATTAAGATATGACATGTCTTGAAAATCAGCTTGAATACAATCAGTCATTCCAGATTTCTTTACAAAGAGAGAGCCAGAAAAAAAAATCATCTGACAAAGGGTTCCTATACAACAGAATGGACAAAGGAAGCCTTTGAGAGGTAATTTTCTTCCTTAAAAAATCTGGAATGCAGGAAACAACATAGTCCAGTGCCATATATAAAAACTATACTCTGCTACAGAGGATTTTTCTGAAGTGCCAGGATACTCTACACAAAAAGAATAAATGGGGAACAGAGGAAATACTGACATTATTATTATTATTATTATTATTATTATTATTATTATTATTATTATTAATTATATGATTGTATCACAGTGGCCAGTTGTTTCGCCGGATTTGGCATTGATTACTAGTCGGGCCCCACCCAGGGGCCTAGGACGTCGTAACATATTTTCATAATATACGTGCAGATCCAAGCGGTGCAGCTTTTTGCATTTGACTGATTATTATTATTATTATTATTATTATTATTATTAACAACTTTATTCATTAAACATGAAACTCAGTCAACTGAACATTCAAAAATGCATCACAAATACCACTGACTGGTGCTAATGGTTGATACGGGTTGCTGCCAGCATCCTAGGTATCAACCAAATACTTTCTTAAAATATATTCCTAGTACAGTTTTTTGCAGATCCACTGGTGTTATTGCAGGAAGCTGCAATTTGTTGATGTATCTTATAAAATTCTTGGACATGGTGCCAAGTGCCCCAACGACAATGGTAGTGCCCCAACGACACTGTTACATGTTTCATCCATAGCCATGTAGTTTCGATGGCCAGGTCGCGATATTTAAGTAATAATAATATCAATAATAATAATTTCAACAACAACAATAATAATATACTTTATTCATTAAACATGAAACTCAGCCAACTGAACATTCAAAAATGCATTACAAATACCAGTGACTGGTGCTAATGGTTGATACGATTTGCTGCCAGCGTCCTAGGTATCAACCAAGTACCTTCTTAAAATATAAGATGTTCCGAGTAGCACCGTTTTTTGCAGTTCCGCTGGTGTTATTGCAGGAAGCTGCAATTTGTTGATGTATCTTGTAAAATTATTATTATTATTATTTATTCATTAAACATGAAATTCAGCCAACTGAACATTCAAAAATGCATTACAAATACCATTGACTGGTGCTAATGGTTGATAGTTTGCTGCCAGTGTCCTAGGTATCAACCAAGTACATTGTTGTTATTATTATTATCATCATCATTATTATTATTATCATCATTATTATTATTATCATCATCATCATTGGAAAATAATTTTGCATGATCTGTAGGAATCACATTGATGTTTTCAAATGCTGGAAAAGAAAAATGCCCTAAGTTGTAAAATAAATATAAGCAAGATTTCTTCGCTTAGGAATGACCTAGGAAAACATCAACATCTCCGATGTAAGAAAGAGAACCGTATCTTTCTTCTCCTAGAGGTCGACTCCCCAACATGTCAAACCGGGAATGTCACTTAAACCGAGCAATTTCTGCTTCCCCTTCTCCTCACGCGTTTTAAAGTCTTTGCCTCTTTTCCACTTCTAACGGACTCTTGCATCCAGGTGATTTTTAGATGCATGAAATCCAAACTATCATGACTGTGGCGGGGTGTGTGTGAGGAGAACAATAGATTAAAATCCGATTCATCGGAATCCTTTAACATTTCTTAAGACGGGGTGGGAGGGTCCTTTAGCCCGGCACCCGAGAAATAGTTTTTTTCTTTCAACACCCAGCCTCTTTCTTCAACACACTTTGTTGGGAGTCCAAGATGGAGCGGAGTATGGAGTATGTTCAAATCGTCCCCACTTTTTCCTATTATATATATATATACATTTTTAGAGGCGGGATCCGTTTCCTAATCGTCTCCTGAAAACTGCGGAATGCACTGCTGACTCGCTAACCCTCTTGAATGAAATAACGCGTGTTACACCACAGCCTCCCCCCCCCATTTTCCTCACCCTCCCTTCCCTCCGCTCCCTTTTCCTTTATTGCACACCCAGGTGAGGCAAGAAGGGCGGCTTCAGAGAATGGGGAAAGGGGGGGGTGCAAAGTAGGCAGTGGGACGGGCAGATCATCCCGCCGAAAGAAGGCGTTTCCTTAGAAAAAGCAGGAACGGTCCCCGCTCCCCGTTTCTCTCAGAATAAAAAAAACTGCGGCCACCGTCACCACCGTATATCGCTGCAAGTTACCCAGTTCAAGAGGTACCGCACAGCAGGAGGTGCCGCACCTGGGAGCCGCCCCAAAGTCGATCCTAAGTCGCCGCTGCCGCCGCAATCTCCGGACCCGCCCAAACGCTTCACAGGGTCCCGCAACGCATGCGCATGCTTGCCTCTCTTCACAAACGCATCTCCACTTAGCTCACGAGGCAAAAACCATTTCTCCTCCCCCCGCACTTTGAAAAACCTTCACGGCTTCGCGCGCGACAAAAAAACGTCAAGGCTGCTGGTAACAAAAGCGCGTGCGCTACCCTCCTGCCAACACGTCACCTCTTCCGGTTGCTATAGTGATTTGAAAAAAGGCAACGATGGAGGAGGAGCTTCCTCCTGATATTAGCGGGTGACGGATAGCTTCTTTCCTTCACCAAGATGGCGGCAAGCTCTTCCTATTCGGCTTAGGAGTGTTGCGAGTCCATGCGAGGTAGGTTTGTATGCTTTTTTCACATTCTGAGCACAATGAAAGAAAGAAATTGGCAAGAGGCTGACGGAGGAATTGTTATGTAGACACCGCTTCTTTAAAAGATTGTTGTAAGGTCGAATTAGTGAATAGGCCTTCAAATGCGGGAACTCTTAGGTAGTCCTCAATTGTAACTCTATGGTGTCTTTAATTTCAATTGGTTTCTGAGGGACACGTGATGTCTCTCGCGGTATTCTCATTCTGCACAGTGGAAAGGTTCAGGCAAATGTATTATTAGAGGCATTTCTTGAAAAATACGAATCCTACCAATTTTGCCTTTGAATGTAATTCACCCCAAAATGCGGACTTGACGAAGAATGTTGACCTTGCCTTTAGCAGTCGTGTAGAAACAAATCGACCTTGTAACTTTCTTACATATAATGCTCGGATGCAAAGGAAGAAACGCCCCGATACCTTTACAGTCGACATAAAAGGAGGCACTGTAGCTTTTTTTCACTGCAGCATATCACCTAGCAAAATACAGGTTTTGAACATACTAATTGGCCAGCTGTTATGGACACATAATTTTTCTCCAACTAATCTATCGTTGGAGACTTCTAAAGCAGAGAAATTAGCATTTGTTTGTACTAATTTTAAAATGTGTGTACCTCTATATGGTGTTAAAAGATAATCTTAGTTTTGTGCTGTTGAAATTAATGACAAAACTTAGTGTTCTATATGAAATTATACTCCCACTAGAATGAGCCAATTCATTATTGCTTCCTGATACATGTGCATTTATTGCTATAATTATTGAATGTTCAATACAGGCAGTCCTCAACTTATCACTATTGGGACCAGAATATCCCTTGCTAATCAAGGCAGTTAATTGAGTCATACCCAATTTTGCATCCTTTTTTTTGCACCAGTTGTTAAACAAATCACAAAGTTCTTAAGTGAATCATGTGGTCATTAATTGAATCTGGCTTCCCTCATTGACTTTACTTGTTGGAAGCCAGCTTTGTAGGTTGCAAATGGGATCACATGACCCTACGAAGCTGCAACCATCCTAAATATGTGCCAGTTGCCAAATGTTAAAATTTTGATCATGTTATTTGGGGATGCCTTGACTGCTTGTATTTGTGAGGACTGGTTTTAAGCCACTTTTTCAGTGCCATTGTAACTTGGTCACTGAATGGTTGTAAGATGAGGACTATCTGTACAAACAATACATTTTATTTATAATTTAGACTTATAAGGCAGGGTGGTGCATGGATTAAAAAAGTTAAATGGGGAGAACAGCCATTTCTTTACTCAGATAACTTGGCTGTAGAGCTATATATATGAATAACTAGCAAATTAGATATGCAAATTATTAAAAGTAATAAATAATACTAGTGAGAAAATATTTTAATCAGAGTTTCATGTTTGAAAAAGTTATTTTCTATTCAAAATCAGTTGTTTTAATTCTATTGATAAGGTTTCAAGCTTAAACTGGTGCCAGCCTCTAAAATGGCTCAAAGAGCCAGTTTCACATATGGAGCAATTTTTTAGAATTTTCTAATTCTAAAGCATATGATTGAATTTAATATTTAAACCAGGAGTTTATGAGTTCTGGTCCCGCCTTGGGCACAAAGCCACCTGAGTGATCTTTCAGACAGTCATTCTTAGCCCTAGGAAGGACCCAATGGCAAGCCACTTGCAATGGCAAACAAAAAAAAAAGTTGCCAAGAAAACTGCAGGGATTTGTCCAAGCAATTACCAGGAGTCAACACTGAATAGAAGGCACAAAAAATGCTAAACCATGTACACGAAAAACAATTATATTGAATTATACCTTGGGATAATAGTAAAAAAAAATATTTGAGAAAGTTATAGTTCTGCTTTGCTGTCTTACTGTGGCAATGACTCTGATCTTGAGAAGAAGTGAAGCAAGCTGGGAGCATATGTAAAGAGTACATACGGCCAGCAGGGTCACCCAGGGTAATGAAGGTAATCTCAGCTGTCCAGCTAAAGCAAGCAAGCTTCTATATTGGGCAGGAGTGATACAGGAAAATGCTGGAGGTGGATATTCACTTTAGTGATATTGGCAAAGGCATCATTTCATACCGCGTAGAAGTCACTGGTAAACCTCTTCTGTTCTTTATACACACATACACACACAAACATGGATAGACAATATAAAATTATTGACAATATAGAACTGTATGATTGGCCCTTCAGGTCTGATAGCATTGAATATGCTACTAGGAGGAATTAAGGAGCTTTTAATATACCAGTGGTAATTATTATACAGCTAGACTAAAGCTTCAAGAGATATGATTGCAAGAAAAGAAAATTCAAAGCTGCTAAAGCAGAATTTGGAATGTGGACTATGAAGCTGAATGTGAGAATGGTCAATACAGTGAAAGATGAAAAAAAGCATCTATACTTTGACATCTCCAGCATCAGTGAATGGGCTGGAAATTGATGCTTTTGATCAAAAGATCATAATGTTTATCATTTAGACACAAACTAGAAAAAACAAGGAACAATGTTGATAAAGTTCATGCTGCATCTTCTGATGTAACAAAAAGGAGCTTGGTTAGCTTTATCCTCAAGTTCAAGCAAGCAAGGAAGATGTGCCGTTTGTGGGTGGAAACTGGAGTACCAACTTTAGAAATATTGAGGAGAAAATTGTAGTTAGACTATATGATTTAGGAAACTAAAACGATTGAGGAGAATTACTTAAAGCTCAGTTATAACCGCAAAGACATGGCTATGAAAGGAAACTGGATGTTGGAACAAATGACAGAATTTGCCGAGAAGAGAAATCAAAGCCAAGAATGACAAATATCTTAGAACAGAAAATATCAGCAAACTGTTAAAAGAGACAAAGAAGGAATATTGCAACAACATATTTAAAGACACTAAGGATCAAAGTGATCAAAGCAGCCAAATAAAATCTCAATACTTAGAAGATGATTCCAACTTTCCATTGGTGTGCTAAAGGTTACCAATGGACAGAGTAAATGATTCAAAGAAGATCACAGGTGAAAGTATACTGAAATTCTGTACAGTAGAAAAGACAAAATTAAGACAATTTAGAATATATCCCATATTTACAAGAAACTAGTACTAGAAGTGAAGTTAGGTCTGCAGTCTGGTTATTTCAAAATTAGAAGGCTACAGGAATTGTCAAATATGTAAAGAAAATGCAATGGATGAAAGAATCTGTAAAGGTTCTAACCCAAGTAGACCAGCAAATCTGGAAAATGACAGTGACCAATGGATTGGGAGAGGTTCAGATAAATACCAATATCAAAAAAGAGAAAAAAGGGGGGACAATGTGCAGATTATTATACAGCATTCTTAATTTGACATGTTAGCACAATTGGGCATAAAGTTACAATGCTAATTAGAGCTCTTCATAGAAAGGGAAATGCTTGATATTGAGGCTGGCTTTAGAAAAGGCCGAGGAACATGAGACATTGCTGATGCTTGCTAGATGATTGAGAAAGCAAACAACAAAAAGAAGTCAATGTGTACTTCATTAATTATAAAAAGGTGTTCAAAATGTGCTTAGAAAAATGGGAACCCCAGAGCATCTCATTGTCCTCAGACAAAATCTATGCACATGTCAAGAAGCCACAATCCAAATGGCACATGATCAAATAGAGTAGCTCTAGCTCAAGAAAAAAAAATTAATCTGAATGTAGTTTACTTAGACATATTATTATTCTTGAAACACATGTGAAGACCTAGCTTTGCATAAGGCTCTAAGACTGAGAGATGAAAGAAAAGAGAAGACAACAGGTAGCAAGGTGGATAGATGAGTGATGAGTACATTATTGGAAAAGCTGAAGACAGATCATCATGGAGAATATCTAAATTATATGATTGCTAATAGGTGACAACAACTTGAAGACACTTAATCAGATCAATTTTGTTTTTAAAATTCTTTCTTTTTGAGGATTTTTATTTAATCTCAACATAGTCTTCCTTTTCTTCTTAGCTCCGTCACTCTTAATATATATTTTTGTAATTCAATCCTCATTCTCTGAATTATAAAATGGCCTCAAAATACTTCATTTGTTCTAAATGAATGTGATAAATATAAATAAATATTCTAAATGAATATTTATTTTTCTATCGATTCATTGATCACCCCTCTGTTTTTATTATTAAAAAGAAAAAAAGGGAATCCATGCTTCTATCATGATTGTCAAAGGGATTACACAGTTGTTTTCTAATTGTGCCTAATTCTTTTTACTTAATACCGGTAACATTTCATAGGGATATAAAAATATAGACTTGTTGTCTACCAGTAATTGCATTTCTTAAAATTTGTCTATATATCCCCCCACCCTTCAGTAAACATTTTACCAAGCTACGGTAGATGGTATTGTCTCTATTTTTTTTGTTTGCTGTTTATTATAACACTTGCACTTGTTCATTTTCTCTATAAAATATACCTACTTTATTTTTTAATGCATTAATTTTCAGATATATACTCCTGATTGCAGCATTCAGGTTCTCATCCAACAGCTGGATGTCCTTTGCATGCCAAAACTTCAGTGTCCCTAACTGATGCACTTCTAACTTCACCATAAACATTCCATTTACATTTATTCATAATCTGTTAAACAGTCAAAGGGGTATGGTACATTCCAGTTCAAAGAGAAATAATGTACTACTGTACACTCTATTAATTACACACATGCTTTTCCATTATACACAGTATTGCTGTAATCACATTCAACAAACCAATTTTCTACTCCATGTCACATGAAACATTTTCTAATTCAAGCCTATTCACCTTATCACCCATGTCTAAAGTTAACAATGTGAAGTAAACTTTCTTTCCCTACATTCATATTTTTCTGAATTAGTTGGTGAAAAACCAAAATTCTGGCTTGCACACCTCGTGCAAGATAGTCATATTTCACTTTTATATATTGTGGTTGCTACCTCTACTAATACAGGTAGTCCTTGACTTACGACCAGAATTGAGCCTAAAATTGATGTTACTAAGCAAGACAGTTGTTAAGTGAGTATTGCCTGATTTTATAATCTTTTTTGCTACCATTGTTAAATAAATCACTGTAGTTGTTAAATTGGTAACGGAGTCTAGCTTCCCCATTGACTTTGTATGTCATAAGGTCACGAAAGATGATCACATGACCCAAGGACACTGAACTGTCATAAATATAAACCCGTTGGCAAGCATCTAAAGTTTGATCACTTGACTAAGGAAATGCTGCCGTAAGTGTGAAAAATAATAAGTCACTTTTTTTCCAGTGCTGTTGTAACTTCAGTCACTAAATGAAAGGTTGTAAGTCAAAGACTATATGTATTAGTTTAGTGATTTTTGTTATTCTATTTTAAATTGTTTTATATATAGTAGTTTCATATTATAGGCAATGATAAGAAATATCTATTAAACATAGTTTTCTGCTTTGCCCAAACCAGGAAAGTATGTTTTATAGAACAAAATTGGATGGTAAATCATCACTGAAACTAGTGCAATCATTACTCCTTTACATCCTTTACCTGAAAAAGTGCAGAGTTAACAATGCTGGGCTGCATTCCAGTAATTGGAACATTAACTCATATGGCTGGTTCTTGTCTTATTATATATAATATTTGGTTTGACATCAACAGGATTGTTAATATGACATGGACAATCACAGTGCGTTATATGCTTTACTTGTTATATATTTTCAGTGTCTAATATATTAAAGAATCAGTAATTGGATCTCCAGCAAAAGAGCTAGTTAACAAAAATTATACCAGACTGGCAGGAGAAATTTATACCTGATGTGTCGTGATGGATTGTTAAATGTATTGTCTATTGTTCATGTGTTATATTTTTTCCTGAGAAGCAGGTAAGAAGAAGACTTTGAACTCTATTTTCAGAGTCCTTGGAGTTGTTTTGTTTGTAATAAGTTTTGATTACAGTAAGTGCTATCAAGTCATTGCCGATTCTTAGCAGCCATGTAGATTGCAATATATTTACCAACCTATTTTTGTATTTTTTTCTTTTTAAAAAAGTATGTATTTTTAAGTTTGAATTACTTTATTTCCTTGTATATTATAAAATGTATGCTTTTCTCTTATTAAAGCAACAAAATTAATTAAAAACTGGATCCATTGAATTAGCAGAATTGACATTGCTAGCCTGTGTTGATTGTGTTTTTCTGATTTGGATAAAATAGAGAATAATAGCTATCATTTAAAGATTGCTAGTCTTGGGAAAGGAAAAAACAACAACAAAGCTGCAAGTGCAAACACCCGTTTATATAACATTATTAAGTAAAAATGGAATCATTTGAACATGAACATGTTTATTCTCATGACTAAAGCAAAACTTAAATTCTCCATTTGGAAAATTTTCTGGTTATATATCGTACACAGGAGACTCTACATTTAAAAAATATTTTGGTCATTCTGATCATTGGAGAGGTAATAGTATAGAATAGATTTTTTTATCAGAAAAACAGTGAATTATGAGTGAGACTCTGCATACAGAGCAAGAATAAGCAAGGTAAAACTTCTTGCCTCTCCTATACACATTCCATTTTATCCTACCAGTTATATCTGATGATGTATAGAAAGTACAAGTAATAACTAAATATTCCAGTGAAAAGTGATTTTACTGAAAAAGTAGTATTCACACAGACATTTTTATTTTAGGAATAGAAATTTATAGGCATTTAGGCATGAAGTTGGTGACCTGTTCAGTTTCACATCTCTTCTTTAGTCATATACTTTGAATATAAAAGGTTTGCTTACATTTAAGAAGTGTCTTTCATACAAGCAGAGAAGTATTTCACCTGATGTATTATATTTGATCTGTAACTTATTAATGTTTAAACAATGAAGGGTAATGAATTGTATGATTTTTTTACATGTTTATTGAAAACTTTGTAGGGAATTACAGTAGTCTCATTTTGATACTTGCCCCAGAGTTCATATTTTGTGTGATGGAGAACATGTTTAGGTCCAGGGCTGCTCCTTTAAGTTTTTCCTTCAGTCTACTATAATTTAGGACACCAAAAACACAGATTTCATAATTATAAGCAGTTTGGGATTAAAGATTCTGATATAATATGAACCAAAAATGCTTGTATCTAGTGAATGCATGATAGGAAGTTAGGCATCTTAGATTATGAAGCTTTAAGCAGTCCAGATGCAGCCTATCATGATTCACATATATTAAGCCATGGTTTGCTTAACATGTCATTGAATAAACTACAATACCTAATGTATATAATATACTAAGCCATAGTTTATAAATGACAAAAATATGGTTGCATAAACCATAAGCTAGCCATAAATAAACCATATGATTTTGTGTGGCATATAAAGTATTAATCATTTAGGTAAGTATCAGCAAACATTCAAATGGGTTTTTTAATCCATTCTTAAAATAGGTTTAAGAATGATTGTATAGTGAAGCTGTTAATGATTCTTAGCATTCTGATTATTAAAACCAGAATGAAGGCAGCTGTATGAAGTGAATCTCACCAACATTTCAAGCTCTGAAATATAGAAGTATGAAAATCTTCAGTTTGTAGAATGTGGTTGTCAAAAAAAGTTCCCACTGGGAAACTTATCTTGTTGACAGCTTTAGCTAGCAGATTTGAACAGTGCCATTTGGGAATCATTTTTAAATGATTGAACTGTATTCCCTGCAACATGCCATTGTTACTGTGTTTGGCTCTTTATTGTTTTGGAGGATTGGGGGATTTTTTTTTTTTACAATCTTTCAGTATTTATTAGAAGGGCCAATAAATTGAATAAATGCTGTAATTCCATTAGTTGGCAACAAAATAAAAATTGTAGTTGAAAATTAGAATGTGCTTAAAATTTACTCCATTGTTTCATCAATGTGGCTTACAACTGTGCCATTTATCCCACCACTGCTATTTTTAATGATTTTCTTTACTCTTGCTTACAAACAACCTATGAAACATAGCTTCAGTATGTTTCACACAGTGGTCAAATGTGTTGACAAGTTATTCCCAAGTGGCTATTGGGAATTTTGTTTATTAAGAGTATCTTGGAATTCCAGAAAAAGTATTTTAATGTGGACAACCTTGAAGGCCAATAATGAACCATCAGTGTATGCAGAGGAGGAGATATCCTCAAAAAATATTAACCTAAAAGTATCCCCAAGTCCTATGGAACTAATCTATTCACACAATACATTAAATTAAAATGTAATGGACTAGTTTGTGGTACAATGTATTTTGTGAACCCAGACAAATTAATTCAGTAAATTGTAATCTGGTTAATAATGAATATGCGAACCCAGCTAGTGGATTTAATAAAAAAAAGCTTGCAGTTCGTGTTTGCTAATAAGTCGGTCTTGCAAATCTCAAGTAACTTATTCCTACGTTTTACTTGTTTTAACATAAATCAAGTATTTTGTTAACAAAAGTCGGTTCGCCCTAGAGATGGTTGGCGTCTCCATATATTACAACTTGGACCGATCTACTTGCTTACATGTCATTGCTACTCGTGCTCTTCTGGGCAGCTGGGGAATCAGACTAGCGGATAGTGGTGTAGATAGTGGTTACGAAGCATTGCTTCCACCCTCACCGAAGCTTTGCGGCTGCTCTTAGCTGGGCGGGGCCTTCCCAGGAAAGGGAAGGGAAGGGGCTCGGCTTTTCTGACGTGTGAGCTCGGGATTGGCAATTTCTGTCTCATATAGCAGACGAGAAGGTGCCTCACCGCTTTCTCGGGAGCGCTTCGGGGCTTCTCAAGCACAGCGAGCGTAGCAGGCACGGGCCGGAGTGAGTGCCACGTAGGGGGGCAATCGGGTGGGCCAAAGAGAAGGGGATCAAATCGCTGGGGGAGGGAGAGAAGCCGGGGGCCGATCGCTTCGGCAGTGGAAAATACGGAGCCTTGCTCGATGCCTTAGAAAGAGGAATGGGGTCGGGCGGGATTGCCGACGTGGAGGTAGAGAGGAGGTGCTGGCACCGGCTGCCCTTCTGTGTCCTCCAGTAGAGCTATCCCTCGTTCTCTCTCTCATTTCCTTAGTAGTCAGAAACTAATCCGAGCCGGGCGCACTCTTCGCGTCTCGCCGCTCTCTTGAAGAGGAGAAGGAAGGCGGGGAAACGGATCGGACTACGTGTCATAGGCGCGCACGAGCCGGATCTTCTCCCCCTCCCGACTCAGCCGCAAAACTTTTGCACTAACTTTGCTGCCTAGTTTCTGCCTGGATCTACGAGAAGACGTGGAGGGAAAAGTAAGCCCACCTGGCTTCAGCTTATGCTGTTAAGTTAGAAGAGAGGGTGGGGGAGCGCGATTTGGGACTTGGTTGCACTCTGTCTTTCTCCTTCGATTTACTCTGGACTGGGCCCCTGGCAGCTTTCCTAATCTCCTGGAAGATTGAAGTAGCCATCATGCCAGTTAGCCCCGTGGTTGGTTCCAGGGCATAGAGCAGACTTGGAAGCATCCATTAGGGAATACTTTTCAGGTTTCCCCCCTCCCCTTGGAGATGTGGCAAAGAGAACGTGGCAAATAGACGGAAAAGGATTGATTTCTGGCATGGTAGACTGGAAAGTGTTGATCCCCATGATATTGTCTAGAATTCATGAGGGAGTTGTTTGATGTCTTCACCATTGTGATATTCATAAGGTCAGTGTTGGCATGCAAGTAGGCAGAAGTGATTGCTTGCACAAGGAACTGCCATTTCCTTCACTAACTTGATCACCTGCATTCTCTCTCCAGTCAGAATAGGAGTGGGAATTGAGCCCCATGCGTTCATGTACTTTTTTCTGCATTGCCAGAAGTAGAGAATGAGGGTTGCAAGGTGAAGGCAGTTTCTCTTGTAAGATGAAGATATTTGGCATGCTATGTTCTACCTACTCCTTGGGCCTAGTTTTAAATTTACAGCCCATGTGACACTGCTATCTGATGAATATGATCAGTATTCAGCTTCTAAATAACTTAGAAGCTTTAAGATGGGTGGACATGCATTTGCCTCCTGCTTTTGTGACAGTCACCTCCCTCCAATATTGAGAAATAAGCTAGGAGTTGTTTGGCAACTTGGTACACACGGTAATTGGCAATGCTTTCCCCTTCTTAGGCTCTCCAACCCAAAGCTAGAAACACAGAAGGTTGGGTAAGAATTGGACACAATATCAAGCATCTTTAGTTGACTAGTTTAATTGGGTATCTAGGTCAGTTGAAAAAACAAAGAATAAATACCACATTAGTTCCAATCCCCCACCATTGTGTGATCTAGAAGCTAAAAGCAAAACAGCAGGCAGGAGTACGTAGTTCCTGAATCTTGCTCTCCCTTTAGGGACTGCTAGGAGAGGATTGGCTCTACAGAAGCAAATCTTTTTCCAGTATGCAAAGGCATTGCGGGCAGGAATGTAGAATTTGTGTACCCCAAGTATTCTGAATTATAGCTCCCAGCAGTTCTCATCATAGGCCACACTAGCTAGGATTACTAAAACTTGCAGAGTGCTATAGTTTTTTTGTGCATGTAATGTTTTGGTAATGTATCAGTTAATTTCTTTCGTGCTGACTAAAGAGGTGGAAATGTTCACATCTGATTTCCACGCTCTGAGAAATACAGTTGTTCCAAATTTTCTGCTGTCTTTTTATGAAAAAAGGTGAATAAGTGGGTGTAACATAGCTGTTGCTGATGTATGGTCTCTGGGCAGAATTATGCTTCATTTTCTAAACTGAGAGGACAGTTAAGTAATTGGAGATAGTAACAGTTCTGTGCAACCATACCCAAGTTTGCATTACAGGACATATAAGTGACTGTTCATTAGTTTTGGTGTTGGTGGCCCTCCTGAAGCTTTAAAATGAGGATACTGGAAGCTTGAATAGTTTTGATTCTATTTCCTTTCCAGGGATTACTGTAAGTTACTGTAGAAATGCCATTTTTTAAATCATTCACACATACTCAGTGAAATTTCATTTTTGTAATATTCATTGAAATAAGTCTTCTTGGAAGTCTCCAATCATTTCACAAAAAAACCCTGTGCCTTCCTGGCAAACATATAGTTCCATAAATGGGTTATTGCAAAGTTTAATTATATATCTTGACTTTTTTTGCAACAGATACATAATAATTGTGTACAAAAATCTAAGGAAAGGGGGATGTGTATTACAAAATCTGTATTCTGCTACTTATGGCATAATAAGAATGGCTTATTTAGAGTAAGTCCTTGTTCTAAAAGTAGTTCACATACAAGAGTAGTGTTGAAGTCTATCGTAGAGGCTTTGCTATGTTTTTGATTTTCTTGGACTGGGTATTGTCTCACAAGGGTATGTATATTTTTGTGTGTAGTAATAAAATTTCAGAATAGCATGTGAATGAATTGGATGTTTTCAGTTCATTCATTCATTTATCCAATTTTCAATGTTTTTTTTTGTGGCAGGCCACAGATTTGGAAGTAAATTGATGTCATATCTGAAAGCATATTTATGATTTTGCTGATTTGGCAACTCTCCATTTTTAAAATGTCAGTTTGGACTTGATCTAAGCATGGAACTGCATTTTTTCTTTAAACGTCCCCCCCTTTTAAAGTGTTGGAATTAATGGTAAGGTTTCAGACATCATCAGATAGACCAGTGACAGAGGTTTAGCAATTAAGAATTTATGTTTTAGTCATTTACTGTTTGGATTACTGCAATGTGCTTTATATGGGACTGTGTCATGTGCTGGCCATGCCCACATCCAGTTTAACGAAGGTGAGGAGTTGTGATACATCATGTGACACTGCCATGACGCCACAAGTTTGACACCCCTGATCTAGAAGTTGCAATTGGTCCAGAATGCATCAGTCTGCAATTTTGGGTGATCCAAGTTCACTTGAGTAATACTGTGGGGCTATGTGAGGTTTGTTAGCTTCCAGTTTTTTTCAAGGTGCTGGTTATCACCTTTGAAGCCCTATATGCCAAATGGCCAGGTTACTTCTCAGGCTGTCTTTCCCAGAGTGGATCAGCCCATCCTACTAGGTTAGATAAAGTGAATGTGGTCCCCTCCCTTAAATGTTGCCATATGATGGGACCTCGGAAGTGTGCTTTCTCTGTGATTGCCCCAGCTCTTTGGAACAGCCTCCGACCCAGAGGGACTTCTACCATTTTAACCTTCTGAAGGCTGTGAAGATTTAGTTCTTCCTCCTTTCCAACCATGGCTAGGATGGGGGGGGGGGTGTTGAGCTGTGAGGATGTTTTGTCTGCACCTGAGGAGAATGCCACCTTTGTTTTTAACTATGATTTATGGTCAGGTTTATGGTTTATGGATTGTTGTGAGCCACCTAAAGTCATTGTATGAGATAGAGCAGTCATATAAGTCTTATAAATCTGTTGGGTGAACTAGTAAAAATTTGTGATAGGAGATGTTTGTATCTTTTTCGTTCATGGTATTCTGAAGAAAAGTGCTATAAAACTATTACAGTTTTGTATCTGAATATATTTTCATTTTTTAAGTTATTTCTCTTTTTTTTTTCTTTTTATGTAATTTTGACAATTTTTAAGGCTTGATATAGGTCAGGATCTATATAATCCTAATTAGTTTAGTCGGCTGTAGATGCAGATTACTAAAGAAATAACTGCTCTATAAAATACCAGCATTATTATTTCTGCTTGAAAGAGCTGTTTGTTTCTGACCTGTAGAATTTTTTAAAAACAAATGTAGCAAAGCATAACTTTAGTTATCTTGAAGTCTTATTTGATGATGCCTAGAACATATTCTTCAATTTGATAAATATTGCTGATCTGACAGTCTCACATAAAAGTCACCTGTGACATTGAACTGTAAACTGTTATATTTCACTAAACGTGTGACATTTCTTTGTGTAATGCTAGTGTTGATAAATAAAACTGTTTGTTGGTTGTATTGGAATATGTCCATAAGCAGTATTCCTGTATCTGCTAGATACAGATTTAATATTACAAACTTTACCAGTTACAAAACTTTACCACTGTGATACATGATTTAGAACAATGTTTCAGTAGTATTCATGCAAATATAGAAATGGTTTTACATTTTAGGTTTGCTGATCATAATTGGAACCTTTTATGAACAGGTCAATAAATCTCTGTACCAATATAAAAGTTAGCCTTTTCAAGAAGTTAATGAAGAGCATCAATATAATGACATTTGCTGTTCTTGTATCATTGCCCCTTTATTATTTTATATTTGGTTGGCTCATAATTTCTTGTTCTTCATAGAGTTACTGGCTTTTTAAAATTTCCCTTCCCCCTCAAAAGCTGTGAATGGTTGTTGGTATAGGCAGTGCTGAGGTGGCATTTATGAAAATTACACCTGATTCTTTGCTGATACTTAAATTGTGAAAGACACTCTGAAGTGTTAGGAACATAACTTCTTCCAAACGTATTTGAACATGTATTAATTTATACTTTTTTGTGGGAGAGAAGATGAGTCAAAATGTTGTAAAGATTTGGGATTGGGAAAAACAGGATTTTTAATATTTCAAATCAGAATTATTACTCGCTATCCTTCCTTATTTGATTGTTATTAAATATCAATGTTTATGATGTACTAAAAGCTTATTTCCATAAGCAAAAAATCTTCTCTTGCAGATGTGATTGAAATGGATGATCTTGAATCATTTGCAAAGATTTGTGGGAAGCCATTTGTAATTTCAATTTTGTCCTTCTGTTGTGTTTGAATATCCATTCAATTATATTAAATGTTACAATTTTTCATACATAAATGTATGAGACTTGTCAATCAGAAAAGTCAGCAGTTTGGCAATTCAAATCCCTATCCCCACGTAACAGTGTGAGATCCCATTACTTGTCCCAGCTTCTGCCAACCTAGCAGTTTGAAAGCATGTAAAAAATGCAAGTAGAAAAATAGGGACCACTATGGTGGGAAGGTAACAGTGTTCCGTGCATCTTTGATGTTTAGTCATGCCGGCCATATGACCATGGAGATGTCTTCGTACAGCGTGGCTCTTCGGCTTTGAAACAGAGATGAGCACTGCTCCCTAGAGCCGGGAACAACTAGCACATATGTGCAAGGAAAATCTTTACCTTTTTACCTTAACAGGGTTATAAAATTATAATATTCCAAAGAAAGTTTTTCTCTTTTTTTATGATAGGCATATGTCCAAATATTATGGAGGATGGAATATGTCTGCACATATGTAAATCTTTTTCTACTTCTCCACCTTTCACC
This sequence comes from Natrix helvetica, assembly GCF_964273705.1. Lineage (NCBI taxonomy): Eukaryota > Metazoa > Chordata > Lepidosauria > Squamata > Natricidae > Natrix > Natrix helvetica. The sequence goes on along the minus strand of NC_138551.1, from coordinate 41,843,211 downwards.
ATAATTATTTCAGAATTCTAAAGACGTGCTTGAGTGTTTATTTGGCTATGGCCAAAATCCCAGGACTATAAACTAGAGAGGGAAGTTCGGGGGGAAAAAATGAAGATGGTGATTGTGCCAAATTACTTCTGCATGTCTTTGTAGTCTCAAGGTCAAACACAAATTGTTTGTTTGTTTGTTTTATTTGATTTATATGCCGCCCTTCTCCCAAAGGACTCAGAGCGGCATGCAACATTAAAAAAAAACACATATCACAAAAGTTAAAAGGAAACTAGATACATATCCAAAAAACCCAAACCCAATTAATAGGACAATAACATTTTAAAAATTAGATAAAATTAACAGGCCAGGCCGGCTTGCTGGAAAAGCCAACTTTTTAGGGTGCGTTGGAAGGACCGGAGGTCAGGGATTATGCGAAGCTCCGGGGGCAGCTCAATCCAGAGGGAAGGCACTCCCACAGAGAAGGCTCTCCCCCTGGGGGTCACCAGCCGACACTGTCTGGCCGACGGCACCCTGAGGAGGCCAACTGTGGAATCATACTGGATGGTGGGAGGCTACTGGTGGCAGTAGGTGGTCTCGCAGGCATGGAGCGCTTTAAAGGTCATAATACCTTAAATCGCACCCGGAAACCAACCGGCAATCAGTGCAGGCCGCCTAAAAGGGGTGTAACATGGGAGTACCTAGGTACCCCCATGATAACCCGCGCGGCCGCATTCTGGACCAGCTGAAGCCTCCGGGTGCTTTTCAAGGGCAGCCCCATGTAGAGAGTGTTGCAGTAGTCCAGGTAAGAAAGGACGAGGGCATGAGTGACTCTGCACAGAGCATCCCGATCCAGGAAGGGGCGCAACTGACGTACCAGGCGAACCTGGTAAAAGGCCCCCCTGGTCACGGCCATCAGGTGTTCTTCTAAACTAAGCCGCGTATCCAGGAGGACTCCCAGATTGCGGGCCCTCTCTGAGGGGGCTAAAATTTCTCCCCCTATCATCAAAAATGGGACAAGATGCACAAATCGGGATGACGGAAATCACAGCCACTCAGTCTTGGAGGGATTGAGCTTGAGCCTGTTCCTCCCCATCCAGATCCGCACAGCCTCCAGGCATCGGGACATCACGTCGAGGGCATCGTTTGGGTGGTTTTGGGTAGAGATGAAAAGTTGGGTATCATCAGCATATTGATGATACCGTACCCCAAAACCACAGATGATCTCGTCCAATTGAGGGATACTTTACATATTTTCTAAACCTAACTACAATAGGAAGAATCTGTTAGTTTCTGTCAAAAAAAATAGTTTCTATAGGGAAATTGGAAGGAGAGATTCTGCATTTACTTGCACACAACGTACTTTTACAATCTTTCCCAAAATGTCTTTCAACCTTCTAGAATAGCCATTGGGGGCCTAGGGGCTGTGGGAAAAAGAAAGAACATAAATGGAAGTTGGGATTTTATCCATTTTTCAAGTTAAGATGTTAGAAATGTATAATCCTATACCTGGTTAGTGGAAAATGAACACCATAAACTGAATGGTACCATTTTTGAAGTAATATGATTAGGATAATACATTTATTTATTGATCAGTCAAATATAAGGCTACTTGATTCCTTGTGACTTTGAGTAGTATACAATACAAAAAATGTACTAAACAGTATAAAAGATTGATAAGATCCAAACAGAACAACAAAACATTCAACCTAAAAATGGACATTCCCATAAAAGCCTTCTTCCTAGCCCAAGGCCTTCATAAGCCATTTTTAAGGACTGTTGAACACAGGCAGGATAGGGACCATATGCATCACTAAAGAAGGGGGCACCAACTTGTCAGACCTCAGGGACCACTATACTCATAATTTTAAATCCCACGGACTACTAATACAAATCCAGCGCACCGGTTAGTGACCTCTGCTCTAAAGGACAAAATGCTTACAAGTAAATTCTATGAGCATATAAGTACTGTTATTCCAAAGAGTTGTTTTTCATGAGTAGATAGCAAAAATATATGTTTTTGAGGTAACCCTGCATGCAATTGGGAGTCACGGGATTCCACCACGCTCATTGCCTTTAATGTAGTTTACATGACTCAAATTCTTTGCTTGTCTGTGACTGGAATAATAATTGATCGGACTCAAGTTCAGCTGAATCTCACTTCTTTGGATTTAATTTTTTATTGCTTTTTAGAGATTGAGAACCTTTGGAATGGCAAGTTTTACTGTATTCACTGGGTGAGTTTTCTTTAAGAAAGTGTTTAAATTAATAATTTTAAGATTTTACAAAAAAAATGGGAATATGTAGCAAAAGAGTGATTGGAGTGTTGAGTTTAAAACTTTTTAAATGGACTACATGTGTTCAGGTGGACTTGAATTAAGACTTTGAAATTAACTACTAAGAATCCTTTCTGTGGGGAACTGTTCATGTTTATATCTGAGAAAAAAACCATGGGAAGAGATTTTGAAGGTTGGTCACTAGAGGGCACCAGAAGAAAATTAATACATCAGTGGATGCATTTCAGTGATATCTGGTATTGGAGATAAACTAGATGATGTCATGGAAGAGCAACAAGCTTCACCGGAAAAGATTGAAATCAATTTCAGTGTGGATTTTTAAAAAATGAAATATTGAATGTACAAATGAAAGAAACTTGTTAAAGTTGTCAACAATTTTGTGAGAAGAGACAGTGAGAGTATAAAGAGTGACCTGCCTAAACTTTTTATATAAGATGTACAAAAGGGACTTATTAAAGCTGTCAAAGTTTTTGTGAGAAGAGATAAGATAAACATGAAAAGAAAGCAGATGCTAGGATATTATCTGAGGGAATTAAATATTTTTGGGGAAAGGATTAGAATATAAAGTTGATTTATTTGACCAAGGTTAAAATGGATAGGTTGCTATCCCTAGTAATATTTGATTGATTTCTGATAAGACTGGGATGATATTTTAAAGATTCTGTTTATGTATGAGAGATTAGATAGGGGATGGAGAATTCAGTTGTTAAATTTTAAGTTTATCTGATTAATAAATGGAAAGGGAAAGATTTAAATTGGTTTATTAGATACAGCTTGTAATAGTTCTGTTGCTTTTTCTGATAACCCTTAATGGACTTTTGCTGATTAAGATGGAGGGTTGCTTTAAAGATCTGTTTGCATACCATATATGGGATGAAGAGATGGTTTGTTGTATCATAAGACATGGTGATAAGTTTATTTATGTAATTGTATCCCAGCTTTATTATTTTTATGAATAACTCAAGGCAGTGAAAATACATAACACAAAGGATGAAGCTATTTTCTTTTTTCTTTTTATTCTTTTTCTCCATTTTTAATTTTTATCTTTTATACTTTGTATTATTTTTTTATCTGTACAAAATGTAATAAGAAGTTTATGAAAGCATTGGAATTTGAGGTGGAATTTGATGCTTTAGAACACGGGTCCCCAGTTCCTATGCCACGGCCCAGGGCTAGGATGTGGCCGTTGGGAATTGGGCTGTGCAAGCAGTGAGCAAGTGTGTGAGGCTGCTTTTGCACAAGCGGCAAGTGAACATGCAAAACCATCACCTCTCCTTCGCCACCGCTAGTCTGGAAAGGTTGGGGACCACTGGTTTAAAAGAGGGAGCTGTGTGCTTCAGTTTTATTCTATTCTTCTTCCTCAAATTTGTTTAACAAGGCAATACTTACATTCAACATAAGTAATGCCTTGTTTACTTATTGAATTCATATCTCACTAATATAATATTTTTAAAAATATTTGGTTTCAATAGACCTTCCAAATTGTGGAATTGGCAAATACTGAGTTTGTATCTTTGTTTATTTATTTGATTGATTGATTGTCTGCCTATCTTACCACAGGGTAACTCTGGGTGGCTTACAGTATTAAAAAGATAACAATACAATGTATAGATAATATGAACAAAGTACAATAAAAATAAATATAAAAATATAATCATCCTAACCAAATATTGGAAGAAGGATAAGCACGGGGGGATATGGGATCAGAGGTGGGTTTCTGCCGGTTCGCCCCAGATTGGATGAACCGGTAGTGGCAGCAACAGGAGGCTCTGCCCACCCACCCAGACACTTCTGCACATGCGCAGAAGTGGCGCATGAGCGCACACTCACAAGCGAACTGGTAGTAAAATTAATTGAAACCCACCACTGGGTGGGATCTGTTATTAATCTGCCAATAATAAATTTAATTGGGAGGCTGACTCTTGATTCCTCTGTCTTTATCCTTTAAAGATTGTTCTGAAGCAATTAGGATCTATGAATTATTGTCATATTTGAAGAAATAATAGAAACCTTATGTTAAGGTTTGTGGTTGAGGTGGGATTCAGCACATATGGGGATCTCAGATGGAAGTCAGGTATGTGCAGTTTTGACTTTTATTGGACATTGTTAGTCTATAATGAGTTTTATCAAGTTTATTTAGCCATTTTTAATGTATTCAACCTAATGAGTTTGGGGCAGTGCACAGTAAATATGTCAAATAAAAAATAAAATAAGATTAAAGCAATCATATTCCTGACTGAATTCATATAATACTAGGTCATAAACAAAGTTTATAAACCACAGGGTCTGGCTTCATACACTAAAGTAAACCAAATAAACATTGCAATTCATCTGAATATAGTTTTAATATCTCATCTGCTGTTTATGAGAACTAAACCAGAAACACCTTTCTTCCTTGAATGAAGATGCCTTTATCCTGGCGGAGAGCCGTGTCTGCCCTTTTGTTTATAACCATTGTTCCTTTGATCATGCATAGTACTTTAGAAAATGATTTCTTGGAAAAGACAGGTTATGCCTATGGATGTTTGCAATCTAAATTGAACCTTAATGTACTACTTTTATCTTAAATGCTTGAGAATTTTGCTTTGATCATCTAAAATAGGTGTGTTAAATTTTAAAGAAGGGTTGCTGAAATTATGTAAGATCCTGGGGTTTCTTTTTTCAGTGTAAGGTTTCTTGTTGAGTTTATAATGATAAATCATTTTATATGAAAAAGTAAAAAAATGTATAAATAGCAGAAATAGATGGTGAGGGAGTAAAATGCACCATGGTCCCTTAAAGAACTCTAACTAGGATTGTGGACTATAGCTCTATTTCTTAAAAAAACATATTCAACATATTTAAAATGTATTGAATAAAATCTAGCCTATTTGAGATCTATAGAGTATCGTATTTTTTATAGACTGGGTTCAATAGTCCTTGCCTTTTTGAAAGTGTGAGATTGTGGTCTTTGTGACTTAACCTAAGGATCTGAAAAAATGTGTTCTATGTTTCTTGGATATTTGGTTAATCGTTAGGAATTTAGATCATTGTTCCATTTGATCTGGTAAAGCTTCAAAGTATAGCTGTGCACTGTTTCAGTTTTTTTGTACTGCATTTAATTACATGTAATATTAGCCTAGCCATTTAAAATAAATTAAAATAGCACATAATTTGCCTTGCTCTTTAAAAATGCTGACCCTATTAAAATTCTAAATAATGGTTAAAGGTGTATGTTTAGTTTTGTGTTTTGAGCACAAATCATTCTAACTAAAATAATATACAGGTGAAACTTGAAAAATTAGAATATCGTGCAAAAAATCATTTATTTCAGTAATGCAACTTAAAAGGTGAAACTAATATATGAGATAAGACTCATTACATGCAAGGCAAGATAGTTCAAACCGTGATTTGTCATAATTGTGATGATTATGGTGTACAGCTGATGAAAACCCCAAATCCACCATCTCAGAAAATTAGAATATTACATGCAATCAGTAAAACAAGGATTGTACATAGAACAATATTGGACCTCTGAAAAGTATAAGCATGCATATGTACTCAGTACTTGGTTTGAGCCCCTTTTGCAGCAATTACTGCCTCAATGCGACGTGGCATGGAAGCTATCAGCCTGTGGCACTGCTGAGGTGTTATGGAAGACCAGGATGTTTCAATAGCGGCCTTCAGCTCTTCTGCATTGTTCGGTCTCATGTCTGTCATCTTTCTCTTGGCAATGCCCCATAGATTCTCTATGGGGTTCAGGTCAGGCGAGTTTGCTGGCCAATCAAACACAGTAATCCCACAGTCATTGAACCAGGTTTTGGTGCTTTTGGCACTGTGGGCAGGTGGAAAATGAAGTCAGCATCCCCATAAAGCTCGTCTGCGGAAGGAAGCATGAAGTGCTCCAAAATCTCCTGGTAGACGGCTGTGTTGACCCTGGTCTTAATGAAGCACAATGGTCCAAAGTCCTCTTTTCTGATAAGAGCAACTTTTGCCAAAAGCACCAAAAACTGGTTCAACGACCGTGGGATTATTGTGCTTGTCCTCTCCATTCTTCCTCCATATTCTGGGTCCTTGGGATGCCATCCGTCGCCAGAAGGCCTTAGAGAAGCACTTTTCCAAGGCTCAGCAGCAGGCCCAAACCTCCCAGTCGGTGTCTCCAGTGGAGCCCTCCATGGAGGTTCAACCAGATCAGGGGCAGCCTGTCTCTGATAGTGATGAGGAGGGCCAGGAGTTCTTTCCCACTGCTTCCCTTGCCATGGCAGCTTCTCCAGGACCATCATTGGCTGATCAGGCCGATCTCTGCCTGTCCTTCAGATCTGGAAGAAGGGCTAGTTCCTGTGGGCCCCTTGGTGCCCCAGCAACCAGGCACCTGACCCATTCCAGGGGATTGACCCATCAAGGACCAGGGCCCTAACCTTTCAGCAAAGATGCAAGAGGTCATTAACAGGGCTATATCCCAGGGCATAGAGGCGGGCATGCTGCAGCAGGGCAAGACCTGACATCTCCAGCCCCAAGATACCCCTAGGGAGGCGTCCTTGACCCAGCCTTCTCAGTCCCCACATTCCTCTCTGGCCAGCAAGGATTCTGATTGGGAGAAGGAGGACATCCTACCTAGGCCAGAGCCTGAGTTTTCAGGGGACGAAGGTGTTGCCTCTGAAAAGCCTGTCTTTTCGGGTCTTTTTAAGCTTGCCAACTTCAAAACCATCTTTAATAAGGCAAAGGTGTCGACCCGTTTGAGGTCTACCCCCCCAGATCAGGCGACTAACGATCCAGATGACCTATCTGGGGACCTCTTTGAGGAGCCTGTGTTGGTCCAAGAGATAGTGCAAGTTCCCAAGCTTTTTCTGAATATGGTTCAAAAGCAATGGGTGCAACCGGCCACCCTTGCTACTCCCAGTAGCAACGATAAGAAGTTATATATGGTAGATGCCAGACTGGAAGACTTGCTTAAATCACCTCCCATTGATCCTCCTGTGGCAGCTCTTACCTCAATCTCTACCCTGATTTACTGGAGGGACTTAAGGCAGAGGACAAGAAAACAGAGAATGCCTGCCATAAAATGCATCAGGCAGCTGCTTGGGCGATTAAAACATCCGCCTCTGCGTCCTTCCTTTCTAGTTGAGACAGTTGCTGGTTGAGACAGTTGCTCACCAAACTTTTGGCCGGAGATAGCAAACTAAGGCAGGATGTCAATAAGATTATGGCGGGATTATGGCGGCTACTGAGTATACCTTCGCCTCTTGTGGCTCAGGCACTGGAACATCGATATGCGTCCCAAGTGGAAGCTTGTTTCTGCCCCCTTTAAAAGGGGACAAGCTTTTCGGGGAGAACCTGGACCCGGTCCTTGTGGTAAATAAGGTCACCAAAAAATCTGACCGGAAGGATTCCAACTCCTACAGGAGGCAGCCCTTTCGGAACTTGGAGCCTTCCACCAGCTCTGCTTCTTTCCATCGGCCATACTCGCAGCAGGCTGACAGGTCCCAGGACCATCAACCATTTCGTGACAGAGGTCGCCAGCAGAATTTCTCCAGGCGTCCCTTTTGAGGGGGTTCTGGTTTCCGACCTTTCAAAAGATATAAGTGACCACCACCGGACAGCTCCCATAGGAGGGCGTTTTCAGTTGTTCCACGCCCAATGGGAGCAGATCACGTCGGACCAGTGGGTCCTACAGACAGTCCGTTTGGGTCTGACCTTAGAATTTCTCTCCCCCCGACACTTCATCCACTGTCCCACTCCCTCGTGTCCCATCAAAAGGGCTCTCATGGAACAGGAGATCTGGCATCTCAGGGACATCTGAGCCATAGAACCGGTTCCACCAGGTCAGGAAGGAACAGGGTTTTACTCCATTCTGTTCCTGGTCCCCAAAAGCTCCGGGGGGTGGAGGGGAATCCTAGATCTAAAAAGATTAAATTATCACATAACTTACCAGAGATTCAAGATGCAGTTCCTGCATCAGGCCAGGAGACATCCTAACCTCCATAGATCTCAAAGAAGCTTACCTCCACATCCCCATTCGCAAAACTCACCGCAGGTTCCTGAGAGTCGTTTATGCCGGCCGCCACTACCAGTACCGGGCCTTGTCTTTTGGCCTATCTTCGGCCCCCAGGACGTTTACAGAGATCCCTGCAGCAGTGGCAGCCTTCCTCAGATCTCGTCCAGTGCGGCTCCATTGTTACCTAGATGACGTCCTCATCCAGTCGTCATCGCCACAGCAGGCGATTCAGGACCTGAGATACACCATGAAGGTCCTTCAGGACCACGGCTTCTCTGTAAATTTGGAGAAAAGTCATCTTCGACCAATGACTAGGTTGCAACACCTGGGCGCCATCATTGACACCATCACCTGCCAGGTCTTTCTGTCCCCGGAGTGGGTTGCGAGCCTCAAAGAAAGGGTCCTACAGGTCCAGTGGTCCCCTCACGCCAAGGTCATGCAGTTGTCGCAACTCCTAGGGAAGATGATATCGTGATTGTCCATCGTTCCGTAGCAAGACTCCATTCTCGTCCCTTGCAGTGGCTCCTGCTGCCCTACCCGAGGGCCAATGAGAGCAGCTCGATGAGGTTGGTGCTGGTCTCCCCAAAGGTACGTTGATCCCCCAAGTGGTGGCTGTCTCCAGCCCTGGCGAGGGGCACCCCGCTCAGGGAGCCGGCCTGTCTCACCATCATGACGGATGCCAGCCTTTACAGCTGGGGCGCCCACCTCCGCAATCAACTCACACAAGGCAGGTGGTCTTCAGCCGAAGCCTCTCACAGCATCAATTCGCTGGAGCTGAGAGCAGTCAGATTGACCCTATCCATTTCCGCCTCACTGTACATCACAATACAATACAATACAATACAATAGTAGAGTTGGAAGGGACCTTGGAGGTCTTCTAGTCCAACCCCCTGCCTAGGCAGGAAACCCTATACCGTTTCAGACAAATAGCTATCCAACATCTTCTTAAAGACTTCCAGTGTTGGGGCATTCACAACTTCTGGAGGCAAGCTGTTCACGTGAGAGTGCTCACAGACAATGTAGCAACAAAGGCGCACATCAACCACCAGGGGGGCACTCGCTCCAGATCCCTAATGACAGAAGCTGATGCCCTGGGTCGGTGGGCATAGAAACATCTCCAATCGATACAGGCAGAGCACATCTCCGGAGTAAGCAACATCCAGGCGGACTGGCTGAGCAGGGCCACAGTCAACCACTCGAGAGTGGCGACTACATCCGCAATTATTCCAACGCCTGTCCCAGAGGTTCGGCTGTCCGCTGGTCGACCTGTTTACCACCTCGACCAACACACACCTTCCCAGGTTCTTCACGAGGTTTCACGATCCGCAAGCCGAGGGAGTCAACGCCTTTCACTGCCCATGGCCGTGGGGACTGTTGTATGCGTTCCCGCCATTGCCTCTCCTTCCCAGAGTCATCCGGAAAATCCTGTCAGAGGAAGCAGAGGTCTTGCTTGTGGCACCGTTCTGGCCCAGGATAACCTGGTTTGCCTGGTGAGTCTCTCTGTCGATCCTCCTTGGCTGATCCCTTCGCATGAGATTTCTCTCAGCCAGAGGGCCCTTCAACATCCAGAGCCCCAGTGGCTGCAGCTGGCCGTCTGGCACTTGAGAGGGATCTCCTGAGCAGGGGCAGTCTCTCTACCAAAGTCATCCACACCATCCAGGTGTCCATGCGACTCGGCCCAGGCCCTCCATGACTCGGATCTATGACGCCACATGGAGGTTGTTCGATGCTTGGTGCACCTTGCATGACGTATCAGCAACTTTGGCCACGATTCCCATCATCTTGGACTTCTTGCAAGATGACTTGACAAAGGCTTGGCGCCCAACACTATACGATGTCAGGTGGCCGCAATTTCCACGATACTTGCTCCTGATGAACACTCCTCACTTGGGCGGCATCCTACTATCCATAGCTTTCTGAGGGGCGCACCCAATCTGACGCCCCTGGTGGTCCACAGATACCACTCATGGGACCTCAATGTTGTCTTCCACACCTTGATTGGTCCTCCGTTTGAACCACTTCGGTCGGCCAGCCTTAAACATTTGACCTTTAAGACCGCCTTTTTGATCACCATCACTTCTGCGCGGCGTATCTCATAGCTGGCAGCCCTATCGGTTCAGGAGGATTTGTGTTTGATACAACAGGACAGGGTGATCCTCAGGCTGGACCCAACGTTCATCCCTAAGATCAACTCCTGGTTTCACTAGGCCCAGGAGGTCGTTCTCCTGGATTTTTGTCCCCATCCAAGGCACTTGAGGGAGAAGCGTTGGCACATGCTCGATGTCCATAGGACGCTCCGCAAATATGTGAAGCGCACGGCTGTGTTTCGTCGTTCCAAATTGCTCTTCGTTTCTTTCCAACCAGCCTCCCAGAGCCGCAAGGTTTCCTCCTCTACGATCGGATGGTGGTTGATAGCTTGCATTACCCTCACTCACGTTCTGCAGTCCAAACCTGTGCGTAGCCACATTCTACTAGGAGTGCCGCCACTACGGCAGCCTGGGCGCCGCAGGCGCAGATCGAGGAGATTTGCAGGGCTGCTACTTGGACTTCATTATCTCAGTTTGTTCGGAATTACAAGTTGGACAAGTTTGCTTCGGCGGAAGGGGCTTTTGGGAGGCGAGTTCTTCAGGGCATTCATACCAGCGGAGAGACCCTGAACGCGACTGCTTCCCGCCCTAGTGACATTTAGCTTGGGTATGTCCCTTGCTTGGACTCTCCAGAACAGCGCCCTGGAAAATGACCATTGTCTGGCTTGAAGGGTCGTATTCAGGGCGCTGCGAAGGAGAGTCCAACTTCACCCTGGGGTCTAGTTCCGCTGTTTTCCATGCAGACGTCTGCAGTTCCAGTTGGTTTGGTTCTTAAGTTGGATATGGTTCATTGACTTGTTGTTGAACTTCTCAGCGCGCAACAGTTCCATGCCTTCATTGAAAAAATCTGAAGATAGCACCAGAGGCATGGCTTAAAGTTTCAATTCAGTTTTGGGCAGATTGGCTGTATTTAACCCTTGCTTCGCAGTGCCCTGAAAACGACCCTTCAGGTAAGACAGTGGTCATTCTGGTGAGATATTTTATACCACATTCCTTTTGACTTTTATGATAGTAGTTCCATTTGTCTCAATATGACTTTCATAAAAGAATATTATAATTAACTGTACCTTTAGTGTTTGACTTTCTAATAGTTCCTCTTACTCTATATTTGGAGAAACAAGTAAAATAAGTGAGTTGTGTATGTTGTTTGGGAGCTATGTAGTCTTGGGGTGGGTTCCTGAACTGATTAGTACCGGTTTGCTACCAGTTAGTACCAGTTCGCTGCCGGTTAGTACCGGTTCGCTCGCTTCACATGCACCAGCCACACATTGACTAAAAATGCTCTGCACATGCGCAGAACCATGCCGGCAACGGCAGAAGACACCAGAGAACTGGTTCAGGGGTGTGTCGGGCCTGGATTGCTGCCGGTTCTGCGACCAAGGCCTGAATTCTACTACTGGTTCAGCTGAACCGGCAGCAACCCACCTCTGATGTCGTCCCAGAATTTGACCAGCCACCTGCTGACATGATCTCAGTTTCTGACCCTTTGAATAGCTCCTTTTCTGCTGATTAATGTAAAGAAACAAAACTCAATTCCATTCTGATATTGTATATGTATAAAATGAAAATCCAGTTTATTTGGATATTTAGCTTCTACACAATACAGTATAATATGATGAAATGAAAGATACGCATCCTTGCAATGTTTTAAATTAATTTTTTGTAACCTTTTTATTGCTAAATTCTTTCATCCATAATACCAAAATACAGATAGGTAGTAGATTGCGTATAACAAGTTAGAAAAGGGTAAAGGTGAAATGTCAAGGCTTTTTAGCTGTTTCTGCCATTTTAATAACCAGGATTGTGGTGAAATGTATAGGTAGTCCTTGACTTAAAACAGTTCATTTAGTGACCTTTGAAAGTTACAACAACATTTGCAAAAGTGACTTATGACTGTTTTTCACACTTACGACCATTACAGCATCCCCATGGTCACGTGATCATAATTCAGATGCTTGGCCTGATGACAAATGTTTCATTTAGCCAGAGAAATTTGGGGCTCAATTGTGGTCGTAAGTTGAGGACTAACTGTAGTCTGGAGTCTCAGGAGGAAGGGGTTCTTTCCTAGAGGGCAAAGAGACAAAGGTGCTTGAAATGTTTGGTAGGCAGGAAGAGAATGAGTAAAATTGACTTTGTTAAAAGCAAGAAAAAGTGGTATGGGGCTAGTTCATATGATTAACGTTAAACTATAGGTGTTATTTGTAGTAACTCTTAATGGACTTTTGCTGATTAGGATGATGAAGCTTTAAAATTTCTACATAGATATGAAATATGGAAGAAGAGATCTTACATTGCAATATAAGAGAAAATGTAATTACTGAATTTGTATTTGTTGTGATGAGTACAGATGTTTTATACACACACATATTCTTTTAAAATTTGTTTACACTTATTTTTTATTTTTATATTTTTCTTAGTTTTTTGTTTTTTATTTTTGTAACTATAAGCTAATAAAATTATAAAATATACAGTTAGTTTAATTAAGATTTGCACATGAGCTTATATTATTCTAATTGTGCCTCCAGTTAAATAAACTATCTACTCTTTCTGAATAGAGTACAGTATAATCTTTGTTTGAAGGCATGCAAGTATTCCTTTACAGTACCTCAGCCAATAAGCATACTGTATTTCCTTCTTTTGATAGAATAGATAAATGAATACGTAATTATTTTCCCTTACTGAACCCAGATTATGCCCTTAATATTTTTCTTTCTTTGGGACATTCCTATTTCTCCAACATTCTTTAATTTATATTAGACAAATTTAACAACTTCCCCATATTTTCCAGAACAGTATAAAGTGGAATGTACAGTTATTCACCTATCACATATGTAAGACAAGATGAAACAAAAGGCTGAAAATTTGGAGGTTTAGAGTACTGGAATGGCTAGTTATTCATTTGACATGCATAACTGGTTAACTCTGGTAAAGAGTTGCCTTTGGTCTTTTTTTCACATTAATAGTTGTGTATTACATGAATAGACTACATCTATGTAACTCTCAGGTGCATCTTTAGACTTCAAGTTCCTGATTTATTTGCAGCCCTTTCATGTGACTCCAGTCTTCCTCTTCGTTGTCTGTTTTCCATTTTTTAAATCCCATTTTAAATTTTTACAGAGCAGACTGTTTAGGTTTTCCTTTGTTTCCCTTTGTTTTACATTTTGTGATTCTAATAGTTTTCATTTATGTGGAAATCTAGGGGGAGGGGTTGTCATTGTAATATTCAGTCCAGTTTTTTTGCTTTGCTTTCCCAATGTTCTATCCTTAATCAGTGGTTCATTGTTCAAAGTCTCTTTTGCAAAGGAGCACCAGAAGATTATTTTCCTTGAGAAACATTTACAGATAGTCCTTGGCTTATGACTAAATGCTTAATATATGTTTGAAGTTATGAAAGCTTGGAAAGGGGAGCTATATGACCTGTAAAGCACCTCCAACCATAGCAAAATGTCACACTCTCAGTCCCCCACTATCCCCCATGATTGCGATCTGGGCACTTGGCAACCTGTTGACATTTATGACCAAATGCTTCTCAGTCATATGATTGCAATTTGTAATCTTCCCTGAAAAAGATTGAAATTGATTTCAATGTGGATATAAGCAAACACACAAAATATTGGGTTTACAAATGAAAGTGACTTGTTAAAGTTGTCAGCGATTTTGTGACAAGAGACAGTGAGAATATGAAGAGTGACCTGCCTAAACTCTTTACTTAAGATTTACAAAAGGGACTTGTTAAAGTTGTCAACGGTTCTGTGAGAAGAGTTAAATAACTTTGTTGAGGATGGAAACCTAAGGAATCCTATTTGATACCTCTCTTAAGTTTGATTCAGAACTATTTACAAACAACTTTCGGTTTCAGTTGCTCTATCCGTCCCACATACCAGTTTCAACAAATAGACTCATTTAAATTAACTCTAAAAAGCTAAACCTTTGGCAGGATTTTAAAACTATGGAGCATTGAAATGTCCATTAACAAATATGGCTCCCTGTCTCGTGCTCTGAGGCAGAATTACTCTTGTTTAAAAAAACAGATCATAGATAATGAACAGTTAGTGTGGTAGTCCTGTCTCAACTTTATTGAACTAGTTTTCAGGCTAATTACTTTGTATTATTGCACATGTAATAATATTACCAAAACTGGGTATCTTTGTCCTCTCAAACAGAAGCTGGCAGGCTGAAAAACAGACAGTGCACAGGACGGACTTTCTGGCTATTGACCGTTTAGCTGGTAAGTTTACAGATCTCTGCTAAAATGATTCTCAGACTTTGGTCTAAGAACCCTTCCAACTATTGGCCTTAGTAGTATCTATTGATTCTTTATGGAGTCCACAAAATATATGTAATCTGCCAATTACCATGGTAGGATATTTATCACATCTTTGTTATGTTCAAACCAATAAAGTTTGCATTCATGCAACTCATCTTTCCACAGAACTGGACAATTTAAAAATAAATTTCTAGGCTGCTTTTTAAGGACAGCAAATATGTTCAATGAAAGAAAAAATCTTACCTACTAGGACTTACACTTTCAGACTTCATGTGAACTTATTCACATATGTACATGCACAGATTTTTTAATTATACAGTAGGAGGGATGTTTGTGGTCAAACTCCATTCTCATGCCCTGCAGTCTCAATGCGTACAGCATCCATGTCCAGAAATAATACTATGATATTCCCTCAAAATAAATCAGAAAAATTGGGCAATCCACCATACAGAGTCTGTTTGTATAATGTAAGATATTGTATAATTGGATCCATAATATTTTTCTATGTCCATTCCCATCTTGATCACTTTCTAGGTGTGTGGATTTTTGTTGCATGGTCAATTTTATCACAGAGAATTCTGCAAGTACATAAATGTGAAAAATGCCAGGGTAGGAAGGTACTAATTATAGTAGACATTCCAAAGAGGTACTGCTTTAAATCATCTTTGAATATTAATCTGAATGTGGAATATTTTTGTAAAGCTAAAAGCCCAATATTTGTTAATGTAAAAACAATTGCAGAAGTTATTGCAGCTCTGTATCTTGGAATTTGGACCCAGTAGGAAGAAAAAAATGATAGCAACTGTCTGTTAACAACAGAAAAAAATGCTATGTTGTTGTAAAAATAAGACCAATTAAAAAAGAAACAGTGTTTTCATTGGGTCAGTCTTTTACTAAATAATCTGGGAAAGGTACTACGGTATTGATAAATTATGTTGTGGTTGAAGACCTCCTTTGTTTCCTCAACCAAGATCAATTGTACATTTGTTTCTTTCCTTTTTTAATGTCACTATACTAGGAGTTATCATGACAATTTCTCTTTTTTCCTACCATCAGTGGCATACCCGGATTGTGTGTGAGTTGGAAACCAACCATGAGCTCCGTGGCAGTTTTGACCCAGGAAAGTTTTGCAGAACATCGCAGTGGCCTTGCTCAGCAGCAAGTGAAAGGTAAAAAAGCAAAACAAGGTTATTACAAAATCCCATGTGATAACAGCTGCACAGAAATATTATCTTGCTGCTATTTAATTGCTTTGTTACTTGCAGGAGGATGGTTGAGATTTTTTGCTCTTTGATTCTGCAGAGACTATCAGTATTTAGATTAATAATAATATAAAGGTTAAGAAGCTTTTGGACCAGGTTAGATAATCTATAGATACCATTTTTTCTCAATTTTGCCAAGCTATTTTTAGAAACATCTGTGCATTATACTCTTCATTCATTTTTTCTCCATATTGAATTTACATGCTGCCCATCTCATTATCAAACATGACATTGGGAAACTTGTAATTTTAAAATATATACTATTTATATATTTTAGACCATTCTTCTCAAACAATAGTCTCCAGATATTGGACCACAGATCCCACTTTCTGCTACGCTGCTAGTACGACAATGTCGGATGGAAACCCCAAGCTGGGGAAGGTTTCTGTTGACAGTATAGCTTGAGGCAAGAGTAATGGATAGAGACCCTCATTTTGATGAAGTTATTTGCCAAAATTATCTTCAGGCATTTTCAGGTTGCTATTCATAGGACCCATACTACTGAGTTCAGAAAGGCATTATGTAGGGTAAAATGTGTCTGATTTCTTATTATATTTAATTGTTCTTTAGTACAATAATATCAGTTCTTTATCCAGAGAATAAAAAGACGTAAAAAGTGGCATTCGAACTGTATAGCATAAAATAAAGGACTGTGTAAATAAAATAACACCGAATTTAAGAATCCATGGAATCACAGTTTGTGCACATTTGTAGTTAAATATCAGCTAAATCTGTGCTTGGTGTAGAACAGATTAATACAAAAATGGGAATATAAAATATCAACAACTCAAACAAGAAAAATGTTATAAATGATCCTTTTGGTTAGTAACAATCTGAGGTCTACTATAGAACCACTGAGTGTTTGGAATTAATTCTCCCGTATGGTAGTTGTATGATCTGCAGCCCACAACCATAGAGCGTACTTCCAGAGCGGCATCCATCCTCCGTGCTTTGAAAAAAAAAAACCCAAGCGGCGGATGGCGCCAGCAGCGGAGATGCCCTTCGCGTGAGCGGGGAGCAGAAAAGCCGCTGCGCAACTCTCCTCTCCAGCCATGCAGAGCCCCATTCACTCACATAGGGGCATTCCGAAGGCACCGAGCCGCAGGAGGCGGAGGGCGACGAACAGGCGCTCGCGTTGCTTGGTGCCTTCCGGGTACTGCCAGGTCGGTCAGCAGCGCTGTACCCAGCTGGAAAGGGGGGTTGCCGGGCGGCTGCTCGCAAGCTTGGTCACCTCATGGCTGCTGCGTTGCTGCTGCGACAGCGCAACACAGCCATTCGACCCTGAGGCTGTGCCCGGCTCTTCGGGAACCCAGTCGCAAGGGAGCAGCCACCCGGCAACCCAAAAATAATAAGCCCTCCCCTTTAATAAGCCCAAGGCCATATTTCGTGGGTCAAAAAAATATAAGACCCTGTCGTATTTCCGGGGAAACACGGTAAGATACTGTCAGCCTACAATAAGTGTTAGTTATAGGTATAAGATTTATCTTGATGGGATAAACTCTAGTTATCTGTAAAACATGTTGTCCTTATCTCCTGATAGACATAAATTATTATTGATGGATTAGTAAATAGAAAACCACTTGATTTCAATTTGGTGTTTCTCAGTAATAAATTTTTATTTTCCAAATTTTTAACTAACAAATTAAGAATATTGTATGTTAACAGTCAGATGGTGGAAGAAGAAATAATATAGACTGTTGACCATTGTCTATAAAATCATTCTTTGTTTCCTTGCTTTTGCCACTGTAGTTACAGCTTTAAATGCTGAAGAAGAGAATGATCCTCCAACATACAAAGATGCCTTCCCCCCTCTCCCTGAGAAAGCTTGTTTGGAGCCAGCCCAGGAACCTGCTGGTGCCTGGAGTAAAATCCGACCAATCAAGGCTTCTGTTATCACTCAGGTCAGTACAAAGAACGTTTTCTCCCTTTCAATGTCAAACCCAGTTCAGGCATTTAGAAAAATGTCCTTCAGGATGCTTTTAGTCACCTATCTCATTGTGGGAGAGAAAATGTAAACAGAAGAACTGTTTGAGTATGCCTAAGGCCTTTCCCTGAAATATGCCAGCAGATAAATGTCATGCAGTTCTGGAGAATTCTGTAATTATATAGTGAGGCATCTTGATCCCTTTAAGTAAATAACATGTTCTCTTAAATTAGATGCTACAACATTACTCCTATGCTAATGTATTAAAATGTATAGAAAAGCTAGCCTTATAAAATAACTTAAACTGAAAATGTAAATGTAATTTTTGGGTGGGATGGAATAGGTTCCTGTATATATGCAGCATTTTTTCCCCAGAAATTCAGTCCTGTAAATATAAATGAATTCAACAGAATTTGCTGTTTAAGATTCTAACAAAAATATTTGTTACAGACCTGGCTGCAAATTGAGATAGGAAGCCTGTCCTTTTAGAAATTTCAAATTGAAAAAACATTTGTTTCACATGAGCAGGTATTCCATGTGCCACTAGAAGAGAGGAAGTACAAGGATATGAACCAGTTTGGGGAAGGAGAGCAAGCCAAAATCTGCTTAGACATCATGCAGAAGACAGGAGCTCACCTGGAGCTATCTCTTGCAAAAGATCAGGGATTATCAATAATGGTCTCTGGCAAGCTTGAAGCAGTGATGAAGGCTCGGAAGGAAATTGTAGCTCGGCTTCAGACCCAGGTGAGTGATTTGATTCTCCCTATGATGTTATATTGCAATGGAGATTTAAAGGCATGGTGCCCATTGAGCCAATATTTTATGAACCAATTCATATAGTACTATAGAGCAGGGGTCCCCAATCCCCAGGCTGTGGACTGGTACCTGTTTGTGGCCTGTTAGGAACCAGGTCCTGCAAACAAGGAAATTTCATCTGTGCATGCACAAAATCTAGGTAGCATGTGATCCATGGAAAAACTGTTTTCCACAAGACAATTTGAGTCCCTGTGACCAAAAGGTTGAGGACCACTAGTATAGAGTTCTTGATGCTTTCTGGGCTTAATTATTTTCTTGGAGACGTCGTATGAAATATCTGCAAGAAAACAGCCAAGCTCAGAGAGCATCAAGAATTCCACAGTTTAACCTTGAGCTACAAATATTCTCTTTTATTGGTTTCATATGAACTGCATCTTAAGAGCCCAAAAGGAAGGCTTAAAGATTTTCCATAAAATAAGGTTCAAATATTTCTTCATTCCATAGCTTTATTTTTGGCCATATTCTTTACCAGGAGCCACCACAGCAAGTGATGGGTTTTGAAAGCATGAATTTAGTGATAGTTATTGAAGAATAGTTGGCTTTTTTAGGATATTCTGTATAGTTTAAGTTTTTAGAGTAAAAGCTGATCTTTTGAGGGGTGCCAACTTTTCCCCTCTGAAAATCGGTGCTCTGATAGAAAAAAAAAGAATGCAATGTGTCTTTTTTGTTAAAGTTGACAAAATGTACTGCTTTTGTTAAAATTTAGAAGAAAAAGATTTCAACAGTAGCCAGAGCTATCTGTATGCATTATTCTTTCTTCTCTTGGAAACTGAAAGGTGGATCAGATTCTCTGTATTGCTTTGAGAAAGGTATTGCTTCTATTATAGGTGCCATTATAGAATACAGAATATATATTCTCCTAGGCGCTGCTTGCAGTGTCCAAGCATGGGTTAACTTCAGCTTGCTGCCCAAGGACTGAGTTTAAATCTTTAGTGTAGCCACGCCTCCAGCTCCCTTTGGAGGTCAGTTTGAAAAACTCAGTCATCCTAAAAGGATATAGTTGAGATTTCCAGTCCTTGGATAGCAAGCTGAATTTCTCCCAATTAGTTTAGTGTAGCCTTTTTTAATTTCTTCCACAGTTGTAGCCTTAGATCTAGGTTTTTTGTTTTTCCCCATTGCAAGAGGTTCATTCATCTAAATAGCCTTCCTCACGCACCGACCAGGCTGCTGGAGCGTTTCCAGCCCCCCCCCCTCACGCTTCCATGCGGTTCTGGCAGCACCAGGAGGTTCGTCAGCGGCTGCTGGCGAGCTTAGGGGCCAGGTAGGGAAGTCAAGTGCCCCTGCGAGCCGTCGGAAGGCCCCTCTTAGCTCCGGAGGCTCTACTGAGCACTCCGGATCACCGACGGCAGCCCCATGTCGCTCCAAACTTGCGGCAGCCATTTTGGAAGAAAAAAAAAGTGCACGCTTTAAATCCAAGCCATTTTTTTCTCCTTTCCTGTGCTGCAGCCTGGTCACTTAGCAGATCGCCGCTGGGAGGGATGTTGGTCAAGTGGCCTTGCTCTGGGTCTCCAAGCAGGCCTCCCCCTCCCCTGAAGACCTTGATTGACGGCTACAGGGATTTTGGCTTTCCTGGCCACTCCCTGTCCTGATATTACCAGTGCGGATATGCAAGCTTCGCTTAACACCACCAAATTCTCAGCTAGAGCCCTTGCCTCCAATGTCACCTCGCGTCGCCTGCTGTGGCTTCGTCACTGGCGGGTGGACATGAAGGCAAAGTGGAAGCTTGCTTCCGCTCCCTTCAAGGGAGGCAAGCTTTTTTGGGGAGGCCTTAGATTCTGTTTTAATTGAGTCCAAGGATAAGCGCAAGGTGTTGCCGGCTGTTACCAAAAAGCTGGACTGGAAAGGGCAGCTGTTTTTTCGTAGGCAGCCCTTTCGTAATGCAGACGCCCCTTCTACCTCTGGGGGATACCCTAGGCCTTACACCCAGTTGCAGGACCACTCCCACGAGAGGTCCTTGTTCAGGGACAAGAATAGGCAGCAGGGGAACCGCAGGGCTTTCCGAGGGGGGTATTCCAACCGCTCCTTTCGGTGGGCTAAGTGACCGCCACCGGTCCCCTCCCATCGGGGGTCATCTACAGTTGTATGCCGACCAGTGGGAGGAGACAACGACAGACGCTTGGGTTTGGAACATGGTTTGGTACGGTCTGACCCTAGAGTTCCTTTCGATGCCCCTGCAGACCTTCGTCCGCTGTCCCATTCCCAAATAGCCCCTCATACGCCAGCTGATGCAGGTGGAGATCAGACATCTGCTGGAGATAACGGCCATCGAGCAGGTACCTCTGGGTCAGGAAGGCAGGGGTTTTTACTCGATCCTCTTCCTGGTCCTCAAATCATCGCGGTGGGGGTGTGTGAGAGCAATACTGGATCTCAAGCTCAACATCCACCTAGCGTGCAGGCACTTAAGGATGCAATCGCTCCAGACCATCTTGAGTTGCATCAGGCAGGGTGATCACATGACATCAATCGACTTGAAGGAGGCGTACCTGCACGTCCCCATTCACCCAGCGCATCGCCAGTTCTTGAGGTTCCAGTTTGCAGACCATTATTACCAGTACAGGGCCCTTCCCTTCGGCCTCTCATTTGCCCCAAGGACATTCACAAAGCTCCTGGCCGCAGTCGCAGCAAATCTCGGATCCCAATCTGTACGACTCGTCTGCTACCTGGACAACATACTCCTACTGTCGTCATCCATCCCACAAGCGCCTCGAGACCTCAATCTCACCATTGGCACCCTCGAACTGCACGGCTTTTCCGTCAACCGAGAGAAAAGTCACCTGACTCCAACCTCCAGAATTCAACATCTGGGAAGGGTGATCGACTCCAACATTTGCAAAGTCTTCCTCACACAGCAACAAGCGGACAGCATAACCTCCCTTGCACGCGCATCAGAACGTCAAGGTCAGCCTCCATTGTGAATCTATCCCAACTTCTGGGAAAGCTGGTCACGTGCATTGCGGTAGTTCCCTGGGCTCAAATGCATGCACGGAAGCTCCAGTGGTTCTTGCTTCCGATTCAACGTCGCAAGGCCAGCAATTCCAAGAGGATTGTGAACGTCCCTCCGAGAGTCATCACATCGCTCAGGTGGTGGCAGTTGCCGGCTCTGCAGAGGGGCTTCCTCTTCAAGGATCCTCGCCCACAATATAAATTGGCTGGAGCTCAGGGCGGCCAGGCTGGCACTTCGCCACTTTCCCCAGCATGTCGAGGGCGTACACGTACTAATACTGATGGACAATATTGCCACCAAGGCGTACATAAACCATCAAGCCGGCACTCGATCGAAGGCCCTGATGTTGGAGGCAGAGGCTCTCGGGCATTGGACCGAACGCTACCTCGGGTCACTGTAGGCAGATCACATCTCGGGGGAGGAGAACATAACTGCAGGTTAGCTGAGCAGATTGACGATCATGAACTCGGAATGGCGACTTCATCTGTCTCTTTTTCACCAACTGTCTGAGAGATTCGGCCTTCCAGTAATAGATCTGTTCGCCAGTCTGTTGAACACGCTGTTCCCCCGGTTCTTTTCGCGATTCCAGAGCCCTGGAGCGGAAGGGGCAGACGCCCTTTGATGCCGCTGGCCTCCAGATCTCCTTTACGCCTTCCTGCCTCTCAACCTCATTCCCCAGGTGATCAAGAAGATCCTACTGGAAGGTGCCGAGGTGCTGCTGATCTCACCCCATTGGCCGAGACAATCCTGGTTCGCCGACCTTGTCGAACTGTCAAGTGACCAAATATTGGCGCATTCCTCAGGAGCAGATCTCCCTCAGCCAGGGGGCCATTCAGCACCTGGACCCTCAATGGCTCCAGTTGGCCATTTGGCACTTGAGGGGGACCTCCTGAGGCAAGACAATTTCTCAGACAAGGTCATCCGCACCATCCAGGCATCCAGACATCCCTCCACGGTGGAAGGGACGCGACCTGGTCTGCCTTTTCATCCTGGTGCCTATCGCATCAAATTATCGCCACTGCAGCAGCTATTCCACAAATTCTTGACTTCCTTCAGGATGGATTGGACAAAGGTCTTGCCCCTAACACCCTGTGGAGGAAGACAGCTGCTTTGGCCACCATCTTGTCCAGAGACGACTCTACACCACTCAGCAGACACCCCAGGGTTCGCAGTTTCCTGAAGGGAGCTACCAACTTACGTCCCTCGACGGTCCACCGGTACCCGACTTGGGACTTGGCAGTTGTTCTGCAGACATTGACCTCTGCTCCATTTGAACCACTTCGTTCCATCACCTTACGCCACTTATCATTTAAGACTGCCTTTCTAATTGCAATCACTTCGGTTCGCAGAATCTCTGAATTGGCAGCCCTGTTGGTCAGGGAGGACCTCCACGTTGTGCATCTGGATAGGGTCATTCTTCGTCTTGACCCTTCCTTTCTCCCAAAAGTTAACACCTTGTTTCACAGTTCGCAGGAGGTGATTTCTCCCGGATTTTTGCCCGCATCCCAGGGAGTGAGTTTGGCACAAGCTGGATGTAAGACGGGCAATACACATATACAGGAAAAGTACAGCCTCCTTCCGCAAGTCCGAATCCTTCTTTGTTTCCTTCCAGCCCGCTTCGATGGGCAGGAAGGTTTCCTCCTCAACTATTGGACGTTGGCTGCGCGCCTGCATAAAACTGGCCTACAAACATCAGGCCCGGCCGGTTCCTCCTCACATCACCGCCCATTCCACAAGAAGCGCCGTGACCTCAGCTGCATGGGCAACACAGGCGCCCATCGAGGAAATATGCAGGGCAGGTACTTGGACCTTGCCGTCCCCATTTATTCGTAACTACAAATTGGACTGCTTTGCAGCTGCAGAGGCCTCCTTTGGGAGGAGAGTCCTGCAGCGGGTCATGGCAGCTCCAGACCAACGAGATTCCTCTGCTTCCCACCCTGGGACTATATAGCTTGGATATGTCCCATGCTTGGACACTCCAAGCAGCGCCTGGGAGAATAGCCATTGGCTTACCTGAATGGTCGTTTTCTAGGCCCTGCGGGAGTGTCCAACTCCACCCTGGGGTAATCTGGCGGAGGCGAGTCACCTCTCCTGACTACATAGTTCACCTTCTTACAACATCTTTCTGGACTCCATAACATCATTTTTCAAACTGACCTCCAAAGGGAGCTGGAGGCGTGGCTACACTAACGATTTAAACTCAGTTCTTGGGCAGCAAGCTGAAGTTAACCCATGCTTAGACACTCCCGCAGCGCCTAGAGAATGACCATTCAAATAAGCCAACGGTCATTATCTGCTTGTTAGAGATTTTATCCTA
This sequence comes from Natrix helvetica, assembly GCF_964273705.1. Classification (NCBI taxonomy): domain Eukaryota; kingdom Metazoa; phylum Chordata; class Lepidosauria; order Squamata; family Natricidae; genus Natrix; species Natrix helvetica. The sequence continues at coordinate 41,819,344 of NC_138551.1, read as the reverse complement.
AAATATTGCCAAAGTTGGGGGAGAATATACTTTGAAACATTTACATTTGTTATGTGTTACCAAATTATCTTGTTTAATTATTCATAGTGGTAGTTGTAAGTATTTAGGGTTTTTTCTGGTGGTTTAGAAAAGATTAAACATGGAAGTAGTCATCATAGAGATTGAAAAATTCAAGAATGATATGAAAAAGGAAATTCCTTCATGTCCTTCCCTTAGAATCCTTGAAGTCTCCTAGTGAGAGATAAATTCAGATGAAAAAAAATGTACACAGAATACATAAATAACTTCCTCCTACAAATTACAATCGTGGGGCTATCTGATTCCATGAGAACCTCACCCCCTGTCTATATTAACAACTGCTAACCCCATATCTTGGAATTACTTTTGGAATGTTATATTATTTTTATAATTTTAAAACTTTTAAATCTTAATTCTGATTTTAATTTTAATGTGAATTGTTTATATATTGATTATATTGTACAGAATCCCTGTCTGAAGGAGATGATGGGTTAAGAAATGAGTCACGAAAATAAGATTTTTGGTTAAATGAAAATTCCATATGCAAATATATTAAATCTTGCAATTTTCAGTATCATTGTAACGTTGAATGGTAATTTTAAAAAACTGTTGTAAGTTGAGGATTATCTGTATTGGATGGGCAAATTCACCTTAGAGATAAGAGTCTCAATTGTACCAGGGACCCAAGCCATAAAAGATATTATAGATAATAGCTAGTAACCAGCACTTTGATTGTACCTGAAAACACTTGGTTAGCTAGTGAAGTGACCAAATAAGTGCTATTCCTCCACAGGTCTGACTTTCATTTGTCTTATTCATAATAATTAGCAATAAAGTTTATGTTGGAATTTATCACTTTGGGTAGAAGACAGACGATGTATGTATGGATGGATGGATGGATGGATGGATGGATGGATGGATAGAGACAGATAGGCAGCTGGTAGGCAAGCAAGCAGACATCAATGTTGTGTTAGAAATAGTGTTATGAATACATTTGAGTATTGTATTTTTCGGACTACAAGACGCACTGGAGTATAAGACGCACCAAGTTTTCGAAAAGGAAAACAAAATAATTTTTGCTGCACTCTGTAGGCCTCCCAAGCCCTCTGCACGCCCCGTTTTTGACAAAACCGGGATGCACATGGCGGGATTTCGGGAGGCCAAAAATGGCTGTATTCGGTGTATAAGATGCACTGACATTTCCACCCTCTTTTAGGCGGGGAAAAAGTGTGTCTTATACTCCGATAAGTACAGTAAGTCAGTGACAAAATATATACAGTACCTGAGAGGGCAGGGCAGGATTTTGATTTATTCTAAAGTGGGGGAAATAATGCAAAATGCAGGTTCCCTCCTAGTTACTTGAAGCGTCTCCATTTTGTTTCTGGGCAATATATGAGCAAACCCTATTTCCCTTATGTTTGTTTATAGTGGTGAAATTTGACAAATACTCTTTTCCAGTGCTAATCTATAATATTGAAAGAGACATTTCCTCCTATCTTACCACATTTAAAAGAAAAATTCTATACCGAATTGGTTGGTGAAATGCATCTGTATTGTTGAATTAAATGTGTGGTTTCATTTTAGTGAATGCTCTTTTTTATAGGCTTCAGCAACAGTTGCCATTCCCAAAGAACATCATCGCTTTGTCATCGGAAAAAATGGAGAGAAGTTACAGGACCTTGAGCTCAAAACTGCCACAAAAATTCAGATCCCCCGCCCAGATGACCCCAGCAACCAGATCAAGATCACTGGCACCAAGGAAGGGATTGAGAAAGCTCGACACGAGATCCTTTTGATTTCTGCTGAGCAGGTAAACTATATTTTTAGTTCTGTAATTGCTGAAGGAATTCTAAAAACACTAGCTCAAATAATCCTTTTTATAAGGGAACATTCCTTAGGCCGTGCTGGAATTCATCCAGACTTATGTTGAGCAGTTAATTGTTTGAAAAGTACTTCCGAAATTTCATTGTTTTAGGAAGATACTGTTTGTCACAAGAGTATTGCCATTTTAATGTTTGTGACAGTTTATAATCCTTTGACTATCTAAAATCAAATTCTGTTAAAATTCATTAAAATTATTTCTGATATGCCTACTGGGGATTAAATATTTAGATGATTTACATACAAAGTATATAATAAGCTGTAATATAATATTTCTCTTAGAAGGGAAAACAATATAAAAAGTCATTCTGAAAATATGGCCATTTGCCCTCTTCATATATTGATGACTGCTGCAGTTTCCTATCGTAGTTACAATTCTCCTTTGCCCCAGATTTTTCTAATGATAGTTATTTTTTATGAATGCATTTACAATGTTTTCATGATGATGATCACATCCATAATTTCAATCGCCACAAATATCACGATGTGGCAAGCAATGTTGTTAATGAAGTATCATGCAGGAAGTTCTCAACTTAAGACCATGATAGAATCTGCCCATCACAATCATAAAATGGGTTACCCATATTGACCTGATTTAAGAACATTTTTGTGGCAGCTCTTAAGCGATTGCCATGGTAATAAAGCAGCCATCGTGGTCATAAAGCATACCACTGGTTCACTATGGGCCGGTTTAGCCAAAAGCCAGAAATAAATTCTGGTTTTCAGAAAAACCAGAATGTAAACCACAGTCACCTCATGGTGGGATGCAGCAAACAGACGTAAATATGAGCCAGATACCGAGTACCCTGCATGTGATCATGTGATCACAGGGGTAGGCCAGCTGTCGAAACTTTGGAACAAGGTCATTAGTACATCCAGGGAGGTCTTGCAACCATTGCTAAGTAAGCCGAGGACTATTTAGTTTATTAGATTTTTATCTGGCCTTTATTACTTTATAGGTAACTGAAGGCAGTGAACATAAATAAGTACTCCTCCTTTCTCCTATTTTCCCCACAATAATCCTGTGAGGTGAGCTGGGCTGAGAGAGAGTGCTGGGAGAAGAGCTCATAGACCTCTGGTTTCTAGGCCAACACCTTAACATTATACCAAACTGGCTCTCAGTCTAAGTTGCTACATAATCACAAAATATTTGGTTTATATGGATTGTTAAACTTGATCATGTATTAAATTATATTAAATCATATGATTTTATTGCACCATTGTCACCTCGATTTTATTCTATTTTTTCTTTGTTCTTAATTCATTTTGTCTTAAACATTATATCTCTAGCAATTCTGACAAGTTTAGCAAGGTTGCTCATACAACAACCAACAGTCATTTCTAGAACAGATACTTTCTGATAAAGTGAAATAAAGTTTCAAAATGAGGATCTACTATAGTAGGAGACACATGGAGAAGCCTCACATTCTTTTCTTGTAGTACTGTAGTGTGTATTGTATATATGTATAAAATGTTATTTTATTTCCCAGGATAAACGTGCAGTAGAGAGGCTTGAGCTGGAGAAAGTATACCATCCTTTTATTGCTGGTCCTTTTAACAAGCTAGTCAGTGAAATCATGCAGGAGACTGGGACGCGCATAAATATCCCACCACCCAGCGTCAACAGAACTGAGATAGTCTTCACTGGAGAGAAGGAGCAGCTGGCCCAAGCAGTAGCTCGTGTTAAAAAGATCTATGAGGAGAAGGTACGATCTTTCATGGGGTCTGCATAAAGCTGTATCTTTCATTTTAATTAACTTCAAACACTCATATTACAAGTGAGAACATGGGGCTATTTCTTTCCCCCGCTACAATATTTGGTACACTGATACACAAGAAATAGTGCAAAGATCATGATAGTGGTGTTGCATAGTGGATAGCTGTTGCATCAGGATTGGAGAAATAAGTGACTGAGGGAGATGTGATGAACTATAGCTTGGGGTTTGACTTCCATTCAAAATGGCCAATGCAACCACCAAAAATAAGCTCTCTAAAGTACATGCAAAAAGAGAGTCCAAGACTTTTTGGTCTGCCTGTTCTGACATGATTGATCACAAACCTGCAGCTCTAGCAAATACAATGCAGTTCCAGCGTCAAATAGGCCATGACTTCCTGTGGCTTTTCATTTGTAAAGCATATATAAATCAAAGGCTTGTAGGGTGCCTGCCCTTTTTGGAGCCTATTTGGGCAAATTTTTCTCTGTTCTTTAATCTGTAGCTCCCTTAATTCATTGCCTTTTCAAGTAACTTGTCATTTCCTGGCTGATACTTTCCCACAGAAAAAGAAGACTACCACCATTGCTGTGGAGGTAAAGAAGTCCCAGCATAAGTATGTCATCGGCCCCAAAGGGAACTCCCTGCAGGAGATCTTGGAGAAAACTGGAGTCTCGGTTGAAATCCCTCCCACTGATAGCAGCTCAGAGACTGTGATACTGCGCGGCGAACCTGAAAAGCTTGGACAGGCATTGACTGAAGTTTATGCCAAGGTATCGAGAGTGCCACTCAGCAAGGCCTTTCTTTTATGGACAACTGATTAACACTTGACTAATTAGACTTTTATAAAAAAATAAATGTCTAACCTGTAAGTGTTCAGAATACAAATAATGTGCTCAGCAATAAGATTTCTCCAAGCCCTATACAAAATATGGGATAATAGTTGAAATCAATCGTGTGATCAGTTGCCTGTGATTTATGTAGCAGACTATTTTGCCTCTGAAGATGTCAGCCACATGTCAGGAAATGTTTTCTCTAGACCATAGTCAGTAAACCCTGAAGCCTAACACTGGCCAGTTGTGTGATAATTTTATTATTGTGATTATGAAGGCTGGAGCACAATGTTTAGAGTGAATTTCAGAAGTCAAGGTTATTGGATTGGAAAAGAAATTCTCGATATCAGTATCAGTTGGTCTAAATATGTAGTGCTTATGGAATGATAAATTTCTTCATACCAGCTATGTCTTTTATAGGCGAACAGTTTCACAGTCTCCTCTGTCTCAGCCCCCTCTTGGCTTCATCGTTTCATCATTGGCAAGAAGGGGCAAAACTTGGCCAAAATCACACAACAAATGCCAAAGGTATGAGTTCATAAATGTGGATTCTTACATTAACATTGAATTTGAGAAATCGTTGGAAGGAGTAGTTTAAGAGGTGTACATACATATGTTTTGTACAACTGATGCCAAATGTGTTGATAAAATACTTGACAAAATGTTCACCCCCAAGAGAATAGAGAAAAATGAGGTAAACTGCAAAGTTTTGGAAAATATTTCTTTAGGACAACTTGTCTGGTGTGAGCAGTAGAGAGAATAAACAGCAGGACTTGTTGACAGCAAGACTGAAAATGAGAAAATAGATTTATTTTGTTGCATCTTCCCATTTTAATAAGGATAGAAACACTTAGGTATTTAAAAAATCAAAGCACTTCATCTGGACCAAATTGAAGTTAATAAAATAGCAGTTAAAACAAGCTATTTTCATTGAAAAATTGGAATTTTTTAGCCAATACTTATATTGCAATTAGGGAGAGAATTCCACAGGGTGTCAGCACTAGGAAAATTCTATTCCAGATGGTTTCTCATTTCTTCTTTAAAAACATGGGTATGTAAATGGGGTCTTAATGCTTTAATTTTTGGTAATTGCTTAATTTCATTTTTCAGTTGGTGTCTACATAATATTTTGTCTGTGAGGCTATTTGAGTTGCCATCTTTAAAAATGACAACAGAGACTTTTAGATGTTTCTGGTTGCAGATTAGGAGAAACAAAAAGCACAGATTTGTTTGCTATTAATTGAATTGTCTTTCATTCTGATGCTGAATTGTGTCTATTTTTAAAAGGTTCATATAGAATTCACTGAAGGGGAAGATAGAATAACTCTGGAAGGACCCACAGAAGATGTGAACATGGCTCAAGACCAGATTGAGATCATGGTCAAGGATCTGGTGAGTTGAGAAGCCATAACATCTAGGTTTAGCAAGTGGAAAATAGTAAAACCTATCAATACATCTTGAAAACAATTATTCCTCTTAGAATAAAAATGTTATTTTGAATATTGTAGCAAAGTAAGATCACTCTGTGCAGTGGGATTTTCAACTAGTGGTATACGTGCTTATGTCTGCAGTCCTGGAGACAAAAAGTAACTGTTAAGCTTTTCAGAGCATGGCCGAAAGGAAAGTAAAAAGGGCTGTATGAGAACAAGTTCTGAATAAGCAAAGTAGCTCAAAAGATATAGTATGTACTAATGCTTGAATTAATTTAGCTGAACATGTGGATTTAATAATGATTACTTAACTATATAGGTTGATATTGCTACCATGTTTTTTTTTAGTAGAGACTTACAATATCCATAATTTTGGTTAAATTCTGCTTTTGCAGATTAATCGGATGGATTATGCAGAAATCAACATAGATCACAAATTCCACAGACACCTCATTGGAAAGAGCGGAGCTAATAGTGAGTTAAATGTTATTTAGGCCTCTAGAAGTGAACTGTCCTAGATAATTGATTATATATTTGGCAACTGTAACGAGGAAAAAGGTATTTTAGAAACATCTTTCTTCCCTCTTGCATTTCTGTTATTTTCTTCTGTTACACAGTACTTTTTCAATAGTCTTTAAAAACCTTTACATTTATTAAACATTAAACTTCAAATTCTGCTTTTCTAGCTTATTCTCTATGAATATATATTACCTTAGAACAGTAGTAACCCTTAAACATCCCTTGTTGTAAAACCCAGAAATCTTGGGTGTAGCATTTTTGCAATACAAAGTGGTGCTACTAACTTTTGTTTAATTTGCAGTCAACAGAATTAAGGATCAGTATAAAGTATCTGTGCGGATCCCTCCAGACAATGAGAAAAGCAATCTCATCAGAATAGAAGGAGACCCTCAGGGAGTTCAAGAGGCCAAGAGAGAGCTGTTGGACCTTGCATCACGTATGGTGAGAAGGAAGAGAAAGTTCATTATTATTGAGGATCTTTGTTAGTCTTTAGTACACATGATGATGCAGCATGCTTAACTAGGTCAGATGAACCCCTAGCAGCTTTGTTCACATAGCAAGCTACCTGATCTTCGTTAACTTTGATTTGGTTTTGGGTGGAAGGATTAATGTTTTGGTTATTTTGGGATTTATTGTAGTATTGGTACTCAAAAGTGGATAAATTCAGAGGGCAAAAGTGCATTGTGTGATCACAGCCATACATTTGGTACCTGAATAATAAAAAGGTGTTATGAAAGTGTCCATTGTCTAAACAAGGTATGGTAAAGTCTCAGTTTAACTGTTCAGCGGGAGGGATTGTCTATTAAATCATGGTTCCCTTACCGTGTTTCCCCGAAATTACAACATATCCTAATAATAAGACCATGCCATATTTTTCCTGTGGGCAAAAATATACGCCCTCCCCCAATAATAAGCCCCCTGGACAACCCCCCCCCTCCAGCCAGGCAGAGCACCACTCACCAACCTAGCGATATTCCGAAGACGCAAAGCCACAGGAGCTGGGGGGAGAGGGGTCAAAGGCACTCACATTGCGTGATGCCTTTGGTATACCGCTAGTTTGGTGGGTGGCGCTGTGCCCAGCTGGAGCGGGGGGTTGCCAGGCAGCTGCTCTCACAAGTAGCCACCCGGCAATGCCCCTTTCCAGCCGGACAGAGCGCCACTCACCGTCCCAGTAATATCCCAAAGGCGCTAAGCCGCATGGCGCTCTGCCCGGCTGGAAAGAGAGGTTGCGTGAGCACTTGTTTTGCCTCCAGGTCGCGTGCCTCCCAGCCTCACCATGCCCAGCTCTCCCTGTAGAGCTGGGCCAGGGCGCTGCCGCAGCCCCGGTGCCATGCTCCGAGCATAACCGGCTTCCAAACTCCGGAGATCCGCTGCCGAGTCTTCCGGCAGCGGCCGCTCTGGGATTATTCTCTATGGTTATGGGGTGGCTTTTGGAAGACTCTGGTGGGACACTTTTCCAAACAAAATACATCAAATGCATGTACACTTACAGAATGCATTCAAGATCCAGAGCCCATGACACTCATGGAATTGAAATTTGGCAAATCTTACAAAACATTTTATGACAAAAAAATTATCATAGAGCATTTTGTGACCTAATAAAATGTCATAAAATATTTCCTATGCTCAACTCCTTGTGTTTGACTATGCTATACAGATCAATACGTGCTACTTTCAAAGCAGATATATCTCTAAATATTGCCCTGATTTTTAAAGAATTTTTCAAATACATTAGAATCTCTGCCATTGTTTGCTTCCGCTTCTGCTGCTGATTGCGACGGGCAGGCTCTGCTCGCCCCGCGCTCTCCTGGTGGGCCCCTCACCCCTTGGGGGGCACAGGACGCCCCGTAGAGGCTCCTGCCGAAGGGGCGGCACTGCGGGGGATCCCCTGAGTCGGCGGCGTCCGGGGGGCCCCCCCGCATCGCCCTAGGCATCGGGAAGCATGATGGGGAGGCGCTCCGGCGTCTTCGTGAGGAGGCAGCTGGAAGAATGAGCGATCAGAAGGACACGGCTGCGGTGCGGTGAGGTGGAAACTTCTCTCCATTCCCTTTGTCTGCTTGTAAAGAAATTGCCAGCTAATTAAAACTCTCTTTCAACTCGGTTTGGAGAAGCGCGGCTGGAGGGAGGGGGATTCCCCCCCCCTTGGACAGGCGGCTGTAAACTGTTTTCGCTCTCAGCCCTAGGGGAGGAGGCAGGGAGAGAGCCAACTAATGATGCCTCGCTCATAACAAAGGCGAATTTCGGACTGTAACCCTATAAATGAAATGATGATCTGAAAACTTTGGAAACTTTGAAAACTTTATTATGCCTCCTAACCCCGAAGCTGGCAGGGCAAGATGGCACACTTCCGAAAATTGACTCCACCTATAGAACTTCAGGCTTTCGGTCTTTGTCTCCGTGCTACTCAGGCAAATCTCTTGTTGATTTGGATTTTTTGGATTCCCTGGAGTGAAAGACTTATTACTCCATTGCCAGAAAGTGTGACCAGTACACAGCCAACGATAACATCTTTGATGCAGCCTAAAACTACTGAGACTGATTTTCAACAAATGTTTCAACAAATCCTAGAGGGACAAGAGGAGATAAAAAGGCAATTAAAAGAGATGAAAGAAGAACTTAAAGAGAACCAGGACCAGACCAGTAAAAACTCACAGAGACTGGATCTTTTGGAGGGGGGGACAGCTGAGATGAGGGTGGGGATGGAAGGGGTGCAGAAGGGGAATAAAGAGCTTGAGAGCCAACAGATGAAAATAGAATTTGAAAGAATGTCCTTTTACCTTAGATTTCAAAATGTGGTTGAGACAGATGATGAAGATATAAGGGACATTATGACAAGCATTTTAGCTGAATACATTCACAAAGAGAAGCAACAGATGGGGTGGGAACTAGATCTGGTTTATAAATTCTGCATATGCTAGAACACACAATGTACCCAGGGAGGTACACATTAAATTTCTTAGAAAAACCACAAGAGATGAAATCCTGAGTGCACAAAGGGGGCAAGTTCTGAAATACCAAGATAGGGAAATAACCATTCTGAAACAGATCCCCAAGAAAGTGAGGGAGAAAAGGAAAAACTATTCGCAACTAGCGAAGAAACTTTACCAGAAGGGGGTGTGGTTCAGATGCCTGATGTCTGAAGGTATGCTAATATTCTGGGAGGATACAAGAATTAGAATTAACACAATCATAGAGGCACAAGCCTTTATGGAAAAAAATAAAGCACTCCTAGATAAACAAGATGATCTTGTACCAGACATACAGGACACGGGAGGGGCCGGAGCTCTGCCTGCGGGGGGAGAAGGGGCAATACCAAGAAAACTCAGATCACAGAAATGAGCAAGAAAATCTGCTTGATATAAAGTGATTGAAATTATTACCTGAATTTATATGCTGACTAAATATTGCTATTTTGTATTGAATTTTGTCTAAATGTATACTATGAGTATGGGGGGAGGGAACACCTGCCGCACACTGCAACTGCCAAAATTTGTAACCTTTTCCATTACCCCTTTCCTTTTTATTCCCTAAAAATCAATAAAATTTTGTTTAAAAAAAAAAGAATCTCTGCCATTGTTTGAAGGCATTGAGGAATCTGGTAAGGAAATATCTCTGAAACAATGACCCAGCGGGTAATTGGTGTGGTTCTGTTCAGCCAAGGGTTTACTGGGCTTTGATTAATTGATAGATTAAACAAACTATACTTTGGGAATAGTCGATGATATGTGTTTTCTTCTAGTAGTATTACTCATACAGAATATTTTTTCTTTCTGTCACCACCTAGGAAAATGAACGCACAAAGGACTTGATCATTGATCAGAAATTTCATAGAACTATCATTGGACAGAAAGGTGAAAGGATTCGGGACACCCGGGATAAATTTCCAGAGGTACCAAAATTATACACATGTATATTTATATATAATTATAGATTTTTTAAAAAAAATATACCCATATATTATACACAATATTTTTTTAAAAAAAATGTGTATATGCACATACAAATATGTATGTAAATAAATGCTTGTATTGTTACTCATAACTCAATTCTATAAGATTCTCTAATAATGACAGAAACCATCATCCCTGACATTTAGTCTATTATTTGGCCCATAGGCTGAACTAATTTTTTACTGTTTTTTTTTTCATTCTGCTTCCTTTACATCCAATCTTAATCCATCAGATTTGAATGATGTCATTTATGTCAATAAACAGCACAGAGCTACATGAGCCACAGAAAAGCAGGGTGACATATCGATTCCACAATTCAGAAAGTCTCTGAAGTGTCACAAATGAATAAGTAAATGCATTTGTCTGTATAAGTGAAATATTAAAATTGAGCTTTCTTGCAGGTTATCATCAACTTCCCAGATCCGTCACACAAGAGTGATATTGTCCAACTTAGAGGACCCAAGAATGAGGTGGAAAAATGCACAAAGTACATGCAGAAAATGGTGGCAGATTTGGTAGGTGATCTTTACTCCCCCCCCCCTCCCGTAACTGCATTAGAGCTGTGGCTAACCTTAAGAAATCAATATTTTTTAAATAAGTGGAGATATTTTGCTATCTTTTATAACATTAACGTCTTAGATTTATTCATATGCTTTAGAACAAACACATCAACAAACTGATCAACCATATAAGCAGGAAGTATGGAATATAAAATGTAACTGATATTTAGAAGATTATCATTTCTATTGTACCTAACTTGAAACTAGAGTTTACATTTCAGTCTGAGGGCTAATAGCTATTGATTGTCTTATCATCCATGAGTATGCCGAATTCCAATAATCTAGGCCAGTGGTTCTCAACCTGTGAGTCGGGACCCCTTTGGGAGTCGAACAACCCTTTCACAGGGGTTGCCTAAGACCATCGGAAAACACATATTTTCGAAAAAATACGGAAAACATAAAATAATTTTATGGTTGGGGGTCACCACAACATGAGGAACTGTATTAAAGGGCCGCGGCATAAGGAAGGTTGAGACCCACTGATCTAGGCCAATTTGCTCTACAACATACTATGTATTAGCTAGGGTATGCTTTAACTATGAAGACATCAAGAAGCGATTTCTTTAACTATCCTGATTCTGCTTTTAATGCATTTTAGTGATTTCTGATGTGAAGGGAGAAATAAAACTTTTCTCTTCAGTCACATTATTTATGATTGTATAATCCTTCATTCCTTTACAAAAATAAAAAGGAAAAAAGAGAGGAAAGAAAGAGGAAGCAGCTCCTCAAACATAATATAAGAAGTGGTTCATTCCAATTTTTGAGCACATAATTAATTTTTGACACACAAAGTAATGTTGATCAATCTTTAGTATTATATCAGAAGGGAGAGAGCTCATGAATAAAGTAAAATAAAATATTTTATATATGGGATCACACTATCTTTCCAACCTTGAGAAGTATTGCTTGCCCCTCCCATGCTTGATAGATCCATATACTGATACACTTCCAAGTTTTTCTAATAGGATTTAAAAGTACATTCACTTTTTAAATCATACTGATTTTTTGAAACGTCATACCAACAAACATTTGGATATCAAATCAAAATGGGGCAATAGTGGGACAAACTCATGTGAGTTTTGTATCACTTCACCCATTTTACCCTTCCAACATATTGAAACATTTTGTTAAACATTGTCTGGTATGTACAGTAAATGTGCAAAAATAATATTTTGCTGAATTTGTCTCATGTTCTTACTTAATATTCTTTCTCAGTTCTTTGCCATTGATTTCTAATATTTATTTTAGAATTTTACTGATTTTGTTTAAGGATAATTTATGAGAATTGTCACAATCACATAAAATACAAAATGGAGTGGTACTTGTTTGTCCATGATTTATTGATGCTAACCTTTCTTTCTTAAAAGGTTGAGAATAGCTATTCTATATCTGTTCCCATCTTCAAACAATTCCACAAGAACATCATTGGCAAAGGAGGTGCAAATATTAAAAAGGTAATTACTTGAATTTTCCTTGAAATTATAGACTTTTCATTGCTTCAGATTATTGATACTATCTCCTAACGATAGGACTGATGTGTCACTTTTACAGCAAAAAGTGCATCATTTAGTTTAGAGTTTAGAAAATAAACTATGGCTGTCCTCTCAACTTTTTTTTAAATCATTAACTGTAGATCCGTGAAGAATGCAGCACTAAGATAGACCTACCAGCAGAGAACAGTAACTCAGAAACAATTGTCATCACAGGAAAACGAGCCAATTGTGAAGCGGCTCGCCATCGGATTCTCTCTATCCAGAAAGAATTGGTAGGAGCAATGAGGGTTAAGGGGTATAGGGGTATAGGTAGTCCTTGACTTATGACTGTAATGGTTGCATGTTACAATTAAAGCATCTCACTTAATGACTCCCACTCCTGCTTTTCCCAGTACAATTGGAGCATGGGGTGTCTTAAGGTGGGGGAGGCCTCTGGAGGCCTAATGCAGCCCCAGGGCAACCTACTCTGAGCCTCCCAAGGCATCCGGTGCTCTGCTCCCTGTCCCTTGGGATATCTCTAGTCTTGTACAAGGCTCTCTTTTTCAAGGAGGGTCAACAAGCTCCACAAACAAATGATGGGTTGTGGGAGAGAGCAAACATATGTTGATGTGTTTTTGAAGCATTGAATTTGTTATCTTCTTTATGTTCTGAGGGAGTCTTGGTACTTTCTTAGCTTGGTTGTTTTCTTGCAGATGTTTCAGTACGCAGACTAGGTAACCTTATCAGTGGTAGTAGGGAGTAGGGGTTTGCTCTCAATTTGTATTCTAGTGGCTTGCCTTGTCTATGTTGGTTGGAGTAGTCTGTGTTTTTGGGTTGGGCTGTTTACTGTCAGCTTGTTTGGCAGTTCCTTAATTGGGGTATTGTTTACTTTTTGATTGTTGGTCTGATGCAGTGGTGGGTTTCCATTTTTTTTACTATTGGTTTGCGTGCATGCGCAGAAGCATCTGGGTGGGTGGGCGGATCCTCCCGCTGTCACTACTACCAGTTCGCCTGAACCAGGCTGAACTGGGAGCAACCCACCTCTGGTCTGATGCTAATCTGGGTGTTAATTGCTGGTGGGGAGGGGTTTTGACATTTTTGTTATCTTTTTGACTTATCTCTTTTGCACAGTATGTAGATATTGTTTATGTCTATGTGACTATTAATAGCCAATTTGTTGGAGTACCTGGCTTTCAGGAAATATCTAGCATTTTTGGACTTTGCTTGGTCTCAGATGTTCACAGTTTTCCAGTTGAAACTATGGTTAACTCTGTCCATATGTTGTGCAACTAAAGAGTTTTCTTCAAAACGTCTGGCAGTCTTGAGAGCAAACCTCACGCCCCACTATTGCTGATGGTGTTACCTAGTTTGGGTAATGAAATCTCTGCAAGAAAACTAAGCACAGAGAGCACCAAGGACTCATTTCAATCCTGAGCTACAAATACTCTCATTTAGCAGTCCTCTAGGGATTTTTTTCTACATATTTTATAGACAGTTGGAAAAAAATCAAAACAGGCTATTTTGTACAGGTAGTCCTTCAATTATGATGGCAATTGGGACCAGAATTGCGGTTGTACAGTGCAACATCAGATAACCATGTGCTTAGTGAAGGCAACCCTTGCAGATTGCTATCATGTAACCGCAGAATGTACAACTATTTTAAGTGTGAACTGGTTGACAACTACCCAGATTGTGATCGTGTGGTCATGGAGCTGCTGGGACCACCAGAACCTCAAGGACCAGTTGTTACACCATTTGTGAAGCACTATTGTAATTTGGAATTGTCACTGAATTGAATGATCAATAACCAAGGATTATGTTTGCTCATTATACAGTGAACTGAACACTAAACTTGGTTTAATATGAATTTGAAAATTCAGTATATGTTTTATCTTCCCATTAGTTCTTTAGCTAGGTAGTGTTATTCCATTTTGTTGTGAAAAGTACAATTTAGTAGAATTGACACAAAATAGATATGATAGTAATGCTGCCTGATGCTGTTTGGGACAGTTAGTTACAATTTGGCTCATATCTCATTCACCATCAGTTCTAAGTAAAAACGATTTAGAAACTTTCTAAATTCATTCTCAGAGGGAAGATACTCTTTGTACTTTCCAAATATTTTTATATATGAAGGAGATTTTTAAAAATATTTCTCTTCCTAGGCTAATATCACAGAGGTGGAAGTCTCCATCCCTTCCAAGCTACACAACTCACTCATTGGTGCCAAAGGTCGTTTTATCCGCTCCATCATGGAAGAATGTGGTGGAGTTCATATTCACTTCCCCACTGAAGGCTCAGGTAGTGATACAGTCACTATCAGAGGCCCTGCTCAGGATGTTGACAAGGCAAAGAAGCAACTTCTACAATTGGCAGAAGAAAAGGTGATAATATGAATTTGGAAAAATAGATGCACATATATATTTTCCCTCTTTCTTTATAGAATGTGGCTTGATTTATTTGTTTTAAAGCCTGAAACAAGTATATCTTATATTGCCTGCCTCACTTTTTAATCTTCTGATTGGCTGCTACATAAGTCTTAATTGCTTAAAATAAACTATGTATCAAAAGCAGATACAGTCTTTTTTTATAATAGATCAAAGCTGTAAATAATTTGAGAATTGTTGCCTTGTTCCTTCCCTATTAGGTTTCAAATGTTTATATTTTTGCTTCTTCCCATCTTTCCCTAAGATGGTCTTTTTATTGTGGTGTTGTAATTATACAGTGTGTCATTTTATATCATACTTTTATTAGAAACTTGAAGTTTTAATAACATTTGAAATATGACCTGAAACTATTTAATTGTGCTATTTTGTTTCCTCAAGATAGAAACCGGTCATGATGAGAAAGTTTAAAAATACCAAAAAGCCATTTCATGCATTGCAGGATCTCAAACCATATTTATTTGGTGTTCTTACTGTTCTCATTTAGTTTCAAATAGACTAAATATTTAATTTCTGTTTCAGTTTTCTATATCTGTCTCTCTGTATAGCCCAACGTGGTTATCATAACAATTTTTCATTGTAGAATAAACTGAGAGGACAGAGTATATTGGGTTGAAAGAAAGAACTTTACCCAAGGTCATAAATAAATTGAGGTCCACAACTAAGCAGGTTTTCCTGATCCAAGGCCAGATTAATCACTTTCTTACCACCTTATTAAGAGAAGCTGAAACTCAGTAGAGATTATGCTTCATACGGAAAGCATCTGAGTTTTATCACTTATTTATAGCTTATTTCCTGATAGAGAAAAAATCCAGAGTCTTGTTGCCTATCTATGTGTAGACAGTACTGAATTACATGGCTCACTGGCAACTTTTTGTGTTCCACAATAATTCTGTGATTCTTTGAAAACTGATAATGCATGCATATATTTATGACGTGGCCTTCCCTGGTCTGAGTGGATGAATGTTTTTGAAAGTCCAGAGGAATCCACTCAAGAAAAATGAAACAATGGAAATATAATTTAATTTTTGCATGATATATGTACATAGTTTACACATAGTTTAATTTGGCTTTTCTCGCATATAGCTCTATGCTTGTAGATGTTTCCCTTGAATATTCTAAAATAAGACTTTTACTTATTCAAATCAATTGTTAGGCTTCACAAACATCTAGGCATGTTCATTTCTTTTTTTTTGAAAGAAAAAAACAAAGGAGATTTGGACAAACAGCTCCTATGTCTTTCTTCCATGTAGCAAACCAAGAGTTATACTGTGGACTTGCGGGCCAAACCAGAATATCATAAGTTCCTGATTGGCAAAGGTGGTGGCAATATTCGCAAAGTGCGGGATAATACTGGTGCTCGGATTATCTTTCCTACTTCAGAGGACAAAGATCAGGAACTGATTACTATCATGGGAACAGAAGAAGCTGTCAAGGAAGCCCAGAAAGAACTGGAGGTGCTCATTAAGAACCTGGTAAGGAGAGCATCCTAATTTTTTTATTTATATAGTAATTGCTTTTTCACATTGACATGGGTTTAAAAACACTATTGTTACATACAGCAATTATATGTCTTATGTGTCTATAGGACAATGTCATTGAAGATTCTATGACTGTGGATCCAAAGCATCATCGGTACTTTGTCATTCGGAAAGGGCAAGTACTGAGGATCATTGCAGAGGAGTATGGGGGTGTGATGGTCAGTTTCCCACGCCCCGGTACACAAAGTGACAAAGTCACTCTTAAAGGAGCAAAGGATTGTGTGGAAGCAGCAAAGAAACGTATCCTTGAAATAATTGATGATTTGGTAAGTATTCATCTCTAACGGATCACAGAGCATAAAGACAATGTATAGTCCTTATTTGTTATGCCCTTAGTTTATGTAATTGCAACGGAAGAAAAAAGCTGGGTTCATTTTAGCTTTTTTTCATGCCTAAGTGATAATATTTCAAATTCTTACACAAATGTGTAAGATGTATATACATGCGATTGGCGGAAGAACTTTTTTTCAGACCACATTTATTTTAGCCTTGGAGTCATCCTATATCCTTTAGTAATTCCAGCCCATTTAGTGATTCTGCTCATTCCTGTTGTCATTCTGCATGCGAGTTTCTTAATCTTGGAAATAACATAATAGTTTTACAAAAAGTACATTTTTGTGAATTAGTATTGTCTTTGCTTCATTAAATTTGTAAAAGGAAGGTATAATTTATTAATACCGAAAGACAAATGCCAAGCAGATTTAATAGGTCTCCCTTGGTTTATGCCATTAGTTCCTTTCACATCTACATATGCATTTTTGGGGTTTTCCTATGTTCTCTTTGGAATTATATTTTCAGAAGGATAACTTAATATGCAAATCATATTGTAAGACTTTCTTCTTTCATAGGAAGCCCAGGTGACAATAGAATGCACTATTCTTCAGAAATACCATCGTTCTATTATGGGCCCTAAAGGTTCTAGGATCCAACAGATTACTCGGGACTATGGTGTTCAGATCAAATTTCCAGACCGAGAGGAAAGTACAGGTACAGTAACTTACAATTTGCCCTTAGAAAGAATGCCTTTGGAACACTGACCACTATAATTCCATAATCCAATAACAGTAACCTTTTAAAAAGATGGATGATGGATAACTGATAGATGATTGATAGATGGGTATTGACTATTCATGTAAGTTTTCAGCAAAATTATTACCTTTAGATTTTTATCAGTATGTATAATTCCATGTGTTATCAAGGGGTGGCTTAAAACAATATTGCTGTGTAAAGAGCAGCAAGCTGAAGAACTGGAATAACTGGTTACACTAAGTAGAAATGATGTTGCAAACCTTCAGTCCTTCCTTGCCTCATAAAATTCTGGCCTTCTGCTGCACATTGCGATCTGTTATATATCTCTTGATATTGTTGCTTGCCAGGAATTAACTTTATTATGTATGCATAGGATGTGAATAAAACTAGGCAGGTTTTGATACTCAAAGCTTGATAGACTTTGAATTACTTATTCTTCTATTAAAGAAGAGGGTATTTGCTGAATAGATGAACAAGGTGAATTAATAGGAATTTGGCAGAAGAATTTAAGAGGCAGGTCACTAGAAATCTTCTCTCAAAATAGATAATGCAAGAAATAGAAAATAAAATGTATGAAGATGATTATGCGCACAACACCTGGTATGTTTATATTCTTTTGTGGAACAGCACAGCACGGGTAGGAAGCAAAGACAAACCCAATGCGCTGCTTAAAAAAGAGGGGTTGGGAAGTTGATTATCTTGGTCCTTTCTAAACATTTTAAAACCACTTCTTTGATTACTATTTTTTTGGAATTTTACCAGGTATTAATGACAAGCTGATTGGTATAATTTCCTGGGTCTGCTTTTTCTCTTTTTAAAATATTAGAACATTAGCTTCCCTCCATCATCAAGTATTTTCTCTGAACTTCAGGAGTTATCAAAGAGTTAACGATTCTGAGATAGCAGTTTCTCAGAATTCACTGAGAGCAACTAAGTTTTGTCTCTTCTTCCTTGATTGTTTTGACCTGCATTTTTTTCCTAATATTTTTATTCAATACTGAAAGTAATTGCACAGCTCTAGCAAGAATCTCCTTGTCCTCTTGGTCCTTAAGGTTAGAGGTGCTAGGCTTTCTCCCATGGATGCTGTCTTTTCTTTGTAGCAGCCTCTTCTTCCCATATGTTTTGCAAACATCATTCTGCTTTGTCTAGAAATTTCTTATCTTCCTTGATTAGTCTCAGAGTTGCCAGACATGCATCTAGGTCAGTGTTTCTCAAACTTGGCGACTTTAAGTCCTGTGGACTTCAACTCCCAGAATCCCCCAGCCAGCATAGCTGGCTGGGGGATTCTGGGAGTTGAAGTCCACAGGACTTAAAGTCACCAAGTTTGAGAAACACTGATCTAGGTCATCCACTTTCTCCTCCAGCAAGATAAGCTTGCACTTTGTGCAGGTCATCACAGTCCTTGCCTTATTACCCATGTCATTGTGAAGGCTGCTCTCTAGGCTCTCGTGGAAAAAAAAGAAAAAAAGCTAATTAATTTGTTTTCACATCCTTTTAAGAATGCAGGTTGTTAATTAGAGCTGATGAAATAAAATCCGATTTCTCTACAGCTTGTGATGACTTTCCATTTATTTCCCAGCATACCTAGGAATATATAAACAATCTCAATGGGGTCTCAGGCTAGTAGCTTGAATTATGAGGCAGTATGGAATAACAAGAGCAGAATACGAAATCATGGATTTAAATTAGAAGAAGGGAGATACTAATAAATATTTTTAATGTAATCCATATATATAGTAACTAAATTATTATTCTTATTCCTACAAACACAGCTTCTGTTGCAGATGTGGTAGCACATGAGAATGACAAAGAGAATAATGAAGGGAAAGAGTACAAAGAAATAGATCCTGGCTCCCCAAAGAAATGTGATACTATCATAATCTCTGGTCGTAGAGAGAAATGCGAGGCAGCAAAAGAGGCCCTCCAAGTAAGTGAGATTGGATATCTGTATTATCTTAGTGGCCTCCCATATCTAAACACATAAGTATAATCAGTTTTGTTTATAAGCACTGTAAAGTGATCTTCGTATTAAATCTCAAGGGGCTATTGTGCAAGATGTCCTGTCTTCTGGAGACACTATTTTATTGACAAGTAGATAGTCTGTGTTAACCGCTTACAGAAATAGAATAGTCAATTATGGGAAATGAAAAGTGTAGTAAAATGACTTCTAATGAATTGTGACTTGTATTATGGAATAAAAACATTTGATAGCCCAGATACCAATGTTTCTTTCAGTATTTATTTGATGTTTTATGGTTTGAATTAAGCAGCAGTAATCGGGCAAACTGTTCTGTTGTGAAAGTCAGGCCAGAATCTCAGATATGCACAGGCTGCTTGCCAGACATAGAATCAGTGGTTTCATGGGGGAGAGATTCTCTGTCATGTAGGCACAAAGATACTCCCCAACTTTCTCTCAACTAGGGAGAGAAGCTTTGAACTGTATTAAAACAAAGAAATTCCAAAGGGGACAAAAGAACAAAATGTTTATCAAAATTAGCAAAAGAAGTAAGGTAGGAGCAGTTTCCAGCTTCTGTTTAAAGCAAACTTTCCAGGCAAAAGGAATCTCTCTATACATTGAAGAAGAAGTAATTGTTTTAAAAGTCTTACCTTTATAAAATTGGGTGAATGCCTACCTAGAAAACAGGATTCTTTTTTTTTTTTGTCTCTATTTGCGAAGTATATTTTTTGAGTATAAGACCATGCTGGCTCTCTCAGCCAAGAAACAGGGATCAGCACTGTGCTCTGGAATCAGACAAAACTGGACAGGGAAACGTTACCTTTTATAGGAAGCTTTATTAATTTCATTTTATTTGTTTATTTAAATTTATTAGTTGCCCAACTCCAGTGAACCCTTAATGTCATCTTTACCATAAACTGGATAGAATGTTATTAATGTTATTAGAATCTTTTGTTATCAAGCACGAAAAACCAGGTCCACACATAAAGGCTCAAATTAACTGATTTATTGCTGAAAGCCTATGCACAGGAATCTACTCAACCAACAGCACCTGATTAGAGTTAGATAAGGGTCATCAACACTCAAGGGAGGTTGGACTTGTTTTTTTTTGTAGCTGCATAAGGGCTGTAAACTGACACCTTGTTTAACTCTTCCCCTGGCTCTGCCAGTCTCCCCTATGTTTGTCTATATATTTAATTAATTAATTAGGTTTCCCAAAGAAAATTATGCTGTTTGTAGCAGACACTGCCTGTACCTTTGTAAATTTCTTACAAATAAAAAAAAAATTGAAATCTCTAAATATAAGCCAGCTATACAGCTGGCTGGTGATTATATTATATAAATTATTTTATTTTCTCCCTTTTTAGCCTTTTAATTGCTGGTTCAATTCATGTGCTTTTTGTCATAATTTACTCACTTGATATACTTTTTGTGTTCTAATAGGCTTTGGTCCCAGTTACAATCGAAGTAGAAGTTCCCTTTGACCTTCATCGTTTTATCATTGGTCAAAAGGGTGTTGGAATACGAAAAATGATGGATGAATTTGAGGTGAGTACAGGTAATCCTTGACTTATGACCACAGTTGGGACTAGAACTACTGTACGTCACTAAGCAGTGGAACTGTTAAGTGAGCCACATCCAATTTTACAATCTTTTTGGTCACAGTCATTAAGTGAATCTGGTTTCCAGCACTGATTTTATCAAGCCCCTTGGGATGGTTGTCATTGGAGATCACATGATCCTTGGATGCTGCAAGTATCATAAATACATACCAGGTGCCTGAATTTAGATCATGTAACTGCAGGGATTCTGTGATAGACATAAATGCGAAGCCCAATTATAAGACACTTTTTTCAAAGCTTATGTAACTTTGAACAGTTATTAAATAAACGGTCAGAAGTCTAGGACTACATGTAATGTCTTTGTTGTATGTCTTCTTGGTTAAGATAAAAATCATCATAAAACAATTTATAATATATAATATAATATGAAATGTCATTTAAAAAATTCCTTTGGTCAACCTTTGATATTTGATTGTACTATATAGTCCAACTTTGGAGGCAGATACAGCTCTGAGTATCTCTCCCATTGTTGAAGGCATTGAGGAATCTGGTAAGGAAATATCTCTGAAACAATGACCCAGAGGGTGACAGGTTGTCTAATGTTTAATAGTATTGTATTTACTTAAGAGCTTGGCAGATCCAACTCATTGAATAATGACATTTTTGAAGGTTGAGGACATCTGTAAAAATGCCATTTGTGATAAGATATCAATTCTTTGCATTTGTTAGGTAAACATCCAAGTTCCTGCTCCTGAGCTTCAATCTGATATCATCTCTATAAGTGGGCTTGCTGCTAATCTTGATCGTGCCAAAGCCAGACTTTTAGAGAGAGTGAAGGAACTGCAAGCCGAGCAAGAAGATCGGGTATGTATTGGACAATAATTATAGCGATTTTGTCAATGTCCTTCAGTTACTTGCCTTGTTAAAAGTTTAAAATAACTATTAGTAAAAATGCTTTAATTAAGGATGTGTCTATAGAGAAAAATCTTAGCAGGAGCCTTATGTAATGATATGTATGAAAGACCTTGGGAGATGTGGAGGAAAAGATACTGCCTAGCAAATGATTAGATAAGAGATAAGTTAGATACTTTTCTGAAAAGCATAGATCCTGCTCAAGAATAGATATTATTTGGATTTCAACATCAAATAATTTGGCTTCTGGGGGTTCTGAGGGTTTAACTCTTTTTGGGATCACAATTATGTGATTTTTGGTTTATAAAAGGAAATCTAGCTCTTTTAGATGGATACTAAATGAAATATTGCTATAGAGAGAAGCAATAGTGGAGGATTGTAAAAATTAAAATATTTTTTAAGTAATTTAGATCAAGGTACTGGTTTAATAACAATTTGGAATGCAAGTACCATATTTTTCAGAGTATAAGATGCTCTGGAGTACAAGACGCACATTGGTTTTTGGGGAGGGGGGAAAAATCTGCCTCTGCCTACCAGCATCCATTGGTATTCATTTGGCTAACGTCCTTAGCAAACAGCCTGGTCAACCTCAGCACATTAGTTCGCTGGTTCTGAGCACACGCATACAGAAGAAAATAGTTTCCTCTCTTGTTTATTTGGTTTTTGAAATACTATTATAGAATTGTGGGATGAAAGATTTTTTAAAAAAATTGTATGTTTTTATAAAGCTTGTGCAGTTGATTTGGAGCTGCTTTTGGAAAATCCTTTAAAGAGAAGTGAAACATTAATGGGCATATTAAAAGAATTTGGTACATTAGCAAGTTTACCTGATTTGAAATTGATTTTGCAATTTGCTGTTTGATTTGGATGAAAGAGTACATATTTCTGAGAAATAGAGAGCTTTTGGAATTAGAAATATATGACCAGTATGGAAATTGTGGCCCAACAAGTCAAGGTTAATGTGGATTTTAAAAACCATTACAGTATATTAGATATGCTGTGTTGAGAATAGGAAATAGATACAAACACAAGTTTTTCCTGAAAATGTCTTTGTGGTTGACAGCATATGAAGTACAAGAAATAATAGACAAACACAAATGGCTAATTTGTGAGATATTAGGATTTTATCAAGAGAAAGGTAAAATAAAATCAAGAGAAGAACTGGTGGCAGAGGGACATAGTTATCAATGCTTTTATTATCTATAGTTATTAGAAAGATTTAAAGTAAAAAACAGACTTTGTTTTGAATATTGTAAGACTTAGTTTGAAACAACTGCATACAAATGATAAACATAATTGCTAATATGTATAAACATTCATTGAAATTAAAGGAAAGGAGCAAGTGGATTAAAGGAACATAAAGTGAACTAAAATGTGGGTTATAATCAGTGGTGGGTTTCAAAAAAAATTAGAATCTCTTCTGTAGCTGTGGCCTGCTTTGTGGGAGTGCTTGCCGGCCATGTGATTGGATGGGAATGGCTTGCTGGCCATGTGACTGAGTGGGAGTGGCTTGGCAGTCATGTGACTGGGTGGGTGTGGCCAACTTGTAAAATGTGGTGAAACTCACTTAGCAACCAAAATGTGGCTCAGAAACTCTGGCATTTGAAGCACACAAGTCTTAAAGCTGTCAAGTTACAAGACCCTTGCATTCCTAACCCTTTAGGAAAAAAAAAACCCAGGGGTGTTCAAACTTGATAGCTTTAAGACTTGTGGACTTCAATTCCCTGAATTCCTCCTCCAGTCATGTTGGCTCAGGAACTCTGGCATTTGAAGCACGCAAGTCTTAAAGCTGTCAAGTTACACGACCCTTGCACCCCTAACCCTTTAGAAAAAAAACCCAGGGATGTTCAAACTTGACAGCTTTAAGACTTTAAGGTTTAGATAAGACTCTTAGAGGCGGGTGGGGAGATTGTTGAGCCAGCCAATCAGTGAGCGGTGGGTGGGGCAAGGGTGGTGCAGATGGGCGGGGGGTGGGAGCTGGAACCGGTTCTAAATGGCACGGTAGATTTGTGGAACCTCTTCTATAGAAGTGGTTAGAACTGGCAGGAACCCAGCCCTGGTTATAATATACAAAAAGAACAATAGAAAACATGAGGTTGAAATGATTGAAATTTATATTGTTTTATCATCTTTAAGAGAATGTTCATTAAATTATATACTATTGATATATGCCACCAGAGAGATTATTTAGAATGTATAAAGGAATTTCAATTTAGGTTGGAAATGTGAACAAGAAGGGACATTTTATCATGTTTGGTGGAATGTGTAAAAAACTTGTAAAATTGTGGATTCAAATACTGATTTAGAGGATTTTAAAGATTAATATACAATTGAGACCAGAGGTTTTTCTTCTGGGATTCATGGACAAAAAAATTGAAAAATTTATGGAACTTGGTTTTTTTTTTAATATCATAAAAATGATATAAAATGCAGTGATATTATTGTAGGCAAAAAGATGAATTTTAAAAAACTTTATATTGGTTTGTATTAGTTTTTATCTTCCATTTTAATTTTTAAAATAAAATTGTAAAGCAATTCTCAAGGATTTAGTTACATTTAAAAACAACAAAGTGTCTCATCAACAGCAGTCCAAACTAGATTATTGACTCATAAAACAACAGTTACAAATTACTCCATTACTCCTAGGATATGCCCAAATTACCCCCAGTTTAAGAACTACTGCAAGTGATATTTTAGAATCTGATACTGAGGCAGAGTATAGGGTAATAGATTATTTTGGATAATGTTTGCAGACATTATTGTCTCCTTTAAACCTCACTATGTTTGAACCAAGTTTAGGAGAGTTAATCAGATTGCAGTTTTATTACTAAAATTACACAAAGGCAAGTTGGGGCAAAATAATGCTGCAAGAGATTTCTCAAAAAAAATGCAATGGGTATAAGTAAAGACATCATCATTACTTTCACCAACTCTTGCTTCAATTTCTGAAAAAACTTTAGATATAGTGTATGACTCAAGACTAGAGAATGAAATATTTTGGTATCATCTTATATGGAGGTTACTAAGCTGTGACATAGTATGAATCCTATTGAGAATAACCAACCTAGCCAAAGACAATGTTTGATGGTTGTGATTCAAGGTGCAATCCAACCCATCTGAAGGGCAGCAGATTGGATGAGATTTCTCTAGGTGGCAAGATTATATTTATACTCTTTCCAAACAACAGCTCCTTAATACGGTTTTCAGCAATTGCCTTTTCCAACCTGGTGTAACAAGACTGTTAAAATTCCTAAAATTACCAGTGTCCTGTTCCTGCTAGACACCAATTGGGGAGAGCAAGTTTACAAGATCAAACAATATACACTAATATTCAATTTAATAAAGTAATAGCAAAATCATTTTAAAATGAATATCTATATTCATTTTAGAGATTAGTACAGCCACATCTTTAACATCTATTATAAATACTCACGGCAGAACCATGCAGTCCTTCTATAGTAAGATATTCTGAAAATTGAGGCCATCATAGAAAAGGCCCAGGCTCTTCTGATGACCACTATAAAAGTCTATTAAGAGTAACTATAAAAGCAGAATCTCTATAGTTGGGAAGGAAGTTCATATAAATACGGACATATTGTTATATCAATAGCTCTTTTGTTAAATATCCATTGTACTGTATTTGTCAGAGTAGTAGTAAAATTGCTTGATTAGAGGCAGAAAATGTTTAAAACCTAAACTTCTTCATTGTTCTAGGCTTTGCGAAACTTTAAGTTAGCTGTTGCTGTGGACCCCAGATACCATCCTAAAATCATTGGCAGAAAAGGGGCAGTGATCACCCAAATCCGCACAGAACATGATGTGACTATACAGTTCCCAGACAAGGATGATGAATCTCAGGTGAGAACTGGGTGTGGAAGAAAGGATGGGAACCTGGAGTGGATTTGTTTTGTTTAGCATATATTTGTGTTACCTGGTTTGTTCCAATTGCTGTCTCCAAAGCAGGACTTTTCAGACATTTGGCTTGCATTGTTTGCTACCAACTTGAAGAGCCTATCATTAATGATCAACATTTCCTCCCTTAGGCCCAGGATCAGATTATCATAACAGGCTATGAGAAAAATACTGAATCTGCACGAGATGCCATCATGAAGATTGTTGGTGAACTGGAGCAGATGGTATCTGAAGACATCACCCTAGACCATCGTGTTCATGCCCGCATTATTGGAGCACGTGGGAAAGCTATCCGCAAAATTATGGATGAATTCAAGGTGATTAAAACATTGTGCCATCTGGTAAATGGCTAGAAATCAATTTATCAAAGCAATAACTAAGTTGTTTGGATTTTTTGCTTCAGCAGATGAATAAGAAAAACAATATAGAATAGAATAGAATAGAATTGAATTGAATTCTTTATTGGCCAAGTGTGATTGGCCACCCAAGGAATTTGTCTAGTGCATATGCTCTCAGTATACATAAAAAGACAAGATACATTCGTGAAAAATCAGGTACCACACTTAGTGATAGTCACAGGGTACAAATAAGCAATCAGGAAACAATCAATATACGTAAGGATACAAGCAACAAAGTTACAGTCCTGTAGTCATAAGTGGGAGGAGATGGGTGGTAGGAACGATGAGAAGACCAATAGTAATAGTAATGCAGCCTTAGTGAATAGTTTGACGGTGATGATGGAATTATTTTCTTAGGAGAGTGATGGCATTCAGGAATAATCTGTTCTTGTGTCTAGTTGTCTTGGTGTGCAGTGATCTATAGTGTCATTTTGAGAATAGGAGATAAACAATTACATCCAGGATGCAAAGGGTCTGTAAATATTTTCACGGCCCTCTTTTTGACTTGTGCAATGTACAGGTCCTCAATGGAAGTCAAGTTGGCAGTAATTGTTTTAATTGTAAATTAAATTAAATTTACATGTAAGTAATTTAACTGAATAAAGAAAAGCAAGATTATATACTGACCCTTGTGGTGTATAAGGAACTTCTATGTTGTATCTTTCGTCAGTTTCCAGAATAACTCTGACTGTGGTCTGAATACTATTCAAAGCACAGTAAACATGGTTCTAATGATGCACATAGATTCCTATAAATATGGCATTATTTGTTGATTTGTGTGAATAGTCCTTTCTTTGAGAAATCAAACAATTTTAGTTTCTCCCTGCATTCTGTAACCACATTAGTCACACAATCTTTTTGGGGTATACAACTTCAAGGGAAATGGGAAAGAGAGGCAAATATATCAGGTCACCATATCTGAGATAATTTTTGTCTCCAGGTGGATATACGTTTTCCTCAAAGTGGAGCAGCTGATCCCAACTGCGTGACTGTGACTGGACTCCCTGACAATGTGGAGGAAGCCATTGATCATATTTTGAATCTGGAGGAGGAATATGTATGTGTATTACTTAATTACATGGATTCAAAATATTGTAAAGGAGAATTACAGCATTACTCTTGTGTTCGTGTATATACTCTGTTAACTCAGCTATGCTTGTTTGTTTGGCATTGCAGCTGTCTGATGTAGTAGATAATGAGGCAATGCAAGTCTACATGAAACCACCTGGTCATGAAGAAGCCAAGGCTGCATCAAAGGGATTTGTGGTTAGAGATGCCCCATGGACAGCAGGCAATGCTGAGAAGGTAGGAATTGTTTATGTAGTAAACACTTATTGAGCGGGAGAAAACATTGGGACTCACTTGAGCCTTTCATTTAGATTCTAGCCTCTATGAAAGCCAAGGCAAAGTGAGATGGTGAGAGAGAATTGTTTTCTTCATGTCTGTTGTTAATTTAACAGAATAACAGAGTTGGAAGGGACCTTGGAGATCTTCCAGTCCAACCCCCTAGTCAGGCAGGAAACACTATACCATTTCAGACAAATGGTTGTCCAATCACTTCTTAAAAACCTATTGCTTTTGAGTGTTCAGATTTTTAGTATTTGTCTAGATTTCATTTACTTACTTTCTTAAAACATTCATTTATTTTCATTTTGAATCTCATAACCTCTCATAAAAACTGTATAAAACACTGGTCAGTGTAATAAAGATATTACTAAATGTTGGTTTAATACACCCACATTTATAGTGGGGCCTTAAGACCTGTGTGGGCTGAAGATAAAAACACAATGGTCTGTGGGCATGAAATTCATATCTGCTACATGAAAAAAAATCA
The DNA here is from genome assembly GCF_964273705.1 of Natrix helvetica. Taxonomy (NCBI): domain Eukaryota; kingdom Metazoa; phylum Chordata; class Lepidosauria; order Squamata; family Natricidae; genus Natrix; species Natrix helvetica. The sequence goes on along the minus strand of NC_138551.1, from coordinate 41,791,380 downwards.
TTTCAACTTGGGAAAAAATAAACTCTTTTTAGATAGACCACTAGTTCCATTTTACATTGATGTTACACTGGTAGGAAGAGAATAAGCTATATATTTTCAGCTATTGCTGTACATGATGTGCATATTTTTTTATTCTGTCCTGCACATAAGAGCATTTGGAATATTACAGTCTCAATACTAAATTGTAGAAAATTGTGAACTATGATTCACTTTTTGGCTCTTTGTAATATGGGTGGGATACAGACTGCTGAATATAATTTTGAGTCCAGTGAGTATTTGTTGATTCAAGCTTTATTAATTGGAATTATTTTTGCAATATCTGCATTGCCTATACAGTAATATAGTATCTGAATTACTGATGTCTTTTCAGAACTACCAATGGTTTGATTTTTGGAAAAGTGAAATTACTCTTATAGTTATTAATCAAACACTTCTGTCCTTCATTTTTATTTTCCTGCAGGCCCCAGATATGAGCAGTTCTGAAGATTTTCCAAGTTTTGGAGCTCAGGTGGCTCCCAAGACTCTGCCATGGGGTCCCAAGCGATAATAACATGAAAACAGCAATCGTATCCAGCCATTTGCCACAAAAAAATAATAATTCCTGAATTCTGCCCTACTGGCTGGATCTAGTGCAGATTGTCAATGAGGGGGTCTCTTAATGAAACTAGAGTGCTTATTCCCTCTGTTATCCTTATACTCAGGCCTCGCTATGCTTCTGTTTGACATTTTTTTCTTCTCCTTGACCTGGAACAGAACTTTCCATATTAATTCCAACCTGAAATACATACAGTTTTTCTTTCAAATTTCAGCCTATCATGTGAGTCATTGTGTTGTAACCAAGCCTCCCCTAGCACATTATATAAAGCACTCTAACCTCCATTAGGAGATCACCTTTACTGCACCTAGGAATATACTTCCTGTCTCTCAACCTCAGGAAACACATTTCCTTGACTTTCTAAAAGCCAAAATATTTGCTCTTCCCCTTCCCTGCCGTTTTTTCCAAGGCCTTATCTTTGTAGTGGGCAATCAGTTTTTCCTTTTCACTGCCAAGCTTCCTCCCCCCCCCCACCCCCTGGCCCCAATTGTCCATCTAATTCCACTATTGGTAAGATAGTGAGTTTTATCTGAGAGAGCAATGATTTGTCCTGGAGTTTGAGACATCAGAAAGCACTAACAGGGTCACGGTCCTTGTTGTGCTAATTGCAGCACTAAGTGCACAAACATTCTTTCACTGGGTTGAGTACTGAATTGCAACTCATCATCAGTTTCCCCCCCCCCCCCGCCCCTTTCACTTTTTTGCATTATCCTTCCTTCCCAACTGTAGTATGGCTAAACAGAGCCTGAAAACTGACAGTATTATTGGATCTAAGAAAACTTGGTTCAACCAAAAGTGCCATGTTAGCATGTCACAAAGGATGTTGGGTGACTAGTGCAGTGTTAAGAGTGCATTGCCCTTTTCCCCCTAGCTTGATAGTGATGGCATTTAAGTACCAGGGTTAAGGTGTGTCTTTTGCTTTTTACTATTGCCTTCTTTCTACCTCAAGCCAGTATGACAGTGGCCTGCTTCTTCAGATAGCTCCTCTTGCTTCCTGATATCATGATTATTGTTCCTCTGTGAGAAGAGGAATATATATGTGTGTGGCTTTAGCTATGTATGTGGCAGTTAGTTTCTCCGCTGGCAAAGATGATCTTAACTGTTGCCACATAGTTTGGTCTCTCATCTTACAACAGAGATTAAGCCTTGGAGGGAGGCAAGTGAGGAGTGGCTTTCACTTAAATTGAAGAATTTGATTGCAGTTCAGTCTTAAAGATGAAGTCTTTTTTTGATGGCCAGCGGCAGGGGTGGGAGATTAGACCTATATTCTAGCAAAAGCCTTCTGTAGTTGGCAACAAGTGTTTGTCCTGTTGTCTTGACACCAGTAGTTGCTGCACTCTAGCTGCTACCATAAACTTGATACAAGGCTGCTTGTATTTTAAAGCTGCTCTTCTAGCCACAATTCTCTTTTCTGCTGAAGGTGCTGGCAGCAGTTCTGGGTCTGTTGCCAACTTTGCTCTCTGTCTTTCCTGCTCTCTTCTGAAGAGCTTTTCTGAGCCATTTGTATCTTTCCCCAAGGTCATTTGTGTCCCAGAATATACGTATGCTGAGAGGTGGTTTATAAAGCATCTAGCTTTTTAGTCCATAGAAAAGAAAAGAAAAATCCTCTCAGTTTAAATAAACCGAAGTGAAAGGAGGAGAAATTGTTTCTCTAGGATGGTTCCCCTTGGGACAGGAGAAGCCCTATCACTATCTGAGCAGGAGTCTAAAACAGGGTAGAAGTATTAATGCCTTGCCAGTGGGACCTGGTGTTTGAATGTCACACATCACTTGCACATGTGTTTTGGGCTTAATTGCCATCGAGCATGGCTCTAATGCTGCCGTCTGTTCAAATTGTTAAAAATACTTCACTCTTCTGTCCCATGTAGTGTGCAGCAGTTGATCTGTGGAGATGTGCTCCATGTCCTCTTAATGTCTTCCATATTACGTTTCCATGGCAATGATCCCTTGGCCTTAACTTTGGAATTTGGAGATTATATGCAAAACGTGTATAAAGGCTCATGAGTATGGATGACACTGGAATTTTATAAATTCTAAAAAATAAAACCTGAAACAGCTTTGTGTGTTTTTTTATTTTTTTTTAAATCACTCCAAATTACAATTTCTACCTGCCCTGTTAATAAAATATATACCCTTGCTTCTCTATATTGTTCCAAAGAGTAATACGCAAATTTATACCTATCTCAGCTGCTTTTTCAATTTTTGTCAGCAAGGGTATTGATTTAAGCATGATAAAGATTGCAGGTTCGTGGTAATGCATATTGTTGAAATATAATCCAGCTAAAAGAGGTTTGGATGTGAAGAAGATTATTACAACTCTATGTTGCTTTTATAGACAAAAAAAAAACCCTCTTAGGTAGCTGAAAGCAAGTTTCCTTTTCATAATTGACTTCATATACGGCAGTAATCTTCAGCATATGACTAGAGTCATATGCTAGAGAGGTCATGCTGCTATATCCACTAATCTGCTTTTCTTTCACTAAAGAAAGCAAACCAGTATGAGCTGTTCTAGTGTTGCAGGTTCCTACTATTTGGAAAACGCACTGCCTCTAAACCCAGAGATTCCTATATTATCGTAAATAACAGCTGAGCTTAGTAGTAGTTAACTGCTGAATTTCACTATATTTAGAAGTAACCTCTGTGGTAGGAGAGACACAGATTGAAAATTCTTATGTATGTCTTGTAATTTTCTCAGTGCTGTTTTTCCTCCAAGAAACATGAAATCATTGCTTTGGTAAATATGGATGAAATTCCTGAGGCTTTAAACATTTGAGGCACATTCTTGCAATATGTTACTTAATTAACAGCTCCATGTCCATACTATGCCAGCTTACACTGTTTCCTCCATGAAGGTTATTCTTGTGTGGATGCTTGATAATCTGGTCTCGGCCACATCCTCCCAGATCTTCAGAGGTTTATTTTGATACCTTCTCCCCAGGCTGGGTTGGGTTGACAACATCTATCACTTCAATGAGAGCCTATCCCAAAAAGAAAAAGAAATGTATAATGCATTTTTCCATCAAAGAGAGCTGTGCGGGAGGTTACCAAAGAAATATATATGACCATTGTAATAACAATAAGTCTATTCAAGTTCCATTTTATACAGTGATATGCATATCTGACAGGATCCAATCTCAGTTTAGCCATTATTTAGTTTGTCACATTTAAATTCTTATTCAGTTGCACCTAAGTGTAACTGCATGTATGATAAAATATACACTTGCTTTAAAATTTGCAGTTTAAGCAGAGGTAGTCTTCCACTTCCTACATTTAGTTTATGGTGACAAAATATCACCAGATTTGTGATGACTTCTCCAACATTATTTTTCAGGCGAAATAGTAATTCAGTTTTTGAAGACGAGTGTTCATAATGAAGAGTTTGAACGGGGAAAAAAACAGGGTTGAAGCCTTGATCTTCAGACATTTAAAATAATGCTAACCTTTTTTGGTTAGGTCCCACCAAGAGCAAATTATGATTAATTCTCCATGTTGGAAACTTAAAATGCAGGAAACATGATTCAAATTAGCTTTAAAAAATTAATTAGCAAACAATTATTAATTTGACATTAAGACTAAGTGCTATGGTCTGAAAATTAGTGATGGGGCACTAGGACTGCGTTCTTTGATTTTGTTTTGTACTGTAAATTCTTAGTAATTGAAAAAATATATACATGTGCGACAACATAAAATATAAGGTATCTTAAGAAGTTTTTTTTGTTTTTTGTAGACTGCCCATGTCCGACAAGGAGGGGCTCTGGTAATTCAGTAAAGGCAAACAAGACAGTAAGGATGGTTATGCCTTAGCACAGAAGTGTAAAGGAGTGTGCTTTGCATTTTCTATTCCTAAAAGTGATACAGCATCTAGTTCTGGGAAATTTTATTGGACAAAGTATTCTAACAAGTCTCATGACAACGAAATTAGTTCCTAAATGTTTCTGCCATTCCAGAAAATGCAAAAAAAAAAAAAAAAAACCTCACCAAAAGGGATGTTGGATGCTGCATGGTTTAATATGTGTAAATATTTTGGATCAACAAAGTTGTATAAGTAGTGAGTTTACCCTAAAGAATGAAGGTTTATTCAGCTATCAGATAAAGTAACAAGTTTGATGGTTTGATGACTAGTGTGCTTGAGTGGTTAATATCCCGGAAATAAGGAGGAATTTCCTGATGGGGAGAATGATTAATCAGTGGAACAGCTTGCCTCCTGGAGCTGTGGTGTTTCATTGCTGTAGATTTTCAAGAAAAGTTTGGACAGCCATTTGTCTAGGGTGAAATAAGGACTCCTGCCTTGGGCAGTAGGTTGGACTAGAAGACTTCAAAGGTCCTTTGCAACCCTATGAGTCTGAATTTTTGTGGGGCAATTTTCTATGAAAATGTAATTAAGGCCCATGTTAGGAGTAATCTGAAGGGGAGAAGAAAATGATACTCTTTCATAGACTGCAAAGTTATTTAGAAAGGGAGGAAAAATGGACCATGAAGAAGAGGAACTGAAGTCCTAATTTTTATTAGTAAATCTCTGTATTTCAGCTTTCAACCGGCATAAGGTAAGACAAAAAAAGCAACCTAAACTATATAACATTAGGAATAGCCTATCTTTAAAAGACATAAAAATGATAAATTACAGAGTAATTTCAGAGCATGGATATTATAACAACTATAAAACCCAAACCTCTTGATTGCTATATAATTATTAAATTTTAATTAAAAATAAACCATGAGACAGTAAGTATGGTACAGAACTATATGTATAATTACAAAATAGTGGGAAGTTTTCGTCAATGGAAATGTGATGGGTCACATAAATCATTTTAACACTGTTTTAGGTGACTCAACCCAAGGAAAAGAAATGAGAGGGAAGAAGCCAAGTGATAATTAATTTTGCATACTAAGTTTATTTCAAGATTAACTTTATTCAATATTTGTAGTTTCATCTAATTTAATACAAAAATAACATTTCTCTGGAAGAAATTGGAATATGCAGCATAAAAATCGATTATCTATAGAAGTACAATGATCTTAAGCAATTTGTGTCCTGTTTCTCAAATAAAGGGTCATCGTTTTCATAATAGTGGAGGATTTACCTTATTCTCAGCCAGGGCTTGTTTAGCAAGATACCGTTCTCGCTTTACTTTTATTTCCACTGCTTCTGGGATGTCAGGTACCATCATATCAATCATACGTGCAATGAAGAAAACTACATGCTATGAAAAGAGGTAAAAGAAAAGTAAGTTGGAGGAATTTATTGTGAATGGACAGCAGAATGGGCAGAAAATAAATGGAAACCTCATACCTATAGAATTATGATGACCCCAATTAGATACGGTATTCTACAGAACGATTTTTCCATGAAGCCAAGGAATATGAAAATTGGTATAGGTCTCCTTAGAAAGCAATTGCTTGTGAGCTTTGGATTGTCTGTTTACTTATTGGTTTGGCAATTTTTGGTGATGGTTCATTTTAATGTGAATACATGAGATGGTGGATGTGCATTCTCTCCATAATCACCAATTTTCCTTCCAAAATTTTATAGAATTTCTGGCATTGAAAAACCTTTAGTACTTTTATCACTAGAACAAAATTTTAGTGCTACACCCTTTCCAATAGCATAATTTATACCATAATTTTGATGTATTTTATGTCCAAATAATTTCTTTAGTTTCAGAACAGCACAGGTTTCTTTCAAGCAATGTAAAGTATGAAGTATGACTCATTTTAACATACTAGTACTAACACAAGGAAGAAACAATACTACGAACAGGATTTTTAAATGTGCTAAATTTTGCAATGGCCAATATAAGGTCTCTAAGAAACAAGTATATGAAAAATAGTAGCTTGAAATGCAATGTACCTCAAATACAATGATGAAGCCAAGTTGGATTGCCAGTAGATTCCAATAAGGTAGTGAAAACCTGCCATTTTGTTCTCTATAGGCTCGGTACCTGTGGAGATAAGAGCTTCAAAATCCATGCAAAGTAACAATGCAACGATCATTTTAGCAATCCACAGGTTTTCCAGATTAATTTCTGATGTCTCTTGCTTCCACTTTCTATGTTCACAAATTCTCCTTAGCTGAACTAGCCCAGGTGAAATTTAGTGCAGTGCATTCTGTCTGCTGCTCTGAATTAATATAAGGCAGTGTTTCCTGTTACAGGTAGTCTTTGACCTATGACAATAACAACAGGGATGCAGTAAGCCTCCCGCCCTAGCCTTCCCAAGTTCTCCCCCACTCCTTGAAACACTATGTGATCCACTTCCTCCCTCTCGGAGTCCCCACATCCCTATGCACCAGTTCCCTGCAGGTATCTCCCCTCCCCCAGGACCCCTCAGAGCTTGAGCCTCCTCTGTACTCTTTTGAAGATCTCTGGAGTTCTACTAGAGCTTTCCTCAGCACTATGCAGACCGTGTCAAGGAAGCAGAACTTGTCCTTGGGCCAAATGGTGGTCTCGTAGAAAATTGTGGTTGATTTTGGGAGGCAGCGATGTGGTCCAATGATGAGTGCCCTGTTCTCCTTCCTCAACATGAGATCCAGAGATCTTCAAAAGATAAGTGTGTAATGGATGATGGTGTGGAGTAGGGAGCAGACCCAATATCTGCAAGTACTCAGTGTAGTAGGATGGGGAGAGTGGGAGAGGCTGCTGCAGTATTCCTGCAGTCAGTTGTAAGAACACATGACTGTGAAGGTGTTGCAGCAACTGTAACTTCAAAACAGGATCGTAAGTCGCTTTTGGGAAATACGTTGTAATTTTTAATGGCTGTCCAGTGATAGGCTGTTAAGCGAGGATTGCCTGTACTTGATTTTGAGCAAGGAAAGAGCCAAAGAATTGCATTTCCCTGTTTGCAGCACAGTTGAGACATCTGGCTTTTAAAAAAATAAATACATAATGTAGGACTAGATTTTTTCATATGTTTGACAATACGTAATATGGGACTGGATATTTTCATGTTTGGCAGTTACAGAGTAAACCTTAACTTGGTGTATACTACTACTTTACACACAAATATCTCAATCAATATGTAGCAGGCCAGGACAAAAATCATTCAAATGCCGACACTATTACATGAGAGAGCTTACTTTGAATTTTAAACAAGCAATTTAGTTCCAATAGATTCACTCACTAATCTTTAAACAGATATCCTCATCAGCTACAAGAGTAGGAGATCCCACCTGCATGTGACATTGTTCTTCAAGTCAAAAGATTTAGGGGCATAGGCCAGAGTGAAGTCAATGTAGCCCTCTAGATTGCTAGCCCGAGTGTACTGGTAATAGAGACGAGGAAGAAAGTCAGAAGTGAAGGCAATCAGGAAGGCCTAAAAGAAGAACATGTTTATTTTTTTAAGCATTGTGTGACTGAAACACAGAACTTGCTTCTTACTCATGGCACAATAGATACTTATTGTACTTTCAGCAACAGTCTTAGAAACACAAACAGGCTCATTTAGATCAGGTCATTGAGCTTCTAGTTCACTGCTTCTTACCTAGCCTTTCCCAACCTACTGATGACTTCCTGTATTGGGACCAAGTATTAGAGAATTTCCATTCATGATATCCAAAAGGAAATTTTGGACTGTAGAGAGAGACACCAAGAAGCATTTCTCCAGGGTCAGAGCACCCTTTCCCCAGGACACCTGCTAACACAATTCCAACTTTCTTCAACAACCAACCAGCCCGCTCCATAAAGATATGTTCTATCAGTAACTTACAGTGTTTTTCTTCTACCACTTGGTATTTAAATAACTCTGCAAGCCAGTTCTGTCCCCAAAGAACTCTGTCATTTTGAGTTCACCTTAAATCCTCATCTGCTTTGGGAACAGGAAACTACAATGTAAGTAAACTCAACTCAATCAAAACATCCTTGAATTGTAAGTTCAGTGTAATGCAACTGCAGTATTTCAGGGCTGTAGCTGCTATGCTTGTACAAACTCTGTTGATTGCTTCCCGTATACACCAGTATAACTCACATTACTAATAACTGCAAAGTGTGTGATGACCTCCAGGATATGAAACCAGATGCCAATGCCCTGGGTCCTCTCTGCAACTGGACGTCGATATTCACAAACAAACTTCTGAGCATCCAAACGAATTTCCACCCAATTGTTAAGTAAAGCAAAAAGGGGGGCCAGGGGGCAGGCAGCAACAAAGATAGTAATGAAGCCAAATTGCAGAACTGAAATGGAATAAAACATTTTAATTTCCAGAGTTTGACGAAAGTAACCTTATCAAAAAATAATTTGGAGGAGACCAAGATGAGATTTCAGCGAAAGCAGGACTGAAATGCTCTTTCTGAAACCCCAAGTAGTATGGTAATAATTTTTTCCCACTAAAATGCATCCATTTTAATGTGGATCAAATGAATGACCTTTCATTTCACATATTTTAAGCTGGTTGGTGAACCTATAATACAGATAAATCAGATAAATTCTATACACTGCCTCAAATATTTACATTTATTGCAGATAAATATTGCAGAAACTATCTAATAGGGCTTTTCATTCTCTCAGACCATTTTTCCATTTGTTGGAGTTATAAATTCCAAGTCTTACTGCATAAAGATTATGGTAATTCATGAGAAAGATATTTTCATATTTATCTCCCTAATTACTCTTTTATCTCAGATTTTTTGTCTTCACTGTTCTTTTAATTCCTGCATTTTTTAATCTCTCCAAGAATATACGCACTCATCCCCCTTCCATAATCAGCCCACAGTACTAGAAATTTTCAGAAAACTATTCTTAAGTTTCCCATTTCTCCAGGTGGCTCATACCCATTTCCAGATATTCAGTGAAGAGCCCATTATAGGGCAGCAGTTTATAATCGCTCTCCCAGAGTTGCTTCGTGATGTCGTCTTGGCCTTTCTTATTGCTTTCAGAAAGATCTCGCTTATGCCTCCATGTTTTCAGCTTCCTATGGAAAACACAAAAATGTAGTTGCTAGAATATCTAGGATAATCTTTTTCAGGCAGAGTGACAGGATCAAATAATTTCCTGGATGCATCTAGATAAAGTATATTTTTATTTGTGCCCCATTATTTAGCCATAGGTTGGTCTTTTTGAGCTTGGTGTCCTCTTGAGAATTGAATCATAAGCCCAACTCACCTTGCAGGTTATTGTTGTGGGAAAATAGGAGAAGCAAGTAGTGTAACACATGTTTGACATGCTTGAGTTATTTATAAAAATAATATAGGCAGGATAAAATAATATTTTTAAAATTCTAACGTCAGTAGTGGTGCTTCAGTTTTATGGGGGTCTGGACAAGTGTATTCCAAGGACTTGTTCTACAAATCTCATTAACTAGTTCATTTTCTTTCTCTCCATCATGGGCTTGCCACCTTAGCACCTATCTTAGTGCCTCTGTTGGATCTAGAATATCTGTCATGATCCAGATCTAGCAGAATCACTAGATGGGAATTGTGGCCATAATATAGGTCAATATTAGGGTTGCTGGTTATGATTGAGTGCATTCATGACCTTGGACTCAGAACAGATGCATGATAGAAAAGCAATAGCAGCAATACCAGTTCTCTCTTTCTCTTTTCTAGTGTAAGTGGGTACAACTTTCTCCTGCTTCTTCCACATAAAGTCTCCATCATGATTTGGCAACAATAACATGGCACCATGGAAATGACGTTTTTGTAGTGATACTGTAATTATTATTACGTGGTAGCAGTGGAGTCATGCAGGTTAATACAGCTATGGAAAAACTGGTAATGCTGGGCAAGGTGAATGGAAAAAGAAGAATCCAAGAGTGTATGAGCTGGCTAGACAGAATATAGGAATAAAGGAATACAACCATGATGCAAGAATTATATAATGTGGCAAAGAGACAGGGTAGCTTTTATCCAGAGTCACGAGGAATAGGTACCACCCAATGGAACAGAAGAAAAGTAACACCACTGGAATTGATGCAAAAGTAACAACTCTGCAATGGCTGCAATCTGCTGGCAATACTAAGATGACAACAGAAGTGCTTGGCTCAGAAAGAGATACATCCAAAATGTAGAGTGAAGATTTGGGAAGAATGTCATCTAAAATACTGACAAAAGCTGAATGTGAAGTCTAGCACAATATAGTTGTTACAATGTCAAGAGCCTGTATGGATAGGTACATTTTCCCCAGGCAGAATCCTCATTCGTCTTCATCACATAAATCGGCAGGTATATTAGACTTAAATTAGTTGGTACTCAAAACAGATGTTAATTTTTATTGCTGGGTCTCAATATTTTCAATAACACAATGAATTGTACCTGGAGATCCATGAGAGAAAAAAGACCTTGGAATACTGGTGAATAACACATTTGATAAATGCAATCTATCTCTAATCTCTATCAAATAGCTCTGAGAGGCAATCTGAGTCACCTCTTCGGGCTCTTACTATTGTGTCAATTAGAAATGAGACATTATGCAACAAAAGTGCAAAAGGGAGCAATGTGCATTGGAACTCTGATGGTCAGGTAGGGGGAAATTTATTGTATAGCAACCTGTTAAAGTCAAAATCTGTCTAGGAGACAGGGATCTATTCTGATACTATTCTGATGATGCCAAACATTTTCTAAGAGCAAAATATTTTGCACAACTCTGCTATAGGCAAATTATATAGGAAGAAACTAGTGTTATTTCCAGCAGTGGGACATTTCACAGTATGGTCATAGAATTGTTCCCTTCTTCACAGGAATACTGTGGAATACTTCTATATTCATTTGATCTTTTTTTAACATAGGGGGATATATTCCCTTATGAATATTAAATTCAGACATTTCTTCACTGCACACTTTCTGATTGACAAAATTACAGATTCTAGTAAGGAAGCAATTTTGAAATGCTGAACACCATCTCATACAGCAATTTTTGTGTACATATAAACCAGTGGTGGGTTTCCAAATTTTTTACTACCAATTCACTCATGCAACGCTTCTGCACATGCGCATAAGCATCCGGGCGGGTGGGCGGAGCCTCCTGCTGCCACTACTACTGGTTCGCTCGATCCAGGCCGAACCGGGAGCTACCCACCCCTGATATAAACAGCCCAAACTTCATTCAGACTAAGCTAATGAACATACTACCTTGGTTCACTGGTAAAGCTGAACACAAACCAACATTTTAATTTTTATTTGTAAATGTGGTACACATCAGAAACACTTATGAATACTTATATATGTGTTTGCTCTATTCACAGACTGTATTTGACAAAGTTTGCACCTATTCAAAAATAATTATGTCTTGGCAAAAATGCAAAACATTATTTTGTGAAGCAATTGTAATTGCCAAAGTAACTAAGGAGTGGCTTCTCTTTTCCCACACTTGCATTTCTACAATGATTTTTGCTAGCTTTTACAGGGTTTGTGACTTCAGGCAGTTGCCAAGCCTCTTTTTGTATGTCCCGCATTCTTCTCCCGCTTCATCTCTGAATTTCAGTAGCATGATTGCCAAAAATTAAGGGTGGAGTTTCTTGACATTTTAGGGCAGAAGATAATATAGAAATTATAAGCTAAGTCTAAAGCAGGCTTGAGAGAGAACATTTCCACACACAATCGCTTGCCATGTTCTCAGACCCACTGCAGAACTTTTGTCCTATCAGACAAATTTTCTTAATACTTTGCTCCTCCTTTGATCAAGCTAGCAGCTTCAAAAATGGTAACTTTGTTCTCATTCTTCTCTTGCTGGGTTTGTTTTTTTAAGAATGGGTTAAAAAAAAGCTTGTACCCCTACACTATGGAAATGAACTGGCAAACCATCCCGCAGAACAACTGGATATGGACAACAAACATACAATTGTGCTTTGACTATAGAAATGAATGAAAAACCTCCAGAATGGGAAGAAGGATGAGGCAAAAATTCTTTTCAGCAGAAAATTGCCTGTTCCATAATTCTAAGGAAATGTTGGCGCTACAATTATCTTTGCAATGTTCCATATGGAGCAGGAGATGAGATAGTCGTTAATTGCTTCAGCTTCCCAGGAACTATTAAGGCCCGTGATTACATATGGGAGGAACTGGAAGTTTTGTTGTTGTTTTTAAATAGAAATGAAATCCCTTCTCTTGTACAATAATGCAGCACCAATATATTGCAGAGCTGTAGCCTCCATCCCTTCCATGTTAATTGCGGCCCCCATTTGCCCACCCCTGCTTTGTACAAGAACATTGATTGGAATGGATAGCAAAAGTATAAAGTCAGAGCATAGCACTCACGGGATAAGGATTTCTTGAATGTTGTTAATTACTTGCTTTCCCACCATGATGACAAGAAGTTCCTGAGCAAGTTCAATGAGGCAGCCACCTGGAGCACACTGGATGAAACAGAGAGAAAAGCTTTTGGGTATGGTTGGCTGCCTAATGAACACTGCATATAACTATGTAGAAATCTTTAAAGTTTCATATATAGCATGCAGTAGGCATCTATTAAGAATCACTCTTGTATTGAAGCATCATGCAACATTATTGGAGGTGTTGAATAAAGGCCTCCTTAATGGAATATATCTACCAGGAAGGAAAACTTGACCAAACCCAGAAAACCTGAATGCTTTTCCTCAGGATTCAGCTTTCTACATAAGGAGAATATTTGTGATTGAGCAGCATTCAGCTATGAAATTCCTATTTGCAGGTCCCGAGGTTATAACTTCTTCATTATCATTGAGAACTGGACTCAGTCCTCTCATTTCCTCAGGAAATACCACTTACTACCATAATGGGATAATTACAAAGAAAAGGAAGATGTCTCATAGATTTTACAAAAATAAATAAATGAAGAGTTATTAAGAAGAGAACTAACAATGAATATACTATTATAGTAAGGTTCTTTGATATAGATAAATCTATGGTGAGTTCATACTTGGAAGGCCATGTACAGTTTAAGTCACCCTAGACTGTAAGGGCCATAAAAAGGCAACAAAAATGATAGAGGAAAACATATACTTTGGGATTTTTGCTTAGAATGAAGGCATGACTGGATCAGGTATGCAAATTATACCTGACCCAGCAAAAAGGATCAGGTTGGGGAAAAAGTATTTTATACACCACATAACTAATTAGTGAAATTCACACCCATCAGATTCAGTGTCTAACCAACCCATTTTTTATGGCTGTATGCAGGCAGTATCCAAAAGCAACAGAACTATCTCCTTCTTGTCTATGTAAACTTCTCAGATGCATCTGGTGAAACCCAGAATGTTGTGGACTTTTTCTAACATGTTTACAAATATGTTGTGGATATAGATAGAAGAGCGGGTTTGTTCAAGCTATAAAAAATACCTGTTCCACTCCTTGGTTTTTAGTTCTGGAATGGTTGGGATCAACCTGACTGTTATCATTAATAATTATATATTTGTCACCTTGCAATCCAATCTATTTTGCACAGGTCTGTTGCTCTACAGGATGCCTCCACATTTGTTCAAGAACCTATCTCTTCTCATCTCTTCTGAGATACTTACATCTTCATTGCGTAAGCCCAGTAATTTGTTATAGTGGCCTGGATAACCAACAAACCTGAAAAGGAAAAAGAAAAAGCACAAGGGCAAGAAAAGAAAAGAAATATTGTTTTTAACTGTCTATTTGTAAATTCCAGATACTAATATATTTGTTAGATGCAGCCTACCCTGTAACACCCTTTCAAGATTTACATTATTATACTTTTTCTGAACAATAGATGGCAGACATTCTTCACTTTTCCCCATCTTTCTATCACTCTTATGAAGAATCCTGTTGAATTACTGTTATGAGATAATTAAGAACTTTTTTTGAAATTATTCTCCCAAGTTAATAAAACCTCCAGTTTTCACTCAAGCAGCAGCTGTGAGACAAGTCAAAATCTACCTTTCCAGACATTTATAGAGATCGTGCTTGCACGATCTGCAGGTTTTGAGAAACTCAAATGGTCCAGCATTCTGTAGGATGTGCTCCAATTTTCCCACCAGCTTCTTGGTCAGAACGATCAATTGGTTGGCAGCAATGGGAATGCCGTAGAGGAGACAAGTGCATTTTCTCTTTGGAGGGCTCAGAATTGCTAGGACAGGGGATGTCTAAGCTTCCTATTTATCTCCCTACTGTCTGCGATCTTGCCAGAAGGCAATAATAGAGGGAAACCTCCTCACTTTAAAAATGCTGATTATTACCTTTAAGACACATCACTGTGCAATAACAAAATATATCAGGCAACATGTTGCCAGAATTGAATGTATATGCTGTTATTCCTCAATATAACATTAGCAGGATGTGTTGAGCCTACAGCACCTTAAATCTTGCTATCTTGTGGATATTGTAATCCAAATTAAGTAAGTTTCCTCTATTACTCAAGAAAACAATTCTACAAAATAAAACTTAAAAGGAGGGAAAATATTGCATAAATGAAAGCAGGAAGCTAGGGCATTTTGTGTCTTCCAAGCCTTACACTACAAAGAAAATTATTTCCATTCTGAATTAGGATAATTCTCAAAACAATTTTTTGAAAATTCTATATCTGCCTATCA
This sequence comes from Natrix helvetica, assembly GCF_964273705.1. Taxonomy (NCBI): domain Eukaryota; kingdom Metazoa; phylum Chordata; class Lepidosauria; order Squamata; family Natricidae; genus Natrix; species Natrix helvetica. Next base: position 41,776,330 of record NC_138551.1, on the reverse strand, counting down.
TCGTTTCGTCTGTCTGTCTCTGTCTCTGTCTCTGTCTTTGTCTGTCTATCTATCTATCATCTATCTATCTATCATCTATCTATCTATCTATCTATCTATCTATCTATCTATCTATCTATCTATCTATCTCTTTGTTTTAATGGATTTTATGATTGTTGGCAACAGAGTGATTTATCTGAGATGAGTGGCTATAGAAATTATTTTTTTTTTTAAAAATAAAAAATTTACCTGCCCTTAAAGAAGGCAATGTAGATGGGAGATGAATAGAAATTGATGAACTCAAAGATAAAGACTTTAAAAGTGAAGGCATCTTCAAATGTGGTCTGGGTGCGATGCATTTCTGTGGCAGAAAAATGAATGCATCATTTAGAATAGTGTTTATCCTTCAAGTTTCTCGAACAATTCCTTATTTTCGTCATCTATTCTTATCTGTCTTCATATCACTGTGTGATATGTTAAGATCAATGTGCATTGAAAAATATTTTCATGTTATTATATATTATGGCCAAGTTGGCAAAGCAAGTTGGAATACATTTTGATTAAAGTTTTTTTTTTTTTACATTTTCTTCAAACCTTAAGTCTGACTTATTGGGGGAAAGGGTGGAACGTTCCCTTGATGTATGCAAGTTGAATGCAGATATCTTTCAAGAGATCCCTATGTTCAACTGGATGTCCTTGATACTAGGATCCTAAAGTTACCAGATGAAGAATCTACATATGAGGGATTGAACAGCATTAGTCCTGGGCAAGGACAAAATACCTGCATATTGCTACAATGATTATATTGTATCCCCGTGTAAAATATATATCATATATAATGGAGTTAAAAATTTAGTGTGGAGATAACGTTTGCCTAAGAATTTAGCACCCAGAGAAAAGTGTTTTGTCACAAATTATACTTTCTAACACAAGGGCTATCAAATCTAGGCTGCAAAAATCCATATGATTAGAGGTTAATATCTACAGTTAAATTTAAATTTTGTATCTTGGGTCTAGTGCCATACTGGCTCATTTTCTCAACATTCCAAGAAACAGATTAGGAGAGGTTGACAATACAAAAACATTGTAAACTTTCTCTGCTTGATAGTACAGGTTATCCTCAAGTTGCGACAGTTCACTAAGTGACTGTTGAAAGTTATGACATCACACACACACACACACCCCAAGTACTTACGACACAGTCCTGAGTTTACAAATGTTGCAGCACTACAGTAGTCGTTCACCCTTATAACACCTGCAGAGGCACTGCAACATTTACCTTGCTTATTCTCTCCCCCACACCAGATCTCCAAAGGCATTGGGTCTGTGAACATTCACTTACCTTGCAAAGATCAAGCTAGCTGTTCCCTTCCTGCCTCTCTGCCACAGTTTCTTTGCCTGCATCCCTGCAGGCTCTGGTCGTCTTTGCAAAAATATTTTGGCACAAAAAGTGGAGGCCGGGAGGGGAGTCTGCGCCCTCCCGGCCTTCATTCTTCATGCCAAAAGCTTTTTGCAAAGACGACCAGAGCCTGCTGGGATGCAATCACTCGTCCCTGCAGGGTTTGGCTGGCTTTCCCCAAGGCTTTTGGTGCAAAAAAATGAAGGCCAGGAGTTGGTGCACACACCCCTCCTAGCCTCCATTCTTTGCACCAAAATCCTTTTTCAAAGATGACCAGAGCCTGCAGGGAGACTGACAACGAAACTGCGTCAAAGAGGCTGGAAAGGACACAGCTCGCTTGATCATTGAGACCTTCAAAAGGTAAGTTCCTGTGGAGATCCGGTAAGGATGGATTGGGGGGGGGGGGAACATGAGATATCTCAGTGGATCGGAGAGGTCTTGGGTGGTCGGAAGCACTAGCGCCCCATGTTTTTTCCCACCCTGATATCTCATATGCACTTAACAACCTGAGCATTTGATTAATGAATGTATTGAGTATTTCAGGGAGGGATCACGTTCAATTAACATGATACAATAAACATTGGATTACAAATGTAATTGGCAGGGTACATTACATTTGTAAGTCAAAGACTATGTGTAAATCAAATCACCACTAGCCAAACTACAAATATTTTGGCGTCTCCAGAAATTGTGTATACATTTCTAACAGATATTGAGCAATCCTGATGCTACAGAATGAAAGACAGTAGAATTCTTTGACATATGCTACAATGCTTTTCAAACTGGAAATTTACTGCATTATAGAAACTTTATTTTTGCTTTAAATTTGTTAAGTGATAAATGCATTTAATATAGGACTCAAAATGTCATCGTTTTGATTAATCTCCTTAACTACTTTATTTCTATAAACAAAACCTACCGTAGTTCTATGTTTTAGGAGCTAAGAGATAGGGCTGAAAGTGATGTTTTGTTTGATGTCCAAGCCAATACAGTTTACTTACCCCACTTCGTAAGAAAAAGTGCCAGTGCAGTGTAAATTTTCGAGAGAAGGAGGATGAAAAGGAGATTCACGACTGAGCCTGTCAGGCTAGCAATACGAGAAGCCTAGGGGGCGAGGGGGGCAAGGAGTTAAAAATGCAAATGAAGTCCAATAGCAAAACCAGACCAAAAGGGATAGAGACATAGAAGTGCCTTACCGAAGATACAAGTAGGAAGTGCCTAGACCTGGAGACAATTACAGCAATGATGGCCCGGTAAAGGATAACGGAAATCAGGAATATTATTACCACAGCAATCTGTAGACAGGTAAAGAAGAACTAGTAATGTGCATTTGTTGTCTCACTATTGCAAATAATTAGTCAGCCTGGCTGTGGCCAGTGGAATTAAATTGTCCCAATCTATATTATTCATATGTGCTGAACTCTGATTCCCGCTACCAACGGCTAATAAAATATGGCGTGGTAGATGGAGGGTTGGTGAAGGTTAGACTTGAATTTGGAACAGAAAATGCTGATCTTCTTTAATATCTATACATATTTCCTCTAAATAAGCAATTCATCTGTCTACGTAGATCCACGATGTGAACATATATTAAGCCATAACAGATTTATATTTAGCTTAGTGTCATTGCAAACACACGCTATGGCTTGCATTATATCCAAATCAGGCCATTATAGTTTATCCAACAAACCATGGTTAACATGGCTTGGCATTATGTATCAACAGTTTACGGCTTATTATTTACATTCTCTAAGCCAAGGTTAATTTTAACCATGGATTTTTAAATAAACCATGGATTTGATTCACAAATAGTTTTATGCTTTAAACCATGTTTGTATCTTTGCTTAGCCCAAAGCAGTCTAATAATATTTTAGTATTGCATTATGGATAATTGGATGAAGATGAAAAAACTTAAACATATTTTTTTTTGCTAAATACTGGGAAAGTGAAATTGTTCACTTGTCCATATATTTCCTTAACTATAATTAATTGAAATTATTAATAGCAAATAGGAAAACTGTAAATAATAGTTGGCAAACTTTCTAACAGAGGAAATATTCCAGACTAAATAGAGCCAAATAGGTTTTGATCACTTCAGTAGAATCAAAGCTTGGTGAATACTCTAGGACAGGGGTGTCCAAACTTGGGAACTTTAAGACTTGTGGACTTCAACTCCCAGAATTCCCCAGCCGGCTGGCTGGGGAATTCTGGGAGTTGAAGTCCACAAGTCTTAAAGTTCCCAAGTTTGGACACCCCTGCTCTAGGAGGTCATTTAGAAGAATGTGAGTTCAATTATTCCATTTCCTTCAATGCTCCTATAAAATGCATGGAAAATTAAGGGGGCGGGGTTTAGACTCTTAGCACTTGTTCCCACATCATGCCTCAGATATTCCCTTTGACTACAATAGTTCAAGAGAATAGGGACATCTGCCAGACAATGAAAGTTTATATTAATTCTTTTACATGATTTTTCAGATAAAGGTTGAGCCCACAACCTGCAAAGATGTCTTGCCTGAAAGAAGATTGCTTTGCAAAATAAACTGTGATCCAATTGGCATAGCAGAAGAAAGAGATCATGTCTCAAGATTTAGTTCACTTGGGGTTTCCAACCTCCCTCACCATAATGATGATGACCATTGATCCCGTGATGATTCTGTTGAATCGAGTCCGCTTTGGGAAATAGGGCTCCTCCTCTCCAGTAATTGGGTTTATAGTTGTCATGGGAGCCAAAGCAGCAAACTGGGGTCGTGGACGTTCCTATAACAGAAGGAATATGAATATTGTAATGTATTCCAGCTTGGATTATGAGTTATATTAGAAGCCCCTAAATTCAGTACCTCAATGTCCTCAAAATCTGAACAGTCCCAGCGGTATATCAGGGTAGCATTCATTCGTTTCCAGTACTCAAGAAATGTGACTGCCCACAGAGACATGAAGATGCTGAAGAAAACAGTGCCACCATGGTCAAAGAGACGGCCAGCCTGGAGGAAAAAGGGAGAGATTATTGTTATGTATGTAGCAAGATAGGGAAGAGAAGTGAGTTAAGTGAGCAAAGTTCTTGAATGTAGCAGCTGGACTCCCACATTATGTCAACACATTTTTTGAACCAAAAGCTTGCTGAATAGCTTGTGTCCAGTGCACCAAGTAATTAAACCTGTTATTCAATGCTTACACCGTATGCCAAGTCGTCTTGGTGACATGGGTGGCATAGGAATCTAATAATAAATAAATAATTTAAGAAGTCCAACACCATATTATGACATAGTTGATTGAATCTACTTAGTGCCTTACTAACTACCACATACCTGTGTTCCTTCAATTCTTTATTTCATACATAGTCACTATGCATGGGTTACAGAAATGGGCCTATAGCTCTTTGTGGTTGAGCCGCTAAAACTACAAGTAAGCTAAATTGCATTTGCAACAAAAATAGCTTACAAATTGCCAATGTTGCAACATATGCATCTATTAGAATTGTTAGATGGATGGAATCTATATCATACTATTTTGGAAGAGATAGCTAAAAGCTTAAACTTTACAAATGACAAACTATAAACTTTACAAATAAACTACAAATGACCAATCATTCAAAGAAGGGAGACTGAGGGGGGGGAGGGGGGGAAGCTACAAGAGCATAACTTAACTTAATTTCAAGCAATATATTAGGAAGGAACCAACTGAGGAAATGCTGTTTAAACAACCTCACATTAACAACATTCTTATGAGTTCTCAATGAGAAGATGAAGAGGAAAAGACATACAGGTTTGTTTACAGAGTGATATGCAACTTTATGCGTAAAGGTTGTATCTCTGCTTGAGTAAGATAGTGGGATTACTGGTCTCACTTAGAAATAGAAGAGCAGCAAGGGTGAATACAAAAACGACAGATGAATTAGTTTCGTAAGTATGGCAGAGTTCCTGACTGAAAGATAAATACATGACAGTGATAAAAGTATGGGGACTGCAATGTGGTTTGAGCCCAGAGAGGGGTCTGCAGACCAGATTTTTGTTCTTCATCAGGCCAATGAGAAGTATGTGAAGTTGATTATAAACTTGTTGATTTAGATAAAACATCTGAAAAAAAATCTTAATGTTATAACATCACCTGAAACATGGGGCAGACACTAGACAGATTCCAATAAGGGCAGACTTTGCAAATTGGGCACATCTTGTATTTGTCACCACTGGAACAGATCTCCTGTCTAGTTCAGAAGGAGAGAAAAGAAAAGTGCAAGAAAAAAAATTGCTATGGAACCAGATTCCTTCTCCCACAACTTTGCTATTGGTTTTTGTTAGATATTAACATATATCGTGGCAAGTCTCCTCTCTGGTCCGCCGCTACGGCGGGAAACAGGTATCGCTCTGATTGGTCGAGAGGCGTACCCGATTCCTATAAAAGGGGAACCCTCCGACCACGGAGCAAGCTGGATCACTACTACTACTAATAAAGAGCTGTTAAGTCACTTCGTGTCCGCAGTCTGTTCTCTCGTTGCCCAGATCTAACATTGGCGACGAGGATGGGATCGAGAGACAGATAGGACGAAGAACGCTACTTCAGAATCTCCGGATTTGATCCAGCCCAGGAATTCGGCAGAAATTCCGGCAGCCATCTCAAGACACCGCAGCGCGGCAAATTCAAACGAGAGAAGATGGCGATGCACACTCCCCCCGCTCCATTCGACCCAGCGAACGACGAATGGGAAGCATTCATGATTCGCTTTGAGTGTTTTCTCGAGGCGAACGAATACACGGGGATAACCGACGCCCGAAAGAAAAACATCTTCCTCGGCTACTGCGGAAAAGAAGTTTTCAACACGGCCAGAGACCTTACCGCGCCTACTCCGATACAAGCGGTATCATGGACGGCGTTGCAGCAGATCTTACAAACTCATTATGCGCCAAAACCTTCCCGCCACGTTTGCCGCCAGGAATTCAACACGCGGAACCAGAAGGCGGGAGAATCAATCAACCAATACGTTGCAGCCCTACGTAAGGCATCTACTAACTGCGAGTTCAGGGATCTGGACGAGCATATCCTGGCACAATTTGTTTGTGGGTTAAGGGACATTTCGCTACAGAAAAAGCTGTTGGCAAACCCAAATCTAACCTTACATAGCGCTGAACGAAGCAAGGGCGTTCGAGTCAGCGGAAAGATCATCGGAAAGCATACAATGCGGTTTCAACATAAGCCGGCCAGCTCCCAGACAAACCAGAGTTCACTACGAGGACACCAACCCAGACTACGAGGATCCCGAGTTCGAGGACAGTCACCTGATGCGGAGCAGTCACATGAGGCCAGGGGGGAGACCCGGATTCCGTTTGCCGCCCTGCGCAAGCTGCGGAGGGAATCACCCCCGGTCTACCTGTCGGTTCAGGAACGTTGTTTGTTCACACTGCAACAAACTTGGGCACATCGCACAAGTGTGCCGGAGCGAAGTCCCTGCCTCACGGCAGCCACCTACATACCGCCAACAGAAGCCCAACCCAGGGGCTTGGCGAAATCAAAAAGGGTGCCCAGAGAGAAATCCACAAGTGTTTACCCAGAGAGAAAATCTCCAAAGAGCTGAGCGAGCGTATTCCCAGAGAGATTATACACAAAGAGCTGAGAGAGCGTTCTACCAAGACGCTCAACAAGAGTATTTTCAGGATACTGATGCTGAGATAGAGTTGACCCAGAGAGAGGAATTGCGAACGTATCTCACCTCAATAAGTCAGGTCCGCACCAAGCGGCCTAAAAAGCTGAAAGTCACAGTCCTCCTGGAGGGCTCACCTTGCGAGCTGGAAGTTGACACAGGATTGTCCCTGACGATCATTTCATGGGCATCCATGAAACAGGCTATTCCTAGCCTCAGAAAAAGCCAACTACGCGCTCCAGACATCCTGCTATGAGACTACCAGGGGAACCGAGTCCCCATCGTGGGCCAAGGCACGTTCCAGATCCGTTTCAAGGACATCGTAGCCCAGCTGCCCGTGACCATCGCCAGCGCACTGTTACAGAACCTTCTAGGACTGGATTGGTTCGAAGCCTTGGGGCTAGAAGTCACCAGAATCAACGCCGTGGAGAACAGCAGCGCTGAGCAGATTTTTAAGGAGTTCGAGGATGTGTTCAGCCCCGGTCTTGGTAAGTATGTGGGTAAACCAATCTCATTCAATTTAGACCCCAAAGTGGCGCCAATCCGACTTAAACCGAGACGAGTGCCTTTTGCACTCCGCTCAAAAATAGACAAGGAGATAGATAAGTTAGTGGAGCAAGGAATCCTTGAGCTGGTGGATCACGCGCGCTGGGAAACTCCCATCGTGACCCCAGTCAAGCCAGACGGGTCAGTCCGCATCTGCGCGGACTATAAATGCACAATTAATGTCGCGCTACAACAAAGCGCATATCCTGTGCCAGTCGTACAACACTTATTGCACTCGTTGGGGCCAGGAAAGATATTTGCTAAATTAGACATGGCACAAGCTTACCAGCAATTGCCCGTGGATAGCGCCACAGCGGAGGCCCAAACTATAGTGACGCATAGAGGAGCATTCAAATGCAACCGGCTACAATTCGGTGTGAGTATTGCTCCAGGTCTGTTCCAGAGCGTCATGGAACGGCTTTTGCAAGGGATACCGGGAGTCGTCCCCTATTTCGACGACATCTTGGTGTCTGCTGCAAACGAGGAGCAACTATTAAAAAGAGTCAGGACTGTTTTGGCCAGAATCAGAGAAAAGGGCCTCCGCCTCAAAAAGGAGAAATGCCAAATTAACGTGCCTAGCGTAGAATTCCTGGGATATAGAATCGATGGTCAGGGAATACACCCCACTTCAAAGAAAATTAAGGTGATCCAGGACGCCCCCACACCACGAAATCAGACCGAACTGCAGGCCTTCCTCGGACTACTTAACTTCTACAGCGTTTTTCTGAGACAGAAGGCAACCGTTGCTGAGCCATTACATCGATTACTCCAGAGGAACGCAACATGGAGATGGGGACGATCCGAAGCAGCAGCTTTTGCCGCAGTAAAGCGCCTGCTCACCACTGACTCACTGTTAGTCCAATACAGCCAGACGCTCCCGCTGGTATTGACCTGCGACGCATCACCATTTGGAGTTGGCGCAGTCCTCAGCCACAGGATGCCAAACGGGAACGAAGCACCCATCGCATTCTACTCCAGGACTCTTTCATCGGCTGAGAGGAATTACAGCCAGATGGACAGGGAAGCGTTAGCTGCTGTAGCTGGAGTAAAACGTTTCCACGAATACCTCTACGGCCGCGATTTTGAACTGATTACAGATCACAAGCCGCTGTTGGGACTTTTGGCGGGAAACCGCCCCACTCCAGTCTCCCTTTCTCCACGCATGACCAGGTGGACTGTTTTCCTGGCCGCGTACTCATACAAGCTGATACATCGACCGGGCTCCACTCTAGGACACGCAGACGCACTCAGCCGTTGCCCACTACCGGACCTTTTGCCAGACCCCACTCCCGAAGTACCGGTGCTGCTCATTGACTGTTTGGACTCAGGACCGGTTTCTTCCTGCGACGTTGCGAGGTTCTCTTCCAAAGACAATATAATAAAGCAAGTTCAAACTTGGGTTTGGAGGGGGTGGCCGAAGGGAAACGTGGGCCCGGAATTCAAAATGTTTTGGTCAAAACGGGATGAACTCTCAGTGTTACAAGGTTGTTTATTGTGGGGGGATCGAGTTGTTATTCCTTATGCGTTACATAGAAATGTGTTAGATGCATTACATGTTGGGCATCCGGGAATTGTTAGGATGAAGGCGTTAGCAAGAAGTTACGTTTGGTGGCCAAACATGGACAAAGAGATAGAGGAATGGGTGGCTACTTGCGATCCATGCCAGGAATCGAGGCCAGCACCCCCGGAAGCGCCCGCCACAGAATGGGAGAAGCCTAAAGCACCCTGGTCGCGAATATACATCGACTTCGCAGGGCCATTCCAAGGTCAGACTTTCCTTATAGTTGTGGATGCATACTCCAAATGGCTAGAAGTAGTCCTAATGACTTCAACCACGGCAGAGGCAGTCATTAAGGTTCTACGGCGACTTTTCGCCACTCATGGCCTGCCCGACCTCCTGGTCTCCGATAACAGACCCCAATTCACGGCCATGCAATTCGAAACGTACTTAGCAGGTCAGGGAATTCAGCATGCCCTCGTCGCGCCATTCCATCCGGCATCAAACGGACAGGTGGAGAGAATGGTGCGATCCGCAAAAGAGGCCCTCGCTAGGATGGGTCCAGGTGATTGGCAAACACGCATTGACCATTACCTCCTAATTCAGCATATTACCCCCAGCGCAACGACGGGTAGGAGCCCCGCTGAGATGCTCATGGGCCGCCGTCTACGGTCTCACCTGGACTGACTTCACCCCAATTACTCTGCCACAGCACCCCCAGACTCCACAAGCAAAATTCGGAGTTTTAGCATAGGGGATTCGGTATACGCCCACAACTATGCAGGGGGAACATTGTGGATGCCGGCAAAAGTCATTGGCATCACGGGTCCACGATCGTATCTGCTAGAATTGGAAGATGGGCGAAACTGGAAAAGGCACATCGATCAACTACGAGGTCGCCTGGCGCACTCAGATCTACGAAACGAGAGCGAGAGCTACCTGCCAATACAGAGTCAGCCACTAGAAAGCCCCAACACAGAGAACGACGACACCTGCAAGCCCAGGACAGAACAAGAGGTCGAACGCGAAACAGAGCAACGCCAATGCATCGAAAACCAGCAGATTCCCCAAAGCAACGAAAGCCTACAGACTCCCGAACGCGAAACAGAGAAAGAAACTGATCCTGCAACTACTTCCGATCAACCCGAACTGCGACGTTCCACCCGCATAAGGCAAACACCAACGTACCTTAGAGACTATGTAACAAACCGCAATGTGCCGTCTAAGAGGGGAGGGGTGTTAGATATTAACATATATCGTGGCAAGTCTCCTCTCTGGTCCGCCGCTACGGCGGGAAACAGGTATCGCTCTGATTGGTCGAGAGGCGTACCCGATTCCTATAAAAGGGGAACCCTCCGACCACGGAGCAAGCTGGATCACTACTACTACTAATAAAGAGCTGTTAAGTCACTTCGTGTCCGCAGTCTGTTCTCTCGTTGCCCAGATCTAACAGTTTTGCTTCTGCATTTCAATACAATACAATAGCAGAGTTGGAAGGGACCTCGGAGGTCTTCTAGTCCAACCCCCTGCCTAGGCAGGAAATCCTATACCGTTTCAGACAAATGGCTATCCAACATCTTCTTAAAGACTTCCAGTGTTGGCGCATTCACAATTTCTGGAGGCAAGCTGTTCCACTGATTGATTGTTCTAATTTCTCCTCAGTTCTAAGTTGCTTCTCTCCTTGATTAGTTTCCACCCATTGCTTCTTGTTCCACCCTCAGGTGCCATGGAGAATAGTTTGACTACCTCTTCTTTGTGGCAACCTCTGAGATATTAGAACACTGCTATCATGTCTCCCCTAGCCCTTCTTTTCATTAAATTAGACATACCCAGTTCCTGCAACCGTTCTTCATATGTTTTAGTCTCCAGTCCCCTAATCATCTTTGTTGCTCTTCTCTGCACTCTTTCTAGAGTTTCCACATCTTTTCTACATCGTGGCGACCAAAACTGAATGCAGTATTCCAAGTGTGGCCTTACCAAGGCATTATAAAGTGGTATTAACACTTCACATGATCTTGATTCTATCCTTCTATTTACGTATGTAGCCTAGAACTGTGTTGGGTTTTTTGGCAGCTGCTGCACACTGCTGGTTCATATTTAAATGGTTGTCCACTAGGACTCCAAGATCCCTTTCACAGTTACTACTATTGAGCAAGGTACCATCTATACTGTACTTGTGCATTTCATTTATTTTACGTTTTGGGTATGTTTGTTTGTTTCGTTTTTGTTTTTTTGTAATTCTCTAACTCTAATCTGCTATTGAAAATTTTTGCGGTAGAAGAGCAGGATAAAAATGTTAGAAATCTATAGCTCTGTCATTTAAATATTGAGGAACATATTTTAAAAAACTTTATAAATTTAAGCAAAGGATGAGTGATTAGTCAGACATGCTGGTTGATGAAAAAGGCTCTTATATAAGTTGTCTAAAGACCTGCTAAAAACAGAATAAAACAGGAAGAGAAAAGAAAGTTTGCCACTTACGTTGGAATGTCATGAAACATCATAAAAATGCCAATTATGAAGACTAGTGTCCCCACTATAGCTGCTGGAAGAAGCCATGCTGTGTAGAAACCTACACAAAAGGAAGAGAAGCAATAGCATATTCATAGTCAGCAACTCATGCTGTTCCACTCTCTGTGATTGAGAACCATCAGCCTACTGTCCAGAAAATCTAAGTCCAGTTTGGGATATTTTGCAAAACAGCAAAAACAGAATAACCGGATGTTAAAAGTTGGGGGCTGGTTGTTAATAGCAAGTTAGTGGACAATATTCTGACAACCAGATTGGTTCCTAGCACCGATATAGAACAAATGTTTCCTATGAGAGAGAAATAGCACCATGGTGAGATGGGTGGCAAATAAATTTAACAATCAAACAAATATATAATATTAATTAGGTTTAATTAGGTTTTTGCTGTGTTATAATCTCCTATCTGGAACCTAGTCAATATTAAGAAACAGGTCAGAAAATATTCCTTGGGATGCGACTGATTAATTGCTATCACTGAGATATGCCCCCAGAGGAAGGGGTTCTCTTGAAAACCATAGAGCAACAATTGAAGGATCAAATTTGGATTTCTGGATCAAATTTTGAGCCCAGAATTGCGTGTCTTAGGATCATCCAGAAAACAGCAAGTAATAGTAATGGTAAACTGGTCTGGGATTAATCTTCACTAAGACTCCTTGCTTTTTCTTTATTTTTAAAACCACTGTAATATCAGCAGACAAGTGGCAGTATACCCATGACTGCAGATTTACACACAATCATCACCCTGTTTAAATTATGCTGTTTAAATATACCAGGACAACATGTTTTCTGTCATATCCCTCACCTAGTGTCATTCTTATTCTACCAATACAAAAGTAATAATTTCCCGCATATCAAGATGATACCCGTTATAACGGAAGCAAAATGTAGTGACTAGTAATGGATGGGATCAATGGAGTGTTTATTGGACATTTCAGATGATGTGGGTACACCGTCTCCCCTCTTGGCAGACTGCTTCTCTGTCACTGTCTACCTAAACAGCTGATAGGGCACAATTGTGCTGATGACCTATCAAAATTGCACAATAGCACTTAAATGGCTCAGTAAGCAATACTGTAAGTGCTTCAAGTCTATGGCCCTTAATGGTTTAGTGCAAGGCTGATACGGCAGAATAGTGGAATAGCATAATAGCCTGAAAGAATTTAACAGAAGGAATTACAGGACCAACATCTCCATCCAAGAAAGCACAAAGCAATCTGAAAATTGGAGTTTGTTGCCAATACGAAGAAAAAGAAGCAAAAATTATGCTTGTGTCTCTTCAACCTTCATGATCATAAACTGTTGCTGTTTTAACTTTATTTATTATTGAGTGGCAATATAATAGAGTCTAGAAGAAGAGCACAGGAAGGAGGCTACAGATGGGCCTGCCCCATTTCTGTTTCAGGGATGTGACGGGGGAATATTTTTCTGCAAAGAGATTTACACAAGGAGAATAGCTAAGCTGGGGAATTCAATCAATCTCATGCTGTGTATGTATCATGACAGCACCATTTCCAAGAAGTCAGAATGGTGCAAGAGTCAGAATAGACATGGAGACAGTGAATTTTGCGCTGGTATAGTTCTTTGTCAACCTAAGGCTGAGTGGATAATAGGAATAGGGTTTCATTCAATGTGTCAGGAGTGTAAAAGCAGCAATAGTGCACAGGAAAAAATAAGACAAATATCATGCGTACAATCTGTTACTACAGGTAATCCTCACAATTGAACCCAGAATTTATATTGTTAAGTGACAAATTTGTTAAGTGAGTTTTGCCCCATTTTAAGACTTTTCTCACCACTTTTGTTAAGTGAATCACTGCAGCTCTTCAATTAGTTTAACACAGTTGTTAAGTGAATTTGGCTTCCCCCACTGATTTTGTTTGTCAGGAGGTCACAAAAGGGGATCACATGACTCTGGGACACTGCAACCGTCATAAATGTGAGTCAGTTGTCAAGCATCCGAATGTAAATCATGTGACCATGGCGATGCCACAAAGGTCATAAGGTGAAAAATGGTTTTCACTTTTTTCAGTGCTGTTGTAATTTTGAACTATTACTAAATGACCTGTTTTAAGTTGAAACTACCTGTACTAACTGGGTCCATGTGTTTTTATCAATTTATCTTTTTATCCCAACAGTAATACTACTATAAAGTACTATTTCAGAGCCATATGACTGGGATCCAACTACAGACAGTTAGATTTGGTGATTATATTTGATTACCATAGAGAAAAAAGAAATAAGCAGAAGGTAGTCATAGTCAATATTTTCAGCTTTTAGGAATTCATGCTGATCAGCTCACAAATGGATTACTGTAATGTGCTCCATTTGGCACTTTACCTGAAGACAACTTAGAAGCTACTGTTGGCCCGCAATATGGCAGAACAACCAATGTTGGGCATGCCTGATTTTGCTTGTGTGATCCAACTATTCTGTGAGATGCACTGATTGGTTTCTGAATGCAATTCAAGGTGCAGTTATCACCTATAAAGACGTACATAGCATAAGGTCTGATTTGTGAGACCATCTGTGTCCATTTTTTCTGCCCATCCAATGCAAACATGGACAGGAGATGCACTCTGGGTCCCATCACTTAAGTAGTGCTTTCTTATAGGGCCATGAAACATGCCTTCTCTGTCATGGCACTTGACCTCTGAAATAATCTCCCCCAGAGATCTTGATGGGTCCACTCTGATGGGTTTCATGAAGCTCTTATAGCTGGTTATTCTCCCAGGCTCTGGAGAAGAGCAAAATATATATCTTGGCATGATATAGAGGATATACTTTATATCCTAAATATACCTGATGGTATAACTCTAAGATAACACTAACCTTTAATGAGGATTTCAGCATTCGGGCTTAGTTACCAAAAACTTTAATTCCCATGATTTCTTAAAATGAAATAACGATTGCAAGACCATACATTTTCTCTGGGTTGATATATCCCAATGTTTTGCTTATTACTGAAGGTTACTAGTTTTTTACAAGACTATTTTTTTGTAACCTTATCCACAGGGGGAAAAGAAGTAGAGCATCCACATAATTTTAGAAGTCAGGAATCGGATCCATTGAAAGAATATGCACTCACCAAGCCAGGCAAAGTAGAGAGCAATCTTCTCTCCAAAGTACCTGCGGATATGATTCAAAGGCTGATATTTCTTCCACTTACTCCACCGGGCCCAATAATGGAAAAGAATCTGCCTCTGATTAGAGGGCTCTTCCTCTGATGACATCTTGTATGGGCCCTTTGGCAGAGAATGATATTATCCACGTAAAATACAAATTTGTATAGTGTATGTTGCATTGCACGTGAACTTGTACACTTATAAAATGCAATAATTAATAATGCTAACAGTGATTAATTATTAAAACTATGATAATTAGATATTATATAACACATACACACATACAATATACTTTTTGAACTTCTATTTGTAACTTTTTAAAACAAAGGTGACATGACAAGATGTTTTGGGTGACATGACAACATTCACTAAAACCTCACAACTATTCTCAAAAGCACACCCAGTCCTTGCAGAATTTTTGGAAGTTGCTGCTCCTCTCTGCCACAGCCAGTCATGTGGCCTCTTTTGTGCGATTTTTCAAAGCTGCAAAGGCTGTGCTAGAATGGAATATGCTTTTGTGCTGCCTCCAGACTTTCCAGAACTCAAATGGCCCCCACATCCTCCAAATATCACGCAATAACAAGGTGTGATTTTGTACAATGTTCAGAGACTGTAGAAGAAGTTTCTCTGAATTTTCTTCAAGAACAAAGGCCTTTTGGGAAGTAGAGCAGCCTTGGATAGGCCAAGGGGGCTTGTCAATAGAAAGAGAATACTGCCTGAAGGTAAGTAGCAGAAGGTAGGTTCTGGGGAATAGCAGGCTTTGGGGCAATTGCGCCATTCCCCAAGGTTCATACACATTGGGGAATAGTGCAAGACAGCCTTTTTGAGTGGCAAGGATAGTGCTAGGGCTGAAGTCAGGACCCGGTCTCTACTTCAGGCCCAGGCTTGGGGCTTTTACTGAGTGTCATTGTTCAGTGTGGCCTAGATTGGGAGAGGGGTATACAGACCAGTTTCCCTTTTACTTGGGAGGTAGGGGATGACACACCAGCAGAATAAAGTAAGTCATTTTCTGAATGTTTGATACGCCAAGCCCCAAAAATATGCCATTACTCTTCAGCACCCACAGACTTCGTCTCATTAAACTGAACATACAAAACTGTCCAAAGTCACTAACACTTAAACTATTGTGTTAGTTTGGAAACTAACTAGATGCTAACTTATGTCAGACTTCTCAAAAGCTACCTTAAATACAAGTGCTGTCTCCTATATGACAGAGGACTGGGACCGATTATTGCAAACTTACGTCATGTAGTGGAAATGCAGCTGTGAAGACTTCCTCATTCAGCATCCTTTCTATTCCAATCTGCCCTGCCTTTGGATTACCATATGATACAGTGGACAGGATCTCATACAGCTGAAGAAAAGCAAAGAAGAGTTAAAGGAAGCCATACTTTGATTTCCACAGTTAACAGCAACAGTAGCCCTCAATTATACTTCTTAACATTAACGTGCAGCATTATGATTAGCTACACATATAAGTACGTCACCCTGCATTTGTTTCACTCCAAGCTTACTATTCTATGCCGCTGTGTACTAGTGAAGAAGGTCTCATGGTTATCACTTCCACGGAACCTGGGGAGGGAAAATCACTGATAAATTACCAGACATAAAACAGAAGCTATATAAAAGAGAGACTGTGATATCTTAGCTATTAGTCCCATATACCCACTTACTGGTTCTATTAATACCTAACATGAAGCCTGTTTTTGTCTTAATTGGGGTTAATGTCACTACACCTGTTAAACAATAAAGCTATGTGCAACTATAAATGGCTGAATTTTTCACATGTTGCACTTGTTCAAAACCTATTGCCTTATTGCTTGCTACAAAGTTTGATCCTAGTCTTACTGATGAATATAATACTCCGTTTCCTCTCTATTTTTTCTTCCAACATTCACATTTCTGAGAACAGAAATAAACTAGGAAAATTCATGGCTCTGGATTGGTTCAAAAACAATGTTTTTGGTTGGTTAAATCATGGTAATTTCATAAACCTCTAACCCATGGTTCTACAGTACAGTTTAGTGCAAAAAAATAAAAAACTTTAATGCAATAGGTTCATACCTCATGCTAAGTGATAAGCAAACAAACCATATTTAGTGTAATGTGCTAACCAGGCTGCTATGGATGTTGCTTGGATATTTCTGGCACAGCTAGGAAAGCACTGAGCTCTGGAAGCCAATATACACAGTAGGGAGAATACTAGGAAATTTTTATAATTCTCTATTATGTCAAGAAAGCATTCCAGAGTTCTGGGACTTACTATTAAGTTGGTGGGACAGGCATGCATGAAGCCACAGAGTCTTCTTCTCTACAACATTTATTGTTGCTACCTGATCTCAAGGGCAAGGGACTATATTTATTTACTCCATCCATATAAAGTGTAGGCATCCATGCAGACATTTAGAAGTCTCCTGCCTAATGAAAACCCTAAGAACAGACACATCTGCCTTTGGTGAAATCATGTAAAAAGCACTTTTTTTAAAACAATGGAAAAGATCATTGCACATTGCTAATGTTCTGTTTGAACTCCATGGTCTGGTGGGACACAGGCATCTTGGAAGAGGACTCGGCTAAGGAGTCCCTGCAAGATTAAAAACTGTGATCTGTAGGACAGACTGGCTGGAGCAGCATTTGAGAGGGACAAGCCACTTGGGAAAAATACAAAGATGCCTAGAATTCCAAGCAGTAAAAAGTTAATTTTCTTTCTTTCCCTTCTCCTCTCTAGATTAAAAGCAAGTCAGAGAAGTAAAAATACTGAATCTGTCCATGAATAAGTTTGTGATCATGAGCACCTATAAAAATCAGGATGAAGAAGGGAGAGATACTTTTATGAAAAGGGAAAAAGTCCTGTATAGAATTGTATGTATAATCTGCTAAATCAAGATGTCTGTATATTATAGAAATCAGCCCAAATTATTTACTTAAAAAGTACTCTACTGTAATATTAATCATTATTGTACAAATTGTGGAGATTTTAGCAGTGATGTATCTGAAAAATCCTTAGTCTTTGCAGAATGCTGCCGAGGTCTGAAAAAAGATGAAGCATGAAATGCAGGTTTTTCTGATAAACATATTTGCAAAAGACAGGTTGATTTTTCTTTATATCACTAGATTGATGCTCAGCCTGAGTTTTTTTTTCTTTTTTTTAGAAAAGAGCAAAGAGCAAATATTACAGTTAGGAAATGTTACTATTGTATAACCATTTGTCTGAAATGGTATAGGGTTTCCTGACTAAGCAGGGGGTTGGACTAACTAGAAGACCACTAGTTAGTGGCCCTTCCAACTCTGTTATTCTATTATTCTATTGTAATCTAATTATAATGAAATAGATAATAACTGTATACTAGGAAAAATCAGTATAATTTGAAAAGAGGAAAGATCAAAGAAAGAAAACTCATGCCAAAATCTTACGAGGGTAACTTGTTTGCTTTAAAATGACAGGTGTAGTTATCCAAGGGAATGTCAGGAACGTCATCGTAGAGTAAATTAGGGATGCCCAGTTTCATTAGAATCCTGTGAGACCAGTTGATTTCAGGTTCAATGGGCATAGCCTAGGATACAGTAAAAGAAATATTCAAAACAAGAGGTCACTTTGTCAATAGTTTACATCATACATAGACATAGACACACACAGAAAGAGACAGAGACAGAGAGAGAGGGAGAGAGATATTGGAAGTCAACATTATCAAGCTCATGAACAAAAGCATAACATATAAAACAAAGGAGAGTTTCTGATATGGCTCCCTTTACTCCATTGCAATCTTTAAAAATATATAATCTATTTTTACATTCACACATAGAAAAGTACAGCACATGAATCACAGAATATAGGCATTAGAGATTGGTGAAAAGCTGTTTGTTCTAATACAACACTCATTTCCCATTTTATCAAAAGAAATACTTAGTGATAAAACTGTCACTGGAAAAAATTAAAAGAGTGATGCGAAGAGGTGAAGTAAAGAGATAGAGAGGCAGAAACTTGTTTCTTTCTATGCTTTGCTTCCTCCAATTTTCAGTTATTTTCATTATTTGTTGATTCCACTGTATGTGGATTCACACACACACACACACACACAAATGTGTGTTGTATGTGTGTGATGGTAGATATTATGGAGGAAAAGCATGTGAAGGCAACTCTGGTATGTACTTGTTGGTACAGATATGGGGGCAAGGTAGACATCTGGAGTCTGGTACTCATGTTGGCATTATCCTATTATTGCTGCTTTTGAAACTCTTCAGGTTGGGTGTATGCAAGTAGTGGCCTGCCATCCAATGCCTGAATAAGTGCAGTATCATTTTTCTAGTATGGGCTGTAGTTTATTAATAATGCATTAGTGTGACTTGAACAGTGAACTGTAGGTGACAACCAGTGGCTTTCAGTTTCTCTTTTTCTGGTCGGTCTTCTAATAAATCCCCCTGGGAATTGGCCGGGAACTATTGTCTATTGATCTCATTGGGTGGGTAGTTTAGTCTTGTGAATGCTGTTTTTGTTCCATTAGTTGAGTACTTCTCTGAAGTGGGGAAAAACAGATGCAGTTGTAAAACACGGTTCCTGAAATTTTATGCTTTTTAACAACATCTGTTAGAAAAGGTGTTGGCCAGGCTACTTTTGATTTATTTATTTTTTTGTAACAAATTAGATCAGCTCTTCTCCTACAATGTTTGCATATTTTTTCCTTTATTTATTTATTTACTTATAGAAACTTTTACCCCTGCCAAGTTTCCCAAGATACTGGACAGTTTACAAAAGTAAATAAAACCAAAATAAAACCAAAATATTTAAATGATTTGTCAAAAACAGATCATGCCAGACTAATCTTATTGCATTCTTTGATAATGTGACAAAATTAGTGGACCAGAGGAATGCCGTTGATATAGTTTACTTGGACTTCAGTAAGGCTTTTGATAAGGTAGACCATAACCTACTACTAGATAAAGTAGAAGAATGTGGGTTAGACAGCATCACCACCAGATGGATTGGTAACTGGCTGACCAACCGCACTCAACGTGTAGTTCTCAATGGAACTGCATCTACATGGAGGGAAGTATGCAGTGGAGTACCCCAAGGCTCTGTTTTAGGCCCAGTACTCTTCAACATCTTCATCAATGATTTGGATGAGGGAATAAATGGGGAACTCATCAAATTTGCAGATGATACCAAGCTGGCAGGAATAGCCAACACTCCAGAAGATAGGCTTAAGATACAGAAGGATCTTGACAAACTTGAACATTGGGCACTATCTAATAAAATGAAATTCAATGGTGAAAAGAGTAAGGTTCTACATTTAGGCAACAAAAACGGAATGCATAGGTACAGTATAGGTGATACCATACTCAGTAGTAGTAACTGTGAAAGGGATCTTGGAGTCCTAGTGGACAACCATTTAAATATGAGCCAGCAGTGTGCAGCAGCTGCCAAAAAAGCCAACACAGTTCTAGGCTGCATCAACAGAGGGATAGAATCAAGATCACGTGAAGTGTTAATACCACTTTATAATGCCTTGGTAAGGCCACACTTGGAATACTGCATTCAGTTCTGGTCGCCACGATGTAAAAAAGATGTGGAGACTCTAGAAAGAGTGCAGAGAAGAGCAACAAAGATGATTAGGGGACTGGAGACTAAAACATATGAAGAACGGTTGCAGGAACTGGGTATGTTTAGCTTAAGAGAAAGAAGGACTAGGGGAGACATGATAGCATTATTCCAATATCTCAGAGGTTGCCACAAAGAAGAGGGAGTCAAACTATTCTCCAAAGCACCTGAGGGTAGAACAAGAAGCAATGGGTGGAAACTAATCAAGGAGAGAAGCAATTTAGAACTGAGGAGGAATTTCCTGACAGTGAGAACAATTAATCAGTGGAACAGCTTGCCTCCAGAAGTTGTGAATGCCCCAACACTGGAAGTCTTTAAGAAGATGTTGGATAGCTATTTGTCTGAAACGGTATAGGGTTTCCTGCCTAGGCAGGGGGTTGGACTAGAAGACCTCCAAGGTCCCTTCCAACTCTACTATTGTATTGTATTATTGTAAATAAAAAAAAATCCCTGTTCACAAAAGGAAGATACTGCAGAGGAGGGATATGGACTACCTTTCTGTCAACTCATAGTTTCCACATGGAGATAGATCTTTTTAAAATGAACTAATGTTTACATAAGCAACTTCCTTCCGATCAACTGCAGTCTAATGTAATATCGCTAACAAACAACTAAAAACCCCAGCCTCTTCTTTTGTGAGATCAGGCTATAATAAATGATTTTAGCTGGCAGCAAAGTTTGATCCATGGGTATTAGGTTTCACAGCATTCTCACCTGCAAGGGAACTCTCAGCCTGAGGTCCTCAGCATAATAACATAGCACACTCCAGGGAGCATTCAACAATATAAAGTGGACCACCTTCTTTGTATGTTGGGCTGCATGCTGCAAAAGAAACCATTAGAGTCATTCAGCTACATCAAAATTTGGTACTTTAGACTCACTTGGAAAAATGTATTCAACTGGAGAGGCAAATATTCCTTTTCCAAAACACTTATGAGCAAAATAAGTTTAACAGCACTTTGTCTGAACCAGAGTGCTAGTTTTACTAGCCCTATCTGACCCCCAATTATTACTAACAGCCAGTAGTGGGATTCAAATAATTTAACAACCGGTTTTCTGCCCTAATGACCTGCTGGGTAGGTAGGGCTCAATGGTCATGTGACTGGATGGGTGTGGCCAACTCAATGTCACTCATGTCGATGGGCGCTTTGCCTTAGCTGTTACAATGTGATAAGGATTAACCGGAGAGTCATTTTCTGTAAGCAGGGCAATAAAGATTAGGCTAGAAACAACACCAAAAGGTTTCTTTCCTGCCTTCTTTACAGGATTAGCTCTGTAAAGTGGAAAAAAAACAAAATGAGATTTCTTCCAACAATCGATTCTCAGAACTGCTTAGAAAATTAACAACTGGTTCTCCCGAATAGGTGCGAACTGGCTGAATCCCACCACTGCTAACAGCTCTGTTGGATTGAAATGATTCTCTTTGTCAGCCCAGTTTAAATACCATAGCTGATATCAGAAGCATATTAACAGTCCCAGATTATTAAGAGATAAATGTTTGTAATTAGGGCATTCAAAATAGAATATGAAATAATAGAAAAACAGAATTGGAAGGAACCTTGGAGGTCTTCAGTTCAATTCTGTGCTGAAGTAGGAGACCCTATACCATTTCAGACAAATGGTTGTCCAATTTCTTCTTAAAAATCTCAAGTGATGGACACACACAATTTCTGAAGGCAAGCTATTCCACTGTTTGTTAAGTGATTCTGGCTTCCCCATTGATTTGCCAGAAAGATGCAGAAGGTAATCATATTGACACTGGGACACTAACCATCATAAATATGATAAATTGCTGAGCATTTGAATTTTAACCACATGACCATGAGGATGCAACAATGGTCATAAGTGTGAAAAACTGTCATAACTCACTTTTTTCAGTGCCGTTGTAACTTCGAATGGTCACTAAAAGAATGGTTATAATTCAAGGACTACCTATAAAGTGAATTTATTTGGCCAAGGTGAAAATATATATGCTATAGTTTCAGCAAGCTATTATAGGAATTTCTCTTTGATCCGGACTCAATAATGATGATTTAAAGACTTGATTATAACTGGGGAAAGATTTCTTTTGCTTTATTTCTTAGAAAAAAAATCATAAGTTGAAATACAAAATGAATTTATTTAATTAAGGTTAAAATATATGTGTTTACATTTCTGGTAGCTCCTAAGAGACATAAATGAACAATGAGTTTTTCCAATTTGATTAAGGAATGAGTTACGGGAATGATAAAATGTAGGAAGAAGAGTTTTTTAACTGAAATGCTAGAGAAGGTATTATTGAGAATTATTGGAGTTGCTTATATCTTGTCTGCAGGGGGGAGTTATTTTATATATACATGTTCTAATTGCACTTCTGTTTTTTCTTTTCTTTACATTTTTATATCTCTCTTATTTTGCATTAATCTTTTATTACTATATTTTTAAACTTTAATAAATTATTTTAAAATAAGAATAAGGGTGATAAAATTATTTGGTCTGAAACTGAACTGAAGCAGCGCTGCACAGATATTTTAGAGATTTGTATAAGGATGAGAATTAAATGTTAAAAAGTGGAATTGAAATGAATTCTATAAATGTTGCTGTCCAAGAAAAAAACATGAAAAGAAAGTAATAAAAACTATGGGAAAGTTGAAAGGCAACTTGTATAGATGGTGTAACTGGACTAATGCCGTGTTTCCCCAAAAATAAGACATGCCCTGCTAATAAGCCTAATCGGGCTTTTCAGAGCATGAGCCATAATAAGCCCTCCCCCGAAAATAAGCCCGCCTCCAACTATTTAAGCTCATGCGCAACTGGTCCCCGCCATTTCCATTGTACCACCTACTGTTACAGCTTGCGGGGCAAAAAGAGGGCTCACCGCAAACACAGCGGCAGGTGAAGCAAAGTGCTTCCACCTCCCGCCCTTCCCTCCAACACAAAAAGAGCCCGCTGCAAAAACAGCAACAGGCCAGCAATGCAATCACCCCCTCCCACCTGTTCCTTCTCGTGCAAAAAAACACCGCCCACCCAGGTTTTTTTACAAGGGGATTCAATGGGCGAAAGGGCAAGGAACACAACGGACCTGGAAAGGTAAGAGGTGCGCCTCGCTTCTCTCCCCCAACCTGCCACCCCTCGCTAAAAGGACGGCGGGGAAGGGAGCCAGGCAGGCTGCCTTTACCATTGGGGCGAGGTGGGAGGTGTTGGGCCATGAGGCGCTCCTCTTACCTTTCCAGATCCGTTGCGTTCCTCGCCATCATGTTCAGGGAAGCCCCTGGTTAAAAAAAAACCCCTTCTCGGGATTTCAAAAAGTTTGATTGAACTTGCGAGGTTTTTTTTACCAGCCGCTTCCCTGAGCACAATGGCGAGGAATGCGACGGAGCTGGAAAGGTAAAAGGCGCGCCTCGCTTCTCACCTGCCCCAGAAAATAATAAGCCCTCCCCTATAATAAGCCCAAGGCCATATTTCGTGGGGCAAAAGAAAATAAGACTCTGTCTTATTTTCGGGGAAACACAGTGTTAAAAAAACAAATGTAGTTTGGTTACGATTGTGTAGCCTGTTTCATTTGTATGTAAAGGTGGCATTTTTGCCTTACAATTCGAACAATGTTGTGATTTTTCATCTATGCATTTTTAAAATAGAAAGAATTAATGCAAAAGTCCTACAAGAAAGTTTGTGAAATGTGCTTGGGATAGTTTTCAGCAGAATGCTACTCAAAGAGTATCAAAGGTGAAAAGGAACAGAACATGGTAAGTGTAATGTGGCTTTTCATGTACTGGGAGATAGGCAGATCAGATGTTTGTTCTTCAGTCGGACATTGAGGAACAGAGATAAAAAGGAGTAAAAGATTTAAGGGCATGCTTCTCTCTACTTTGCTATACTGATATGATCATTGATTATATCCGGATAAATATAAATAAAATACAATGGGAATAGGTTTGTTCCAGAGACATAGGTGGTAAAACAAGAAAAGAGGGTCAAGAATGGATGGGAACTAGATCAATATGGATTAAATTCGAATCTGAATGACCTGTATGAAAAACATACATTGAGGTGGTTTGATCACAGAGAGAGAATGAAGGAGGCTGGAATTGCAAAACAAGTATATGAAAGAAAAGTGAGTAAGTCAAAAGGAAGGGGAAGAACTATACATGGTTGAACAAAAGGCAGAATATGAAATGGGGCATGGATCCTGTGAGAGAAGGATTTACAAAGAATGGTTTACAACGATTGAGATGTATGGAAAGATATGGTATAGACAAGGTATTCTTCTTATTCTTTCTTCTGCCTTAAATTTTGTCAGCAAATTTTGCATAATATTGCTTACCGTGGAAAGGAAAAGCAGAAATAGTGTAGATGTAAGAAAATACTTAAAGTGCAAGATTGGGATATTGTATTTGCTGATAGTCTAGCCTTATTCATGTTTTCCCTTCATATTTAGCCTTGTGAGGAATTAAAACTGTTCACAATATTGAACAAGAGGGTTTTAAAATGGCGTATGGCAGGCCCAAATCCTTACTTTCGTTTCTTCTCTGAAAGAAGGTGAGACCAATAAAATTGAGGATGATACAATGAAAGATTAATGTGAAGATTGTTTCTCTCCTTGGTCAATTTCCCGCTCTCTCTCTCACCCACCCACCACTCTGTTACCAGCAATCCACTTTTTTGCATGCCTTTTCAATTCTGACCCCCTTCATTTGGAGCTTATGCAGAAATTTCTCCCGCCATTCTTTGTGAATTTCAATTGTTCTCTTTTGTTTGGATTTTGGATTATAATTCTCTTCTTTTTGGCCCTCTGGATTCTCACCATCTGATTCCCATACAAGGATAAAATCTGTGGCAAAACACATAAGACAGTAGAAATATTCCATTAGCCATTTTTTCAGGAGTAAAAGAAGTAAAAAGGTAACCAGATACCTTCATAATCTGAGATGCATTGGTAAAAATGGAGAATTACATGGACTCAACAAAAGCAAACCTCAAGATTTTAGGTATCCTCATAATTTTTTTTAAAGTGTCTGTTTTGGTTGGCCAGCCAGACAATATAAATATCACCAGAAAAACTGCAGCAACAATAATTTAATTCCTAAGGAAAAGTACAAGAGAAAAGGAATAGAGCTCCCAAAATATGTTGTATTCCACATAAATTAGGGCAATATGATTCTCTGAATATTATCACTGTAAATGTTGAAGGAATGAAATTTAAAAAATGGATTCTTCTAATCTCTTTCTTGCACTTGAAATACAAGAGTTATCATTAGAACTTTCAGAGTCTGAGATCAAATCCAACTGTAGAGCAACTTTCTAGTCCTAATTAGAGAAAAGCTCCCAGAAAATGAGAAGCAGTTTCTATTGTAGTCCTATGGGCCACTTAATGCTTTATATTTGGTGAGATAACTGGACACAAGAAGTATGTACAGGTTCAGTACGTTTTCATTACATTGTTTTCCATTGAAAAGGCCTGTAATTATCTTTTATCCAGAAGGTGATTGTATATGAAAGGAGGAAAAATATTGAAAGTGGCTAAGGAAAAATATTGTGCCTGGAGGAAAAATACTGACAGTGACTAAGGTAGAGAGGACTTTTCAAAGAGAATATGGAATTTGAGATCTCACATTTCTTCACAATGTCTAATTGTTTGTACCTACACTTTTCATTAAACTTTTAGATGTAGAGATAATTCTATATAAATCCAGTTTCCAACCAAATGTTTAAAACATTCCCCTAGCCAAATTGAACATAAATCAACATTTCTGCAAGAACAGAACAAATGATAGATTAGGACCAAGACATTTTACCAATAGCTACACAAGACAACTGATTTCAGATAAATGGATAGGGGCATGAAAGAAAACAAGTACTTAGCCATCCTCTGAAAGGAAATATTGGTATTTTGGGCTTTGAGATGAGCTATTTCTTCACTTACCTATCCTGGTCTTTTCATCACTGAAGAAGTTTGGAGTGCTGTTTACAAGGCAGCTCTTATTCCACTAGGGGGAAAAATATTAACAATCAATGGAAAAGCAGGTTGGCTCAGATTTCCCATTCCAGCTGAACTGATGGCAAAAGGAGATTAGACTGCAATCATTACTCTACTGCTCACTAGGTTGTTCCTGACCTCTTTTAAGTTTGAAAACATTTTGCAGCAGCAAGATCCTCTTTGTGAGAATACGTGGTAGGTGTAGGGTGATTTATTACACTATCCCTGAGTGTTTTCTTCTGCAGAGGCATTACACAGGTATATTACAGAGAGTTGGGCAACCAGCTAATCTTGAGCTCCTTCTCTACAGATGTTTCCTCTGACCACTGTTGTGAAAAAGAGTGGAATTGTTTCCTAACATTTTGAGGCAAGAAACAATATAAGTGAGGGGTAAATAAAGTCTCTGTTGATTTGAGATTAGTTTAGATCAGTGATAATTAACCTTTTTGGCACTGAGTGCTGAAACTGAAGCATGCGTACAGCGAATCCAGAAGAGAGCAGTTGGCCAGTGTGCATGTGTACAGTGACCAGCTGCACTTCCGAGTTCCATTGCTCTGGCATCTGGTGCGCATGCGCACCAGCCAGCTGCTCTCTTCCAGGCTCCGGCACGCATGTGTACAACAGAACCCAGAAGTGGAGCTGACACCGGCGATGTGCCCATAGACAGGGCTCTGCGTGCCACCTCTGGCACGCGTGCCATAAGTTCGCCATCACAGGCTTAGATGATTTAATAAATGTGGCTCTTTGTATGACAACTTTTATGGCAATGGTAAAAAATTGCTTTGCCATTGCCTTTTGGGATTTCTTCCCTAAGTTGTGAAAGTATCCTATTACCCTATTCCATTGCAATAGCCACAGAAGTAGTCACCACATAATAGCTATGCTGATTTAACTTTCCTATTTAAAGTAAAAGGAAAGGATAGGTAATAAGTTACTTTTACTGTATACATGAATATGTATGCGTGCATGTTCAGAGACACAAATTCTATAGTCTCCTTATACATGTTGACTTTAAAAAATCAACACCATGAATCATATTTAAATCATGAAATATTGGAACACTGTCATTCCAAAATTCAAGTTTGTTTCATCCTGCTGATGTTTATAAACCTAGGTACATCACAAAAGCCTAATAGATCCTGCCTCTTACTGATTGAAATGAAATAAATTGCATGAGAACTAAATAACTCCTCATTCTTCCCCTTTCAGACAAGGAAAAAACGAGGGGGAAAACACTTTTTTTTCTTTAATTCTTTTTGCCTAACCAGCTAAAATATGCCCCTACTCTAATGGCCTATATTGAAGTAAGAATGCTGCTTTAAATGAAAAAACTATGAACTTTCCTAATGACTAAAATACTTCCCATTGGGGAGAACGATCCCAGAGGAATCCTTAAGCTTGCTGCTCAATTTATTAAACCCCGTTCTTTTTCTCCTTTTTACTGAAGCCAGTTGTGTTTAAAATCATTCAAACAGGCAATTAGTGTGTTTTTTGATACAACTATTGGTTTATAAGACAATTAATCTTCACTTTTGCTTATTTTTTTTTTAGCATAAACCTAACACTGGCAACTTCTGCCAACCTAGCAGTTTGAAAGCATGTAAAAATGCAAGTAGAAAAATAGGGACCACCTTTGGTGGGAAGATAATAGTGCTCCATGTGCCTTCGGTGTTTAGTCATGCTGGCCACATGACCACAGAGAACTTATTCAGACAGCGCTGGCTCTTCGGCTTTGAAACAGAGATGAGCACCATCCCCTAGAGTTGGGAATAACTAGCACATATGTACGAGGGGAACCTTTACCTTTAACACTGGCAAATATTTCTCAATCAACAATTTTCAGTAAGTTCTTCCCATAAGACTTGCTAGCCGTTATGCATTTAAGATTTTTCCCCATCTCTTTTCAAAATCTAAACAATCCTTGGCTTTGCTACTTTTTTCTACAACTCTCCTTTCCATCGTGCAATTTTTTAAAAAAGAACCTATAGTTTCTAAATAGAGTCTGACTCAAATACACACATGAATTTCACTGGATCTTGCTCTTTCATTACTTTTTAAAGATTTTTTAAAGAGTTAAGAGTTAAAGAACTACCGTTTGTGTACCATTTCCCTACCTGTGGGACCTTAAGAGAGGTCGTGGATAACCTCCAATATCTGTCACCCTCCACGTTCTTCTGCTTGGACTGGTTAGCATCCTTTGAGTTGTGCTCAGAGCCGCCACCTAGGCTTTCATAAGTGGACAACTTTGCAACCTTCTCAGGCCCAAAGGCCAGGGTTTCATAAATGTACTCCTTTATTTTTGACTCAGGATTCTTCTTTAAGCTCCCGTAATTGGCTTCTTTGAGATCATGTTCTTCTGTAAACAAGCTGTCATCTTCTCTGGTCTTTCTTCGCTGCATCATTATTCTTCATGCCAATGACAAGAAGAAATCTAGGGTGTCTGGATGGTAAGAAGCAACAAACTGAGCTTGCCCTTATAGCTCACAGAAGTGGTAGCATTGTGCACTGCAAAATGATCAGCCTCCCTTTCCATTTCCTACTCCTACTGGGATACTACCAGTGTTCACAAACTAATCCTGTCTAACCAGTCCTGTCACTTACAAAGGCAGTAGAACTTCCTTGTAATTGTATATCCCTTGGGGGAGGGAAATATAGTGCAGATAAATGGCCAGAAGTTGAGTGAGAAAAGCAGAGACACTGTCTTTTCAATTCACATCTTAATCAGATGTCATTGTAAAAATAACCACTCGCTTACTGAATGTTCATTTTATATGAAAATGTTTGGGACACTAGGAACAAAGGAAATAGCCCAATGCTATCACTGACAAAAGAGTCAATGCCACGACCTCCTTATGGATAATGGCAGGTAAAATCATTATAGATTTGATTTTTAAATCTCAGGGTCCAATTTAAAAACACATATATGTCAATAATTTTTTTTATATAGAATCTTAACTCCTATATGCTCAAGATGGCATATCTAGTCAGATTGTCAGGCAAACGTTATTTTTCAAACTCCTTCAAAGATTATTGGAGTTCCATTTCATAGGGTGGGGATAGGGTAAAACTGCTGCTATGGGGAGGCAGGCCCAAACTGTTAAGTGATTTATGATATCAATCTTTGTGTTATATGTTAATGTACATACTTTGAATTTAATATGGAAATCTATATGATGCCAGTGAACTTTGCATGTGCTCCCAATGGAAAGCATCCCAAAGAGATCTGGCTGTTACATTCTGGACTTCCTATAATTTATGGGCCTCTTTTAAGGCCATTCTCATAGAGTTCATTAACATAGCTTGGAAAATAATGAGCATATAGTCAGCTTCCTCTCTCTTTTTTATTACTTTTTGCTTTCTTATTTTATACACTTGTAAAGGGTATCTTTCTGCTGCTAATGCTGTATTATTTTTCATGCTAGGTTAAAATGTTGGACAGAGAAGATATGGCAGGGGAGGGCCGTCTGATATTATAGAAGGAGATTTGTACATTGGTGCAGGTTCCTTTTTCTAAAACAGTAGCCCTAACTAAGAGATTGAATGGTTGAATCATTGGGCATCTTGGATGCTGCCTCTGTAAATGACAATTCTGTATAGAGGAGATACCTAATCTATTCATACCACTCCAAGTTCTTTGGATCAGACTGGAGTTTAAAAAGTGTTGATAAGTTTTTTTTTAAATAAACAGATAAATGTACAGACTTCATGCATATTAGTAGACAATGAAGGAGATATAACTCTATCTGAAATCTGTAAGGCTGGGTTTCATGTTCTGAAGTATCTATAATGATAATATTTGGGGAAAGGAGTTGTGGTAATTCATGTGATCTTGGCAGTTATTAGTAATACGGCCCCAGAGATAAATGGATGTGGGATTCAGGGTCAGCTCGAGATGCTGCTAGTGTACTGGCTACCCTCCTGTCCAGCAGTGGCCCTTCTGGAGCTCCTCAACTTCATTGATTGAGTGGAATTGGATTGCCCAGATCTTTATTAATCAGTGTTTTCAAGCTCTATGCCTTTGGGTTGAGTCTATGATCCCTAGAATTTCATAACTCCAGGTGACCATAAGCTTGCCTTGGGTAATCTTGCCTCAAATCTTAAGAGTGATTGCATGCAAGATCGGATTTTTATTTTGGGGCAGGAATGACATGATCTGGAGAAGGAGGACATTATATCTGTTCTTTGTGTGGTCAGGTC
Source organism: Natrix helvetica (assembly GCF_964273705.1). NCBI lineage: Eukaryota > Metazoa > Chordata > Lepidosauria > Squamata > Natricidae > Natrix > Natrix helvetica. The sequence continues at coordinate 41,745,876 of NC_138551.1, read as the reverse complement.
ACTTTTTGTCAAGATTATGAGTACCATGGTTCTCCAAAGGCCATGGTCAATTAGGATAGCCCACTTTGGTTGCCTGATGGATTATGAACATTTTCTGAAGGCATCTGGGAAATTCCATCTATCTTGAGCTTAGTTGACCTCTGGTGATTCAATCATTTGATAAAGAGATGTGTGGAATATGAATGTAATAAAGTAAATAAATAACTATAACTTTGGATGAGATAATTAAGAATGAGATTGCCTTTCAACTCACCAATCCTGATTAGCTCCCTGGTTCTCAGAAGAGCTATAGGAGCTGAAGTGAGTGTAAAGACACCTAGAAAGACAAGAGCACAAAATCAAAATTGAATACAACTGAGCACTGCTACACATCAGATTCAGGTCTACACAGGTAACAAGAAAAACAAAACATCTGTAATGTTCCTCTCTCGTTGCAGCTTCAGATTCTTGCTTGTTTACTCTGTTCAAATGTGTTTTGAAGGGAGGGGAGGATAAAATTATTACAACCGATTGTGATGCTTTTGTGGTTTCTTTGCAGAAAGCTACGCACATTACTCATATTTGCTCAGGGTTTAGATGTCAGTCGGGCAGTCATGTCAATAAGTAGGCAATATTTTGCAATGGGGTGTTTCTTTCGAGTGTCTGGAATTTGTGAAGTGTATAAGGCATATTATTTTACTATCTCAATCAACTGTGGAATGGATCTATGCCCCATCTGACTCTCATCAAGTAGCTAAGGGTGTGTGTGGTCAGGTGGATTCAGAAGTGACATAATCTGAAGGGATGAGGCGCTGTGTTCATTGAAAGAGGCAGTGATCCTCCGCTTGAAGAAACCATTTCTTACTCCAGTTCTATTGAATAACTACCACCCAGAAACCAACTTTTCCTTTTAGGGAAAAATTGTTGACATGGTGGAAAATCGGTTAAATCAGCAACTCTCTAGGATCCTCGTAGCATATTCCATAATATCAGGGCCTGTTTTCTGGTTCACAGTCATCAATCACGGAGGGGTATCCTTGATCAAACTATCTAAATGTTCTGGCAGAATCATTTTGTACAAGATGGGAATATTTCTCTCAAGATTCCAAGAGACAATTCTGCCAGATGATGGAAGGAGGGAGCTAGGGCTCCATTAACTGAATTCTCTTAGTAGCAGTTAAAAAAACTCCGTATCCAGTTGATGTATGGTGAAAAGTTTCCAAATACTTCATCTAAGGTTTAAGGTTGAATATTTTAAAGGGCCTTAATTCTTGCTATGCTATTTTCATTTCAGAAGGCAGACTATTTAGCAATTGGATATTTTAAATCCAGCTTTTATACAGCGGTACGTGTGCCAAGAACTTACGAGTTTCTGCCCGGGTGTCCACCGGGAAGAAAGATGAACCAATAATGCCATGAGCATTGTTATCAACACAGAGATCGTTTGTACCACTTGTTCAATAATATCATGATATGCATGACATCACTGAGGCTTCTAACAGATGTTTAGGAATATCTGCCTCTTCTAACAAACACTGTATTAGCACAATGTAGCTTCTCCTAAAGTTTACTGAATTAAGTCAATTGTCTGGTGCCTCATAACACATTGTCTTCTCCTGATCTGGGTTTATACAATACATCAAGGCAGAAAGAAGGATTATTATATTTTATAATTATAACAATTATAATTTATCCTAGGGCAGTGGTCGGCAAGCCGCGGCTCACGAGCGGCTCTTTACACATTTTAATGCGGCTCTTCTGTGTGCCGGATTATTATCCTCCCTAATCATTGTGGATCGAAAAGAAAAAAAGGAAAGGGGCGCTTGTTTTGAAGCGCCCGCTCCCCTCCCTCCTCTCGGGCACTTCAAAACCCACAATGATTAGGGAGGATCCTGAAGTCGGGCGGGAGGAAAGCGAGGTCTGACCGGGTGGGCAGCGAAACTCCAGGGCTCTCTGTTCTAATTCCCCGTGAAAACTGTTGCCTCTGAAGCGTTTGCTCTACTGTTTGAACCTTTAAGCGTGCCTTTCCCTTTTTTCTTTTCAACCCACAATGATTAGGGAGGATCCTGAAGTCGGGCGGGGACGAGAAGCGAGGAGGCAGAAAAAGAAACGGAGCCTCCTCGCTTCTCGTCCCCGCCCGACTTCAGGATCCTCCCTAATCATTGTGGGTTGAAAAGAAAAAAGGGAAAGGGACGCTTAAAGGTTCAAACAGTAGAGCAAACGCTTCAGAGGCAACAGTTTTCACGGGGAATTAGAACAGAGAGCCCTGGAGTTTCGCTGCCCACCCGGTCAGACCTCGCTTTCCTCGCATGATTGGCTAATTTGCTACTGCCTGGCTCCCTGGTTAGATTTTTGCTGGGAGGGGGCGGGGGGGGAAGCTCCTTGGCCTCCGTCTCTTTTTCTCCCTCCTCGCTTCTTGGGGCTCCACCAATGGGGGAGCAAGGCCCAGCACCAGGCTTTGGGCTAACATAGGGGTCTGCAAAGTTGGCTGTTTTAAGACTGGTGGACTTCAATTCTCAGAATTCTGGGAATTGAAGTCCACCAGTTTTAAGAGCCAATTTTGCAGATCCCTGGGCTAATATGATTGATGCCCTTGGTGGACTTCAATTCTCAGAATTCTGGGAGTTGAAGTCCACAAGTCTTCAAGCTGTCAGGTTTGAAGACCCCTGGGGGTTTTTTTTCTAAAGGGTTAGGGGTGCAAGAATCTTGTAACTTGACAGCTTTAAGACTTGTGTGCTTCAAATGCCAGAGTTTATTGAAACTAAAAACAGTGTACCATCCTATGTATTTTCGGTTTTAAAAATGTGGCTCTCAAAATAAATTTCAATCGTGGTTTTGGTGAGATTTGGCTCAGTTGAAAAAAAAGGTTGCCCACCACTGTCCTAGGGTATTATATAAATGTAAACCAAACAATTAGTCCAAGATGGTTCCCATCCCATCTATCAAATGTCAATTCTTACAAAATCTTATTGCAAGCCTGGAAATGCACAGCACACAGGAAGTCCGCAGTCCCATTTCAAAAATGCTAAAACACATGGCATGACTCACAAACCTCATTTTCCAGCACTTCTTGCTCCCTGCCTCCTTTCACCATTCACTTTGTTGCAGGCCAGGGACTGTTTTATATAAAACTGAAGAAATCTACAAAATAGGCAGTCCAGAGAAATGTAAAGAAAAATATTTTGCAATTGTGTAATGTTGCAATTTCTTTTGTGTGCGTGTGTGTGTGTGTGGGGGGATAATTTAATAATTCTTTCTTCCTTTTCCTCTCCCAACCAGATAACTCCTCCCCAAAGCCCAACAGTAGAAACGTTGGGAAATGAGGGATTGACACAACAAATGTACGCAAAAGAAATATACACTAAAATACTTACTCTCAGCAAAAGCATTGCACAGCTGTTGCTAATTAAACAACTTTTCAAAACTATTCAACCTGTTGGTAATCACACAATCTGGATGTGGAGGTAATCAGATCTGAATTTCCCCAAAATTTCCCGCTATGGATTTTTTTATTTTATTTTAGCAAACCACCTGGAAAGTATTTTACTGTCTCTTGCAGGTTACAAAATGGCTCATTTGCAACTTTGGGTGAAAGATACTAATGGAATATTTTACTGTGGTATGATTACTTTTCAACTGTCGCATATGGAGGCCAGTATTCTATTACTGGTTTAAGTAAAGAGGAACATTGCGTAAGAAACACACTAGAAGAATGCCTTTCAGTTTTCCACATATCAACAAATCTGTAGCTAGAGAGAGAGAGGGGGGAGGGTCATGTAAAATTTTTGGAAATAGGATTGGGGATAAGATACAAGATGAGGAAGCAGCTCTGTATGCACCTCTTTGTATTGTGTCACTGAAAATTATGAATCATATATAACGAACATTTTTGTTGTTTACAAAACTACCTGGTATTGTGATGGGCTTATTGCACCTGTACCCTTTCTCTGGGTTGAATGATTATCAGCTAAGTCCATCTGACAAATTTGAGACACTCCAAGGAAATGCAAAGGATGCTAAGTTCCGTATATCATGTTGCTTATTTCCTGCCTTTATCTTCACTTGTCTTTACTTTAGAAGGCAGCAAATGCCACTGATTGGCAATGCCTTTCTGACATTGTTCAACATACACTCCAGCAGAATTCTGCTTTGGTCAATACCTGACTGTATGCATAAGGTGGGGTAATCTCAATGCAGAATTCTGTATGCATAAGGTGGGGTAATCTCAAACTTGCAAGTAGCTTTCCCTGTGTAATAGCTTTTAGCAGACCTTGCCTTTGTTTGATAGGTGTGGATTTGCAGATCCATGCGTAAACGTAAGCAGACACGTTATCATTTTTTTTTCTTAAAGGAAATATATAAAGAAAGAAGGCATGCATGGAAAAGAGGAGAAGAGAGAGGGATTTCACACTTCAACCATTTCCCCCTCCGGCTGTGTAAAAGAAAAGATGTAGGGAGAAAAAAAATGAGAATAATGTAAAAACTGAAGATACTGATAAGCCACTGATTAGCCTCTCTCTCTCCATATCCTCATGCCTAATATATATATTATTAGATTAAAATTTTGTAGAAAGGGGCGAACCTCACTTAAGAGTTTTAATAAAGCAGTTGTTGAGCTTCAATAACTATAAAAATGTAATTAAATATAATTAAATATTACAATATTCAACTTATTATTAATCTTTCCAAACAGGGTAAGCATCAGGTTTTTAAGTTTCTACTGAGAACATCTGGACAAGAGGTTACAGAGATCATCCTGGTTTCAACACAAAGTTGTATTCCTACCTAAAATGTAGAATTTCTATTCATCATTATTGTAATAATCCTATTTCTCATTTACATGTACAGATTTATGTAATGTTTGCATTTAGTTATTATTGTATTCATCCTATTTGGGGGCACTGCATTAATCACTCTCCTAGTTTCTCATATCAGTGCTGCTCTAAGCATTTCTCCTGAAATCTGATTAGAATATAGATGTACCGTATATATGCTTACTTGTACTTGTGCACAACTAAAAAAGCAGCTTCTGAGATGTTAAAAGTGAATGAAAATTAATAACACAGTGAAATGGTGAGAATTAAAGAATGAATTTTACATTAATCAGTAGAACAGAATCATTTAAAATCATTTTATGGCTGTGAATTGTAATGGGAAATTTAAATTCTCCATATGCTTTTTAAGAAGGCCTCCACTGTAAGAGAGTTGTAAAATGTAGAGCAAGAAAGATGTTCAGGCAAAATATTATCATATTGCTGACATTTGGGAAGGGGAAAACCATATTTAAAATTTAAAAGATAAGTAAATAAAAGGACTACATTCTCTTGGTCAGGAAAAATATGTAAAAGGCTCAGGATTTCTGACACTGCCTAATTTTCCTTTATGTATTTCAAAGGAATCCTTTTGCCAAAGGAGCACCCAAAATTGTAAACCCAATTCAAAGCCTGAGAGATGTCAATGGCCCTTTGCATGCAAAGCTCCCAAACCAAGATATAAAATGCTCAAACATAGCACAGTATTACAAATCATCAAATCATCTTAATGCATTTCCTGAACCTTTTTGCCTGTCTGATGTTCAGAAGCATAGATCATTAACATAAAGATAAACATTTGGAGCAGAAATTGGTGATTTGACTAAAACTTGTCAAAAAGCCTAAGGCAGGTCAAAACATATTAGTTTCAAATTGCAAACTGCACCTTAACTAGCTAAATAGATCTATCCTATAGAGTTGTTAAAACCTCACCTTCTGTTACTGATGTAAGAGTTCTAATGCCATCATTTATGAGATCATAACTGAAGAATGATGGAGTGCCTGGCATTGGAGGACTACAAAGCAATGCCAACAAGGCTAGATCTCCTCTTCAGACAACAGGAAAACATTTAAAAGGAGCCCAATTATATCCCTTAAAGGTATAAGCAGCATATTATAATTAATAATTCTCCAAAGCAAAGAATGCTTTATTTCAAGACAATTTTTAAAGGGGCATACCTTCAAATAAATCAATAGAATTCCAGAAAAATTTGGTAAAACGTGACATTGATCTAGATATCAGTCATCCCTAACTAGCATGACAACAGTAAGCCCAATACATCCAGAAGCCACCAGATTGCCTATCCAAGGTCACAAGATAATGCAGTGGCTTTAAGTGTAAAAAAAAATCATCTCCAGCCTCTCTATACTAATATTGCAAAGATTTATTGACTGAAATCTCTGGTCATCTAGACAAATTGTTCTGAAATCTGTTTTGATCCCACATTAGTATTTATAGAACAGAAATTAATACATTTGATCTTTAGAAATATAATTTTTCTAAGCTCAGCTGAAATAGTCATCAATACAGCACACTTGAAAAAAAAATGCAAACAATTTGACTACTTGTGGTTTTATTCAGATTTATCATGTGAATATTTAAGAGGGAATCATACACCTTTACTGCCAGCATCTTTCCAAGGCAATGACAAGCCTAAAGGGCCCCTGTGAAAGCAAACCATGGCTTCAACCCTTGGCTGCAAAATTCAGATACTCCTGTAATCAACACTGGGTTTTTGTTTTTTTTTGCCTATCAGGAACTGTTGACACCCAAATACATTTATATTTCACTTATACCATTCTACCACCTGTAGTTACTTGACTGGTTTAGCAACAAATCAATCATTTATAGGATTGTGTCTTAATAATAATTAGTGTTTGAAATTCATTTCATATTGATTATAAAGCTTGCTCTTCCATCTTTTGCAGAACAGAAATAATGTATAGAATAGCATGTCAAAAGCATAAAGCTTTGCAGATCAGGCAATCAGAAAAGTAAATAAGGGCATATTGAATATATACATCTTTGTATAGTGAGAAACACAAGGATGTGTACACTGAAAAGAGCAAGTCAATTACATGGTGGAGAAAATGTACATAGGTGAAAGCAAACAACTCAGCAATATAATGCAATTTACTCTATACATCCGATTGCTTCTGTGTTCACTGGATGATTCTAAGTTTTCTATGTTCATTTTAAGAAAACAAAACAAAACAAAAGTAATATGTTTCAATACATTAACCCCTGTCAGAGGCTATTTTAGTTCTAAGCAGCCTGTCAGAGAACTGAAAACATTTAGAGGACCAATTATTTGATAGTTTGCCTAATTCAGACAGACACCATTATGACCAGGAGATTTCACACGTTAGGGTTTAATAATAATAATAATCATAACAACAATATTCAAAAACAACAATAGTGTGTACATTGTATGCAAGGTCTGATATCAGTGCTTCTGGTTGGCCATTCGCTGTGTAAGTGTCAGCAGGCTGAAGACAGAGGGTACAGTATGTGGATAAAAATCCCAGTTGTGACAAGCTGAGAGGAAGAAAGGCAAAGGCAAAGGGCCAGGGAAGGTTCAGAATCGGACAAAGGTAGCATCTATCTGCCGGACAGATGGAAGAGCCAGCATGATTTTGCGACGGTACTGGGGATCCTTCTGGAGAGGGTTTCGCTCTAGATAGACTGTTTCCAACTTCTTGGCTCCTTTCAGCTCATCCAAATCACTCCAGCATTCAATGAGATTATCATTCATCTGAGAAGCATAGAGAACATAAAACATTGCTAGAAGTTTTTTAAGAACATGGGTCAGTAACTGTTCATAGCTGTCATTTTTATCTCATGCTCCTTCTACTGCAATAGAAAACTCTTGAGAAGGTGAAGCTTATTCTGCCTCATCACTGATTATTTGGTGATGTGAGTGATGGTGCCCCTAGAAGGGGAGCTAGGGGGATGGACAACAGTGAAAAGACCATTTCCCAGGAAGGGAGCATATTCTAGAAAGGAGAGTAAGAAGAGGCAGTGCAGCCTAGTGCTGACTAGGAGACAGAAAAGTGGGTAAGGATAGCCATTATCTAGTATCTCCCATGGTATATCCATTAGGCTTTGAGTAGTAAGGGTTTGCTCTGGCAAGATGCTGCTTGCTATGTGTAAGCGAATAAAGAACTGTTCTACATTCTTGAGCTTAGCCTGATAGGTCCTGAAATCAGAGTCCTGTGCATTAACTATTTATCTACATAATGTGGGAGCTCATGCACGCTCTGAAGCCCATTTTTCATAGTAGATAGGAAATAACAGTGAGCATGAATTATCCCTTAAAATTATTATCTGTCAGGAGTTCACAATGTACTCACACTGGAAAATGAAAAATTCAATATGGATTTAAAAGAATGATATCCCTATTCTAAAATCTGTATACAAGAAAGATAAATCATGATGCAACACAAAAAACAAGGCAACATAATGTAGGTCCTGGAGATGATGGCAACCTCCTCTTTGTTAGAAGGCTTTGATTGCAACTCTTCCTACCATTTGTAAAAGCACACAAAAGCTTATTCCAGTGTTGTCTATTGTGATATGATAGGGATCTTCCAGAATTCCAAGGAAACATGATCAGAAATTTTGGGAGTGATCGTTCTAATATATTTAGATGGCACTATGATGTGGAAGGTTTCTGTATGTTTGTATTTTACTTGCTATGTGGATACTGTTTTAAACTCAACCAGCTAGTTGAGGAATCTTGTGGCCAGGTGGAATTTGTCTGCATTTTGACATCAACATCAACCTTTCATAGTTTTACAGGACAGAAAAATGAAAGATTATAGTATGGGCTTGTCCCATATGAGCAAGGACTTCACACAAAGTGATCAGACAGCAATGGAAGGATTCGTGTTGAAGCAGCTACCAACCCGCTATAATAGTATGAAGAAGCCATATAAAGCCCATCATAAACATAGGGGAATGAATCCCACTATCAGAGAGAAGCATTTCATAGTGTTTACTCAGTCTGCTGCTGACAGAAACAACAGGGAAAGATGTTGTTGACTAAAGTTAATGCAGTTTTAAGACTGCAGACTTACCCAAAATTCCTGGAGTTCTGTTAGATGGGTAATATTTTCAATCTTTTTGATCCTATTGGCTGCAATGTCCAGCATTGTAAGTTTATTCTAAAACAAATGCATAGAAAACTGACATTAGTTTTCTCAATGATTTTGTATCCTTGCATAGAACATTATTAAAAGTTAAAGGACATGCCATTCAGTAACATACATAGAGTTCATCAGCTACATATTTGGACCCTTAGTCGTCTTCCTCACAATAAACATATTGATTGTTGGTACCCAACTACAGAAAAAGCAAATCATTTTTCTTCCTGATATCAACCAATCTAAGTAACAAGACAGTTTGGATATAATTTTACTAAGATAACACAGATGAGTTGGGACTCTCTCTATTTTTCTTCATTGTTCAAAATGTGATTAAAATATTTATGTCCTTATGACATTGACTCTAGGCAAGAATAATAAAGGAACCAAGAGATATAAGAGATATATTTAATTCACAGAAAACCAAATCAAAGATGTTCTTTGGGAAGAGGATTAAACTTAAGAAACCTTTACATAAGATGCAACAATATTTTAAAATACATTTTTCTTTTTACAATTTTTCAGGTGTACAAATACTAGGAAAGCATGTTAATCCTTTTTAAACACCACATTAACTCTTATTATTTAAACCAGAAGAAAAAAAACAGAGATCCATATGAGACCTGCAACTTCTGCCGCTTCAAATGATCTTGTTGTCTCTCCTTTGTCCCTAGACTACCTCCTTAACAGCGTCTTCAAGTCCATCCACAAAACAAACCCTTCTTACAAAGCCTCTAGTACAACACACTAGTCATAATACATTCTCATAGAATATAGTAATGTTCTGGTGTCTGTTTATGCATTTGGAATTTTCAAAACGTGTAGCAGGTACTCTTGTAAAATGGCTGATTGTGGGTACAGTTAATAATACAGCTTATCAGAAGGAAAATTGGAGAGCATCTTCTAGCATTCTGGATGTTTTTTATTGTCTCCTATATGTTGATTTTTTTTGCTGGGCAACATGCCCTTAAACATACAATTTTTATTTCATAAGAATAACTAGCCCTGAAGAAAGTATATGCGATCACATTCATATCCTGACATACCCTATTCCTGCTTCAGTTTCTTAAATTATTTTAATGCTTTTCTTCCTGAGGGAGTACAACAGCTGCATAGGGGCTAGTCATTTTCTAGGCAACCTGTCCACTCAGATTGGCCATCCATTCTTTATGAAGAGCCATGTTCAAGAGTAGTACCAACTTAAATAATAATAAAAAATAGCTTACGTTATTCTCCAGGCCCTCAATGACCTCTATACCATTATGGCTAAGGTACAGTTCTCGCAGATTTACCAGATTCTGTAGTCCTTCAATCTTTGTTAACCGATTGCTCTAGAATAGGTATAAAATCTGAATTAATTCCATGTAAGGATTATTCTGGTGTAGTCTCAGAACCAACCCCCCCCCCCCCACTTGGACGACATATCTAAAGACTTTGGCCCCAAAACAGATTAATTTGCTCTTGTCATTTTCATTAATACTTTAACCCATTAGTTCAATTCCAAACTGTATTTATGCCTTTCAAAAGAAACTAGATGACTAGTACTACCAGTAAGTTAAATCTTGTCTGGTCAGAACTATTCACAACTTTATAACATTGAATTAGCCAGATGGAATGCAATAGTTATACTCCCAGAAAGCACATTTATGATTCTATTAAAGAAAAACATGATTTTCATTTCAATATTGTCTCATTTTTAAGGTTTACTGAACTTCTTCAGGTTCTAGGAAATCGTATTCTCCACTGGCATTTTGGAGGAAAATTAAGTACATACTTTAACAGGCTATTCAATGGCATAATAGCTGTATTTTTGGGGAAAAAATATAGCTATTCTGTATGTGAAAGAAAAAACATACAATTTCAATGATAATTTAACGAAGGTCTAAAAAATAAATATTTAAATTCAAAGTGATAACAGCATTTGTCATTTCATTTTAGTTAGAAATTATGCAGACAGGAAAGGCAAATAAATTAAATCATACAAGGACAATCAAAATAGAAAGCACAGGACTGGTACCTGTATGCTAAGCACTGTCAAGTTTGTCAATGCATCCAGGTTCTGCAACTTAGTGATTTTGTTCTTCCCCAGAAATAGGCTATCCAGGTTAGTCAGTGTATCAATATTCTGAATTGCCTATAAAACAGCCATATTGAACAAGATTCCAGTTTCACATCACTAACCTGTTTTATCTTTTAATGTTGTTAAGCCACCCAGTTACAGTGTGGTGAGATGGGTGGATAATAAATTTTACAAATAAAGAAATAACCTCCAATATATTAACCAGTAAATAACATTGCAGTATAGCTAGCAAACCCATCTTGCCATACTTGTCCTTTTCATCATTCATTACATGCTTATATTTCTGAGATTATTCAAAACTGAACAGCGTCATGCGATATGATAGACTATTTGTACTTTCTATCAGCCAATTAAAGGGACATAGCAAGGAAGGAAGCTATGGGAAAAGGGTGGAAAATAGCAGCCTTCACATTTCAAAGTCTGTATTTTTTAAGTTTTCCTCATAAAGACACTTCATAAAAATTTGCTGATATTTTTTGCATTGAATCTTTATAGAATTTGCTTTCTAAGATTTTCATTGTTGTTATTTCTAGCAGCACAGTTCATATCAATCCATTACTTATAGAAAAAAGCACTTTTCCTAAAAGGAAAGTAAAATCATGCTATATAAACAAATATCTGCAGCTGAAAACGTTCTACAAATTGTTGTCATTTTACCCCTAGGATTTTCATCATTTCGTTGTGTACAATTAACATGATACGGAGTCTGCTCTTAATATTCCAATTCAGATTTATTTTGAAAGCATTGCCTGGATATTAGCTGACTCTTGTGGTGTTTAGAGAGAAACAAATCTTACCCTGATTCGATTAGATCCTAGTTCTAACATCTGCAACTGTTGTAAGTTGCTTAGGTTCTCAATTTTGTTGATTTTGTTGTTGACTAGGAAAAGTTTCTTTAACTGAATGAGCTGATCCAAGCCTTCAATATGTCGTAAAATATTAAATGAAATATCTAATATCCTAATAGGAAACAAAGAAAATAATTTCAAAAAACAAAACCAGATAGCTTCTATCATAGGATACAATCTGAGATGGTCACTGGGACCAGAGGTTTAGCCTTCCAAGCTTTTGGACTCATGCTGGAGCCCATCATCAGGGAATTTCTCTTTACTGGAATGGTGTGGCTTCCTATTGGTTGATTGCTGTGTTGATAGCTGGCCATTGGCTGCTGTTTCCTTGTGCTGCTAAGTCCTTGGTTCCTAAGTACCTTATAAGCAAATCAGCAATCCTGTTGCCTGACAAGGAGCCTGTTTCAATCATTTCCCTGGCCAATTTTGCACCTGCTCAGCCAACAATCTTAGTAGCTGTGAAACTGAATGTATGTCCTTCTTCTGTCATATGTTTCTGCATTCTTTCTCATGTGCCCCACCTCCATTTTATCCTGACCATTTTCCTATGAAGAACCAATATGCACATGAATGCATTTTCCCCGCCATTTTCTGGCTATAATTTTTTTTTAAAAAAACAATAATTGACAAGGTAGACATTGAAAAAGCACCAGGAAATCTAACCAATAAATATAACATTCTGGTGAGAGAGAAGTTCCCTGAGGATGGGCTCCAACACGAGTCCAAAAAGCCTACAAGATTAAACATCTGGTTCTGGTGACGGACCCAGACTGGATCCTGTAACAAATAAAGCAGAATGAGAGAGAAGAATTGAGAGGGAGAGGGGTCATCTCAACCATGATTCTTTATTTGTCTGACTTTCTCTCAGTTGGTACTAGGTAAAGATGCTTCGTTTCTCCAAACCTACACCATTCTCTTAAAGTAGTACACTTTTCTCTTGGTGCATTTTTTTTAGTAAATAACCAGTTTGCATGAAGACCAATAAATAAATCAACCAAGATTTTTTAAAAAATAAAAACAATTTGGCAACCTTTATGAAATGAACCAGCCAGTTTCCCATCAACCACTCAGATAGGGACCCACTGTTTATCAAGATACTTACTCAAGACCTGTCAAGGCTTCCAAGTTCTCAATCTCACGAATCTGATTGTCATAAAGATCCAACTCTTTGAGAGTTTGCAGCTGTTCCAGATTCTCAATGCACTTAATCAAGTTCTGCCGGAGACAAAGTGTCTAAAGAGAAGGAAGAAATACAAAAAAAAAGAACAATTATACTTAAAGATTCTTCCACCAAGATTCACATGGAGGACAGTCTAAGCCAGAGTTCTAGTTTTAAAATTCTACAACTTTCAAATATAGGTAGTCCTTGACTTATGACCATAATTGAGCCCAACATTTATGTTGTTAAGTGGGAATTTGTTAAGTGAGTTTTGCCCCATTTTACGACCTATCTTGTCACACTTGTTAAGTGAATCACTGCAGTTGATAAGGCAGTAACCTAGTTGTTAAGTGAATCTGGCTTCCCAGATTCAAAAGGCTGCAAAAAGTGGTCACATGACCCTGGTATGGGGATCTGCAAAAGGTTTTAACTGTGAAAAATGTCTTAAGTCACTTTTTTCAGTGCCATTGTAACTTTGAGCAGTCACTAACTGAACTGTTGTAAGTCGAGGACTACCTGTATCTTTAAAAAGCAAAAAAAAAAAAAAAAAAGGGGGGGGGGCACAATAAGTAGTTTAAACCATGGCAAGTCTCAGTTGGTGATACCCAGCCTGATTAGCCATCATTTCCATCCAGTGCCAGTCTGCAAATGGTCATTTGGGATCCTGGACTTTGGCTTGAGATTCCTAGTTGCCTTATTGTTTTGTTTTGATGTCCTTTTCTCACAACAACTACAGCATTAGACTATGACCACCAAGTAGAACAATATACGTAATTCAATGAACGGTCATAAAGACCAATGAACAACAGTATATCATGCTTGTGATGAGATAGGTACCACAAGCATCTCACCTTCACTTTCTTGAGCACCTCAAACCCTTCTATTTTGCCAATCCGGAAATGATTCAGATCAACATCCTAAAGTGCAAAAAATAATGGAAAAATGGAAAATCAAATGTATTTATAAATCAGGAAGATACAGAGACTTACCAATGTACATTTCAAGGAATTTACTCAAAACAAATGTATTGACAGCATAGACACAAGAAATACATTTATTACATAGCAATGAGGATATTTGCAGCTAAAAGTCTTCCACAAGAAATAATTCATTCATCCTTGTTAATTGTAATTCATGTACTATTCAGGATGCATAGATGTTTAATCTAAACAAAGAACATTCGTTGTGAATTCCCAGTTTTTCAGCATTTAAAGAAGAGTTAATAGTACATGCAAATGCATTTCAAAATCTTTATTTTGCTCTCTTTCCCATTTGAGAAGTTTCTACCAAATTTCTTAAAGGAACAGAAATATATAGATATTAATTGCAATTTTATTTTAAACGGAGAAATCATTATGTCCTAATCCATCAGGCTCATTGCCTATTGTCACACTCTGTCCATTTTTTCTTTTTATTATTTATTTACAATCCTGTCACCGCTGTTACACAATATTACCATGAATAAATTATTCCCTTGGCTCCTGAAGTGGTAAAAGTAAGATGTAAAGAAGTTATTTGCTTAGTAATTCTGCATAACTTTTCCTCCTGATCCAGCTTCTGTTCCCACAGAAACCATCAAAATGTCTTTCAGAAGTATAGAAACAGCACACAAAAATGTTCTGTATAAAATGGACAGTGAAGGGCATTATTTTTCATGCCTGATGCAAAATATGCAAGCAAAGCTGCCAAGCAGTGATTCCCTTCTCCTTCATGAATTCAAACAAATTCATTGTGTCTTACGGCATTAAAATCTTTAGCTGCATGTATTCTCAACCTCCCATTTAATTAAGCCATTATGGAACTCTCAATTCTTATAATACAACAACATATTTAGTGGCCATAAAATGTGACTGACTGCTTCAGAGAAGCCTAAAGAAGCTGTGAAGGGAGAAGGAGGATTGAATAAAAATGTTGATATTATCAGAACTGTTCAGTGTTAGTTAACTAGGACTTACAAAATTGCACAAAATGTCATAACATTGGAAATAATAAAGGAAATCTTTAAAGAATAAAACCAGATATCAATGTGGGAATGACAGATATGGAGCAACTTTTTTCTGACAAAACAGAGAAAGTACTGAAACTGGAACTGAAAATGACAGATCAAGACAATAATTTAGAAAAGGATGCTTTTTTGATGCGGTATACAAAAGAAACTGGCTAAAGTTTTAAAAATTTAAAGGGAAATGACAAACCAAGAAAATGTTTTCTCATTGGAACTAACAAAAGAGGGTTGTTAAATCCTTGATGAAGCGGGATGGAATAAAGAAGAATTAAAGAGCAATTAAATATTAATATTGGAATACACCAAAAGTTAAGACTATTAGATGTAAAAGAAAGGAATATGAAGCTGGTTTACATGATCAAGATTAAAATAAGATATTTATTTGCAGAATTACCTTTTTGCTGACACTAGAATTGAAAAAGTGATATTTTATGGATTTTCTTATAGAGAAAGGATGAGATGTGGGATGAAGAGGTAAATGTGTGTAATTTTAGAGGGATGAAGAGTTACTTAATTTGTCTATACTTGTAGTGAAGATTGGAAGTCATTGTTTTATATATTTCTTTTCTCATTTTTCTTTCTTGTATTTTTATTCCTTTTTACTATTCTTTTTTCATCAAGCTTAGCTTGTGTTAGTTTTTAGTACTGTAATCAAACTCCTTAATAAAAATTATATGCAAAGCAATTTAAAAAATAACAACTCGGGAATTATTCTTTGCCTAAATTTCAGAGATGTATCTCCAAAGCTTTTCACATAAACCGGTTGTGTGCAGCTGTGTGCTTCTGTATGAAAGTGACATTTACAAATACCTCGGCCTCTGGATCCAGGCTAATAGTTTCCATATCCACTGGAATCTCTGAATCACCTGTAAAACAGCAAGCACATTCTGCGTAAACCCATGGTATTCTCCAACCAAAAGCCAATTTGCAAAGTGAGCTCTTCTCCAAGAGAAATTAGGCCTTAGGGCAAAAGAAAAGCTAATGGATTTATATTTTACTGTTATAATGCAAAAGTCATATAAGCCCTTCTCAGCTAATGATCACTTTTGCTAAAACCAAATATAGGGGAAGAAATACCAATGCACTTGTGGAAAATGTACATGACCTAATATTGAATTCAATTAGGAAGCAAGAACTAACTCAAATTACTTAACAGCTATCCAAGCAAGCAAAAAATATCAGACATTTTAAATTACACTTGCATTCTGGTTATTGTCTCAGTTTTGCAGTGTGGTAAAAAAAAAATGTTCTCCTGGAAAGGATTGATATGGCACAGATGTTCTTCCTGGGTTAAATATTGCCAGCAATTTGAAGAAAGCTTTTCTCTTCTGGAATCAAAAAGATCCTTACAAATTCTCTCTTTCTCAATGTGCCTGAGTGAAGATAAAGTCAGGGCTTTCTGTTAAACAATTC
The DNA here is from genome assembly GCF_964273705.1 of Natrix helvetica. Lineage (NCBI taxonomy): Eukaryota > Metazoa > Chordata > Lepidosauria > Squamata > Natricidae > Natrix > Natrix helvetica. The sequence continues at coordinate 41,729,435 of NC_138551.1, read as the reverse complement.
AGGCATGCTCTTATTTGGCAGCTGGGTGGATTTGCTGTTACATATTTTTTTGAGCAAAATACAACAGTGCTAAGCATTACAAAGCAGTAAGCCTGTATTGTTCAAATTCCTGGGTTATCAGTGAACGAGCAACATGCAACTACACACTGATTCACAGAACATAATCATAAAAAACAAAAACCCAATAGTAGAAGAGCTATGGGTTTGATCACCATGCCCAATGGAAGAAAGAGTTTATTCATCAGCAAGTTATTAGTTTACAGGAAGCCCTCAAATTACAACTGCAACGAAGCCCAGAATTTCTGTCTTAAGTCAAGATAGTCCTAAATTGAGGAACCCACATAATGGGACCAGATTTTACAATTTTTGGGGTGGCATTTGTGAAGCGAATCAATGTATTCTTATGGGTGGCTTTGGCCAGAAGCAGCAAAATCTGGTGTAAACCGCAGTCATGTGACTATGGAGTGTTTCAATCAGCCATAAAAGTGAGGCAGTCGCCAAATGTCCAAAATATGGTCATGTTACGGAGGTGTGTGCAGCCATTGGAATTCTGGAACTGGCTTGGAAATAACTTTGCGGGGTGGGTGCGTCGATTGTAACTTAGAATGGTCACTATGCAATCAGTTGTTAAGCGAGATTGACCTATAATTACCTATTTTCATGTATTTGATTACGTATTCTGCCAAAAAACCAACCTGCAGATATTTATTGAACACTAAAAAGTCTCCTCTTTTAAACTGTATGCTTTACATTCCTTTCCATGTTTTTTCATTTGTCAACTGTCTGGTTTTTTTCAATATCATTTTTTGAAACTTTGTGACTTTTACTTACTAGCTAGCAATAAAATAAAGATATAAGTATATATGTGCATGTATATATATGTGGCGTAATTTCTACTTCCATCTCATTCTTCTACTATATACCATCAAAAATTTCTTCTGCTTCGTGTCATTAGGGCTTATATTCATAGGGTTATTTGTTAGGTTAACGTATTCATTATCACTGTTTTTATGCCACTTTAATGAAAAAAGAAAGCTAGTCAGTTTACAAAAGCTGTACAAAATAAATAATACACAATAACATCACAAAACATAAAACACTAGCACTGTCCATGTAGATCCAAAGTACTTAACATAATTTATCTCTCTCTGCCAGTGGTGGGTGGGAGGAAGCTGTAATTTGTTGATGTATCTTGTAAAATTCTTGGACATGGTGCCAAGTCCCCCGATGACAATGGGTAATAACTCTTACATGCTTCATCCATAGCCGTGTAGTTTCGATGGCCAGGTCGCGATATTTTGTTATTTTTTCTAGTTTTTTTTCTTCAACTCTGGCATCTCCAGGAACAGTGATATCAATAAACTGTACACTTCGGCCCTCTGCAACCGTGATATCTGGCGTGTTATGACGATCCGTTTGTATTCGAAAGTCCCACAAGATCTTCACCTTCTCATTTTCGATAACTTTTTCCACTTTATGTTCTGACTTTCTGGATACAGGTAAATCATATTTTTTACATAATGATTAATTATGGATTAATGGATTAATTTAGCAACTCGGTCATGTCTAGCTTTGTAATCAGTATGTGCAATGTTGCTGCATTCACATATTAAACGTGAAGCAGTTTCAACTTTGTTATTGCAAAGTCGGCAGTTCAGGTTGTCAGCAGATTTTGTATCTTTGCTTTCATGGCAGCCAGTATTATCCTTCCGTTTCTTTCTTGATAGTTCCCATCTTAAGCCATGTCCATGTCAAGTTGTCATCACATTTTCCTTCAATGTTTTTCAAGTGCTGTGCATGCAAAGCTTTGGTTTTCCATCTATTTAATCTGTCATCCAGCTGTTTTTCCTTATATTCCGCCTTTGTTTCTGTTGTTTTTATGCTGTTCTCCATTTTCACAGCCTGCAGCAATCTTTCTGTACTTTGGTTCACACAATCACTCAAAACTTTGTTTTTCTTCTTCTAAAGTTTGATGGATTTGCACTAGCCCCCTGCCTCCTATTTTTGTTGGCAGGTACAACCTGTCAATGTCACTTCGTGGATTGTAAAGCGTGGTACATATTCAAAAGTTTGTGTGTTTTCCAGTTCAGCCAGAGTCCAGTTGATGATTCCAGCTGAGTAGTGTATCACTAGAACTGCCCATGTATTAATGGCTTTAATTATGTTTCCAGCATTCAGCTTTGATTTTAATATTTTGCGGACCCTCCTGATGTATTCCTTTTGCGTTGACTCTGACTTTTCCATTCAAGATGTTATCTGCTTCCAATATGCCTAGGTACTTGTAACCATCATCCTTTGCTAATGCTTTTACTATATTTCAATTTCCCAGTTCTATTCCTTCTGTTTTTTCCATTTTTCCTTGCTGCATGGATAATATAGCACATTTTTTAAGCCCAAAGTTCATTTTGATGTCACTGCTGAACAGTTGAACTGTGTTGAGTATTGATTTAAGTTCAGTGGGGCTTTTCACATACATTTTTAAGTCATCCATGTATAGTAGATGGTTTATCTTGCCATGTTGGCTTGAGATTTGGTATCCCAGTTTCGTGTTTCGTAGGATTATTGTCAGTGGAATTAATGCAATGTTGAACAGTAGTGGTGAAAGTGAATCCCCTTGGGAGATTACTCGTCTGATGTTGACTTCACCAATGTTCTCCCCATTTGTTGTTAGAACTGTTTTCCATTTTTGCATATTTCTTTTTTTAAATCCCCTGGCTGTTGGTTCTGCCTGATAGTAATATTTGAGGATTTGTCGATTTACTTCGGTTGTCCATGTTTTGCGCTTTGGTTCCAGTCGCTTTGCAGTTGCATGGCCTAGTTCCCTGGCAGTAACAACTGAGCAGTGTAGACCCTTTTGCGACAGATGTCCAGGAGCCATAGCATCTGACATGGTCCCTGTTGACCCGGGCGATGACCGATCCAAAGTGGAATTTTGTTGGTTTCTCCTCATCATTAGTGATGGTAGGTGCCTGGGTTGGTTCTCAGTGCTAAGTCACTACCGGTTCAAGGACGATAATATCATAACTGTAGGAACCGTACCAGATAGCTGTCCAGGGCCAGCCACGGCAGGAAAGAGGCCTACCTTCTTGTTTGATTGTAGAAAGGAAAGATCCGAAATGGAGGGGGTGGGGGAAGAGGCCTACCTTCCTGTTGGTGGTAAGGAGGAGGATCAGAAATGGGAGGGAAGGAAAGAGGCCTACCTTCCTGTAATAATAATAATAATAATAATAATAATAATAATAATAATAATAATAATAATAATAATAATAATAATAATAATAATAGTGTTTCCCCAAAAATAAGACAGGGTTTTATTTTCTTTTGACCCACAAAATATGGCTTGGGCCTTATTATCGGGGAGGGCTAATTGTTTTGGGGTTGCCGGGCGGCTGTTCTCTTGCGAGGGGGCTCCCAAAGAGCCAGGCACAGCCTCAGGCACAGCCATGAAGCAACCACACTCACGAGCTGCCACCCGGCAAACCACCTTTCCAGCCGGGCACAGCACCATTCACTGACCTAGGGGTATTGCCAAGCCTTCGAAATGCCAGTGAATGGCGCTCTGCATGGCTGGAGAGGGGGGGTTTGAGCAAGCGGCTTTTCTACTCCCGCTCTCATGGTTCCCTGGCCCAGCTCTCCCTGCAGAGCCAGAGCACCTCCGCTGCAGCTGTCGCCATCCCAGCATGGTTTTTTTGGCGGCTTCCAAACCGAGTCTTCCGGCAGTGGCTGCTCTGGGCATATGCTCTATGGTTGTGGGCCGGCTGCCAGCAGAGCGTACTCCCAGAATGTACAACCATAGAGCGACAGCGCAACACAGCCATTCGCCCCTGAGGCTGTGCCTGGCTCTTTAGGAGCCCGCTCGCAAAAGAGAAGCCACCTAGCAACCCCCATCTCCAACTGGGCACAGTGCCGCTCACCAACCTGAAGGTATCCCGAAGGTGCTGAGCAACGCAATCGCCTTTGTCCCCACCCCACCCTCCGGTTCCCGAAGCTTGGCACCTTCGGAATACCGCTAGTTTGGTGAGCAGCGGTCTGCCTGGCCGGAGGGGGGGGGGTGTTGTCCAGGGGACTTATTTTCGGGGGAGGGCTTATATTTTTGCCCACCTGAAAAATATGGCATGGCCTTATTATCAGGACATGTCATATTTCCAGAGAAACATGGTATTATTATTATTATTATTATTATTATTATTATTATTATTATTATTATTATTATTATTATTATTATTATTATTATTATTATAATACGATTGTATCACAGCGGCCAGTTGTTTCGCCGGATTTGGCATTGATTACTAGTCGGGCCCCACCCAGGGGCCTAGGACATCGTAACGTATTTTCGTAATATACGTGCAGATCCAAGCAGTGCAGCTTTTTGCATTTGACTGATGGTGATTTTGTCAAGTTTTCACTGTTTTAAATGTAATTCCAGTGCTTTTGGAATAGCACCCAGTGTGCCAATTACCACTGGAATTACCACTGCTGGTTTGTGCCATAATGGTTGAATTTCAATTTTTAAGTCCTGGTATTTCGCGACTTTTTCATGTTCCTTCTTCACGACTCGGCTATCACCTGGTATTGCGATGTCTATGATTGTAACCTTATTTTTCTCAATCAGTGTGATGTCTGGTGTGTTATGCGCTAGTATTTTGTCTGTTTGTATACGAAAATCCCATTATTATTTTTTTATTATTATTATTATTATTATTATTATTATTATTATTATTATTATTATTATTATTATTATTATTATTATTATTATTATTATTATTATTATTATTAAATATCCTTTTTATCCATCTTTTATCCAACATCTTCTATATGCCTGGGATAAAGCTGCTGAAAAAGTCTAAGGTGAAAATCTCTTTGCTCCCATCTAATGGTCATTTAGTTTAAAAATGCTTTAAAAAGAAAAAAAAGTTCTGACAGCTGATTGTCTCACAGCTAATTGTGGGAACATTTTAAAAAAACTTTTTAAAGCATTTTTTTTACTACCAGTTCAGGCGAACCAAACCGAACTGGTAGCATTTAACCCCTGGCACACAGGCTATGTTCTTTAAAAAAAAATTTTGAAGCAGCAGCAAAGAGTTATTTTGTTCTTTATGAAAAGATTCTTTTATCTCTAAATCCCCAATTTGTTTGACCGATAAGCAGTGACCAGAAATAGAACTTTTTTTTTTCAAATAGCTTCCTTTGTAAAGGACATTTTAAAACAGAAACATACAATCAGGGACTATAAACCAGTTATACTCAAATGACATGTTGGGCTGAGACAGTATTTCTGGCCCAAAGTCACACAAGTGGCTTCTGTGACTCTTTCCCGTGGACTCCCCACTTATATATCAAATACCTTAGCTAAATCTAGAGTTTTAAAGACTTCATGGACATATCCATGTAGTTTTCTTGGCAACAATATGAAACGGTTTGCCATTTTTGTCTTCCAGAATGTTATTTTAATCTTCCCAGTCTAACCTATAGGCCTGGATTTCCAGTCAGCCTTCTACTCAAGAATTAACAAGGACTGATACGGCTTAGCTTTGTGAGCTCACAGTTACTTAGGTGCTGTCATCTATTTAGAGTCATCAGTGTTAGCTAAGCAATAAAATATCCTTTGTATATTTGTAATGTAGAAATCACTTTTTATATCCTTATACGTTTCCCATTAATTTGTTCTTTCCACTTCCACTATTTTGTGTTCTCTTTGTCACTTGAACATTGAGCTCCACTGTATTCTGTTAATAACTATGACTTACACTAAGGATTATTTTATTGCTAGCCATGATGGATATGCTTTTCTTATGTCAAAAGCAGTAATTCAGGGAAAACTAGTAAGTACAGGCACAATTACAACTGAATGGAATGTGTGAATATAGCAATAGCACTTAAACTTATATACTGCTTCATTGAGCTTTACAGACCACTCTAAATGGTTTAAAGTATTAGCATGTTTTTCCCAACAATCTGGGTCCTCATTTTACACCAAACTTGTAAGAATGGAAGGCTGCATCAACCTTGAGACGCTTCGAATCAAATAGTTGGCAGTCAGAAGAATTAGCTTGCAATACTGCATTCTAAACACTGCATCACCAGTTAGAGATAGTCTTTGCTTAGTGACCAGCCCTTCAGCAACCATTAGAACTTAGGACAGCACTGAGTGACATGCTAGAGGAATGTGGGATAATGGAAATGGAATACAGAGAAAAGGATACTAAGAGAAAAAAGAGAGACCAGGACTGAGACAAAGAAAAGTGGGATAAAACAATCACCTACTTATTTTGCTCCTTGATCTTCTTAAAAATGTTTACTCTTTAATATGCTTTTCAATAATATATTTCAATTAAGGGTGAATCTGAATAAAAGTTTGATTAAATAATCATTTTTATTATTAGAAACTCTAATTTCCCCATATACCATCTTCACTTATACCACAAAGCGAAGCATATTATTTTTTTAAGCAAAAACAGTCTGGGCAGCCCTCAAACCCAGTAAGTAAAATAAAAATAAAATAAAGTATTTTTTCATGTTAAACATATCTACATGTATTTGCACTGTAACTATAAAACAATATTTTTAAGAACCGGAGAAAATTTGAATCTTACCACCTTTTATTATTCAAAGGCAAGGGAATATAAAATATAGAAATATAGAAAAAACTCCTCATAAAAATTATAGCCAGGAATCTTTGCAATATTAATTTATACACCTCCTTTTCACTTACAAAGTGCAAGAGGACAATTTCTCAGTGTTTCCAAGAGCTATAATAGAATTAAAAATATGCAATGAATAAACACTGAATATGTAAAAACATTAATTATATGCAGTGGGAAAGTGTAACATTAAACATATTCAATTGCATTCTACTATTCAAAGAGATGGGCGTTGGTAAATCTTCAATTGTACATCAGTCATATTATATGCTACTAAGGGCATACTCCAAATAGTAGCTTACTTGTTAAATTCTCTCCATTCTGCTCTTCTCTTAGACTTTGTTGACTGAGGTCTGTTACTATGCAAACTGCGTGTTTCTTCCCTTCATCATCTCCAGATTCTTCTGATTCAATTCTTTTATCAACTATAGAAAGGAAAATATAATTGTTTATTTTAGAATGAATAAAGTATAATAACAGAGAACAAAACTGATACTATATAACTTACAAAGAATATTGTAGCATCCTTCAGAAAAACAATTATTAGGACATATGCTTTTATGGATTAAAAGAAACCTTGTAAATATTTATGTGTAAATAAATCTGTTATGACACATGTTGTATCTTTCCTACAACAATTTAACAGAGCTAACACTCTAAAGATGAACTAATAAGACTGGAGTTTCAGGAAGAGGCATGAGTATTTTAGTAAGCCCCCCCCTCCTTTTCAAGGTAGATTTACTCCCAAGTAACAAGATCTAAACCCCCCCCCCCCAGCTAAATGGAATGCTAAACATGCAACATATCCAAGTTATGGCAAAAACTAACTTGCATATACTATGAAAGCCAGAGTAGGTTACATCTGATAACTTTTCAGAGGGGTAACCATGATAGGGTTTCTGCAACAAATACAATAACTTTGTGATGAATTAAACACTAATAAAACTATTGTACAAACACTTGGGAGTTATAAATTATTTTGCTACATGTGTACTGTCCATTACATATATGTATAATTATGCACACTCTAGTTAGGATCACAGAATATAACTATATATTTAAGATATAGTGTTTGTTTCTGCATATGAATATGCATTTGGATGTCACATCTTGGCTTACTGTGCTAAAATATGAAAAAATCCTTTGTCATGGCACACAGTCAATTTGGTTTTTTTTCTTACAAGTAGGAATATTCAAGCAGTTCATTGACTATGTACCATCAAGTTGTTTTCAGCTCTTAGTGATGAATCTCTCTAATTTGTTCTTTCAAGTTTCCCAATGGTGCACTTATAGCCACAGTTACTAAGACCATGCACTTTGCTGCTGGTCATCTTCTTCCTCCCTTTCCTTTCACCCTTTGTAGAACTATAGCCTTTTTCAGACAGTTGGGTCTTCATATAATGTATTCAAAATAGGATAATTGAGCCTAATTATTTGTGCCTCGAGTGAGAACTCTGGGCTGATTTGTGCATTGGTTTTTTTTCTTGGCCATATACAATATTCTCGGGAGTTTTCCCCAACCACCAAAGTTCAAAGACATCAATACTCTTCCTATTTCGATTCTTTAAAATCCTATGTTTGCTTCCATAGAATGTCACAGGGAACGTTAGGTAATGGCATTAAATGTGCAAAGTTATTAAGATAACTTTAAATCATACACTTTATATCCTAAATATCTTCAAAGAGATTATTTGTCTGTTTTCTTAGGGTTTTCCCCTCCTAGATCAATATATATTCATCTCGGTTCTTGGCCCAAGATTTGGGTTTTGAATTCTTATTACCAGATGCTCAAGAATTGATCTACAGTGAATGAGCTACTACAGTTCTGGTATAGTTTATTAATGTACTGAATTCAGATACAAGTAAAAAGCATGGAACAAAAATCTTGTCAGGCCAGTCAAGAATATTTTCATCTTCTTTGATAACTTCTTTTTCAGTATGAAGTATCAATCAGATTGATAACTTAACCTTAGTTCAACAATGACAGGTAGTACCCTGGCAATGTCAATAACCAAACTCAAGAATGGTAAACCATTCACTTGATGTTGGAAATCTTTATAAGACTATAGAGCTCCATTCTTCTTCAGTTTTCATTCTATCTGCATCTGTGGTAGTACTCTCATTATGCCTAAGATTTTAATACTGTTCCACATATTATGTATTGCTACTCAAAGTACACTTTTCCATATGAGCCCCATGCAAACCATTTAAACTTATATACACTTCTGGCACAGAAAGTAATTTAGATGAACTTACTTGGAAAATATTTAAATTCCTCTCTTTAAGGAGAAGTTGCCAGACAAGATTCCTCAATTACTATTTTTTTTGCTAAATATATGGTCATTTTTAACTGTTCTGTCAGCATCATCTCTCATTTTATAAGAAAATGGGTAATAACTGACTTTATAAAATTTTTATATTATATGAACCGTAATGTGATGTACTTTCGGTTTATTATCACTGATGTCTACGAAGCATCCAACAGGAGGTAGGGGATGGTCTCCTTACTGATATGTCACACCTTCCTTCAAATTTTTGGAAGCTACAATGTGAATAATAAAAACAGGTTGTGTAAAAATAGTTTTCATAAAACTATTCTGTTGCTCTGTAAGCAGCAACAAAATAAAACCTGCAACACAAAGCCATGATTCCCATTTCTGTAGTTAGATGTACCTCCTGAAAGATGCAAATAAAACCCTTTTGCTGTGGATAAATTTAGAATAGGTTGCTACAAACTCTACTCACAACCACAGCAGGCAGTGAGATTACCACTCTCAGGATAGTAAATTTATAACAATAATTCATGTTGCAAGTTCATCCCACACTGCTGTCATTGATATAACCCTTTCTCTCTTCACGATAACACTTAGCAGGAAATCGCTGAATTTAAAGCATGAGTGAAATTTAAAGCATGAGTGAACAATATGGAAGTCCTGAACTCTTGATGTGAATAAAAGGTGGGATTTAAATGAAGTTTGATGAGTCAGTGGCAGATTAAATCGTCAACGTCAAGAACTCCTGCACCGACTCAGTGATGACATCCGAGCTGCTGTAAGGCAGGGTTTATAAAAACACTTCTTACTCAAAATTATTGTCTTATTCCAGCATCATCAGCTCACAAATGACAACGTGCGTTTGCTTTGCATGCCATGCCAGTAAAGGCGAGACCTGGCAATTTGCAGGAGAGTAAAAATAGCTGATTTAATTGATGAAGTAGGGTGGAGATGGGGATTATGAGACCCTACTACAGCAATTTTGACTCCGGGAAACAGCCCCAGCTTTTTCTCACAATATCCCTCGCCCGAAAAGCTTCCCCCACTGCCCGCTGTGCTGACCACCCCCTAAATAGATGCCCCGCCAATACTTCGGCATCTCCCACATTAAGGCCAGCAGCCTCAAACCACAACGTCCCCTATTTCTCTATAGTCGCTGAACGGAACCGAGCCAACGCTAGCCTAGATTCGGACATCGCGCGTTACAATCCGGCCTCTCACCCTCCATCATCTCTTGAGCGCCCTCCCCACTCTCTGGCTCTGCTGTCGTCGTTGTCGTCGCCGCCGTCGCCATAACGCTTCGCGCTCCCCCCTCCTTCCGGCATCGGACATGGCACTGGGACAGCCAATGAAGAACGGGTTCGGGATCTCCTCCAGCCAATCACAGAATCAGCTTCGCCGCAGAGGCACCAATGAGACATTATGCGCCTGCGTCTAGCCCCGTAGCTTCCTGGGAAATGTAGTTTATTTCCCCTCAGAGACGTTAACTTGCCAATGAAACATGCAGAAGAATTTCAGGAAAGCCGTGTGTTTGTGTGTGTGTGTGTTTGTGTCTGTTATTGTGTGGGTGTCGTGGTCGTAACTCCTGTTTGCTTGGCGTTTCTAGTAGCGGTATCGATGTACTGCCCTTCTCGCCATTTAATTGGAAATTAACTGAGATAACCAGTAGACAGAAAAAAAGACAGGTAATAATAAAATAGAACGATAGGGGAAAAGGCTGTACCTTAGTGTCTTATCCATCCTTTGACTGCTGTGGTGGAAAGCTGCTGTTTCCCTTTCCTTTGCCAGATAACTGGGTTTTGTCTATAATATAATTAAAAATATTCTTTTTGCACTGTCTTCTAAATAATAAGGCGGCCTGCATAAGAGCACTAATATGCCTATCGTCCCTGTCATTGTATTTTTATTCTCTTAGTCTTCTTCTCGTTTGACAAATTCCAATAAATAAATAAAATAAATAAATAAATGTTATTTAAATATATTAAAAGAATTATGCTGTATCTAGTGGAAGACCACTAGATACAGCATGCTTCCAAGCAATCCTCTGCACAACAGGAAAATAAACCTTTGTGACTGCTGTTCCCCAGCAACTAATACATTCTGAGACTTAAAAAATAGTATCTCATGCAGTACATGAATAATCAATATAATTTATCATTGCTACAGTGCTAACTATTTATATTAATGTCACAGATATTGTGATGACAGAAAAAAATCCTAACTTACATCTAAGCAATGTACTGTAACATTTTTTAAGATATGTTATATCAATCATTTTGAAAAAGTTAAAATGAATTTCTCTGTCCCCTTCCTGTCAAGCCTTAACAATTAGTTTTTCAAAAGTGACAATGACATTTGTAATTTGCTTTTTTGGGGAGGCGGGTGCTAAACAGTGACTGATACTTAGATCTGGATAAATAATCGACAAGTAATCCATACACTAGAAGTAAGAAATAAAATAAAAACCTGGAAGAACGCAACTGCAAAACACCACAGCATAAAAATCACGCTCGTGATCATCTAGTTACTGGAACTTGAGCCTGACTTGTGTCTTATGTTTTTAGCAAGAAATCTCTTTCTCTAGTCTACACATTATGATTAGTTTCATGTTTTGTACTAAGTCACAATTGGCTAAGTAAAATTTGCATAATATTAGATTGGGTAAAGGAAAGGCACACTCAGGCTTAGGCAACAACAGCTCTTTATTGTAACAGAACAACTATGTACAATCCAGCGAAGGTTCAGTCTGACAGCAGCCCTTTTATAGGGAGCTGTCAGACCCTTCGACCAATGAGATTGAATCTCTGTTCCCACCGGAACAGAGGACCTTGGTGGAAACCATTATAACAGTTGCTAATATCTAACACCCCTCCCCTCTTAGATGGAATTAACCGACTCATGATGTAGTCACGCAGGTAGGCGGGCTTTTTGCTGGCTTTGCCAAGCCTGCGCAGTTCAGTTGGAGGGTGTTCTTCGGACAGGTTGGACGGACCTGTTGGCTCTGCAGTTTCGCCTGGTGGAAGCTCCTGGAACCTTTCACCTAGAAGGTGAAGCTGGAGCTTCTAGAGCCGGTTCACTCAGAGCTCACTGCGGGCCTGCAACACAACCAGATAAGTGCCGCGGTACCTTCGGGCTTGAGCTGTCTGTGGAAGGAGTGACTTTTTGCTCCTTTTGGGTAGGGCTTTGGCTAACTCTTGCAGGAGTTACCTCTGGTTGTCTAAGAGAGAAGTTGGAGAGGCGGCCACGGAGTTGGTCAATGTGCCTTCTCCAATTCCGACTGTCCTTGAGCTCTAAAAGGTAAGAGCGAGGCCCGGTGATGCCTATCACTGACAGGAATCCACAGAGTTCCCCCAGCGTAGCTGTGGGCGTAAACTGAATCCCCTATCGTAAAATTCCAAATTTTGCTTGTTGAGTCAGGGGGCGATGTGGCAGAATAGTTTGGGTGCAACTGGTCTAAGTGAGACCTTAGTCGGCAACCCATGAGAAGCTCGGAAGGGCTTCTCTCTGTGGTAGCACTTGGCGTGATGTGCTGAATTAGGAGGAAATGGTCAACCCATGTTTGCCAATCTCCCGCGCCCATCCTGGATAGGGCCTGACCATTGGAGGCCGGATGGAATGGAGCGACCAGGGCATGTCTGATTCCCTGTGCTGCTAAGTAGGTCTCGAATTGCATGGCCCTGAATTGGGGCCCGTTGTCAGAGACCAAGACATTAGGCAGGCTGTGAGTGGAAAAAAGTATCCGTAGTACCTTGATGACCGCTTCTGCCATGGTAGAGGTCATGAGGACTACCTCTAGCCATTTCGAGTAGGCGTACACAACTACCATGAATGTCTGGCCATGAACTGGGCCAGCGAAGTCTATGTGCACCCTAGACCATGGTGCTTGAGGTCGCTCCCACTCCTTAGCGGGCACCTCTGGAGGAGCTGGTAGGGACTCCTGGCACGGTGTGCAGGTAGCCACCCATTCTTCTATCTCCTTGTCCATGTTAGGCCACCACACACAACTCCTAGCCAAAGACTTCATCTTGACAATTCCAGGATGCCCTACGTGTAAAGCCTCTAATACTGCAACACGCAGTTTGGGTGGAACAACAACCCGGCCCCCCACAGCAAACAGCCATTAATAACAGCCATTTCATCTCTTTTACAATAATACATTTTGAATTCAGATCCAACAGGCCCCTTGGGCCACCCCCTCCACACCCAGTTCAAAACTTGTTTGATCGTGGAGTCTCTTGCAGAGTGGCGGGCTAGACGAGACAGGACCAGTCTCTAAGCAGTCAATGAGAAGGACTGGCATCTCGGGGGTAGGGTCTGCAAGAAGTTTAGGCAGTGTGCAGTGACTCAAAGCGTCATCATGCCCCAAGTTTGAGCCTGGTCGATGGACGAGGCGATAGGTATAGGTTGCAAGGAAAATAGTCCATCTGGTCATTCGCGGCAACAAAGAAACAGGAGTAGGCCGGTCCCAGCCAGCAAGTCCAGTAGCAGTTTGTGGTCCGTGATGAGTTCAAAATCACGGCCGTAGAGGTACTCATGGAACCTTTTTTATACCGGCCACTGCAGCCAAAGCCTCACGGTCCAGCTGGCTGTAGTTCCGCTCAGCAGTGGACAAGGTCCTTGAGTAATAGGCTATGGGTGCCTCGGTTCCATTGGGCATGCAGTAGTCCTCAGCTCTGTCCTTGGCTCTGACGCCAAATGGGGAAGCGTCGCAAGTTAAAACAAGTGGCAGGGTCTGGCTGTACTGGACCAGGAATGTGTCTGCTGACAGTAGTCTCTTCATTGCGGCAAATGCAGCTGCTTTGGCTCTGCCCCTGGACCACTTTGTGTTTTTTGCTAGTAGATGATGTAAGGGCTCAGCAACGGTGGCTTTCTGTTTAAGAAAGATGCTGTAGAAATTAAGGAGCCCGAGGAATGCCTGCAGCTTGGTCTGATTGCGATGTGTAGGGGCGTCCTGGATTGCTTTTATTTTTTTAGTGGTCGGGTGAATCCCAGAGCCATCGATGAGGTACCCTAGGAATTCAACCCTTGGCACGTTAATTTGGCATTTTTCTTTTTTGAGACGGAGGCCTTTGTCTCTAATTCTGGTCAAAACAGTTCTCAAACGTTTGAATAGTTGCGCCTTATTTGCAGCTGATACCAAGATGTCGTCAAAATAGGGGACGACTCCTGGAATCCCCTGCAAAAGCCGTTCCATGATGCTTTAGAACAGTCCAGGGGCTATACTAACTCCAAATTGCAGGCGGTTACATTTGAATGCATCCCTGTGCATCACAATGGTTTGGGCTTCTACTGTGGCTCCATCTACAGGCAATTGTTGGTATGCCTGCGCCATGTCTAATTTAGCAAATACTTTGCTGGGGCCTAAATAATGCAGTAAATGCTGTACAATGGGTACAGGATAAGCGCTTTGTTGTAACACTTTATTGATTGTGCACTTGTAGTCCGCGCAGATACGGACCGACCCGTCAGATTTGACAGGTGTCACTATAGGGGTCTCCCACCGTGCGTGACCTACCGGCTCTAGGATTCCCTGGCCTATGAGCTTGTCAATTTCCAGATCAAATTTAGGCAGAGAGCAAAAGGTACTCTCCTGGGTTTTAGCCTGATGGGGGCTACGTTAGGGTCCAAATTAAAAGAGATTGGGGTCCCCAGATACTTACTTAGACTGGTGCCGAAGACGTCCTCAAACTCCTTAAAGAATTCTTCGGCGCTCTCGTCTTTTAAGATGTTGATACCGGTCACTTCTAGGCCCAGGGCTTTGAACCAGTCAAGCCCCAGGAGGCTCTGCAGGTCACCGCTGACCACCGTCACTGGAAGCTGGCCGCTGAAGTTTTTGAATTTCACCCGGAAGGTGCTCTGGCCCATGATGGGGACTTGGTTCCCCTGTTAGTTGCAAAGGCGAATGTCAGGAACGCATAGATGCTGCTTCTTCAGGCTAGGGATAGCCTGCTTGAGTGTAGACCACAGCATGATAAATGATGACCCAGTGTCGATCTCCATCTCGCATGGAGAGCCCTCGATGAGGACTGTGACTTTCAGCTTTTTGGGCCGTCTTGTGCGGACTTTGCCGATTGAGGTGTGGTAGGTGACTCTGGTATTGCCTTCTGAACGCCGTGGTGGCGGCTGCCATGCCCCTTGGTTGGGCCTTTGCTGGTGGTTAGGTTGGCTTCTGGGCTTCCAGGTTGTCGTGGAGTGCTCGCTTCTGCAAACCTTGGCGATGTGCTCCTTTCGCTCGCAGTGATGGCAGATGGCGTGGCAGAAACGGCAAAACGATCTGGCATGGTCTCCTCCGCAGCTTGTGCAAGGCGGAAAATGTGGTTCGAACTTGTGCACCGGCTTGGTGCGGTCACTGCGCATGTGACAGCTGTCATTTTCTTTCTGAGCCCTCGTGATGTACGCTTGCGCTCTTCCGTGCGCCTTGTGGAGTGCTTTGGCGCTGCAGGGTTTCTGTAGACTTAACGGCAGATTCAGATGCCCTGGCTTCGTCCAAGGCAATTTGTAGAGTGAGATTAGACTTGGCAAGTAATCTCCTCTGTAAATTAATGTCCCACACACCGCATATGATGCGGTCGAGTATGAGTTCGTCTAGGTCTCTGAACTCGCAGTACACTGCGGCCTTTCTTAGCGCCGCAACATACTCGTTGATAGATTCACCTTCCTTTTGATTGCGAATATTAAATTCATGCTGGCGGACATGCTTAGACTGTTTGGGAGCGTAGTGTGCCCTCAGTGTCTTACCAAGCGACTGATTGGACTGGCGTTGGCTCGGATAGATATTTGGCTGTCTTGAACACTTCCCGTTCACAATAACCCAGGAACATGTTCTTCTTGTGGCCTTCAGAAAGGCCCAGGAGGTCGTTGGCTTCGAGGAAGCATTCGAACCTCAGCATGTATGATTCCTAGTGTTCGGTGACTGGGTCATACAGAGTCAGTAGGGCGTGCATGACCATCTTGTGTTCTGAGAGCGTTTTGAATCTGCCGCTCAAAAATGGCTGCTTGATGCCGTGCTGCGCTCTGGGCTGGATTTACTTGCTGGATTGCTACGCTCTTTTTGGTTCGCCTAGTTGCCTTCCAATCCCACCTTTGTTGTCAGTGTTAAATTGCGTAAAGGAAAGGCGCACTCAGGCTTAGGCAACAACAGCTCTTTATTGTAACAGAACAACTATCTATAATCCAGCAAAAGTTCAGTCTGACTGCAGCCCCTTTATAGGGAGCTGTCAGACCCTTCGACCAATGAGATTGAATCTCTGTTCCCACCGGAACAGAGGACCTTGGTGGAAACCATTATAACAGTTGCTAATATCTAACACATAACATACTAAGCAAAAATCAAAGTGACCACATAATGAATTAACGTGATGTATGAAACTAGTGGTTAATCTGTACTGCCTGGTGAAAAGCTAATAAATACAACTGTTTTTCTGCATGCTGTAGAAGGCAAATCATCTTGGAGTTAATTTTATCATATAGAAAGGAACTTAAAACCCAATAATTGTATTTTCCTTTGATATGACAGTTTGATATGACAGATACGTGTGATGGAAGCTTACAAATTAGCCTTTATGACTGAGCTAGCTCCATTTGAAGGGGGATTTTGGTTGGAGTGTGAATGGAAAAGAACTGTTTTGAAATACATACGGTAAAGGTTGGGATAAGAGGTTTCCAATATGGTAGAAAATGGGAGTTGAACCCTTATTGACTAATGACGATTATGTGTCATCAAGTTGGTGGGACTCATCACAACAACAGAGAGAGATTTTCTCCAGGATGATCTGTCCTTCAGCCTTGTTGTGCTGCTCATTGTAGCAAGGAAGTTGTACATTGTAGCAAGGATGATGAACAACGATGGAAGTGTTTACTACAAAGATGTATTCCCAGCAGAGATGAAAACCATCCTAGCTGCTCAGCAAGAGGGCAACAAAAATACTGGAAAATGCTTGAAACAAATGAATACTTGAGTGACAACAGCAAAGGCATTGTTTCCTATTACACAGGAGAAAGCAATGGAAAAACACCCCTCTATTCTATAAAAAAACCCATTTGAATAGATGATGTAAACATTGTTGGAAATCTAAAGTATGCTGCTTTTGAGTTTAATCAAACAATCCATTTATGAACACTATGGTATGTTTGAATACTTAAAAATAAACGTTGGAAGTGTGTGACAACCCTGTATCTTATTTTTATATATATTTAAATTTGTTTGCTTTTCAATACTTTAAAATATATTATTTTCTATGCAAAAAAGGGAAAAAAAAGAATAGAAATTAAAAATAGCCATACGTTCAAAAGTTAATTCCTCTGAAGACTTAAATAATTACGAATGGGTTAAAAAAATAATATTAATGAATCTTTGCAACAGTTCTAGTATGAGTCAGTACTTGGTTAACAGACACATAAAGCAGCCTCATAGTAAATATTTGGTTCAATTATCATTTTCTGGAAGTGTCTCCCAGAATTTTATATGCCAGCATTTTTTGGAAGCTTATTATTACTTAAGAGTATGATGACAACATGACAGAAGAGAAATAAACATATACACACACAACATAATTTGGAAATTGATAGTATTTTACTCATTTGTCTTGAGTTCAGAACCAAGCAGTGCTGGCTTAGTGTGTATTCAAGCGAAAGATAATCAGGTATAGAAATGTTGACTAAATTGGGAGGGGGGGGGACGGACGCGACATCCTAGAGAAAGATAATGACAAACTACCTGCCTATTATTTTTACCAAGCAAGTTGTATCATGTGCTCATAAAATCACTAAGAGATGAGTTTGACTTCCCCCCTTTTTTTAATGGATGCTTTTGCTCTTTTAAAATATTTATTATTGGAAGAAAAATCCTAGTGAAAAATTCTTAATTATATCTGGAGTATTTATTAGAAAGGCTAGAAAATCTATGTTATAATGTTTTGAGAAGTACGGTATGGTTCTTAGGGGGAAAAATCTTAATTTTATTAGAGAAAGTGGATAAAGATCCACAATAGTTTAAGCTATATTTTTAGACTATAAAATTCCACGATTGTTATTTATGCTGTAATAGATTAAAAATAAACCCTATACGGAGAGTTAGAAACACAGCCCTCCTTTTTGGGAAAGAGATGAAACCAGCGGGGAAGATCTGAATGGACGAGTTTCCTCTGCGTTCTACGGAACAGAACCTGCTCGGCGCGTCCCTAGCAACAGTTTGCGCGGGATCTTTTTGTCTTTGAACGTCGGGGAAACGCCACCCCTCAGAACTGGTTGGGTTATCGAACTGTCGGCTTCTCGTTCCGTCGCGTTGCTTGGCTCCTGAAGCGACTACGTAGTCATTCCCCGCCTACTTGGCTCGGACTGAACACTTCTCCCCTCGGGCAGACAGTTGGGTAAGTTATTCCGTAGGAGGAGAGGCGTTCTGATGACTCCGGAGGGGAGGGGGGCGGACACCTTTATGGGTTGTTTTTTGCATCAAAGAAAATCTCGTGCGATAGAATGAAAGGCATCCTCTGAGCATATGTGTAGCGATCTAATCCTCCTTAGTTTAAGCAGCCCCCACAGCCATAACAAAAGGCACCTTGCCATCCTCTGCGCTTGTGGAGCCTCGTGGTGTGACAAACCACATGTTGCAACTCAAAGACTCAAAGCAGCTCCATTTCTGTTAGTGTTTTCTTGACGGAAGGTGTCCAATTGCTCCTCCGGGTCTTCGCTACTGTCAGGTTAGTAGAAACTAGTTGAGATGCCAAATGCATTTCCTCTGCCATTCTCGTCTCTTTCAGATTATAACTATCTTTGAGGCCATTGCCCTTAGGCATTCCTGGGTGGGATGCTTAGAAAATGAATACCAATTTACTAATGAATTTTGTGCTGTTGGAATTAACCTGAACACATGCTTTCTTTCTCCTCTGTTATTATAAAGCCCCCAATGAGTGATATTTTCAGGCATATCTTAATTCTTCTCTTCCTGTGGATTTGTATTCTGCTGCATTTACTATTTTTCTCATTTACTTTTCCTGCAAAGAGGTGTCAGAAGCACCATATTTGCTTGCTATTTGGCAATTCAATTCTACTAGTTGTCTCCTTTTTTATAAATATAAAATAAATATTTTATAAATATATCAGAACCTGATTTGAAAGAATATATCAAGTTTTAGATATAACATGTTGTTTTGTTTCAGAGCCTGCAGTTTCTGTGAAGAACTTCCTGTAGTTCACCTACAAGCATGACAGATAAGGAGTTTGTCACTTCTAAAGAAATCATTTCATGCCCCTCTGCCTCTGTGACTGATCCTGGGATCTGTGAAGAACTGAGCAAATCTTTTCCCTGGACAAATAAGAAAAGGAAGAGTTGGCTTTCAAGGCTGTGTAAGAAAAAAACATCTTTGTCAGGTGATTAGCTTGCTTAACAAGGAATATAAAGCAATTGTTAATAAAAGAGAACAGTAACTATTTAACAAGAAGATATTCTTTCTTAGCAGATTTTCTGGAGAAAGAAAATAACAGAATGGATGGGAAAAGACTGAAGGCTTATAAATAGAAAACTTTTGGATTCCTTCTAAATCTCCATGAATAGTTGCTACAGTTCAATTAAGCAGTAAATGTCTTGTCTAAAGCATTTCAAAGGAATGGAAACTAGAGAATATAAGAAATTGCGTGTAAATTGATCTGAAGGAGATAGGCAGTTTAGAAATAGGAAATATAAATAAACAAACAAGCAAAAAACTTAAAATCACAGATATGCTGATAGTGCTTTTTGACAGTCCTGTTATTTTTGTTTGTTTAAGGTGATAACTATACTATTTTTACCTAGTATGTCTGAACAATGTTTTTCTGTAATTTTGTCTTCAATAAGTTGTTGGTACTTTGCAAAATTGTCTGGTTGTCTTTAATTCTAGTATGTGTGCATCTATGCTTCTTTTTCCTTTTGTTCTTAGAAAATGGATGGAATTCCTACTGCCTGTCTTCATTAGCTGCCCGAAATATCTGTACTGGCAAACTTCATAGCTCTTGGGATCACTTGGAAACTGCTTCCCTTTGTTGTTCCATATGTAGCACTTCTTCTTGTTCTCTCTTAAATGCACTGACTTGGGGAGAATCCATTCAGGCACTGTCAAGTAGTATCCGTAACCCAAACAAGGCCATCTTCACTGTGGATATTCGAACAACTGAGGTACTAAATGGATTTGCATAACATTGGCATTCCCATAGCATGCCACTGGTGTATACCATATTTTTTTGAGTATAGGACACACCTTTTTTCCTCAAAAGAGGCTGAAAATCTGGGTGTGTCTTATACACAATACAGCATTTTCTGCCTCCCGAAGCCCCACCCCTTCACCAAAATGGCCTTGCATAGCCTTATGGAGGCTTTCAGAGAGCTCCTGGGAGCTGGGGAGGGCAGAAATGAGCATGCTCAATTTTGCCCCCCCCCTGCCCCCAGGAGCACTCTATAAGCCTCCATAAGGCTATGCATGCAATTTTTTTGACAAAAACGGGCTGTTTTTTGCTTGTTTTTGCCCCCCTACCCCCAGGTGCACTCTGCAAGCCCCCCGAAGGCTATTCATGCCTTTAAAAAAAAATGGCCCCGTTTTTGCAAAAAACGGGCCTTTTTTTGGGAGATTTGCAGAATGCAAATCTTTTTTCCCTTTCGGAAAGCTCTTTAATTGATTGATGAGAATTACATTGATCAAGTGCTGTGCCAGCAGAAACAAAGTCTTAGGTGCTGCAGATTGTCAGCAATTTCCTTCTCCAGCACATGGAAAAATACACCTACGTATCTACCTACTTTCTCCCTACCTACTTACTGTATTTCTCCCTCTCTCCCTCTATCTACCTACCTACCCTCTCTCTCTCCCTACCTATCTACTGCATTTCTCTCTCCCCCCCATCTACCTACCTACTCTCTCTCTCTCTCCCTACCTACTGTATTTCTCTCTCTTTCTTTCCCGCTCTATCCCTCTACCTATCTACCTACTTTTTTTAAAATTTGCCTCTTCAAAACCTTGGTGCATCTTATATTCCAGTGCGTCTTATACTCCAAAAAATACAGTATATAGAGGTTCAATAGATATGAAATTCTCTTGTATTTACAGAATATACTGTATCACAAACCTTTGAATAATTCACAAATTTTATTAGGGATAAAATTTGTGGGAAAAGATTAAAACAAAAACACATCTTTTATGGTTTCGTTGTACAATACTGATTTAATTATACTGTAGAATGTATAATTAGAGGCAGAAAGCCTTAGATCTTATTTCATACTTCCCAAAGAACACTGTTAATCTTACAGATTTCTGATATACAAGGATTAAGGATTTCCTCCCATCAATATTAACTGCAATCATTAAAAAGTTTCTTTGAAAAAGCACAGCTACAGAAGATTTTATATATTAACATTTACTTTTGGAACAGGGAATCTGTTACAAATCTGTTTTGAAAATGGAATAGGCTCCATGTCACTTTTTATTCCTTTAATAATAGGTATTTTGGAGTAATTTGTGCCAAAGCTATAACTAGCTTTGTAGGAAAATTGAAACCAAAATGGGGCTAGTTTTACTTTGTTAATAACTGTACTTGGCATGCCACTTTATTGTTAAGGGCCAATTAAGTATTTTTACCAAGATGCTACTGCCTGGTTTTAACACCCATAAAATTGCAGTTGTCTGATTACTCATTTGTTAGCATTTGCTGATTATTTAAGCTTGTAGTACCTAATGAAGACATGTTTGTAAACAAAACTGCAATGATAAATTAATGAGTACTGATTTTTTATCTTTATAAATAAATAGAGCAGAATAGAGTAGGCTAAAACCTCTGTGACTTGATTCACATATTATGCTACACAATTGATTTGGGCTTAGTGTATGCAGCCAATTATGATTAGTTCAATAAAGAAGCCAGTTTTAGAGTGATATGTGAACACAGATGTAAATGATAAAGCAATACTTACTGAAGTTCATCTCATGATATGTCTTGTGCTCAATCTACAAACTATTAAGGTTATGTTCATGTTATAGTTAACCATGATTAATTCAGACCAATTCACCTGAAACACTGGACCGTGACCTAAACAAATCATAAACTAAAATAAGGTTCACACAACAAGCTAAATTAAAACATGGTTTTAATTTAAAAAACTATTACACATGCTAATGATTTATTTAATATCACATCAATTAGTGTTATTTTTGAATAAATATATATTAGAATACTTGTGTACTATTAGAGCACATTGGAATTCAATCCCAGGACACTAGCTTTTTATTTGTGCCCATCACTTGCTATAGAATCAAGTCAAGAAATCTTCAATTCAAATTTGATTCTATTTAATTTGCTTCACAAAATAATTGGAAATAATTTGCTACTATTTGCTTCTGGAATAGTTTTGCCTTAATAAAATTAATGTACTGTATCCGTATTTCTTGGAGATCTCCTACCCTAATATGAAGAAAACCCAACTTTGCTTAGCTTCAAAGTTCACCAGAAGAAAATGTTTCTTGTTCTTTTTTAGATTCTAGTTGCAAATGATAAAGCCTGCAAGATTCTTGGATATAGTACCCAGGAAATGATTGGGCGGAAATTATCTGAAATGATTTCAAAATCCAACTGGGATATTGTGGAAGCTCTGAAAGAAGGATACGCTGATCTTGAAGAACATGGACCAGTAATTCCAGGAACAGTGGTGTGTGATTTCTCTGATTAAGTATTTTACAGCCGAAATATGCTTATCAGTATTTCTTTCCTGTGTAAGATTGAGAGTATCTTGGCGACGTTTTGACGAGGTCCCACTCACCATCTTCCTGGCACCAGCCTAAAGGTGGCGACGGGACCTCGTCGAAACATCGCCAAGATACTCTCAATCTTACACAGGAAAAGACCTGATTATGCCAAGACCTGCATATATATACATACATACATACATACATACATACATACATACATACATACATATACATACACATGTCATATATATATGACATGTAGTAAGATAATGTGCTTTGGTTTAATATTTCTGCAATGCTAGAAAAATCTGAATGTACTTAAATATACATAGAAGATCATGTACAGTGTATGTACATGAAATATGATATTGATTTTTTTATTATTATTACCACAGCATAAGTAGTCTAATTCAAGAGGACATATGTCTATTTGTGATTAATACTCATCTAGGCTATTAAAAAATATATATCCTAGCCTCAGAATTAGCTATACTGAATAATTGTTTTTAAATAATGTACTCCTTTATGATAAAGAAGCATGACTGGTTCATAAGAAAATCAAACCTTTTAAATCCTTTTCTACTGATGACAATTAATCAGACAAATTGGTTTGTTCTGTTTTACTGCACTTCACTAAATTTCCCACCGGTAGTTATTCTTTAGGAGACCAAATTGCTTTTAAAGATAGTGCTACCATGCTAGTTGAAAAACTGGCTATTTTATTTAGAAGTTCACATACACATAGAGATACATTTGCTTACTCAGAAATATAGACTATGAACTGTGTTCTACAAAACCAATAAAAATTCTTGTGGCATCTGAAGAACATTTTTGTTGCATAACCTTTCCACAGTTAGGGGAATTACTCTTCCTGACTAGGGTACTATATGCAGTAAGAATAGAAATTGATCAATCTGGAAATTTTTGCCTTATTTTATGCCAACTAACATGCCTAAAATATTCAATCCCGTTCATCCTGCACAAATTAACTCAGAAATAAAACTCCCTGGATTCTATACATTTATTTTTGACCTTTAAACAAAGATCTAATCTGAAGATTCTATATTGTTACTGCTTGTACCTGACTTAATTTACACTATACTTGCTTCTGTGATAAATTTGAAGTGGGATAATATCATTGATTATAGTTTGTAGATTTGTAGTGAGAATTATTAAGAATCTATGCATCTTTAACTTAAAACAGCTCCATGGACCCCTGAGGGATCGCAATATCACAGGGAGTCTGTGAAGGCTTGAATAGTTTTTATGATACAAATCTTAAGTTAAGTCTTGGGGGTCTGTAGCCATATTCCATGGCCACAAAATATATTTAAAGGGGTTCTGTGGTGAAGAAAAAGTTGAGAATCATTAACTTAAACTATTCAAAAACTGCTATTCAAATATGTAAAATTTTGATAAAATTCCTTGCGGGATGTGTCTTAAATCATCTACAGAATATAAATATCCTAACTCAAGCTTCTGAAATCTTGAATAATCATGGCAAAATTTTATATGCAAAATTCATTATGGTACAGTCATCTGGAAATAAAACTATTTTGATAAAATTTGGTAGAATAATTTCTATATAATTAGTGAAAGTTCATATCTACAAATATCATGCATATCTTCATTAACATTAAAAACGGATGAAGTATAGAAATAAATTCTAAAAGACAATGTTTAAAGGCTGCCTTTCTAAACCTGCAATTTAGAAAGCTAACATGTATTTTATCACTAGGTAGATGCCATTTCCCAGAATAATGAAAAGATCCCTGTCACTATATGGACCAGAAAAATTAAAGGACATTGCAGTCAGTACTGTGTTGTTGTTTTGGAACCTGTGGAAAGACTCTCTGCTTCCGTTTCCTTCAAAAGTAATGTGAGTAAACCAGCAAAATAATGGAATGGAAATTACAGAAACATGGATGTCAAACCTCACGTTAGCCAACTTTATCAAAGAAAAGAAATAGGAATGTGCTTGCTTGTGTTCTCTTATAATTTACACAAGAACCACTGATCCTGAAATAATACAAGAGGAACTGAAATTCTTTAAATAAATTATTTGATAGCTGTACAATATCTTGATCTTTATTGATGTGAAGTAGCTGTAATAAATAGTCTATGATTCATGGAGGTAAATGAGACTTATTTCTTTAAATGTTATTGTTGCCCTCTCATAGAAAGGCATGATGTAAATATTTTAAGTAAAATTAGTATAGAAATTAGCAGGAATATAATATAGAACTATTGTAGAGGTTCATCTGTCCTAAAGTAGTATTTCAAGGCTCTATTCCTTAAATGAAGAGCCAACAATATTGTGTTTGGTCACTTTAATACTGCTATAAAACTATTGCTTTAGAACTGAATGTCTAGCATTTGTAATACAAATTACGTTGAACTCTCATATTAAGGGAGAGATTACTTCTTGTGACCCCCTTTTTGCTCACCTTCATGGATATTCATCATCAGAAGATGTGGTTGGTCACTACATACAAGATTTGATACCTTCTATCCAACTTCCTGCACCTGGGAAAAAAATTCCAAAGGTACCATTAAGTTTATTACAGACAATTATTGCCTTGAACAAAGGAACAAACAAACGAATGAATGAATGATTTTTACATAAAACAATGTTTGGGGTTAACGTCAACTATATGATAGTAATTTGAAACCTTTACTCTTTATTTTCTAGTCTTTATCAGTGAAAATTTTAGTAACTTAGATTTGCGTTATTGTGTGATTATACCTTTCTTCTTTCAGAATATCAAAATTCAGAGATCTGTTGGCCGAGCGAGGGAAGGTACAACATTCCCTCTCAGCTTGAAACTCAAAGTAAATCCCCTTGTTGATGAAGTTATTTCAGTATCAGATGACCCTCCACCAGCTATGGATGTTGAAACTTTGGAAAATAGCACCCCTTTACCAATAGATTGTTGCTTCTCTGCTACCATCTGGGTGTTCACCACTATCAGCGGATTGGTAACCATTCAGGCAGATGGTACAATTTATGGAATTAACAATACGTTTTCCCTAATGCTATTTGGTTATGAGAAGAAAGAACTATTAGGCAAGGTAAAAATCTTTTAATTCTCTAAAGAAAAAGTTTTTGTACAGTGCAATCTTTCCTAGAATGATGTCCTCTCTCAAAAATGTATTTAGTTTCAACTACCAGATTTCAAGTCTTTCATATTATCCATTGTCTAATCCCATGCTGTTTGGAATTTCTACAAATTAGAATCCAATTCATTTGAGGGCCATCAAATTGGGAAAACTGCAAATTGTTGGGGATTTTGACAGCCTTTAAAAGCAGAGGTCCCAACCCCCTGGCCACCGACTGGTACTGATGCATGGCATATTAGGAACCGGGGATGAGCGGTGGGCGAGGAGTGAAACGGAAACCATGCCCCCCCCAAGTCCATGGGGAAATTATCTCCCACAAAACCAATTGAGCAGCAAGTGAGCGAGTGAGCAAACCAAAACCATCTCCCAGGTCCATGCAAAAATTGGCTTCCACGAAACCAATCTTTGGTGTCCAAAAAGTTGGGGAGTGCTGATCTAGAGCAGTGCATTTTTGACCACCCAAATTTTTGATTACAATCATGGCCAGAGATGATGAGTCATAGGTAGACAAGATCTGGGTGTTCAAGATTGGGAAGGACTGATCTTGATACCAGGATATTATTAATTAAACTACCAGATTTTTTTTTCATTTCATCATTAAAGGATGGAAAAAGTTCACTTATAAATTTCCAGCAGCAAGTTGCATTTTACAATAGTAATCCCTATGTTCGTCTTTAAAAAAAAAGAATTGGTTTCTATTAATTGCCACAGAATAAGAGGAAAGGGATGAATTCTATAATTTCTCATTTTCTATTATAGAATATCACTTTCTTGATTCCTGGATTTTACAAGAACATGGATAAGACTGATTCTTCTTTGCAACTTCCACAATCTAGAGAAAGCTACGTGAATGCAGAAAATACAAATTCCTCTGAAGGAATGCAGAAGGATGGTTGTGCTATTGGGAAAGGTATGTTTTATCCACAGATAATATTGTTCACCTGAAATAATGTTTTGTTTTTAATAGATTGTGTTCGGTATCTGATTTTATAATTATGGGGTGTTAACATACTGTATTCGGAACATAGCAAGGTCTAGGCTCTAGTTTTTATTTTGTTTGAGGCAAATCCATTTATAAAAAGATTTTTTTTATGGAGACTAACTTGTAATTGCACCCTTGATATTGGGAACTGTCATCACTATTAGAATCCGAGTATATCTTTGTAGTATATAGTGCAAGGTGATTGTCAGTGAGCTCTAGCTGCATTAAAAGACAATGCTGAATAAAAGTACAGGATTCAGCATTATTATATAGATTACAGGCAGACCTTGACTTCCAATTATTAGTTTGGTCACCATTTCAAGTTGCAATGGCACTGAAAAAAAATGACATATGACAGTTTTTCACATAGCCATTGTAACATCTCCATGGTCATATAATCAAAATTCAGATGCTTGGCAACTGGCATGTGTTTATGACTGTTGCTGTGTCCTGGGGTCATGTTATCACTTTTTGCAACCTTCTGACATGCAAAGTCAATGGGGAAGTTAACAATCATGTTACTAACTTAACAACTGCAGCAATTCACTTAACAACTGTGGCAAGAAACATTTTAGAATGGGTCAAAATTCACTTACCTTTTTTGCTTAGCAACAGAAATTTTAGGCTCAATTGTGGTTGTAAGTCAATGACTACCTGGACAAAGAAGGAGATAATTTAAATTCACATTCCCAATGGAACCAGGTTGCAGAGAATTAAGTGGGAGATTTCTGGGAATTGTATATGTAGGCTCAAAATTAAAAAAAGGTGACAAGTAAGGTGGGTTTTATATTTACTAGTTTTCAGGATTTTACCTGTAATGCAAACAAAAATAAATCTACTATATAGCTGCAACATTTCTAATGTTGACTCCGCTAATCTTTATTAAATTGAAATAAGTTTTAAATAATAAATATATTAAATAATGTTATACTATTTTATTTAATTAATTAATTTTGTATATTAATTATAATATATCAAAATAAATAAGATAAATAAAAAATAACAAAGCTAATTTGGCCTAAAACATAAGATTTTATTCGGAAATTATTTACCCAAGTTGGAATGCATGTAATGCTTTCAAACTTCTTTCCCAAATTTAAATTGCATTATAAATACTTAGGTGTTTGCCACTATCAACAGAGTTGTTTGTTGTTGGTTTTTTTGGTTTTTTTTGGTAATTCTTGGAAATCTTCCTAAATGAGGATAAAATTAGTTTGCTTTCTAATGATTAACTACTGTCACTGACAAATATCTTCTTTCTCAGCAATAATATAAAAGGGGAAAATTCCAAACAAGGGAAGGAAAAGCTAAATGGGATGGGATGGGAAAGAAAGCAAAGAAAGAAGCACTGTTTCTATTAAAAATGTTAACATTCATCAGCCAAGCAACTTCTCCCAAGAAAAGTTTCAAAGGCATCCAAGCTAGGTTTTTTTTACTGATATACAGTAATTTGCATTTCTCATCCTTTAATTTATTTTCAGCAGGTTTCATATTCTTATTGAGTCAGTGAAAACAATAGTGTTCCTTGCATCTATTAATTAATGCATTATTTATTTTTTCTTGGATTTACTATTATGTGTGTGTGTGTGTGTGCACGTGTGTGCTTGTATGTATTCAATTAAAAGCACACATCTGTATACTACACCACATACACAAGACACGGGAGGGGCCGGAGCTCTGCTGGCAGGGGGAGAAGGGGCAACATCGAGAAAACTCAGATCACAAAAATGAACAAGAAAATCTGTTTGATGTAAAGTGATTGAAATTATTTGAAGATAAAAGTTTATATGCTGACAAAATACCATCAATTTGTAATAATCTAATGTATTAATAAATGAAATGTATGAGTACGGGGGGAGGGACCACCTCCTGCATATTGTAACTGCCAAAATTTGTAACTTATTCCACTACCCCTTTCCTTGTTTATTTTTTTAAAAAACCAATAAAATTTTGTTTAAAATAAAATAAAATAAAATAAAAGCACACATCTGCAACTAGCTAGTTATAATATATGTATTTTAGGGGTGCATCAATGGTAGAGATGTAGATGTTGTATCTGCCAGTTTTGCAAGGTTATAATTATACATGTTTGATTGTTTAAAAAAACGATATCTTCTATATGGTATAAAAATGCTATCAAGAGACATGTAGCCTCATTTCACGTCTAAAGTGGCATTAGAGCCTCTTGGGGCATATCTTGCTAAAAGGATTGTTGCCCATGCTGTTTTCTTCTGATGCAGTCACCAGCTCATTCTTTGTTGAGGACATGGATTCGCCAGATCTGAAGGAACATCAGGAATTAGGAAGGAATGGAGCTAAGCTTACACCTAAAAAGGAAATCCAGCCGAAAAGTTTGGGAAATGTGTCCTGTGCTCTACTGTCTCCTGTAGTGGTATCTTCATCTCTAATTTGGTAGGTTTCAAATGCACAAGTCTGTTTTACTGTTACCACTGCTGGAAAAGTTATGTCATGGGATGGAAGAGTGGGATATTTAGTCTCTTTAAATAATATAGATAATGAGTTTAATATTACAGAAAAACTGTCTAGTAGCAATGGTTGTTGTTCAGGGGCTAAGTCATGTTTGACTCGTTGTGACTCCATGGACCATAGCACACCAGGCCCTTTTATCTTTCACTGTCTCCTGGACTTTGCCCAAATTCATGTTCAATGTGTCATTGACACTATCTAGCCATCTCATCTTTTGCCATCCCCTTCTCCTTTTGCCTTCCATCTTTCCCAACGTCAGGGTCTTTTCCAATCAAAAGCGCAGTGGTTAGAATGCAATATTGCAGGCTAATTCTGCTGATTGCCGACTGCCAGCAGTTTGGCAGTTCGATTCTCACCAGCTGAAGGTTGACTCAGCCTTCCATCCTTCTGAGATCGGTAAAATGAGGACCCAGATTGTTGGGGGCAATATATAAACCTCTTAGAGAGGGCTGTAAAGCAATATGTAAGTCTAAGTGCTATTGCAATTCTCATTTGGTTGACAAAAGTATTTCAGCTTCTGTATCTGTCCTTCCAAAGAACAGTCATGGTTGATTTCCTTTAGGATTGACTGATATGATTTCCTTGCAGACCAACGGACTCTCAAGAGTCTTCTCCAATGCCACAATTTGAAAGCATCAGTTCTTCAACACTCAGCCTTTCTTATGGTCCAACTCTCACAGCCATACTGTATTACTGGGAAAACCATAGCTTTGACTATAGGACCCTTGTCAGCAAGGTGATGTCTCTGCTTTTAATATGCTGTCTGCCATAGCTTTCCTTCTGAGGAGCAAGCATCTTTTAATTTCATGGCTGCAGTTACCCTGAGGCTCTTTGGTTTCTCTTCTTTTCACTTTTTGCCATTAGACTGGTATTGTCTGCATATCTGAGGTCGTTGATATTTCTTCCACAATCTTAATTCTGGCTTGTGATTCATCTAGCACAGCATTTTGCACAATGTATTCTGCATATAATTTAAATAAGCAGTGATACAATATACACCCTTATCGTACTCCTTTCCCTATTTTGAACCAATCCGTTGTTCCATGTCCAGTTCTAATTGTTCTTGACCTGCATAGAGATTCTGAGGAGACAGGTAAGGTAGTCTGGTACTCCCATCTCTTTAAGAACTTGCCAAAGCTTTTTGTGATCCACACAATCAAATGCTTTAGTGTAGTCAGTGAAGGAGAAGCAGATGTTTTTCTGGAACTCCCTTACTTTCTCCATAATCCAGATAATGTTGGTATTTTTATCTCTAGTTCTTCTTCCTCTTCAAAACCCAGCTTGTATTTCTGGTAGTTCTCGGTCTATATACTGCTGAAGCCTAGCTTGTACAATCTTAAACATGACCTTGCTAGTGTGTGAAATGAGCACAATTGTAGGGGAGTTTGAACATTCTTTGGCCCTTCTTTGGGATTGGAATGTAAACTGCCTTTTCCCCCCAATACTGTGGTGGTCATTCATTGTTGAGTTTTCCAAATTTGCTGGCATATTGAACGTGCCACGTTATCTGAGATATGATTTTTGCTAATTCTGTGTTGGCCAGATCTCCCAATTTGATAATAAACTTATCAATCCTATTTTCTAGATCATTAATAAAAACGTTGAGTAATACTGGTCCTAAAACAGATCTCCCTGAACAGCTATTGGTTCCTACTTCGAATACAGTGTTGAGCTATTACTGCTGTCTTTCTGAGTACAATTAGCTAAACTTATTATAGTGCCATACGAATTATACTTTAATAGTTTACAGAATCATTTCAAAATCTTTGCTGAAATCAAAGTAAATTACATCTATAGCATTCTTCTTGTCACTAGAGTAGTTATTTTATCAAAGGAGACAAAATCTGTTTGCAAGATCTCTTTTTAGTAAAGTCAGGTTGGCTTTCAACAATCATGGCACTGTTTTCAGTGTCATTATTTTATTTAATTGGCTATGTGAATATATCAGTGAAGATTCTCAGTCATCCAAGAAGAGTTGTTTGGAAGTTGAGTCATGGCAACTGGACTTCCTTTTTTTTTTTTGGTTTAGAACATTTCACTGCTTATCCAAGTAGCTTCTTCAGACTGTGCTATGCGAATAGTTTTATTAATGCAAGTCCTTGCATTCTAAAGAAGGAATACAAATAAATTGTGGGTGACTGGAGAACAGGATGAGAAAGATACTGGGTTCTTCAATATAACAAAATAAATCTTCTTTTTTGCAGTGGAAACCACATACCTAGCCATAATGTGCTAGCTACTAATGAAGCTATATCTTCTGAGAATCTATATTATGAAGATGGTTCTGAAAAAGAGATTGGAAAATCTGCTATCCATCAGATGAACGAACTACATTCTTTAAAACAGAATCATTCAGAATCAAATGTATTAGATGATAAAAGTAAACTAAATAATTGCCTTTCCAGAAGTACTTATGACCTAATTCAGGAAGTAAATGACAATTTGAATATACACGATTCTACTTCACCACAAGATATTATGAAGTACAAGCCTTCCACAATAAGAAGAGGAAGGAAACATTCTCTCCTGGGCAGTGAGGCATTTGATAAAAATGTATTAAAAGCTGAATTACAACTTGAGGCAAATGTGCCATGTGAAGCTGTGCATGGGTCATTTGGAACTCCAACACTGGATGAGCCAAATGATGATATAGCATCTAACCCAAGGCAAAGTCATGAAGTTCCACCCAGAACTCTAATGAATAGAACCAACAGCTTAACATTTGAGAATAATTCCATAGAAAGTTCAACTATTGATTCGTCAGTTTTTCTTCCTGCAAAAAAGAGCAGTAGTCTTCCTATACATGGAGGATCATCACAGGTTTATGATGCCTCTATGGTTATGGGAAGTGAGGATGTGGGTAATAACCATTCTGTTTGCTGTGGACTGATGAACCTGGGGATTAATGAAGAAGTGAAATCTGACTCCTGTGCTGCCTCTGGACCAATAAAACTTTCCTTCTTAGATGCAAAAGATCTTTTCCAGTCCCTGGATCAGACAAATAATATTACAAGTGATCGGTTGGAGTTTTCGTTGAGTGGTATCTCTCCATCAGCCAGTCAAAAGAACTTGTTTGCTAATAAGCCTTCTGAGTACTTTGACAGTGATTTCTCTATACTTTGTACTTCAGAACTTGAAAGTGCTGTACCAACTATAAGGGATGATCTAGAAATTAATTCACTAAAAAGTAATGTTGAGTCTCAAGAAGACTTCCTGACATTAAAGCAGCAGCATATGGTACAGGTAGCATCAACGCCTGTAAAACTAGAAAAGATGCTATCTCCAACAACTGTTTTGAACACTGAAATATTAGAAGGCAGCTATGCTGGTAACTGCTACCACCGAGATGGTTCACGACTCAGTAAGTTGGAAGCAATTTTTACTGCTCTCCCTCTGATCTTTAATAAACATCATTTAGAAAGCTACAGGCAATGGGAGTTTATTATGGAAGGGATGAATATTGAATACCAAAGAAAATTTATGAACACACAATCTAACCAAACTAAATGTTAATCTGATTTTGATAATTTCTCTTGATTGATAGTATTCCTTGCTCCTTATAGACCAATCATGGCATTTTCTTGAGTATCATACTAACTAGATACTGCAGCTGGATTAAGGACAATCCATAGATAGATATAATCTAAAATCCGCAGTTAACAATTTGGCTATAGATTTTCTTTTGTTGGTTGGAATAAAATAACATATCAAGTGCTAATGCATGTCAGGACTTTATAGTTTTTTGAAAAAAAAAACCAAGATCCTAGGGGAACAATCTAAATTTCTGGGGGGAATGTTGGAGAAAGCTTTTGGAAGAATTGGCCAACTCTTCCAAACTTTCCTTATTTTTTATCAAACAAATTTATACTTCCAAAGTTTTGGGTTGGTTAGTAATTAAAGGTCTTGACTCACAGCATTGAATACATCTCAAGGTGTTTTATAAGTCAATCTTAGCTTTTCCTACCAGTAATTTCCAATACGCATTGATTGAGAATTTTGGCAGTTACTGTACCAGCAACTCTAGAACATGCAATATTCAGAAAGGCTGACCAAAACCATGCTGTTTTGTCATGAATATTAGAATTATATTGTTAAGTATGGATTTGAGCTGCGTAGTGGCCTAGTGGTGAAGGCACTTGCTTCCTACTCAGAAGACAGTTCAGTTCTAAGTAGCAGCAGATGTTTCTATTTAAAATTCCACAGGAAATATTCAATTTTTCTCTAGTGAAAAAAAATAGTAATAATGCTTTTATTTCACTGTTCAATTTGTTCTTACATTATCCCATGTTGGTTGTGTTTATATATTTCTGAAAAGTTTAGCTGCAATACAGTGGTGGGTTCCGGATCCCATTGCAACTGGTACAGTGCAACGGGGCCCGGCGTCCACCACATAAACGTGCGCAGCGTGCATGCACACGCTTGCAGCGCACGCAGCATCCTTACCTCTTGCAACGCCTCTGCGATGCTCCAGCTTCTGGGCGGAGTGTTGTGCAGGCGCTGTGCGCTCTGTGTTATGCGCGGAAGCACCAAAGAGCTCAAATACAGGTAAGGAGCTCGGGCGGGCAGGTGGGCCCTCCAGAGCACTGTACCGGAACAGTACCCGGTGCTCTGGTAGGCCCCGGTATGCCTGTACTGGGGCGCACCGCCTGCAACCCACCACTTCTGCAATATTAAAATCCACAATATACGAAGAGGCTTTAGAAACTCACTCTCGGATAAGTGTTGTACTTCTTTTCTCTATCTCATTGTATATGTTTTATGAGTTTTTATCTTGGTTAATTATTTTGCAGGCATACTCTTTGAAGTGAAACGTGTGGAATTGCATGATCCTGCTGCTCTTTTTTGTATTTGGGTTATGAGAGACCTTTTCCAAAGCCAGAAACAAGCAGCAGCAAAGACACAATTACTTCTTTCTAGCTTGGCCAGTTCCTGCCAAACATTAGATGAAATCTCAGCTGTTAATTTGGCAGAAGTAAGTATATTGATTTCTATATACATTAGCTATTGCAGTAGTTCTTAGCATTAGCCCAGCCAACCCTGCTCACTCTGGAGGTCTGGGAGTTGAAATCCACACATCTTAAAGTTGTTGAGGTTGAGAAACACTGGTCTACAGGGATACAATAATTCCTGTGAGCGAACAGTAGCTGTTAGAGTGTTACTGATATTAATGTGATCAACTGACTTTACTAGACCAAAGGATAATAGCTCCCTCACATTGCCACTTACTAACAACCAGTATTTAAAACATGCTGCCTATGATTTAGTCAGTAATAAATAATTAACTTTAATAACCACTGACAGCCTGATCTTCTATAAACTTGTTCATAACTTTTTTAAAACCATCCAAATTGGCTTGCATTACAACTGCTGAAAACAAATTCCACAGTTTAACTGCACACAGTGGTTTTAGGATTTTTTAAAATTAAAATGTAGTGGGTAAGGTTTTTGAACTGTGACTGGAAAAACCTAAGTTCAAAAGAAGACGTAACTAAGAAAATTCAATAGATGAGTAGGCCAGTCATTCTCTCAACCCTACTTTACAGAATAAATAAATATTTAAATATCTCCGTTTGCTGGTCCTAAATGTCTCTGAATTTAATTTTAATTAATGTCTTTATATTCTGATATTTTAAGAATGAGAAAAAGTCTCTACAACGCTAGTGCTGTACAGGGTTTTATAAATACCATTAAAATTCTCTTTCCTCCCTTTTTAAAGCTAAATAAAACCAAATTACTGCAGAACACCTTCATAGGGGAACTGCTCCAACCCTCCAATGAATGATGCAAAATACATGTGACACATATATTTGCTCCCTCTTGAGACATGAATTGTAAGGTAACACAGTGATTCCCAAAGTGTGCGCCGCGGCTC
This sequence comes from Natrix helvetica, assembly GCF_964273705.1. Classification (NCBI taxonomy): domain Eukaryota; kingdom Metazoa; phylum Chordata; class Lepidosauria; order Squamata; family Natricidae; genus Natrix; species Natrix helvetica. The sequence goes on along the minus strand of NC_138551.1, from coordinate 41,694,354 downwards.
CCTGGGGAGCCGCGCTATCGTCATAAGGGCGCCGCGAAATATTCAATTAATACCTGCGCCTGCTGGGTCTAACGCTGACGTCCCTCTCGGGCTTTGGAGGGAAGCTTCTGCAAAAGCCCGGGCATGACAAGTCTCCCAGGCTGAAATTTGCCGAGCTGTACGCGCGCGCCTGTTTTCCACGGTGTGGAGCAGCGGCGAGATTCTGGGCGGCGAGCGATGATTCCGGGGGGCATCAGTGGGGGGGCAGGGTCCCCCTCGCGTTCCTCATCTTCCCAGATGGCCCCTGGAATCATCGCTTGCCGCGCAGAATCTCGCCGCTGTTCCACGCCGTGGAAAACAGGCGCGTGCGCACAGCTCGGCAAATTAAAGCCTGGGAGACTTGTTGCCACTCGCCTTTGCAGAAGCTTCCCTCCGAAGCGTTCCGAGGGAGGGCTGTAAACTTCCCTCCGAAGTCTTGGGAAGTTCTGAGGAGCCCCCCAAGGCAAAACGCCGCTGCCAGGTAGCTAAAAGTACGTCTCTGATTCGTCTCTGTCAGTCTCTCTCTGATTCCCTCTCTCACTCCCTCTCTCTGTTCCTCTCTCTGTCTGTCTCACTCACACACACACACACTGTGGTGACCACAGTGTGTGTGTGTGTGAGTGAGACAGACAGAGAGAGGAACAGAGAGAGGGAGTGAGAGAGGGAATCAGAGAGAGACTGACAGACAGACACACACACACAAACACACACACACACACACACAGAGGGGGAGGGAGGGAGAGAAAGATAGACAGACAGAGAGAGACACACACAGAGTGAGTGATTAAGTGAATGAGTGAGAGACAGACACACCCACATACACAGAGTGACAGAGAGAGAGGAAGGGAGGGGAGAGAGACAGAGGGAGAGACAGACACACACACACACACACACACAGAGTGACAGAGATGGGGGAAGGAGGAGAGAGAGACAGAGATACAGAGAGAGAGACAGATAGACACCCAGAGAAAATGACAGAGGGAGACAGAGAGGGAGGGAGGGAGAGAGAGACAAAGAGCCAGAGAGAGAGAGAGAAAGAAAAAGAAAAAAAGAAAGAAAGTGGGGGAGAGAGATGAAAGAAAGAAAGAAAAACAACATATGACCACAATTGAGCCCAAAATTTTGGTTGCTAAGCAAGAGCGGCTCTCCAAATAAATTTCAATCGTGGTTTTGGCGAGATTTGGCTCAGTTGAAAAAAAAGGTTGCCCACCACTGGGCTAGTGTGGTGGTTAAGTTACTTTTCAAAAGCTATTTTTCTGATCCAAGATTTGAGAAGTTGTGCAGCGAACAACAAGCCCATCCATCCCATTAATAATTTTAAATCATTAAACGATGTTCAATAAATTGTGAATTTAAAGCTCGTGTTTAATTTATTTTTCAATTAACCTAACCTTAACGAACTAAAAAGTAGATTTCCAAATCCTTAAAAAGTCAAAAATTAAAAATAATCGGATGTACCTATTAAGGGAGCCGCGGAAAAAATCCGAAGTGTTATGGGAGCCGCAAACCGAAAAAGATTGGGAACCTCTGAGGTAACACCATTCTCCATATCTGCTGATTTTGGCAGGGAGATTAGACTTGTGTTTAGAAAATTTAATGACGAAATTATTGTTTCTAACCAAAAAAATCTTGTCAGGCAGAAAATAAAAGGGAATGCTCATTCTTTATAATGAATTCTTGTTTAACCGAAAGGAGGAATAAAACCGTTGAGGAAGCCTACAAGGTGTGATTAAATTAAATCATCCAATATGAAATTATTTATATATCCTAGAAAGGGCAGGGGTCTTGTAGCTACATTTTAATGCTAGGATTTTTGCTGAAAAACTCCCTGACAGAAAAACTCCCTCCCAAAGTAGATTATTTAACTTCTCCCTCTTTGTTGTTGTTGTTGTTACTACTTGCAAAGTCGTGTTTATTTTCTCCCTGTATACTCTGTAATTCTTAATTTATGGCTCGTAAAAATCTCTTGACATTTTTTTCTTTTAAAGAGTTTTTTTTTCTTTATTCATTGTTTTAATGGATAATGTGCCATGTTTGAGCTTGTGAACAGAGAAGTGTTCACAAAGCACTTTTGTATTGTCAATAGTGAAAACTCAAACTATTCAAACTTCTATAGTTTGGGCCAAAAAACAGTGCCTGAAAAGATGAAAATCAGGCCACCAGATGGCAGTGGAAACTAGGGAATATGCCCTGCTTAATGTGACATTGATTGCCTAGTCCTTCACTGATAATCCAATTAATTTTCACATCTGTTAAACTGTTAAAATCCTCTAATTAGAGTCAGGTCCCAAGATTTTGTTGGGAGGATTAAATTGTTTGAAAAAACCTAAAGTTTCTGCAATTAGTTGCTCAAGATCTCAGCAAGATGAGAACAGTCATTCTATAAATGAAGTATGTTATAGTGCAGTGATGGCGAACCTGTGGGACGCGGAGCCATTTGTCAGGGTTCACCTTTTTAAAGGCCATTTTTCGCCCTCCCCTGGCTCCAGAGGCTTTATAGGAGCCTGGGGAGGGCGAAAAGAGCCTCCCCCGCCCTCCCACAGGGCCTCCGGAGGCTTCAGGGACTTCCGGTTTGCTCGGAGGGTCGTTTTAAGCGTTCGGAAGGCTTCAGGGACCGTCCGGAGGCTTCCCTGACATCTTCGGAGCGCTTAAAACGACCCTCCGAGCAAACCGGAAGTCACTTCCGGTTTGCTCGGAGGGTCGTTTTAAGCGTTCGGAAGGCTTCAGGGACCGTCCGGAGGCTTCCCTGACATCTTCGGAGCGCTTAAAACGACCCTCCGAGCAAACCGGAAGTCACTTCCGGTTTGCTCGGAGGGTGGTTTTAAGCGTTCTGAAGGCTTCAGGGACCGTCCGGAGGCTACCCTGACGCCTTCGGAGCGCTTAAAACCACCCTCCGAGCAACCTGGAAGTCACTTCCGGTTTGCTCGGAGGATCCTTTTGAGCGCTCCGAAGGCTTCAGGGAAGCCTCCGGACGGTCCCTGAAGCCCGGAGGGCCTCCTGGGGGGGGGCAGGGGAGGCTCTTTTCGCCCTCCCCAGGCTCCTATAAAGCCTCTGGAGCCTGGGGAGGGCGAAAAAAGCATGTAAAAATGGGGGGTCGCGCTTTGTGGAGCGCAGGGGGGTCGTGTGCGGGTGTGCCGCACCCATAATGCAATGCACGACCCCCCTGCGCTCCTCCCCCTTGTGGCACGCGAGCCAAAAAAGGTTCACCATCGCTGTTATAGTGGCTGCAGCAGTGCCATCATTACTATAAAAAACAATGGTCCCTTGAGATCTGGCCACCAGTCCTGGGGTGATATTTTTGCTTAAAACAGTAATACAACAAAAATTTCTTCTTTGAAAAGTTTCAGAATAGTTGCCTTTTGCAGCAGACATGTGCATTTCTATTTGCTTGTGCATAGATTTTTGGGGCGTTAAATTTAGTTCCTTTTGGGGGGAAAATTTTAGGGACACAAAAGAGAGGAAAACTCAGAGCATTTATATAATATTTTGGTTTGTTTGCAAAGATACTGCTCTGCACAGTATATGCAGACAGTCTAACCTTCCTGAAATGTTATATATATTTACCACATCAGATTCCCAACGTTGTAACCCTCAGAAGTGCCTTACTGAATTCAGAATTAGCTCTCTTCCCATTATTTATGTAACATACCATGTTTGCATTGATTTTTCTCTATTTTTGATTCTCTCTCCCTGAACCCCTGTCTAGTGTACACGTACACACACACACACACACAAACACACAGTGAGTGAGTTGTATACCTGGAATTCTTAACTCAATGGAAGAATAATCTCAACTCACCCTTTCAAAACATTCATCAATATTCTAGGCATTTCTTGGCAGTTCTGCACAATTTGCAAGAAATCTAACAAAAACAGACAGAATTGGATAATAATTTAGACAGATACAGGGTGTTGCCATTTTAACAATAACTGAAACTGCCACATTTTCAGGATTACTAAGTACCTGGTTACAAGTATCGGATTTTTCGGAGTATAAGACGCACCGGAGTATAAAATGCACCAAGATTTTGAAGAGGCAAATTAAAAAAATTTTTTTTTGCACTCTGCACACCTCCCCAAAATGGCCCGTTTCTCGCAAAAATGGGCCCGTTTTATTTTTCAAAAAAGGGCAAGAATAACCTTTAGGAGGCTTGTAGAGTGGTTCTGGGGGCTGGGGGGGGTCAAAATTGAGCAAAAAACGGCCTGTTTTTCACTCATTTCTGCCCTCCCCAGCCCCCAGGAGCCTCTGAAAGCCTCCTAAAGGCTCTGCACGGCCATTTTGGTGAAGGTGGGGTTTTGGGAGGCAAAACAATGCTGTAATACAAGACTTCTAGTGTTGGGGCATTCACAACTTCCGGAGGCAAGCTGTTCCACTGATTAATTATTCTAACTGTCAGGAAATTTCTCCTCAGTTCTAAGTTGCTTCTCTCCTTGATTAGTTTCCACCCATTGCTTCTTGTTCTACCCTCAGGTACCTTGGAGAATAGTTTGACTACCTCTTCTTTGTGGCAACCCCTGAGATATTGGAACACTGTATTCAGTGTATAAGACGCACCCAGATTTTCAGCCTCTTGAGGGAAAAAGGTGCATCTTATACTTTGAAAAATGCGGTACATTTGTTAAAACTGGAACAAGTTTGGTTAATCTTTGATGGTTTTAAATAGTATCTACATTCTTTAGTAGATTGATGCCCCCGCTTTAGACTAATTTCAGGAGCATCCTCTTGATTTTAGAGTAATAATTGAATTTATTTCAACATTAATTAGTGATTTCAAATAGAGAAATAGCTCAAAAAACAACTATTTGAGGAGAGCTACAGATGAAATATTTACCTGTTTTTAATATATTTCCTACATTTTCCTTGTTTTTATCTTCTTTTGGTTGTAATTATTCACTAAACTGTACTAACGTAAATCCATTTTTTTTTTTGCTGCAGTTAATCAAAACCACGCCCTTATTTGAGAATTCACGAAAAGCCGAAGAATTAGAAAGACTGAAAGCTTGTGAGGGAAACTATGGAGAGAAATATGATACTCTTACTTTTATTGGAAAAGGAGCTTTTGGGTTTGTCTGGACAGGAAAATGCAAAATGGACGAGAAAGAGGTAAAAAAACTATTAGTCATATTAGTGTTAGCAGCTTGCCATTATGCATTATATTTTACGTGTGCTGTGCATTATTAAGAAATACTTTTCTTTTATACTCTGGATAGATACAGATAGTCCTTACTTACTGACCTTCTATTCAATGGCCATTTGAAGTTATGACAGTGCTGAAAAAATAACTGACAAAGTTATAACCATTTGCTACCTCTGTAGCATCCCACAGTTGCATTATAATTGAAGAAGAAATTTGAGCAGAATAAGCAGGCATATAATGAGGAATATATATAAAAAGCCATGAGTCCATTCGACACAGCTGATGCATTCCCCATTGTGTGCCTGCTTGCTCTGATCATAAATCTGGTTGTAACTTTGAATGGTTGCTGAATGAGTGATTAGTAAGCGACAACTACCTATATTTTGTTTTCAAAATGAAGAAAAAAATATCCTTTGTGGTGTTCTTGTCTCGGGTGATGAATCTCACATTGATTTAAACCATTGTTTCCCAACTTTGGCAATATATGCACTTCAACTCCTAGAATTCTGAGCAATGGCCATGTTGACTAGGGGATTCTGCACGTTGAAGGCTACCAAAGAAGCTGCCAAAATTAGGAAACACTGATTTAAAACTAAATATTCAATACATCTAACTTATGAATGAAATAGTAAATGCCTACTCAGATTGCATTGCTTATCTTTTTAACAAAGTATTTTTAACAAATTCAGTTGACTAATTTCTGTTAAATCACTGAATTATTGGAAGGAAAAGGTAATGCATGTACAAATGCCTTCCCATGCCATCATATGTGATTCAGTCTATAATTCTTCTCTTCTTCTTGTGCCATATCCGTCATTGGACATTGGCGAACATGTCGGCAATCCCATTGTCAACAGCCACCAGTCCCGTAGGTTTTGAAGCCATGATGTTGTTCTTCTGCCTGGACCTCGTTTGCCTTCAAGGATTAAGTGAAGTTATAGTTCTTTAAGCAAAACAATAAATATAAAATGCATACCTACTTGAACTGCCATTGTACAGCTTAAGTATAAAATATTTTTAAAAATCTGTAAGTTAGATAAAAAGTAAATTAAGCTTCTTCCTATCCTGTCCCATCTAAATTTGGTCTAATTATTCTTTTGCATCTTATCATTCATAGGTTGTAGTGAAATTCATTTGGAAAGGAAGGGTATTAGACTATTGCTGGGTAGAGGATCCTGAACTAGGGACAATTACTCAGGAGATTTCTATTCTGAAGAAACTTCAACATCCCAATATTATCAAGGTATAGTAGACCTGTTAAGCAGATATATAAACTATAACTTCAGGAATTAAGCCCCTTGTATTAATGTATGTGAAACCATATTATTTGGTCTTAATGGATATATATTAGAATATAGAAAATTTCCAAATATGGAAATTCAAGTATTGGATCATTAATCATTTCTGTATTTTGTTCTTGATTTCACTTACCTTCTTGTTAGGATTTAATAAATTTGCTCATTTTATACTAGTTCTCCTGAAATGTAAGATGAAAATTTCTGAACTATTTCTCTAAGTAGGCAGCATAAGGCATAGAGTTCCTCTCCAGATCAATACACTCTAACCTCAATACACACAACCCTACTCAGCTCTTTGTCCCTAACATCTGTCGTTAGCCGAAATGAGAAGGTTTTATTATTAACCATCAAAATATTATTCTCCTTTGTGCTGTATTTGTAAGATGGTACTTTACTGGACCACCTTTGGGGGTTTGGATTGGTGGCACAATTCTGCAGTGGTTCTGCTCTTTCATTAGTATATCGTTTCAGTCAGTGTGATGGGGAAGAAGGAATTGGCCCATCAGTGTTGTTGTCTGCCGGCGGCCTGTGGAGCTGGCAGCAGAGTCGGACAGTGAGGAGGTTGGGGAGGAACATGGGCCAATCCTGGAGTCTGGGAAGGCTAGGACGAGGGCTCTGTGTCGGAGGCAGAGAGTGGGCCAGGGCCAACTGGGAGATATGTGCTGCATCTGGAGCCTCCAGAGTCGGACAACAGCGAGGCAGAGGAACAGGCTCCTCCCCCCCCAGTGGTGGGTTCCGGATCCCGTTCCAACAGGTACAGTTGGAAGGGGCCCGGTGTCGTCCACATGGACGCGTGCGCGCATGCGTCTTCCTATCCAGCAATGCCTCCGCGAGCCTCCACGACGCTCCAGCTGCTCAGCGGAGTGTCGCACAGGTGCTGTATGCACCGTGTGCGGAAGCGCCGAAGACTTTAAAGGACAGGTAAGGAGCTTGGGTGGGTGGATGGGCCCTCCGGAGCACTGTACCGGAACAGTACCCGGTGCTCCGGGCAGGCTCCGGTACACCTGTACCGGGGTGTACCACCTGCAACCTACCACTGGCTCCCCATTTCCAGTGCACGCATGCGCAGAGCTGCCAGAATGCAAGAACAGTTAAGACAGAAGGGACGAACTCAGGAGTAAGGCTTGGAGGTGTTAGGCCCCTCCCATGGGACATAAAGGAGGAGCAAAGGCATCTGAGCCTTCGCAGGAAGCAACTTGGTTCATGCTGTTCAGTTTACCTTCTGAAGCTCCGTTTTGACTCTTTGCTCTGTGTGGCCTTGCCGAGGTAATTGCCAATTAAGTCTTTGGCAGTGTTTCAAAGAAGATAAAGGTGGGTGCTTATCAGCCTTCTCCCAAAAGACTTTGGCAGCCTACTGTAGGACTCTACAACTATTTGGGACTCATTACGGGCTGTGAATGAACATAATTCACAGCCTTTGAAATAAAAAGAGGGGTTTGGGGGCAAAGCGTGTGCTTTTTACTGTATCAGTAAGCCTACGTTAGAACAATCAGCCTTTGACATGTAGTACTGAAAGGCCCACCCTGTCCCATACTTTTAAGTATCTACCTCATGGGCATCAAACTCATTGCATCATATTGCTGTCACTTGATGTTTCACGATGTTTTTCCAGTCACGAAGCTGCGGTGGGCCTGCCGGTATGTGATGCATCCAGCTGCCAGTTTGACACCCTTGATCTACATGAAACCACTAGATGAAGTTATTTGATGTTTCAGGATGTGGTATCATCAATATGCTGATGATATCCAACCGACCTCGAGTTGTAGAGGACCATCCTGTTGGTCTTGCTCCAGAGCTTGAATGCTATAAGGGTCTGAATGGGAAACAATAGTCTATAGCTGAAGCCTAATAAGATGAAATTATAGTTTTTACACAAGGCTTCCCTCTTGATGTTAAGTATTTTACGGGTTCTTCATGTAGTGTCCTTCCTGGAGACAACAGGTGCAAGGCAATCTAGCTATAATGATTCATACTTTCATTATCACTCAATTGGATTATATTGCAAAATACTTCACGTGACCCTAAAATATTTGGGAAGTTAAAGCTAGTCCAGAAGGCAGTGACTCATGTGCTTATTCCTGACATTGGGTACATACAACACCAATTTTGAGGGCCTTGCACTGGTTCTCCGTAAGCTTATACGTACCCCCACAAGTTGGCGGTATTGGCTTGTAAAGCCCTTCATGGCTTCACTATGAAGGACTGACTACTTCTAACTAGATTGGCTTGACCTATCAGATCTTGTAGCTGCTAGTGATTCCATACTCCTGAGGTTAGAAAAACCAAGACAAGGCACACTTCTATCAGCCTCCCATTGGAAATAAAACTACAGCTCCTCCTCAACTTATGACCACAATTCAACCCAAAATTTCTGTTGCTAAGCAGAACATTTGAGTAAATTTTGCCCTATTTTAAGATCTTTCTTGTCACAGTTGTTAAATGAATCAGTGCTGTGGTTAAGTTAGTTACAAGGTTGCTAAGTGAATTTGGCTTGCCCATTGACTTTGCTTGTCAGGTTGCAAAAAATGATCACATGGCCTTGGGACATTGCTTCTGTCATAAATATGAGTCTGATGCTAAGCATCTGAATTTTGATCACATGACCATGGGGATGCTTGCAACTGTCATAAGTCATTTTTTTTCAGTGTCTTTGTAACATGAAATGGTCTCTAAATGAACTGTTGTAAGTTGGGGACTACCTATATTGTAATCCTTTAGGAAGCTATTAAAAACTGAATTATTTTAGACAGCATTTTTTGGCCACTTTTATTATTTCGCTCTTATTTATTATGACATGTTGGCATTCTGTGTAATTAATTAAATCATCATTTCATTGTCTTTATTGCAAATTTATTGAATGCAGAATTTATTGAATGCAGCAGGATATCAGTCCCCAGAATAAATTAATATAATAAATAAATCCAGTAAATAAATAAAAAGTAGCTTAATACTTTTGAAGTGAGAAGGGTCCAGTGGGATACAAAATTTGTGGAGGTTTTTTTGGAAAGTTGTTTACACTACATTCTGTGACACTAGGTGATAGATATATTTGAGAACCAACAGTTTTTTCAACTAGTGATGGAGAAGCATGGAACTGGTCTAGATCTCTTCACATTCATTGATAATCAACCTGATTTGGATGAGCCTTTGGCAAGTTACATATTCCGGCAGGTGAGATTTTGTTAAAAGGCAATCTGCAGTAAAGAGCTGATAAAATGGTTTAAAAAATGTTATCCAGGTCTAGATTTCAGGTTTGAATCTAAATTGAGGCAGAGGCAAGGGAGTTAGCTTCCTCTTCTTATATGCCTAGTTTTGATCTGGGGTATCTGTGATATTTTATTCTATAAAAGAACATCACAAAGTTTATAATAGTGCTGTGATGTTGTTTTGCATATATGTCTTTTGATCTGTATTCCAAAGGGCATTCTATATTTGGTCTGACCTGTAACTTTATTCATGGAAAACGAAAAGGGATGAATGCTTATGGTGAATACTATATATTTGCATATCAAATTTTAACAAAACCTATTTTAACTATTATTAAAATAAAAAACATACCTAGGAAATCTGTAATTTTGTTCCTTAGAACCACTAATGCTTCTGACACTCTGATTATGATCAGTGTCATATTGACCAACAAGAAAAAAGATGGAAGAGCAAGATACTTATGTATAAATGGGGAAGGGATGGAAGCTATTTTGTTGTTGCTGCAAATAGAGCATGAGAAGATATTGGTTGTTGCTTTCCTTGTTATCTATTTGCTACAACGTATTTATATACATTGCAGTAGTCTCTCCCTTTGGTAAAGATCTCTGTGGTGTACTTTTCTAGGCCAAAACTAGAGGCAATAATTGGTCTTGGTTAAATGTTTTTCTGCCTATAGGCAGAAGAAATATGATGAGATCTGAATTTATGGGCTACAGTAAATATTTAATGCTGGAGAACACGGAACCTTTCTGGTGCTGTACTTAAATTACTGGCCTAGAAACCAGGAGCTATAGGCCTCCCTTAAACTGAAAGCTGGCTGGGTGACTTTAGGCCAGTCACTCTCTCTCAATCTAATCTACGTCACAATGTGTTTGTAGGAAAGATAGGAGGCAATAGTATTAAGCATCTTCACTAGCTTGATTTGAGGTGGAATAAAACTAATAATAAATGAATGAGTGTTTATCCAGAATTAGAAAACTTTGATTATTATAAGTTCTTCTGGTCTCATACAATCAGCACAGGCTCATCTTCCTCATGGAATTGTTCTGATGACAATATTAACAAAGTGTATGAAATATTTTTTTCTAGTCATACATAAAACAGTGACATTTTGAGTTTTAATCACTACAGAAGCAGGATTAAAATGAAATGTGAATTTCATATTCTTTTAATTACATGTCTTTTAAAAGGCAAAAAACTAATAATAAGACTTTAAGCAGAAAATATAATTATTTTTTGGTTACAGTTACTTTATTATCTGGAATGGGTGCTATTCTGATCTCATCTTATTTGTGCATCAGCTCGTATCTGCAGTGAACTATCTTCGCTCTAGAAATATTCTTCACAGAGACATAAAAGATGAGAACATCATAATTGCTGAAGATTTCACAATCAAGTTAATAGACTTTGGCTCAGCTGCTTATTTGGAACCTGGCAAAATGTTCTATACTTTTTGTGGGACAATTGAGTATTGCTCTCCAGAAGTGCTATCAGGCAATCCGTATGTTTGATTTTGAAATAACATTTATGTTTCAACAGAGTACATTAGTCTGATTTAGGGGAGAAGCTGTACATTAACTCCAAAACTCACATAGGGAAAGACCATGGAAGTTTTATCATATTTAGAATTAATAAAATGAGTTATGAATATACTGTCAGGCTATCTAGTAAGCTGAATAAAAATCTAGGGAATTTTTATGATGTCCAAGTTCAGTCAAACTGGGAAATCATAGCGAATATTAATCCACAATTTTAAATGTGTTTAACATATTTTTTTTAAAGCTGTTAATTATAATTTCCTACTCTTAAAGCCACGAGAATTTGTGATTTGTGGAAAATTTCTTGGTTATACCCAGCATGCTTATTAAATTAAAATATTGAACTATAACATTTCTGTTTAATTTTGAATCTCCCTCACTTTTGGGAAAGATGTAACCCCTAATCAGATCTCTTGTCAATAATATAGAAAACTTTAGGGGAAAACTCGAGAAAGGACAGAACAACATATCGTTTGGTGGGAAGGAGGAGTTATATTTGCATACATTTTGTTCCTGGGTACTATTTTTCTAAGTAATTTCTTTTGTATGTATTTCTATATTGGATGATTTTTTTCTGTTAAACTCAATGAGTTTAACTATTTAATTCTCTATAGATATTCAGGACCAGAACTGGAAATGTGGTCCCTAGGTATCACCCTTTATACCATAGTCTTTGGAGAAAATCCTTTTTGTGAGCTTGAAGAAACAATAGATGCTGTATTGCGACCTCCTTACAATGTGTCAGTTGGTGAGTAGTTCACTAATGTATTTACAAATTATAAATCAAGGGGAAAGGAAATACTTTTTCAGCTAGGTTTTCTATTTAATAAAATGGATAGAATGACTGGCCTTCCACCTGGCATGCCTAAAGAAACATTTTTTTAAAAAAAGCTGTAATAATGGTATTTTTAGCTGATAATTTGTTGATTTTGTTAGGAAAGACTTCCTCTTTCCATGTCTGTTTCTCTGAGTTGTTAATTGTTTATAAATTGCACTTTTCAGTACATTGGGTCTTTATTATTATTAGTAAGAGGAGGGAATCCTTGTTGCTTAATACCTGTCATACATTTCAAGAAGTAACATTCCCAGAAGTTTCTACAAATTTCATTGGGGACATCAGGGTAGTATTATAGAGGGTTAAGATGAAAATAGCATTGGTCACCCTTTGGGGTGACTTATCCAGATTTAGATGGAAGGAGTGCATTCTCTTTGTTCTGCTTAATCTCTAAATAGTGTACAGTGCCATCAATTATGTTTCTAGATTGCCTTTGAAAGCTAGATTGAAGTTTCAGTGGTTCTGACACTCCTTAAGTGGGCACTTGCTGTTAGTGAAGGAGGAAAGATGTGCGTCCTTAGGCACTTCATTATGGAGCAGAGGACCAATGCTATCTCCATAAACATTTATAGCAATAAGTAATATGTAAACTATAATATCTAATAACAGAACATCTAATAAGTATAAAATACCAGGCCTTTTCTGTATCTTTGCAGACAATTAAGCAGCTATCCCCATTTATTTAAATTTATTTATACTCACGTTATAAATATTTAGCAACATTTAGCGATATTGAAAGAGATGTGTTATTTATATCAGACTAGCTGTACCCGGCCAGCTAGTTCCATTTTCACAAATGGAAAAGAAAAAAAAGAGAATGTGCAAGTCCCCCAGCAGAGGAGGCCCCCCCATGGAAGTGAGCCACGGTGGCCCCTGCAAGAGCCGCCACGGAGGATGCTCCCACAGGCCCCGGCCTGGCCGAGCTGAGGAGGAGAGAAGGAGGAGGCGGCCGTTGCCCCCGACCCGGGTTCCCTCAGTGGTGGCAGCAAGAGGAGGCGGCCGGCGTTCTCTGAGGAGCAGGAGTAGGAGGAAGGAGCCGCCCCTGGTGACGCGGACTCGAGGCAGCCCCCGCTGGCCGCGACCCCATCCAGAGACGCCGTCGCCGCTGCAGTCACCACCTCACGGGGCACCCAGTGGCAGCCCTGCTGCGTCTCAGGCTGGCACCACCACCGCCCCGTCAGAGCCGCCTTGGCGAGGCCGTAGCTGGCTCCCTGTGAGGGGGGTGGAGAGCGCACGCAGTTGGCCGGGCTGAGGAGACGCTCCGCCTCCACCTCCTCTGGAGCTCCGCTGGGTGGGGGGAGGCCAGCTTAAGGGTGGGAGGAGGCGGCCGAGGGATGGGGCCGGCGCCGCGCCACCGCAGATAGCAAAGGCCTGGTGGGAGGGGAGGAGAGAGAGGGGAGGGGGAGGCTGAAAGGCTTCGGCTCCCCTTGGTGGAAATGTGAAGCTCATCGGAGGAGGGGCGGAAAGGGGAAAGGGTGCAGCCGCAGCCCAGCCACACATATAAAGGGACCGTCGGGACGAAGCTGGAGAGAGGCCGAACTGTTCCGAATATACTATACTCAAGAAATGAACGCTATGGTATAGCGTGTGTTACTTTTACGTCCAGCAGATGGCGCTGGTTTTCAAAACATGTTTTTACAAAAAAGCATGTTTTTACCTGTCACAGATGTGACAACTATATAATATACGTATATAAAAACATGCACGTAGTCGAATGCAACGTTGTGTCAAAATTTCAAAGCAATTGGTGAAGAACTTTCGGAGATTTGAGATTTTGAACAAACAAACATTACATTTTTATTTATATAGAATGGTAAAAAGCAAAGCTAAAAGGAGTTTGGCGACAGTTTGTTAATAGTAGTACAATAGTAAAATACTATGCATAAATATCCCTGAAAGAGGGAAGTTCAGAAAAAAAATGAGTATTGAGGTCCGTTCAATATGGTCGTCAATATTACCCATACAGTGTGGGCCAAGTTGTTCATTATAAGGAATATTCTTACACTTCCTTTCCAAGATAGCAGAAGATAAAACATTAAATTTTGTTGGCATTGTAGCTCATCTTATATTTAGCAATCTTATATTTGAGCTTATCTCATACCCAGTCTGAGATTAGATACCTCCCAACACACAAGTTTGAATTTTCTATATCTGTGTTGGCTTGGCTTTGGCATGGTAAAGGCCTAAGGCAGTGATGGTGAACCTATGGCACGCGTGGCGCTGCCGTGAGTTCACCCTTTTTAAAAGCCATTTTTCGCCCTCCCCAGGCTCCAGAGGCTTTATAGGAGCCTGGGGAGGGTGAAAAGAGCCCTCCCCCCCGGAGGCCCTCCAGAGGCTTCATGAGCTTCTGTGAAGCCTTCGGAACACTTAAAACGACCCTCCGAGCAAACCGGAGTGACTTCCGGTTTGCTCGGAGGGTTGTTTTGAGCGCTCTGAAGGCGTCAGGGAAGCCTCCTGGCGGTCCCTGAAGCCTCCGGAGGGCGTCCGGGGGGGCGGGGGAGGCTGTTTTCGCCCTCCCCAGGCTCCTATAAAGCCTCTGGAGCCTGAGGAAGGCGAAAAAAGCATGTAAAAATGGCAGGGGGAGCGCCTGTAGTGCGTGCATGCACACTGGGGGAGCACATTGCATTATTGTTGCGACATGCCCACACATGACCCCTTTGTGCTCCCCCCACTTACGGCACACGAGCCAAAAAAGGTTCGCCATCGCTGGCCTAAGGCTTTCAACATAGAAATTTGGAAGTAGTTGCTGATTTTTTTAAAAAAGCTGTCATTTCCTGATTGGTCAGCTCCGGTATAGCAGAGTAAGTCCAATATTGTAGGATATGCGCTTTTGTCATTTGGTCTCTAAATCCAATTCAGTGGGCTGGCTTGGATTTGTTAGGTTCTTTGGAACTACGTGATCTAAATAGAATTGGCCTGACCATTTTGACTTGCCTAAAATGATAGAATAGGAATCCTGTTCTTTGAGTGTTAAGTGTGTGTGTGATTGGAAATAGCCCTCTTTTGCTCTGGAATAGATTGCCAAGATTAGGATGGCTGCTTTCATTCTAACATTTTGAATAGAAGCAAATACTATTTCCTTTGAACAATCCTTTGGCTGGAATTATTTAATAGAGGGCTAACTGTTCAGAATTAGGTGGCTGCATGATATACTTTACATTCTGTATTTCAAAACACATTTCGGATTTATCTGGCATATGGGATGCATAGAAACTCAGGAGGAATGGCATAAAGTGAGTGTATGTGTGTGTTATAAGTAAAAACATAATTACTATACTTTCTTCAGACTTTCAGGTTCTAATTACACTTTTCAAACTGTCATGTGTCAAAGGCTTGCTGACTTCTTTTCGTTTCAGGAGGAGAATCTGAAGTATATAAAAAGTATAAGATGAGGAGCATTTAAATCTAATTTCCCTGCTAATTCCTCATTCTGAATTTCCATTTCATGTTGACTTTCCTGTGAGGAAAAAAAAAGATATCATGATTTTTGTTATGAACACATGCCATTTCAGTGGTACTCATTTGCAGGGTTTTTAGCCTGCATTGTTTTATTCTTATATGGCATTTGGATCAAATAATGAATTGCAATATCTTAAAACAAAGAAGAAATCCATTTCAGGTAGTCATAAAGGATTATAATTTGAAATTATAATTCTTCGGAAATTATAGGTGCAGTGTGCCTTATTCAAAGCAGATAATCCTGAAACCTTGATTCTATTGCAGTAATTTTGACTACTGAATAGAAGCCATCTTGAGAAAAGAAAGTAATTACAAATGAAGTCAAGAAAGGTAATAAGGAGTAAAAAAAACTTTGAAGTGTAGAGGATTTCAATTTGTAAAAAATGTTCATCTTAAAATTACATTCAATGAAAGTAGAATAAGGCAAGCTGAAGAAGCTAATATGGTGTTGTTTCTCTTTTCTTTCTTTAGATCTGATGAGTCTCCTGTCTGGGCTCTTGAAGCCTTTTCCAAAGGATCGTATAACTCTAGAAATGGTCATACGGGATCCTTGGGTGTTTCAACCTGTAAACGTGATCAACTATGCATGGGAGAAAGTATTTACTTGTGGCAAAACAGGTATGAGAAAGGATTCTGAAAGCAGCATTCATGATTTACCATGAATTCTCAGATGAATGAGATTTACAAAGAGTTCTATACAGGGGATATTTTGCATTTGACACAGTTGTTTCAAGGTTGTAGCACACAAGGGATGTGTTTGAAATACATTTCCGTGCAGTGCAGATTTATGTGTTTTTTGGACATCATGAAATTTTGTTCTTAGTAACACTTCTGTTACATATACAGAATCACACTAAAGTATGCAGTGGCTGGTGAACTAGTATTTGCTTTTAAATGTTTATTAATATTAATAAAAATATTTTATTTTTTAGAAAACAACAGTTTTAAAATTCAACCCGCTGGCTGCAATCATGGTGGCATCTGGGCAATCCCAAGCCTGGACAGTGAACAGAGTTTTAATGATGAGGTCAATAATCATGAGCCGGCAAATTCCCAGCTACTTGAAATTATCTCTTCTGCAGAACGAGAGCCCTCAACCTCTTCCCAATGCCAGAATCACTGAAATCTTAACTTTGGATACAATCTTACTCGTCTTGAGAACTAAAGAAAAAAAAATGCCACAAGGATATCAATGTGATGAACATAATGAAGCAGCAAAATTACAAGTTCACTCTGCCTCCTGTGAGCGCGTCTGATATGGTTCTTTAATTCCGACATATGGGGGTTTAGTCTTCATAGTCCCTGTCTACATAACTGTAGTGTAATTATAGTCAAGTTAGATAGCATAAAATCTAGGTCTCAACTACATAATTTAAATCTGTGTATTTGATTTTTCATCCACTAACATTATAAAACTATTGTCAACAAATGGATCTTCAATATTTTTGGAGACTAAACAGTAAATTGCCAGAGTAAATAGAGCAGGCAACCACATTCTGTATTTCATTTTTTGGTTAGTCTATTTTCTATTAATAATTAATAGAATTAATTTGTTTATGATTGTTAACCATAACAGAAACTATGCTTAGACTGCAGAAGAGGTAGCATTCATCTTAGATTCTTTTATATTTTAAAGTTTCCTCATACATCAGGCTTTTTTTGAAAGAAAGTATCTAACATTTTTCTTATGGAATATTAGGACATAATTTGGGATTTTGTTTAAGTGAATTACTGACAGCTGTCCTGATAAAATAAAAGTTAATGATGGCCATATATTTTACCTCATCTTCCAAAATTTAGGTGATACATAACTAAAGGTATAATTAGTATTAATTTATAATACTCTATATTTTGGCTTTGTGGATGGTCTTACTTCAGAGAAATCTTCACAACAGAGAAAACATTGCACATGTTAAGTTTAAATGCAAGGTCAATATTTTCTTATAAATATCAACACAAAACAAAACTTTTTAGTATGTTAATCAACATCTACACTAAAGTGGGCATTTATTTTCCAACAAATGACCTTAGCCAGAAGTTTCTGACAGGTGAGTTTCACTTAAAAACCTTTATTATGCTGAAAGAAATAGTCTCTAGAGTTCAAACTAGGGTGTCGGTATGCTGGTCTTGTTGTATTCGGGTCTTTTCCCGTGTAAGATTGAGATTGTCTTGACAAGGTTTCGGCGAGGTCCCATTCGCCATCTTCAGGCTGGTGTTTTCGGCTTCGTGCTTATGCGAGTAAAGCGTGGTCGGAGCTGCCGTCTTTCTATAAATCTTGTGTGTGTGTGTGGAGTGCTGGCTTTGTTGCTTTAAGTGGGTTGATTGGCTGTGTAGTTGCATCCTGATTGGTAGATGATGTTGATGTTTGTAGATTGGTCGGCGGTTTCATATCATCCTGTGTGGCTGAGGTGCTGTCTGTCTGTCCGTTGTTCTTTTGTGTTGTAATGACCTGGGTGGTGGGTGGGGTTCGTTTGTTGACTAGGGCTGGTTTCCAGATGTCTGGTAGGCAGGAGGTATCATCATGTTTATTCATGTTGTGGGGTTGTTTCTCTATTTTGATGGCTTCCATAATTATTCTCTTGTTGATGTGTTCTGTTTTGGATATTAATTTGGTTCTTTCAAAATCAATTTCATGTCCTGTTGCTTTAAGGAGCTGGAAAAGGGAGGAAGTTTTTTCTTTTTTTCTGATGCGTTCTTGTGTTCTGCGATGCATGCGTTTATTCTCCTATTAGTTTGTCCAATGTATGTGACAGGGCAGATTTTGCATTGTATTTCGTAGACACCTTGGTTTTCTAGCTGGATCTTGTCTTTGGGGTTTCTTAAGATGTTGGCTATTTTTTGATCAGTGCTGAAGGCTATCTTGATATTGTGCTTGTGGAGAATTTTGAAGGAACCAAATTACTCTCCAAAACAGAACACTTCAACAAGAGAATAATTATGGAAGCCATTGAAATGGCGAGAGACACCCCCACAACATGAATAAACGTGACGATACCTCCCGTCTACCAGACATCTGGAAACCAGCCCTAGTCAACAAAAGAACCCCACCCACTACCCAGGTTGTTACAACACAAAAGACCAATGGACACACAGCCAGCACCTCAGCCACAAAGGATACGAAACAGCTGACCAATCTACAAACATCAACTCCATCTACCAATCAGGATGCAACTACACAGCCAATCAACCCACTTACAGCAACAAATCCAGCACTCCACACACCCCCACCAAGATTTATAGAAAGACGGCAGCTCCGACCACGCTTTACTCACACAAGCACGAAGCCGAAAACACCAGCCTGAAGATGGCAAGTGGGACCTCGCCGAAACCTTGCCAAGAAAATCTCAATCTTACACGGGAAAAGACCCGAATACAACAAGACCAGCATATATATATGTATGTGTATATGTATATAGTTGCTATGGATTATAAATTGGCAATTTAATTTTTTTTTTTTTTTAACTTTAGGAACAATACCTTTTTTCAGATTAGTTTAGCACAGAAGATAATAACATCTCTTATTGATTGTGTTGCTTGATGGCTTGATAGGTGAACAGTTGTATTTGATTCTAATTCTTCTAAGGAGTATTTCCTTCAACAATGCAGCTATCCTTAATATTAATGCCAATTTGAATGTTTACTAGGATTCACTTTAGAGGTTGTTTCAGTGGAATACATTTTCAGTTCTGTTTTGGTTATATTATGAGGTTGTGCCTTCCTTTCATTCATGGTGAAGAAAGCTATTACCCAATCTATACAGAGAAGAAAAGAAGCTATTAATCTATACAGAAAAGAAAATATTTAGAGGAATTCTACTAAAATGGTTTTTTATGTATGTGCTTAGTATAGAAAAAGACATCAATAGTTAGCAACAACTACTGTCAAATCGGTCTATTTAATATATTCTGTCCCTTGAGGTCTACTGTTTATCTTGCTTCCTCAGTAGTGTGGGAAAAATGCAGAATCTTAGATTGACATGATTCCATGTTATCCAGTTTGCTAAAGAGATGTATATACTAACATTACAGAAGGGTGCAATTGAAAATTAATCCAAGAAAAGGCCTCACTAGATAATGTCCCACTTGGGCATAATAACTATATTTGTCAGATAAAATTGGACTAAATCCCAATTAAGACTAGAAACTTGTAAAAAGGTGTTTTGAAACTGATACCTGTTTCCTTTCAAAAACTTCCTGGCTACCTGAACATGTATTTTCATGGATAGTTCCTTGGTTGACAATTCTAATGAAACCATTGGTGCATGCATGCACAAAAAACCTAAGATTACCTTTAAAATAATCTTATGAAAATTCCAGATGAGTTGGACGCTTTAATGCTTCAAGGAAAATAGTGCTTTGTTTAGCTAATGTACTTTGTGAAGCACCTTATTCACTTGTGTTGCACAACCACAATAATCGGATCAATCTTGTGTCTTGGATTTTTGCCATAAACTCTATTTTAGACTATGAGAACTTTTTGAATTATATTTGCTGTAATTGTGTTAAGTCATTTGCTGAAATGAATGAAATACACAGTAGTATTTTAATGTATGTCTCATATTACTTTCTTTTCATGAACACCTGTAGTCCAGTCTTTTTGCAGCATTTTTTTGTTCTGCACATTTTACGTTATTTACAGAAAAATTATATTATTTTTATCCTGCTATTTTTACGGAACTCATAACTGATATATCTGATTCCTTTTTTTCTCCTTTTTTCTAAAATAGATTCAGTTGAGAATGAATTATGCAAAATAGCTCAGTGAAATTAACAAACAAAAACTTACATTTAAAAAAGTTAAATTTTTGAGTCTGCCAACTAAGAGTCAGGAATATCATAACTAGATATTTTAGGGATGTCATTTGACCAAAACAAAACTGATATCGGGAGGGATGTTCCTTGAAGAGATGAAAACACTTTGATTAGAATATGTGTAGATATTTTCATTGACATAATTTGATGTACCGTCTGCTACAGTTTTTAAGATATTTCTTCATTTTTCTATATTCATCAATACTGCTGTTTGTCTGTTTTCCTTCAAAAGGATGAGTTAAAACAGTTTAGAAGGGGAGAGTTATTCTCTCCTCTTCTACATGGCATCATGCCTCATGGAGAAATAATTATAAGGGAACTAATTCTTCATTCAGAACGTAATTGTTTTTATTTGTCGGTTTGGGAAAATATTGGACTACCAGAATCTGCTGGAACACATTAAAAGCAGAAAAGTCACAACAGGTCTCACTAGTCCTAGAGCTCAGGGACTCTTATGCATTAACTGACTTTTTCTTAGAAAGGAAAGAGAATAGTTTAAAACTAATTCTCCATTTCTGTCAACATGCTTGAAGAATATAGGATAATATTTCTTCACCCAGGTTATTTTTCTCCTATTCAGTGTACACGATTTTATTCTATATTTCCTTTCAAGGAATCTGGGACTTCCCACAACAAATATCTTATTTTCACAACAATCCTATGAGGAAGGCTCAACAGAGATTGCTGGACGAAAAGCATTCCAAATAATCTAATAAACTTCATTTTAATTTTTTTTTTTTTGAGTAAGCCTAATGAAATTACAGAACACAATTTATTGGAATAAAAATTATAAATATACATCTTAAAAATAAAATGGGAACACTACTATTTTATGAACTCAAGAATAAATTGGCTGAAAAATTCAAAAGCTTAGAACAAATATTTTTACAATCAATTGGATACAAAAAATTATTCCTGTATAGTAATTCTCTTTGCAGCGTCCATTAAAAGAGTATACAAAAATAAGTTGATATGTTCTACAACTAAAATGTGTACATTCTTAGCAGATAAAAGTCATACTACATTTTAGACCAAAATGTAGCAATGGAAGGACAAGTCCTAATCGTGTTAGTTTTATTGTTTCATTCTTCCAAATGAATCCCTAGACTAGAGCTTTGTTTAAAATGTACAATATTTGTGGAAAAAAATCTATTAATAACCACATTTTGAACTTTAGAATACGATATTCAAACTCATTTCCAGTGTCACGTGGTTAGTACCACTTTTATATTGCCTTCATTTGATTAAGTAAATTGTGCAAAAGATCCACAAATCTTAATATAGAATTTAGGAACTTAATCAGAATCAAACAGGTTAAGTCAGAAATACATTGCCCCAGGAAGAAAATCAGATAATGAAATGCAGAATAAATTATATCACAGGTTTTACAACTTATATAAAAGAATTTAAAAGCAGAGATGACCTGTGGAAAGCTACAAAGAACCAACATTGGATGGAATTGATGGAGGAGCTGGCACCAGGGTCTGGCAAAGCTGGGAAAAGCTAATCATTGAATAGACTGCACGGGTACAAAAAAATCCAGATATATTCTGAACAAATAGAGCTATCTGGTGGCTTTTGCCCTTTGTGATTGTGGTGACATGCAGACAACACATATGCACATTTGTCCTTTGTGTCCTGATCAATACACATTTGATCTTATAGCAGTGCAACAACGCAATTAACATTGCTAGTTTGGAGGAAAGATCTATTTAATTTATACATATTTTAATCTTGCATTTTATCTCTTAAATGTTATGTCATTTATTATGCCTTATTTTAATTGTGATGGTTCTGACACGAGTAAACTGTAGGGATAACTGAAAAACCAATTTAATTTCCCTTCACCTCATTTTTTAAAAAAATATGAACCATTCCAATGATTGAATGGATATTTGAAGCTAGGTTTCCCTGATTCTAGTTCATCTTTAATGTTTTCCCTTTACGCTGAAATGCTTAAGAGATAGAAAGCTGATGCTTTTTGGTATTGCCTTAAATACCAAAGTTATAGATATTTAGTCATATAAGTCACATTTGTCTCCCATAATAGTATGATCTTTTAAAAAACAACAACAATCCTATGTCTTGTAAAATTGTGAACGTGAGGCATCACTTCTATGCATTTTTGTGCTGTGGCAATATCAGAAATAATTCTATAGTACTAATTTACGTAAGTAAACGTGATTTACAACTGTTGCTTCCAAGTACAATTGAACTATCCATAAGGAACTGTAGCACAAACGTTCGTTTCTGCAGTATAGTGGCTGAAATGACTAGGTTTGTAATCTGATTCATTCGGGTAGATCCGACCTATACAGTATAAGCAATATGAATATTCATAAGAATCGGACCTTTATTCAAGTGGAATTCTTTACAAATATCAGGTATGATGCGCCTTTAACTACTCTCGGGGAAGATAATCGCGCACTCTTGTTCACATTTCTGATTGCCCCCGCCAAGTCTTCATTCACAACCTCTTACAACTACTTCAAGGTATTTTTATCCGCCCTTCGGTTGCCCCACGGAACCTTTTTCAACCCCAGCTTCCGTTTCGGTAGGAAAGCGTTTACACGAACACCTTCCCCTTTCGTGTTCTCGCTGTTTATCCAAGCTGCGAAAGATCTGAAAGATGCCGAATATGAAATCGGCAGTCCGCTATTGGCGCGTGAGTATACCTCGCATTATCAGTTTGTCCACCGAAAAATAATCTGTGAACAGAAACGCGATTTACTATTGTACTTTCATGGGTTATAAGCAGACGTAGGAAAAGCTACTCGCCTGATGAGTTCGTATGTACCTCTCCGTGTCCAGTATGAACGCAGCAAGTGTAATTTGTAATCATGGTTTACGATTGACTGACAATATAAATCAAGCCAATTGCGGCTCACCAGGCAATAATCGTTTAACTTTAACACTATTTGGGTTATAAGTGCCGTTTCTCTTTTATGGACGGGTGAGACGGAAGCATGCTCAAATCTAATCATTTCCAACCTAAGGCTTTCCAAGCGATGCTGCCCCTTCATTCTCAGGGTATATGCTCTTGTGTCCAGAGGAGGATAGCTTCCATAAAGGGGAAAGGTAGATCGTGGTAAAGGGGCGAGGTTGATGAGGGATTCCTATTTATGTGTCAGATTCTAGTAAAATCACAATCTGGTTTTCATTCATTCGTTTAATGTACATGGCGATTTCAAGGACATTAAAAGGCATATTTACTACGTGCATGTATATAGTGTTTAGAAGAAAATGACAAATTGCTGCAATTTATATAATTGTTTATAGAGATCAGTTTTTGGTACACTTTGCATAACCATACACCTAAGTGTATTTCAAAGTTAAAAGCAAAATGGGATTATTTCATATGTAAACATATGCTGAATTGCAGATTTAATCTGAAATTAGTTTCCGTTTTTTATAGCATAGTTTAAAATTCCTATTCAACCTGAGGCGTATACTGTATCAGATGAGCGTTTATGTTTACTTATGTTCTGTAGGAGGTTAGCACCCACCCCTCTCCTAGAAAAATGAAACATCCTGGGAAATATTGAAAAGGAAGAATATTATATTTCCCTGGATCAAATAGAGAAACATATTTTTAGGCAGGAAACAGACTCACTCTTAATAGCCCCCACCTTTCTCAATGGGCCATTAGGGGCCCTGGGCCAGTTTATTCTACATAATAAAGATCTGCCCCCTTCAACTCCAGGGTGATGGGATTAAGGCATGATGGTATTAGCCCTTTACCCATCTCACAACAGGGCACCTGGGAAGACGCAATGCTCAACCAAACCTGAACTCAAAACACAGCCTAGAGAGTTGCCACTGTATGGCCTCATGGGAGTCTGACAGCCAATCAGAATACATTTCTTACACAGGAACAGGAAACAGGGAGGTGGGGCCAAACAGAGTATAAAAAACCCTCAGCAAGCCCCTTCTTTCTCTCTTCTTCACTCAGCATCTTGAAGCATGTGATCACCTTTTCTTTTTATTATTTGGAAAAGATTGCTTCTTAAGTGTTACCTAGAGAATATTTTTCTTTAAACACACTTTTGAAATATCCCCCAGAATGGAGTGCTAGTGTTTGATAGTTTATGCAGAAAAGTTTGCTTTTTGTTTTGATGTTGACCAAAACCAAGCTATTTCTCTCCCACCTGATTTATGATCATATTTGCTACTCATTTTCTAAAAATACAGTATTTAATGTGGCCTTTGTGATTTGAATGGGGCTTAAAAGTGGTAATATTCAGTGTAATCTGTACCATATTTGAACAATTAAATGTTTCTGTAGAGTAGTGGCAAATTTATCTTAATTGTATGAAATACATGGGTACTGTAATTAAGTATCAGGGTAAATTGGGAGGCAAGTTATGATAGCTTTAATATTTGATAAATTATGGTGGGATAGTACTGTGTTTCCCCCCAAATAAGGCAGGGTCTTATTTTCTTTTGACCCCAAAATATGGCTTGTGCCTTATTGGGGGGGCTTATTGTTTTGGGGTTGCCGGGTGGCTGCTCTTGTAAGCGGGCTCCCAAAGAGCTATGCACAGCCTCAGGGGCAAACGGCTGTGCTGCGCTGTCGCAGCAGCGCAACACAGCAACCATGAGGTGACCATGCTCACAAGTAGTCGCCTGGCAACCCCCCTTTTCAGCCTGGCAGAACATCATTCACTGACCTAGGGCAGTGTTGACGAACCTTTTTGGCACCGACTGCCAAAACGGGACTGCACACAAACATTTATGGCCCCAAGTGCCAATATGGGTGCATGTGCGTACACACTGAAAACTAGATGATCATCTGGTTTTTGACGTGTGCATGCGCACCAGCCATGTGGTCTGCCGGTTTCTGGCATGCATGCGTGCACAAAGACCAGCTGCCTGGTGCGCATGCACCGGCTCCAGATTTCGAGGGTCCTCGTGCTTCCCTGCCCGCCCACTTGATCCCCGTCGGGGTGGCGGGACATCCCCACTGATGATCCGGTTCTGCTGCCCTGGACATGGAGAGAAAGTTAGGTGGGAAATGCCACCTCACTCCAGTGGAAAGCCGGAATCCCTTCCCGGCCTTGGAACAAGCCAGCACAGCCCCCCGTCTCCCGGCACTTCATCCAACGGAGTGCAACCGCTTCCCAGATGGCATGTCTCCATGTTTGATGAGGGCTGGTAGATGGGGGTTTGATGGTCCCATGGATGAAGGACCCAGCAGGACCAGCCTATGTGGGGTGGGGAGGACAGGAGCATTCGAAATAATCTAATATTTTTTTTTGGGGGGGGGGAACTGCTCTGCTGTATAATTTAAACTTGGAGAAGACAAACGCGCAACAAGAGCAGAACTGCAATGCAAAATGAAGGACAGGGAAATCAGTGGGGAGCTGTGGGCTGCGGGAAGGATGGGGGCGGGAGGAAGAAGGGGAATGGCGTGGGTGAGTGAGGTGGACATATTTTCTTTTGCAACATTTATATTCCCTCCCCCCCTCCATCAAACGTGCCTGTTATCCTTAAGTATACTCCAGATCCGTCATCTGGAATGTCTGGCTGGCTCAGGTGCCCCAGAAGAGCCAGCTGGCCTCCACACAGCCCTAGAAGAGCAGCAGCAGCAGCCACAGGGGGAAGGGCAGAAGCGACTGGGCAGCCACTGCAACCGCGGGTAGCTCCCCTCCTCACCAGCAGCTCCTCTTCCAGCATCTCGGAAGGAGCAGCAGGAATGTGTGCCCAAATTGGCCATGCTCGGATGGGGAGGGAGGGAAGCCCTGACCACAGCTCTGCTCCGCTAACAAGCGACAGCCGGGATCTCCTCTCCGCACCTTTTGGCATGCGTGGCTGTTGCTCTTTCTGTTGCTGCTTTTTGCATGCGCACGCGCATGCGCACCAGAAACCAAAAACACTAAGTGGCTGATTCTCATGTGCGCGCTGGAAACAAAAATCATTTTCCTGGCATGCACATGTGCACCGTGTGGCTCCTCTTCCGCTTTCTGGCACTCCAATGCGCGTGAAGAACAGCTAGCTGCCCCGCCCGAACCTGGAAGAGCAAGCATCACGGCTTTAGGGTATCCACAAAGTGCCAAGTCACGTAGTGCTCTCTCTGCCCCCCAGCTCATTCAGGATACCCCCTAGGTCAGTGCATGGCGCTCTGCCCCGCTGGAGAGGCGGGTTGAGCGAGCGCCTGTTCCGCTCCCAGCTCACGTGCCTCCCACCTCACCATGCCCTGGCCCAGCTCTGCAGCTTCCAAACTCCAGAGATCGGCTGCTGAGTCTTCTGGCAGCGGCCATTCTAGGAGTGTGCTCTATGGTTGTGGGCCGGCTGCCGGAAGACTCTGTTGGGACAGAGGGGTGGGTTGTCCAGGAGGCTTATTTTGGGGGAGGGCTTGTTTTTTTGCCCACCTGAAAAATATGGCATGGCCTTATTTTCAAGACATGTCATATTTTCGGGGAATCATGGTAGTTTTGGTTTAGTTTTGGCAAAGGTTTTTGATCTGCTGCAACTGTACTTGTTCTTTCCTTTTAACACAATTATGTTTGCTTTTTAAAATCTATTTTTGCAGATTTTTGAGAAATGCAGCTTCCCCCCTCTTGCCTATGACTCTATCCATTTACCTTCTCTCAGTGTATTACCAGTTGCCTTTTGGTGGTCTCATCGATTCCTAGACTGCAGATTGATTACTACTGGATCTTTTGTACAAAGTAAAAAAGGCTTTCCCCCTTATGGGTCAAACTATGAGTGCTCTCCAAAGCCTGAAGAATCTTTAACTAATACACCAATAGAAGAAGTAAAAGCAACAGATGTGGACCATTTGAAGCTAGAAGAGGACACAAGTGCTTATGTTAACCTGGGATTCAGTCCTGCTCAGATAACACAGCTATTTAGCTTGCAGTTGGATGCACCATTTCAGTCAAAGCTGACTGCAATTTCAGAATTACTCCTATTGGGTTTAAGCATTACCACAATACTGAAGATCCTAGAAAAGAAGCCTGAACTACTGAGAATGTCACCAAAACATTTGAAGGAACGTGCAGATCTTCTGAGGAGACTTGGCTTGGATGCAGGTAATATTCTCCCTGAATTGTGCAGTTGCTGAATTTATACAATGAGTTAGTGGATTATTTAGTTTTAATTTGTTTAGATTCTGTCCACAATGCATTTAGTTTTCCTGTCCCTTATATTTAGGTAAGTGTTCATGTTCAGTTAATCATATACAGTCAATGGATATTCTTCAAATTGCTACAAATAGCTACATATGTTTCTGGATCAATCCCTTAATCTACACTGAGTTTCTTAGAGAAAGGTGCCAATTGCTTGCCAAAAGATATTAGAATATTTTACCCACCATCTTTCATTTCAGCATAACCTTTTTTGCTACCAGAATAAATATTTTGGGGTTTGGTGAGTGTCTTTGAGGACTGAAAGGTCTAGAGCAGTGCTGCCACTTGACAAAATGGGATGATTTTGCCATTTATATATACGCACATACCTCTAGGGGGAGATCCTAGAGTTGGGCTAAACAAGTGCTTTAAGCTTCTGTTTTGCTATTTTTACATACACACACACACACACACGCATAAACACACACACAAAATATTTATACTCTGTATATCAGTAAGGAATTGCAAGCAATGGACAATGTGGAAATATTTCACGTTGAAATAGCTGTGGTGGCACAATGGTTAGGATGCAGGATTGCAGGCTAATTCTTCCAAAGGCCAGCAACTCGATCCTGACCTGCCAAAGGTTAATTCAGCCTTTCATCCTTCTGAGGTTGGTAAAATGAGGACCCAGATTGTTGTGGGCAATATGCTGACTGTAGATTTTTAGAGAGGACTGTAAAGCACTATGAAGTGGTATATAAGTCTAAATGCTATTGCTATTGCTAGTTTTGCACTGAAGAGCAGTAAATTAAGTACAAAACCGGGATAATGTAGTAATGTACACTCAGAAGTACTCCAAATGCATTATTTAGAGACAACATGCTTAGGCCTTATGTGAAACACTTTGGAAAAATTGTAACTTAAAAATATACTAGTTTGCTCTTAATATTTCTAGGCAGGGACGTGCGGTCAGGGGAGGCAGGGGAGGCAGAGCCTCACCTCTCTTCATGAAATAATAGTATATAATATTATATATATATATATATATATATATATATATATATATATATATATATATATATATATATATATATATATATATATATATATATATATATTATATATATATGTGTGTGTGTGTGTGTGTGTGTGTGTGTGTGTGTGTGTGTGTTGTATTTGTACATATATATATAATATAATAATATTATCTACATCCGTCCGGCCGCGCCCGCGAGCTGCGGAGGCAGAAATGTTGTCGGCGCTCCCGGATGACGAAGCCACAAAAGCGACTGGGTCGTTCCTCAGTCGCTTTCGTGGCTTCGTCATCCGGGATAGCCGACAACATTTCTGCCTCCGCAGCTCCCGGGCGCGGCTGGACGGAGGTAGCCAGAATGGCGCCGAGGCAGTCCGGCGGGCGAGCGACCGAGGATCAGGCTGCCTTGCTCGCTCTTTCGTCCGCCCAGACCGCCTCGGCGTCGCTGTGGCTACATCCGTCTGTCCGCGCCCGGGAGCTGCGGAGGCAGAAATGTTGTTGGCGCTCCCGGATGACGAAGCCACGAAAGCGACTGGGGAACGACGAGAACCTTCCTGCCTCTGCTGGATTTCACGTGCTCCCCATGACTGCAATATGCAGTCGCGAGGAACGCGCAAAGTCCAGCAGATGCAGGAAGGTTCTCGTCGTTCCCCAGTTGCTTTCGAGGACTGCGGAGCGCGAGCCGGCGGAGCACGCTCAGGAAGGCGGGGAATGGGATCACGTGTGCTGGAGGTCACCAGCCTCACCAGCCATAAACCTCACCGCACGTCACTGTTTCTAGGGATAACCAATTTCGTTGTATTTCAGTACAATGACAATAAAGATTATACTATATGGGTCTGTTAAAGAGAAAGAATAGAGGATTTTAGTCAGCGCTATCTTATCTTTTCCCTCTTATTTTAACAGGAAGCGTTAACCAGGTGGCACTACATTTTCCAAGTATCTTTACAGTGCCACACAAAAGAATCAAATCCCTAGAGAATCTCCTTAAAGAAAAATGTCTCTTCACAATAGCACAAATATCAAAAATTCTACAAACAACTCCACAGCTCCTTTCAGAAGAGTTAAATGATGTAGAATACAAATTCCAGGTATTTTCAGAATAACTTTGTTGATGTCAAAGTGAACTTAGTACACTTTTCCATTACTGAATTTGAGCAATTCAATAAATTAAAATATGTTTTAAGAGGTTTCATATATATTCTAGTTTCAGAATGTGACTTTAACATTGCATTTATAATTCCTTCAAATATTGCTTATAACAATATATTAGAAAGTTTTGTTCCTCTGCACTTTTTTTTGCTTATTAAAATCTGTTATATCAATCCTGAGAAATATCTGTCTATTGAATCTACCTTATGATGTTTCTTGCTTCTGAAGATATAATGATGAAGACTTTGGCCCAGTGTTGGTTTCCTACTGGTTTGGACTGGTTCAGCTGAACCGGTAGTGGTTTGGCGGCCTGGGTCACTAGAACCGGCAGCGACCGAGACATGCCATGCCCCTGAACCGGTTCTCCGGGTGCCACCGTAGGCGCCACCATCTTGTTTTTCACTTTTGCGCATGCACAGAACAATTTTTCTGTGTTTATTTGCACGCAATGGGCATCAAGCACATGCGCACACGATCGAACCGGCAGTAAGGCTTGCCGGAACCCATCCCTGCTTTGGCCTCATATCTTACTTCAGGAAAGCTTGAATCCTGATGTTTTGATTTCACTTATCTTTAACTGTATTTTCCGTCTGTTGTTTTAAAAAATGGAACCTTCCATTGTTATGCTTTTTTGTTCTAACAATTGCTGAAAATGATAAAGTCCAGATCACAGGAAGTCATTGTCCTACTCTACTCTGCCTTGGTCAGACTTTACAGTTGTGAAACCAGTTACTCATGAAGCAGCACAATTCTTCCTATTGGACAAATAGAGACTTGATTCTTAAATGCTTTAGCACATCCTCTACTGAGAAAGTGCCTGTAACCTGTGAGTTCTCAGGCGGCTTCCAGGTCTGTGATTTACTAATTCTGTGAAGTTTTACAATAACCCTATTTCTGCTGGATGACTTACTCTGTTTACATTTTTATAGCCACAAAATTTTAATTTTAAAATTAAAATTGCCAAATCCCTTTTCATCTTTAGAACGTAAACACTCAAATGCCCTGGGTGTTAGTAAGCTAGTTATCTGCTTCATTTCTCTGTAAAATATGAGGCAAAATATTACTAAGGAATAGTAGAAATATGCAGCAAAAGGAATTTACAATTAAAAAACAGTCGCCCCTCTAATCTTTCACCCTTAATCTACCACACTATGGATTGGTTACTTAGAATTCAAGTCCCATTAGCACCAGCTATCATAAATAATTATAATTTATAATGATTGAATTTTAACACATATAGCAGTCTCAATTCCTTCACATTCCAATTGATTCTCAGATTTAAAATTAAAGTGACAATACCCCTTAGGGCTAATTTTCTTGTACACATTTCACGTCTGAGTAAAGATCGATTTTTCTTGCACGCTGCAAGTTGTGCTC
The DNA here is from genome assembly GCF_964273705.1 of Natrix helvetica. Taxonomy (NCBI): domain Eukaryota; kingdom Metazoa; phylum Chordata; class Lepidosauria; order Squamata; family Natricidae; genus Natrix; species Natrix helvetica. The sequence goes on along the minus strand of NC_138551.1, from coordinate 41,663,415 downwards.
ATATAGGTATATTAAGAACACAACCTTCTTGAAACTTAACAGATGCAATTTGATGTATTTCTGTGTGGAACTGTGTCCCTGACTTACATTTTTTTGTAGTAGAATGCTAGTGTTTATTCTTTCACTTAATAATCTTTGTTTTTTAGTTTGCGTATTTCAGGATGGGAATGAAACATGGACAGATAGTGCAGTCTGGTTTCTTCCAAGCATCGCTGGCTGAAATAAACAAACGAATAAATTTTTTGGAGCGCTTGGGACGCTATCAAACTCCTGATAAGAAAGGACAGACCCAAATTATCAATCCCAAACTGAAAAGTATTATCAGAACTTCTGAACAGGATTTTGTGACTGAAGTAGCCTGCTCCTCAATTGAAGAATATGAGGTTTTTAAGAAGTTGCTGGCCGATGAAGAAGAACAGAGGAGGCAACAGGAAGAAGCAATGGAAGAATTCTCAGATTCAGAGAATGATGATGGAACTGGTTCTGAATAATTTTGCAATTAAACATTTTTGCTATCTGGTAATAGTAGTAGTATTTCTTGCCTTTTTTAAGATAGGAAGGAGGGAGCTGATGGATACTTCTGATAATAGAGAATTCTAATACTTGTGAATATTTTTAAATGAGTTATTAAAAAATGAAAGGCAGGTTGGGAAATCAAAAAATATCAATTCATAAATATGGCTTTAAATAAAGTTTCTAAATGGTAGCCTTATTTGAAAACATTTTTTTATAAATGCAGTTTTTATAGCTATCTCCAGGAATCCTTTCATTCTTAAAAAAAAAAGCAGAATGACTTTGAAATAAGATATAGATTTGGTCTAAAATGAAAAAAAAAACCCACAAAGTAACTTTAATAAAATAAAACCTTTTTACTTTATTGGTGTATTACATATGCCTTGATCTGACTACAGAGTACTGGATTGATAATGGGCCTCTTCTGCCTTAAGACAGTCTCTGGGGAAAACAATGTGACAAACAAGGAACAAGCAATAAAGATCTGTCATACCCTTTGTCTTCCGCAGATACAATTTTAAAACTTTACTTTGGATTTTGAAAAATGTAATATTTTGCCGCTACTCCCTTCTTCGTTCTCTTCATTCTTGGGAACTTTGATATTCTAGTTAAAAGGTGAGATTGTTCTCATAAGCCAAGTATGTAGCGTAATTGCAGTGCTGATGTGGGTCTTCAAAATCCCAAGGATTTCACTTCCTTCTTCCTCTTCATGTAGTCTTCCTAACACACATTTTATGCCAACCATGCTCAGTTCTCATTTAGTTATTATTATTTTTTCCAGATTCTGTCACATCAGAAATAGAGAGAACAATACACCAATTCAACCTGGTAATGTTGATGAGCGTGCCAATATTTCTGCTGGGCTACACTGACTTTAGCAGAAGACTACTGGGTTTTTAATAGTTGTAATTCTACATTTTTTATGCAATCTGTGGCCCTTTAGTGTTTTGCCATCTCCCATCAGGGAAAAGAATCACAAATGGACAATATCACCCATTACTCACAGCACACATAAATAACTTATGTAGGAATGCAACTAAGCATCTCTTGATGACTTCTAGGGTTTAATTTTTTTTATTTATTTATTAATTTCTTATACCACTCATCTCCCTGACAAGGTGACTCTGGGCAGCTTAAAAGTTATAAAACAAGTAAAAATTAGTTAAAATATTAAAAGAATGAAGGAACTTTGGAACTACTTTGTGCTATTTCAGCCAATAGCAAGGATTATTGTCTTTCCAATTAGAAAAATATCCCCTTTTCAATATGCTGCTCTATGCTAAATAAACAATATTTACAGCTCTTAAAGGTTGCCATGAATTACGTTACAAGCAACGGGCGTGTCTTTTCTGCAATAATCCAATACCTGCCAGAGTAGTAATTTAAAACTATGACTCTATTGTATTGCTTTATAAAATACAATATATGTCTATTAATTCAACCTTATCATTTTAACTAGTCATAGTCATTTTAACTAGGCTAGGTAATAAGGCTTTTTGAAGGCTAGTCATCGTGTTTTGCAAAATAAACACCACTGAAAAGGGATGGAAGCCTTTTTTCCCATCGGCATCACAATTTTGTCTTTTAAGAATATCAAAGGAAATACTTTACCTATTAAACATTAAGGTTTTCAGTAAAATTCTTCATAAACAGTATTTGGAGGCTGAACAACTAAAAGTCTTTGGTTTTTCTAAAAGACAAGATAGAATCCTCTATTGGTGTTGCTGCCAGTTTTTTTTTTCTTATTTTAACTTCTGAAGTGCTAATAATTTGTTAGCAATAAGGAATTGAGGAGCTGGCTAAACAAATTGGATAATTTTTCATTTACATTAATTTGCTAAGGAACAAAATACCCCCCAAGGGTTTGTATATGTGGTTTTAAGTGTTTGGGGATCAATTTCTGAGGCCACAAGATTTGTTTTTAGGTTATAAAGAGAACGCTCAAGACTCCGGTTTAAGGCAGTCCATAAATCAGATTATATGTCCAAATCTCAAATGCTGTTAAACTCGAGTACTGTTCTGCGGATAGTGTGCAAAAGAACTTTTACTCAATTTATATAATGAAATTAGATCCTATGATGAAAAGAAGCTGGAAATGAAAGTGAGATATTATCTTGCTGAAGAGAAGGGTCTATTCTTGAACAAAAAAGGTCAAGTCTTTTGTTCCAGCTGCCCCCCCCCCCAATTTTAAAAAAACCAGTTGACATGATGAAGTTATGGTATCCTTGGGATGAGGTGGAGCTGAAGACAATCTACATGGTTCAGTATTGCAGGTACTGATGTAATAATTCTCCATTTCATGCCAAATATTTGTATTTCGATTGTAAATTAATAAATGGATTTGTTCTCTATTCACATTGCAATTAAAATCTGTAGCAGATCACTGTTATTCAGCATTCCTTGAGAGCAGTTTCTTGGTATTCCAAAAGCAAGTAGGATCATGGTGAGGAATTCTGTTGGTACAACAACTCTGGCACTTATCAGTAGAAGACTTAATGGAGGGAATCTTCCTCTTCCATTTAAGGATTGAGATACAACCTTAAAATGAGAGACTGTTTTCCATCAGCCAATATCAAATAAGCACTATAGGGAAGCAGAAATAAAAGCTGTAATACAATATATTAAAAAGGTGAGGCATAGTGTGGCTGAATAAACCTGGAAAAAGGTAACTTTGCAACATAAGAGAAAACATGCAAAGCACCTTTTTCAAACAGTTAAAACCGATGGATCCTTTGCAAGACTTACATGGCTACTTTGTGAGCTGTTCCTAGCTGAGACTAAGGTACATGCATGCAGCTAGAAGCCAGTAATTGCATGAATAATCTGGTTGCTCTAATGAATTGAAAATACATTTCTATACAGTATGTTATAAAGCATTGCTTTGCTTAGCTTTGCTTAGCTTTGCTTAGCTCTGTAATACATGCAAATAAAAATGCAATGTATAATATATATAAATGTTACATAAATCTAAATGTTGTATATGTTCTCATGAATTTTCTTATGCCTGATTTGTTGAAATTAAAAAAAAAACCCAGTCATTATTAGCTTGGTTTGCTAATTCCATCACATTCACAAAATATTTGGTGGCATTCAGTGAATATAGCTACAGTTTCCTTCTGATGTTTGGCAGGCTATCAATATCTTAGAGATTCCTCAAAAAGGAGGTGTAAATATTTGCTTGTCAATGATGCTTTGCCCATGGCTTAAGCTGTGGGAAATTATAAAATGAGTCTGGACATTTCCTGTCAAAAGAACTCTGATTTATCAAGTATCTAAATTCCCTGATTTATCTAGTATATCAATTAATGGAACCGTCATTCCTATCCACTACCCAATAAAAATACTTACTGTGGGTTTCAGTGCCTGTTGATTTGTTTTCTGAAATAAGAAATTTTAATATATGACTATCTTACACAGTAACGTGGGACTTATTTCTAAGAACTTCTTTATTCTGATGCTATTTAATTCCAACAGTGTGTTAGGTAAAAGAAGGGACAAAGAAACAACGAATAAAATATTGACTATGATATTCATAAGTAATTCTTAGAGACTGCTTGGACAAGTCCCTTCTTGACAAGGTTTTTTTTGGAAGTGGTTTGCCATTAACTCCTCCTTTCTAGGGCTGAGAAAGAGTGATTGGCCCAAGGTCACCCAACTGGCTTACAATATCCAAATTGGCTGAAGTTCCCCATAAATTAACATCCAGGTTCCATGACGTCCACCATATTGTTAAAAATTATAATTGGCACTGTGAGAAATTGGAAGTTAGGCATCCTTAGGATTTCTCCCCAAATGATGGCTTATAAAAACTACGTATGTTTTACCTGCTGAGTGCCTTATTTGTTACAGTACTCTCACAACTCTCCTTATAACAAATGTCCTGGTGCGCTTTGTAGACTCTCTTGTATCTGGTAGGAAAACAAACACATATCAAAGAATGAATGATGGGAAAATTGACCATAAAGAGGTATAGCATGGGTTGTAAATTAAATCCCAGAGTTTAAATCCCTTGGATTTTTTTTTTACTCTGCAAGAGTAACAATCCCCCAGTGCCCTAATAAAACTCCAGGCCATTGGCAGAAAGACATTACTTGCATTTCCCCCCAAGCCTCAGCAGAATAAGACAACCTGCAGTCTCCCCAAAATCATATGGCCAAATTTTGGTGGTACAACTGGTGAAAGTTGACTGTTGAAAGTTGACACTATCTTGCTATTTTGAGGCAGAAGAATGATATTTGTAGTACAAATCTAAACTAGCTTTAATTCAGTGTCAAAGACATTGCTCCTCCCCACACACCCCTCCCTAGGCTTCCTGTGGAAAAAAAAGTGAGCAGGCAGGTTGGAATAAAAAGCAGACTGCATCAGGGAGAGCAGGCTGAAATTTGAAGTTTGATATGTGAAGAAAAAAAATGGTCAAGAGTCACAATACTTACAGATAATGGCAGACACGTCCTTCCCAGACTGGAAAAAGTTTTGTTTCAGAATACAGCCGAGTACAAGATTGAGGCACTTTTTTACAAGCTGGAGGGGAAAAACATTATGTACTGAGGACATTTCAATAAATAGAGATACATATTGGGATTTAATTTTCTTTGCGCAAATCATTAAAATTATTTAGAGCGGTGCCAAGGAATTAAATTGTTCTTATGTGTATTTGTGTGTGCATGGGGGGGGGGGAGGGAGGAATATATCTTGAAAGAGATTTGAAGAAGGGAAAGGAAACACACCAATAACAAGTACATGATACAACTTGATTGTATGTTAGTGCAGTTTGTTCTCAGATAATAAAATATGCTGTACAACAAAGAGCGTTGTATAGGATCACCTTGTAATTTCTGTAGCAAACAAGGCAAGAACAGTTTTTGTAAAGCATGTGAATGTCATCTTCTCAAAAGAAAAAAAATCTGGTGCTTTTTACATCCTTATTTTTGTTTTAATTCTTTTTTCTTCTGTTCAATCATGCCTGGTTCTCAAAAAACTGCTTGGACAAGTCCCTGCAATTTTCTTGGCAAAGTTTTTCAAATGCAGTTTGCCATTACCTCTTTCCTAGGGCTGAGAGAAGGTCTCCTGCTTTATAGCCTGATGCCTCAATCACTGCACTAAACTGACTCTCATAAGGTTAGAATTTTAAATAAAGCTCAGCATCATAATTATGCATTATCTTAAACAAAGTGCCATTAAAACTTCAACCTTTCCTCCCACTTACAGTTCTGCCCACAGATACACAATTACAAATTGTGCTATGCAGTCATATTTCCTATTTCCTAATAGCAATACTGAAATAGCAATTCCACTCCGTAAAGCAAGCTTGCAGCAATTCAACCTTTGCTCAATTTCTATCCATATATCTGTCTACAGTACTTAATTATGTAAGCCAGTAGCTATATCTGTAGTCTCTTTTTTCCATTAAAAAAGATGGACACCTATATTTTATAAAAATAAGAGTAATTTGAACTTATATCAGATTGGAACACCTGCATAGTCTTCAGTGTCCTCCTTAATTCACTGTGACTTACTCTAAGGCTGTGATGGCGAACCTATGGCATGTGTGCCCGGTGGAGCCATGTTGCCTGGCACACGCAGCATTGCCCGTTCCTCTTCTGGGTTTCTGCTGTGCATGCACATGGGACAATCAGCTGGCCTTTGTGCATGTGGCAATGCCGGAAACCAGAAGAGCTGGTCTTCCATTTTCCAACATGCGCATCGGCCAGCTGATTGGCGCATGCCAACTGGAAGACTTGCTGGCCATGTGGGCGCGAAACCAGACATTCAACCAGAAGCTCCTCTTCCTGGTAGCAACCCACACAAAGTGCTCCCTTTTCAACACTCGATGTGCCGAAAAGATTTGCCATCACTGCTCTAAGGTAAGATGTTTGAAGTTTATTATAGTTTAAATACTAACCCCTTCTCTAGATTATTCTTGGTGGCATAATTTCAGTTCATTATAGACAATATAAAAACAGAAAGAAAATGGCAGAGTTGGGAAATAATTGTTAGGAAAGGAACAAGATTTGTTCTAAGTTTTTATGCACACCTTATTTCATTTTTTCAATATCTACTACTACTTTCCATTCATGACCCAAACAGGTACTTCCCACATATGGTTTTTAGTGTTCATTTATAGGTCAGAAATAGATTTTGTGAATAAAATGTAGCTTTCAAGGCAGAGGTGGATTGCCAATTTCTTTACTACCGGTTCGGGTGCGCTCCCACGTGTGCTCGTGCGATGCTTCGGTGTATACGCAGAAGCGTCCAGGTGGGTGGGCGGAGCCTCCTGCCACTGCTACTACCAGTTCGGCCGATCCAGGCCAAACCGGCAGCAATCCACCTCTGTTGCAAGGTCAATATCTTTTGAACCAGAACTATATGGAAAGTGTATACCCACACCCATACCCACACCTACACCCACACACCTTTATGAAAAATTACCTTCCAAAACCTTTTTTTAAGCCACTAAGTTTTTCTTTTATGTATTTGTAGCAATCATATTACAATTAGATTCCATAAGTGGAATCTACATGTACACAAATATTACTTCCTGTTCCAAGAATATTTTTTTTCAATTCATGGAATTTATCAGTTCCCAAAGTCTGATGAACATGACATTTAGGACCAGGGCGTGGGCATATGTCTTCTTTGGGCCAAAAGGAATTTTGGCAGTATTGTAGCATATATTTACTACAGCCCATAAATCAATTTCTTCCCCTATTTCCCAATGCAGATTTTTAACTCAACTTCTTCTTCCAGCCTATGGATAAATTTCTATGCAGTTTTTATCCTGCACTGCTAAACACCATTTCTAATTCTGTATGTATGTTTTTCATCCCCTTTAAAAAGAGGAGCAACACTTGCATATCCAAGCAGATTCCTATTGTCCCCTTCCTTCCTTCCTTCCTTCCTTCCTTCCTTCCTTCCTTCCTTCCTTCCTTCCTTCCTTCCTTCCTTCCTTCCTTCCTCTCCTTCGTAGTAGCATGTGGCAAAATTGTTCAGAAAAGCACACTTTTCTCTTAACTCACCTAGTTCACATAATCTGCCTTTGAATCCTGGAGTACAGTCACAATTGTAAGACTCTAAGCCAGCAACACAGGTCCCACCATTTTTGCAGAAGTTTATGGAACAATTCTGTCTCTCACCTGGTAATGCAAAGGGAAGGGTGTAATACTCTGGCTATTTTTAAGATTCTTGATAATCCAGTACAAATCAAACATTACTTAAGGTTGGAGAGGCAAGGGGGTAATCTTGGACCATCTCTATCTCCTTTCTTCAAACATACTTTCTCTCTTGGTACTCTCAGGTTCTGACAGCTGCACTGCTAGTTTGGCCCGACTAGTTGATTCCTCCACGTTTTCTTCAACTTTCGCGGGAGCTTCTGGTTCTAGAAGAAGCAGGCAAGAATAGATTTTAGCCAGAAAGTTTGTGCTGTGTGACAGAGCAGAAAGCCAAGAAGGGAGGGTGAACAATGCATACGTGGTTTCACAGAAACTGATCGACTTGGAGAGCTGCTGATTTTAGTAGTGATCCTTCCTCTACCATCCACTAGTTCTGTAAACCTTTGAAAAAAACAGAAACATTCAGACATTCTCATTTGCAAAGCTGAAATGATATGCACCAACTTAGCACCCCATGCATCTATAGTTACTGTATTCTAGTTTCATTTATTGTAATCCAGTTTCATTTTTTACCTGGGTGTTAGTGAGGGCTCCTCGGGGACAGAGTGCTCAGCAAGAACATGTAGTTCTGGTAGGAAATCTGGGGGCATTCTGTTTCTCAACACCCGTGGATGCCAAGTTTGTCTTTCAGAGGTGCCATCCTTCTGCACTAAATATAAGACACGATAAGAAAACTGGATGAATGGAATGTAAAAATCCGGGTAACTTGAGGCCTGTCTCCTTTTCAGCAGGGTATGCCTATGTCTTAGAAAAAAATTCAAAGTATGCTGGGGAATGTTATTGTAATTATGATGCTGGGCAGATGGTAGACTTAAGTCTTTCCTTTTTACCCAACAAAAATCTTCTCAGAATAGAACAGATTCAGCAAGGGAGCCATTCCTCGTCATAAAAATAATCTTGGACAGATATGTTAAATTTCCTTGAGGATGCAATCCCAACCAGATTTATTCTATTTCCCTCCCAATTATTATTATTATTTTTTTAAAAATAAGATACTCAGTAATTGATTTCCTATGACAACAATGTTTGCTTCCTTGGTAGCAACATGATGTTACTTTAAATCGAAAGGATAAGCAAGACATCCAAGCCTTTCATTTGCACATCCAAGGAAACAAGATGCAAACACCGATTCTTACGTTTTGCTTAAAAAATCATCTTGCTTTTATCACAGAGAATAGAAGTAGCTGATCATTGAATGCATGAAGGATATACCCAGATACAAGCTGCTGCTGACTCTGCCTTTCTCATCCTTAATAAGGAAGGTAAACAACAGCAGTACGAAGAATAATGTGTGATCTATACTTACGGGCTGTAATGTAAAGTTGGGCAGGCTCACTCATCACTTGTCCTTGATCAGTATTTTGAACAGCCATCACAGATAATCGGTACCTTTGACCTGGGTTCAGGTCACGCACTGTGTAGGAAAACAATTTTCCATTGGGGACATAGCGGCTCTTTACACTCTGGCTGGTACTGACATTGATGATGTAGCCTTCCAGTGAGCTGACAAGGTGTTGTTCCCAAGTCATCTGGACAGAGGTGGCTAAAACTCTGGATGCAGTGAGGTTTCTAGGAGCCAGAGGTCCTGTTCAGAGAGAAAAAGGAAATTCGATTGGAATCCTTTTCAGCTGCCTATCAAATAAATAATTCTGAAAATGGGGGAACCCTCAACATTAGTACTAGGCTCACTTCTCTGCTTTCTTAAATGAGTGCAGCTTCTGGGAATTCACTAGTTATTTGGCTACTGTGATTGTGTTACCTTTGTGCCCTCTTGTACATTTGTATCCTCTCTCCTCCCCCAATTTTATTCCATTCATTGAAAAGAAAGCATTCTATGTGTACTATGAAGGCATTGCACTTATTTGGTTGCTGATCTTCATAACAAGAAGTATAGAGGAGGAACAATGAGAAAAGTAGTTTAAAGTAGAGATGGATTTTTAACTCATTCCAGAGGAAATTATGGAGGTAATTAATATTTAAACCATATTTCTTCATCAGCTAAACTAGTGATACCGTGTAAAATTAAGCAGGAAATCATGCACACTGAATGGTAAAGGTTCATTCCAGCTGTACACCATTGACAAGTAAGGTCAGTTATTCCCTCCTTTACTTTCCAGACTCTTACTTTGGAGGAAGTTGCATGAAGAACAGAGTTAAATGATTTTCAAATTGTGGCTTTAACAGTTAGAGGTTATTTCCTCTTTAGCAGTATTTTGAAGCTAATGACAGCTATTAAATTGCAGCATTCTCTCTGAACAATTATGTGTGACAACGAAGAGCAAAAACAGTACAGGATAAGAGTTGGTTCAGTTTTTATATATGAAGGCAAGACAAAGAGACCCAGAGAGGTGGAGGAAGCGTTCTTTGAGGGGTTTTTTAACTAATTGTTTTTTAAAAATTGTAAGGGGTTCCAGGGATGGGGGGGGGAATGGACCAGGTCAGGAGTGATGGTAGAGCCAGGCGATTAGGTGTGGTCGAAAGAGGAGGGAGCGGAGTGGGGGAGGAGATGGAAGACAGCATTCCATTACAGGGCTCTCTGATATCAACGGTCGTGGGGAGGGGCAGGTGCGAGGACACATTAAGAACTCGTAGTCGGTTGGGAGACCGGGGGTGCTGGTTATACCCGGTCACTTGTACCAACCCCCGCATACTAGGTGGTCAGGATCTACAGACCCAAGGCCTGAGACTGTTGTTATGCAACGCGAGGTCCTTTGTTAACAAGGCCCCCCTCATCAGCGATCTAATTCTGGAGGGGGAGCCGGACCTCGCAGGAATAACTGAGACCTGGTTGGGTCACGAGGGAGGTCTCCCCCTCGTGGAAATGTGCCCGCCAGGTTATCGAGCATTTCACCAGCCTCGGGCCCAGGGAAGGGGCGGTGGGGTAGCAGTGATTATCCGGGAAGACTTAGAGCCGAGAGAGTTCACTGTGCCGCAGACATCCGGGTGTGAGTCCCTTGTCGTGAGATGGGGCCCAGGGAGGCAGTGGGGACTGCTGATAGTGTACCTGGCTCCTCGCTATACATCAGCGGCCCTGCCCAAACTCCTCGAGCTGATCGCATCGGTGGCGGTTGAGACCCCCAAACTTTTAGTGATGGGGGATTTCAACTTGCCGTCAATGGGAGAAGCGTCTGAGGGGGTTCGGGAGTTCATGGCTTCCATGACAGCCATGGACCTGACCCAATTAATTCAGGGCCCTACCCACGAGGGGTGCCACACGTTGGACCTTGTTTTTGTCTCTGGCCAGTGGACGAGTGATCTGGGAATAGGGGATTTAACTATCACTCCCCTGTCATGGTCAGATCACTCACTTCTCCGACTTGACTTCCCTGGTGCTACCCCCCGCTGCGGGGAGGCGGAGCCGGAAGGTATTAGATGGTTCCACCCCAAGCGCCTGATGGAACCAGATAAGTTCCAGACGGAGCTTGGGCCACCTCCTGTAGACCCGCCCCGCCCCCGGGTGGAGGACCTGGTAGCTGCATGGAATAGTGCGACTGCGGGGCCCTTGACCGGGTGGCGCCTTTGCGGCCTCTCCTGCGGCAACGAACCACCCTGGCTCCTTGGTTTACCGAGGAGCTAAGGGTGGTGAAACGCCACAAGAGACGCCTAGAGAGTCGTTGGAGATCCTCCCGTTCCGAATTTGACCGAGCACAGGCACGAACCTACTTAAGGACGTACCTTGTGGCATTAAGAGCGGCCAAACGTCATCATTGCGCCGCTCTTATTGCGTCTGCAGATAACCGCCCTGCTGCCCTGTTCTGGGTGACCCGCTCCCTCTTGTTTCAGAGGCCGCGGGAAGCCCCTTTACAGGGCAGAGCAAAGGAGTTTGGGAAATATCTGCAGGACAAAGTTGCTCAAATCCGGATGGGATGGGTCCCTTTCAGTGGTCCAGTGGAGACGCCCGTGGCAAGTCTTGAGAGACCATTCTGGGAGGAGTTTGACTCGGTTGCCATCGAGGATTTGGACAAGTTACGTGGACGTCTGCGACCTACCACATGTTTATTGGACCCGTGCCCCTCCTGGCTTGTACTGGCATCCTGGGAGGTTACACGTGACTGGCTCCTGGGCCTAGTGAACGCTTCGTTGGGCGAGGGGTCTCTGCCGGCCGCCTTGAAAGAGGCGGTTGTGAGACCCCTACTCAAGAAGCCTTCCCTGGACCCAATGGAGCTAGCTAATTATCGTCCAGTCTCCAACCTTCCCTTTTTAGCGAAGGTTGTAGAGAGTGTGGTGGCCCAACAGTTTCCACGTCACTTGGAGGAGAATGATTATCTAGACCCGCGCCAGTCCGGCTTCCGACCCGGGCACAGCACAGAGACGGCCTTGGTCGCATTGGTTGATGATCTCTGGAGGGCCAGAGATAGAGGTTGTTCCTCTGTCCTGGTCCTATTAGATCTCTCGGCGGCTTTCGATACCATCGACCATGGTATCCTGTTGCACCGGCTATGGGGGTTGGGAGTCAGGGGCACCGTTTTACGGTGGTTCGGCTCCTACCTCTCCGGCCGGACGCAACGTGTGTTGGCAGGGGAGCAGAGATCGACCCTGAGCCCCCTCACTTGCGGGGTGCCACAGGGGTCGGTTCTCTCGCCACTCCTGTTCAACACATACATGAAACCGCTGGGTGAGATCATCCGTGGCTTTGGGGTGGGATACCATCTGTATGCTGATGACACTCAGCTGTACATCTCCACCCCGAACCACCCCAACGAGGCCGTCGAAATGATGTCCCGGTGCTTGGAGGCCGTACGGGTCTGGATGGATGACAACCGACTTAAACTCAACCCCTCCAAGACGGAGTGGCTGTGGCTTCCAGCCCCCCGGTTCAACCAGTTGTTTCCATCTCTGGCCATTGGGGGCGAACAACTGGCCCCCATGGAACGGGCGCGCAATTTGGGCATCCTCCTAGATGCCCGGCTGTCCATGGATGACCATGTAACAGCCGTGGCAAGGGGGGCGTTCCACCAGGTCCGCCTGGTGCGCCAATTGCGCCCCTTATTGGACAGGGATGCCTTGCGCACAGTCACCCATGCGCTAGTGACGTCTCGCCTGGACTACTGCAATGCTCTCTACATGGGGCTTCCCTTGAGATGCACTCGGAGACTACAGTTGGTTCAGAATGCGGCCGCGCGGGTGATTATGGGGAGGACTAGGTTCTCCCATGTAACACCTCTCCTGCGCGAGCTGCACTGGCTTCCTGTGGTCTATCGGGTGCGTTTCAAGGTTTTGATTACGATCTTTAAAGCGCTCTATGGCATAGGACCTAGTTATTTGCGGGATCGCATCCTGCCCCATACATCCCTACGACCAATCCGCTCAGAGAGAGGGACTTTCCGGGTGCCGTCCGCTAAACAGTGTCGGGGGGCGACACCCAGGAGCAGGGCCTTCTCTCTGATGGGCCCAGCCCTGTGGAATGACCTCCCCCTTGACATCAGGATTACTTCCGATCTCCGCTCCTTCCGTGTAAAGCTCAAGACCCACCTCTTTCAATTATCTGGCCTGGCTCAACCGTAGTTTATCCTCCTCCTGACAGTCCTTTTAAATTGTATCTTATCATGGGATTTTAATGGCTAATTTTAATTTTCTATTATTATTATTAATGTGATATGTTTGATTACTACCTCCTCCATGTATGTATATGTATGTATATGTGTGTATCTGTATGTCTATATGTATGTATGTATATTTTTATTGTATGCCGCCCCGAGTCCCTTGCGGAGAGGGAGCGGCTAACAAATTAAAAATTTGAAATTTGAATTTGAAAGAAATGTACTAGAGTTGAAAAAACTATCTCTTTCCTTCTTTATAAATAAATGATCATTCAAATCATAAACAGTGCAAAGCTTGGTCAGATGCTCTGCTATGGTATCAGCAAGGGGTGGGGGGTAAAAGCACTTTTACCACTGTTTTGTTTTGTTGTTTTAATTGGTTTGTGAATTACAAAATGACAAAGCAAAAAGCAAGCAGAAAATGTTCAATAAAACTCACGGGTCCAGACGTAAGAAGGAGACGTAGCAAAGCTCTCGGTGGGATGATCTTCACTACTAAGGCCACTCAAGGTCCACATATGGATAAGATACTTCTGTCCTGGTTGAAGGTCCCTTATGGAAGATTAGATACGATGAATAAATCTTAATCAAAAAGTTAGGATTTTGGAAGAAAAAAAACCACAGTTCCTTATTGACCACTGATGAGTCAGAAACTACTACCCAGTCAGATATATGCACACAACTGTTCAATAGAAGATAAATACTTGAATCAATGCCAATTTCAATTTTCTACCACATGTATACTTCAATTGTCTTTCTAATTTGAGAAGTTTTTACATTTAATTTAATGGAAATAAATAAAGGTGAATTCATATAGGATAAATTTTCCCTTTCCTTTTTTCACTTAGCCTTGTTGATTTGTCTTCCCTTTCCTGTCTTTATTATGGATTAGCTCTAATTTTAGAGCTAATTTCTTGATGAAGCATCTGTACACTGAGGTTCCTAAACTTCGTAAAAAATATCTAAGCAAGAAATACAACTGCTTAATCTCTAATCTCAGCTAGGCCTATGGAAATAATCTGGTAGTGCTCCAATAAACTCAGAAGGCCTTTGAAGCAGCTGTGCCAATTTTCCAGTGGTTATTCTGAGGCTTTGAGGAATGGATCTTTACGAGTGCTTTGCTCACTAAATTGTTTATCCTGGCCTAACCTTTGGTGATCTAGCAAGCCAGCTGTTTAGCTAAATTACAAAACAAAAAACAAAAAAACCACCCCCACTCTGGACTATTTTTATTTATTCACCATTATTTCCCTTCTTCCATCCCAATATATTTTTTGCTTCTTACTCACCAAAATGTGTATTTGGTCACAGTATTGTTTAATTCTACAGCATGATCCTCTACATCCTCTGGCTGCCGTATGGACAGGCGCACCTTGCTGACTGTGTCATGTTTGAGTTTATGAAGAGCCCATTGCACAGTAATGGTTGTGGAAGTCACATTGGCTATTTCAAATCCTTCTACTGGGTGAGGTCCTGTTAGGATGAGAGAAGGGAAGTGCAAGGGATTGTTACAACTCACTACAATCGACAACATACCCACTTGACCTTCCTCAAGAAGTGCAGACCTATCAGAAACCTTTTTCTTGTTTTCTACTAAGACAAATGTTGCTCTGGGATTTTGACAAGAATTTTACCACAGAATGCAGCCCTCCCCCATCCCACCTCCTTTGGCAGTAAACTACATGGCGTCTTGTAACTGTACCGGAGAAAAAGCATTTTATTCTATAGTAAAGGGTCTCCCTCAAGAGGTTCTGACACACTCAATTACCAAGTATTTATTTATTTGATTTATGTCATCACCCATCTCCCCCATTCAATCCTAGAGCCTCCAGGAAATGGGAAAGAACCTGAGTGCATCACCTGGTAAAGTCAAAGAAGAGATGTACATTTAGGTATCACTAGCCTACTGATACCATTCCCCATGTCAACAGATGATCTGACCCAGCAGCTTCATGTACATGTTAAAAAAGAGTGGGAAAGTGCAAAGCCCTGAGACGCTCCATAAAAAAGTAAAGTGAATGTCATAAAAAACAATGGTGAGTTCCTACCGGTTTGGACCAGTTCAACTGAACCGATAGTTGTTTGGAGGCCTGGGTTGCTGGCACCGACAACGACCCAGGCCTGCCACACCCCTGAACCGATTCCCTGGCTGGTGCGGCCAATGCTGCCATCTTGTTTTTCAGTTCTGTGCATGCGCAGAACAATTTTAATTGCATTTATGGGTAAATATGCACGCGCACAGAGCGAGCGTCTGGCGCACGTGAAGTGCGGGCACATAATTGCACACGCACTGAACTGGCAGTAATGTCGGCAGTAAATCCACCGGATAGAAAGGCTGCAGCCACAATTTACACCAATATCCAGGAAAGTCTCAGTTTGTGGCTTGTATTTGAGACTAGCAGCAAGATATCCTTCTCTGCCTGGGATTTGTACATTTTAATTCTAATTTCTAAATGTTGATTTTTAAATCTTTTTTTAAATGCTTTTATACATGTACCGATAATTCTCAAGTTACAAACATTTGTTCTGTGACCAACTGAAGTTACAACAGCACTGAAAAAAGTGATTTATGACTCTTTCCCACGCTTACAACTGTGGCAGCATCCCCATGGTCACGTGATCAAAAAATCAGAAGCCAGGGGGAGGCGGGGCCGAAGTCGTGACGATACAGCATGTGATCTCAATGCTCTGAGATCGCAGTTGACACTTTTGCCAAATGGACCTAAACCATCCCGCAGAGACGGTGAACAGGAAGAATACATCTTGCTGATCTCAGGGACATTGCAAAGTCCCTGATTGATCCAAGAGAAAGTCTTCAAGCCGGTGACAAAAAATCCAGCCATTTGGCTGATGAAGTAGGGGCAGCTCCAAAACGGGAGGATATGGAAAGAGAAAGTGTTTCCAGCTGGTGAGGAAATTTTATTGTTTTAAGAGTGACTGCCTATAAAAAACTTAAAATAAATTCAAATTGGAGAACAGAAGAAATAAATGGCGGAATTAAATTTGGAATGGTTTTTGACAGGGGGTTATCTCTTTTTTTCAATGTTATCTTCACGGACGGAATTTATGTAAGACCTTTATAACGAACGGACTAAGCTTTCTTCTTCTATTTTCTTTCTTTTTTTCATTACTCTCTGTAATGTATGGTCTAAAACTCTCATCTGTCATTACTGTGGATGTTTTTTTAACTCGTTTAAGAATTGGACTTTCTCTTCAACTTGAAATACAAAAAAGACAGTTTCTTTTTAAAAAGGAAAAAAAAATTGCGGCATTGTGGCTAACACTGCGGAAGTTAGGCTTTGTGTATTGGAAACAAAACACCTTTACTTTTTTTCATGGATTATCTCGGCTGGTACCTCAAGGTCTTATTGCTTGTTTACAGAGAGCGATAAGAAGAAACAGATGTTCCTTTGAGGTATTTCTAACTAGAGAGAGGTGATTAAAAGCTACTAATTTAGAATAACAGTGTTTACATAGTTGAAAACAATGGCACTATCACAGCAGGAGAAAGAGGCTTTAAGTCTGCAAAAGATATTTTCAGAAATACAGAAACTATCAAATACACGTGAGACGACTGAGAAGAAGTTGGATGATTTAGTCCATTTAACAGCAAAATATGATGGGGGAGTTGAAAATGTTCTTCAAATGGAGAAAGTGGCAGTTAAAATTCAAAAAAATGAAGAGGAAAATGAATATAAAGAAACTAAAACTGCTGATATTTATGGTGATGGGTTCGCCTCTGAAAATGGAAAGAGTGGAATATTGAAAGAGGAATTAAATGGAGGGGAAACTTACTCCAGATGGCAAGATACAGAAGAAGAAAAAAAATAAAACAATTTATGGACCTAAAGAGATATTTTTTTTCAGCAATCGTTTTGATAACACCACTGACAATTATAGATAAGCTGATTGAGGAAACAGAAGAAGGGCATCGAAATTACAAGAGAGACTGTATAAACAAAGAGCTGCTAAGAGGATTCCATACAAAGTTGATTAAAGAGAAGATAAGAGGACTGATACCACGAACAGCATAAGATATGAGATTGCCTCGTTATTGGGAAGATACAGGTTGATAGATGGAAGAATATAACTTAAAACTAGCTAAACTTAGTGAAATTTAGTGATATTAGACATAAACAAATAATTGATAATGATAATAATGTATACTATGTGTAGTGTCATGATAAGTAATAATGAGATATGAATATTGAATGGTACCCATGAAAGGAAGATTAGAAACCGTCTTGGATTATATATAAAGATAAATAAATAAATAAATAAATAAATAATAAATAAATAAATAATAAATAAATAAATAAATAAATAAATAAAGAACTAAGTTAGATATAGTTAAGTTTTGAATATTGGGGGGGGGGAAATGTAATGATATATGATATAGTTAAATAAAGGAGGGATAATGATAGCAAGGTATATATAGGCACGGGTACAACGTAAGGAAATTGAATGTAAATTGCAAATAATGATTTGGAAAGAAGGATTAGAAAATTTTGTTATTGAATATTATGGATGTTTAGGTAGAATAAGATATAAAGATTCAGTGTTATTGGAGGATTTTAGAAATAGTAAATGAAATGCTAGTATGTGGTTATGTATTAAATTTTGGTATATTTTATGATGAAGGATGTTTAAACAATTATAGTCAAATGTAAATGGAGGTATGATGATGGTAACATGTATAAATATCTGAGTTAAAATACGAGTTAATATGAATTATGCTTGATGACTGTGGAAGAGATGCACAAAAGCCTTTTGTAACCAACTGATGCACTTTCTACAGTATGCAAAAAAGGAAGATTTTATGTGTTGTGTTTGTTTTGAAATAAAAAAAATAAAAAAATAATTTTTTTTAAAAAAAATCAGAAGCCAGATTCACTTAACGGCCAGGTTACTAACAACAACTGCAGTGATTCACTTAACAGCTGCAGCAAGAAAGATCATAAAATGGGACAAAACCCATTTAACAAGTTTCTTGCTTAGCAATGGAAATTTTGGGCTCACTTGTGGTTGTAAGTCGAGGACTACATATATTGTTTTTTGTTTAATTATTGTACAGTACCCGGAGTTACTTCTCATGAAATGGGAGGCTACATAAATTTGATTAATAAAGATACTTCATGAGTACACACAGTTATTCTTTTACAAAACAAGCTGTAGTTCTGCTACTTCCAAGGTGATACTTTACACTGGGGCTAGTATTCCTGACTTTCTGAGAATTATAATTTCCACCTTTTGGAGGGGACCAATGGGGATAGATATTCTCACCAGTCAGTCATGAGCATAACAGCATAGTAAATGCAAATCCACGAACAACAGCACTATCTATTCATCAACTTTCTGCGGAGCTAATTTAGTGCTATGCAACTCAAATTAGTAGGGAAGTCCCTGGAACAAATGTACTAACAGCATGTCACTTTTATATGTCTTATGCATTCATATTCTAGCACAAGTCATAATCCCACAGAAAAATAACCTAATTTCAGATGCATCACCCATAAACATTTAGTCCCCCAAATATTTCATTGGCATAGCAAGTCTACTAATCCAGCTGTTTCTTATTCTACATTTTGAAATAACAACAGCCATAAAATAGATAAGAAAAATATCTGTACCATTATGACTATAAAGCAGCCTGTATAAAACTTGAAAAAGCCTTTCCCTGTAAAATGTTTTAAGTAGAACATTGATACAAGTTAGTGAGATCGATAAGAGCTAATAAATTAGTATGAGAACAATGCAAATAAAATTTGTCCACATTAAGTGTCATTAGAGCTCAATCCAATTCCAACAGAGCTGTTTGAGATTTTTAGAGAAGATAATACTGCAGAATGACATTTGTCTTCTCTTAAACTCTTTAAAACAGTTTAAGGAATATATGCATTGAGTTTATTAAGTATCACATGTGCTCAATATTAAGATCTCCCCAAGACTGAAGGCAGCATCTAATTCTTAGAAGAAGAGATCAAGTCAAAAATCTTATTTAATTGTTAACATTAGTAATGATACCATTGCAAAATAATAAGAAATATTATTATTATTATTAAGGGTCATCCTTTTAGGTAGTTCTTTTCAGGACTTATAGTTCATATCCTTGAAGAAGAAATACTTTCCTCTTGTTTTCCTAGACTAAAAAAAAAATCAAGTTTAGCAGCATTGCCTAGGGTATTTCTTTGTCTATTGCTTCATATGCGCTCTTGTTCTATTAGAGTAGGATATGCTGTCTTTCAATTGCACTTAATTTATTCTGACCAGGACAGAAGAAAGGAAGAATTGCAGATGAACAGTTCATTTAATAGACTAAAAGTCATTTAGTTCATATCAATTTTGTCTACCCAATTAAAAACACTTTAAACCACTTTGTTCTCTATAATTCTATGGAATTCTACTCTTTAATATTACCCGGAATTCCCTTCCCCAGTCTCCGTGCTATTCATTTCAGGACTCTTCTTTGGAAAAAAAAAATGATCCCAAATACTAGTGTCAAAGACAAGTATGAAACAGTGAAGCACATATAAACCGTATATAATTTGTGCACACATTCCATACCTTTAAGAGTAATAATCAAAATTAATTTACTTTCTATTTCCAAAGGAAACTAAATAAATTATCAAACATGATAACTCAGAGGTCCTTTTAATGATTTTTTTCTTGTTACAATTAAAGAAATCAAAATATCAAGCCGCCAATTTGATCTTTTTGGGGAGCATTTTAAGCACTGTCTGAAAATGCAATTAATCTGAACTAACTCAGCCTAAGATTACATCATATAGAAGATTGGTGATACCTGATTATAATTTTGTAACTGCCACTGCAAATTATTTGCTGCAACTTTGACTTTTATAGACTGTGATTATAAGGTAATATATATTTGGAGAACAAGACAAGATTAATACAACATTTTTCCTTTAGTTCCTGTTACTTGGTTCATTTCCCACTAGTTATAGATCAATATTCTTGTGAAAAGCAGCATGTCTAAATGTAATTATGCTAGCTTGGTAAAGAGGAAATCTCTACTATGAATCAAAGAATGGTGTCCCACTATTCTTATTGCACAGCTTTCCCCAACCAAGTGCCCTTTGTTCATGCTATTTGTAGATTGTGGAACTTTAAGGGAAAATAGCCAGGTTCTGGGAGGTTGTTACATTTGTTAAGGATCTTGCAAAACGCCCCGAGGATCCTTGAGCACTGCTTGCATGGCATTCTAGCTACTGCAGCCGGGCATTTCTGTACCCACAACTCTATTCCTCTAAAGGAGCTACTCACTAGTACGAGTGACGAGCATGATGGGCCTGCTGATATCATTCTTGTTATTCGATTTGCGTTTGACTGAAAAGACAGAAATATTGTAGGCTTTGCCGGAGGCTAGTGCCCGCAAATGGTGGGCAGCACGACTTCGGTCCACATAATCAGTCCAGCGGTAAGAGCCGTCGAAGGATACGTACGTCACGGCGTAGCCATCAATCATATGTTTGGCAGCCTGGTCCTTGGGCGGGCGCCAAGAGATTGACAACCCATTCTCCTCCACTTTTTCCACCTTTAATGACATTGGTGGCAGCAGCTCTTCATGGTGTCAGTGCCAACAAAAAGAAGGAAGAAAACAGAACTCATTTAAATGAGTTAATTTGGCTTTCCACTGCCTAATTTCTGTCGGACAACTTCCAGAATACGTAGCCATATTGGAGGCACCCAACAGCCATTTGTTATATTTTTGACAGACTGCTTCAAATTACTGCCATCTTAGGAGCCTCTTCTCTCTCTCCCTCTCTCTCTTCCCTTCCCTTCCTCCCTCTCTGTAAATAGTCACAACAGTTGTAGCAATGCAATCAAAGTCCCAATCAATATGTATGCCCATCACCACCACATGTATATACAAAGAGATGGGTCTTTGTGCTGTTGTGACTATCTTTTTTAACACCTCCCTTCCCAGAACAGCACTGTGCCCTCCCAATGAAAAGGTTTTCCTTCCCATATTTCCTTTGCCAACATTACAATATACCTGGGAGGAAAACTGGAAAACCAAAGTCAAATAGTGGCATTCAGCTACCTCAGAGGAATCAACAAAAACACCAGGAGAAGATGTTTTTGCAATTACAGTAGCTATTCTAAAACCAGTGACACTTTCCTAATGACACCCCATCCAGCAATTGAAATTGTTGAGATGAAATTAGGAAGGAGATTTTGTTCATCCCACATGAAGAAAAAAATGAGGAGGAAAATGTATTCAATCCATACAATTAGTATTTTCTAGGACAAGCATGACTAATATAGATTCAGCTTTTTGGTTTTATTACCTTTCTCACAATTCCTGCCAGTATAGCCCACTTTGCAGGTGCAGAGGTGTGATTCATTAGTTGGTAGACAGTAGCCTCTATTTCCACATGGATTGAAGAAACAGGGATCACTAACTAGGACAGAAGGACAAAACAATTCATTGAGAACCACAGTTTATTCAAATGAAAGTGGAAATGTTTGTAAGGGAAGACGGAACTTCCTTAAAATGTATTATATATATATATATATATATATATATATATATATATATATATGTGTGTGTGTGTGTGTGTGTGTGTGTGTGTGTGTGTGTGTGTGTGTGTGTGTGTGTGTGTGTGTTACAACCCCTGGTAGGCCCAAATATGGGAGGGAGCTCACTACTCCCTCTTTCTGTCATTCGACTCATCACAGAAGACCATCCAGGCAGAAAACCATATTTTTATTTTTAATGTTGCCTTTTTATATTTGTGTTGTATTTGTGCTGATAAATAAATAAAGGGAGACTAGTATAGATCTATTTCGAGCTATTTAGCTCTCATCAGCTAGCCATACCCTTACTGGGATTCGAACCAGGGCTGTATTACATATTAGCCACTAAGCCACAGGCTCTCCTCCTTATAAAAAGGCAACATTAAAAATAAAAATATGGTTTTCTGCCTGGATGGTCTTCTGTAATGAGCCGAATGACAGAAAGAGGGAGTAGTGAGCTCCCTCCCATATTTGGGCATACCAGGGGTTGTAACACAAATACATACCTATTTCCCTGGCTCAGCTGATAAGGAGGAGAGTCTGTGGCTTAGTGGCTAATATAACTGCCTAATATGTAATACAGCCCTGGTTCGAATCCCAGTAAGGGTATGGCTAGCTGATGAGAGCTAAATAGCTTGAAATGGATCTATACTAGTCTCCCTTTATTTATTTATCAAATATATGTATGTATGTATGTATGCATGTATGTATGTATGTAATGTATGTATGTATGTATGTATGTATGTATTCTGTTCTTATACACACACACACACACACACACACACACACACACACACACACACACACATTCCTTTTACTGTCTTGGAAAGTTAGTAAGTACCTTTGAGTTTGCTAAATGGCCTTGCATTTCGTGTCACCTTACCTGACTCACAGTGATAGCCAAAGAATCCCTCTGGACAGACACACAGGTAAGAACCACTGTGACTTTCACAACTTCCTCGATTCCGACATGGATTTGATTTACAGGCATCCACTTCTGGGGAGCATAAATACACTCACTCAGATATCTGTAGGAGGTGTCACATGGAATTAAGAAGTTGACTCTGCTTCTGGTGGATAGCCCTTTACAAAGATGCCTGCTGTAATGTAACTTACACTCAGTACCCCATAATGACAAAGTGAAACAGAATTTTAGAAATGTCTGTAATTTTATTGAAAAGAAAAAAAAAAAACCTGAAATATCACATTTGTATAATTATTCAGACCCTTCACTCAGTACTTTGTTGAAGCATCTTTGGCAGCATTTACAGCCTGGAGCAGTGGTGGGATTCAGCCAGTTCGCACCACTTCAGGAGAACCGGTTGTTAACTTTCTGAGCAATTTGGTGAGCTGGTTGTTGGAAGAAATCATTAGGGCAGAGAACCAGTTGTTAAATTATTTAAATCCCACCACTGGCCTGGAGTGTTTTGGGGTATGACACGACAAGCTTTGTACACCTGGATTGGGGGATTTTCTGCCATTCTTCCTTGCAAATCCTCTCAAGCTCAGTCAGGTTGGATAGTGACCGTCGGTGGACAGCCATTTTTAAGTCCCTCCTGAGATGTTCAACAGCATTCAAGTCAGGGCTCTGACTGGGCCACTCTAGGACATTTACAGAGTTCTCCCAAAGTCACACCTGTGTTGTCTTGGCTGTGTGCTTAGGATCGTTGCCAGGTTGGAAAGTGAACCTTCGGCCCAGTCTGAGGTCCTGAGCCCTGTGGAACATCTTTTCATTGAGGACATCCCTGTACTTTGCTCCAGTTCAGCTTTCCCTCAACCCAGACTTCTCCCTTCTGCTGAAAAACACCCCACGGCATGATGCTGTCACCATTATGTTTCACTGTTGGGATGGTATTGGGCAGGTGATGAATGGTACCTGGTTTCCTCCAGGCATAATGTTTAGAATTGAGGCCAAACAGTTCAATTTTAGTTTCAACGGATCAGAGAATCATGTTATTTGCAAAGGGCCTGAGCACTTATGCCAATGTAATTTCTCAGGGTTTTTTTT
The DNA here is from genome assembly GCF_964273705.1 of Natrix helvetica. Taxonomy (NCBI): domain Eukaryota; kingdom Metazoa; phylum Chordata; class Lepidosauria; order Squamata; family Natricidae; genus Natrix; species Natrix helvetica. Next base: position 41,639,647 of record NC_138551.1, on the reverse strand, counting down.
TGTTTTTAATAAATTTACAGACAGTTCTAAAATTCTGTTTTCACCTTGTCATTATGGGATCCTGAGTGTAGATTAATGAGAAAAAAATTAATTTAAACAACTGTAGAATCAGGCTGCAGCATAACAAAATTGACACAAGTGAAGAGGATCTGAATACTTTCTGAATGCAGCGTATACTTTCTGCTTAATGAGTATGAAATTGGTGGAGGAAAGGCATGTCCGATAATGACACTGTTATTTTTATGAAAACCTAAGGAAAAATACTTATGGGGCCCAGGTGACTACCATTTCAGATTTGGTTTTTGCAACCTTTTCAGAGGTTTCAATTTCATTAAGAACTACCACTTGAGTGGACTATCTGAAATGAAAATCTAACTGTCTGTAATGAATAGCCTCATGACAGGGGAGATGTACAAAAAATCTAAAAATAATAGGAATACATTACAGCTGGCTCAACATAGCCTAGTCACTGCAGATTATCTTCATCCTCAGTGAGATGAATAGGTGATTACTTCATGCTATCTAAAATCTCTATCAGAAAGTATAAATTCTGTAAATCTCTAAATAGCATTTTCTAAGAATTAGAGCAGTGATATGTTCTAATTTATACTGCTGTGCATAGACCAGCTACAAGGTTTATACAACCTACAAACAACCTGCCTTTCAGTGTCAGAAGGAATAACTTCTTTAAATAGCTATGATTTTACTGTAATAGTTAAATGAACATTTATACTGAATAAAGCGTATTTATGAGACATCAAACAACACAAAGATGTTTATCTTCCATTGTTAGTAAGAAGTAATATTGGAAGTTCTAAGAAGTTTCTTAGAATTCATTCATTCATTCATTATTTACCCATTTCACACTGCATTCCAACGAAGCCTTCAGAACAATGACAGATAAATGATCCTGGCTGGTCTTTGCAGACTCCACCATTTTTGCATGGACTAGATTGACATTCATTAATTTCTGCAGGGGTGAAAGAAAAATTAATTGAATTATTCAACCCAACAGTAATGATGTGCTAGGAAACCAGCATCATTGAACATCCATGGAGTAATTTTTCATGAAGTCTAAAGTGATTTGTCTTACCTACCCTTCCAATTAAACCTTACTGTTTTACTTTTGCAAAGTTGCAAAATAACTTTCATACTTGATAGCCACAGCAGCTCCTCAAAGTTTGAGAACTACAATGAATTGTCACTTAAAACTACATAGTACAAAAATGAATGAGACTTAATAATTATTTGTGCAAGCAAAGGGACAGAACAATATGAAGATCAATATATGCAGTAAACGATGCATTATAATTAACACTACACTGTAGTGAATGAGGGGGGTGGCGTTGACAGAGATATGGAAGATCCTTGTCAGGACAATGAAGGATAAAAAGCCCAGAAGAGACCGAAAACATTTGGCAGTGTCTCAGGCATATATATTTGGTGTAGCTGAGGATATGCTTTAGGATAATATGCATTTCTTAGAATTATATGCCAAGGAATGTGAGTATAACCATACTTAATTGCAATTTTGCACTAGCAAATGATTGTAACAATAGAATTCCTAGGAGCCTCCAAAAAACAAAACCACAGGGTGTCATTTATGACTGGAAGAATGACTCACTCATATGGCTTGTCCTTGTGTGCTAGTAGCTATAGTACAACTATGCCTTGACAATATGAACCCCCTACTTTGCATCAAAATGTTGTTCTTCTCATATTCCCAATCAACGAATGAGACAGCCTTAAGTTGCTATAAACTGTACTAGTATACAAGTATTGTTTTTCTCTTTCGATGTCCAACAGGTGATCAGAGGTTGATTTTAGAGTGTTAGAAGATGCGAGCAGATCCCCTCCTTCTGGTAAGTAGTCAGTCTTCATACAGACATTTTTGACCTAGCATTTGTTCTTTTCCATAAGCACTTTGCTTCTTGACTTCGTTTCATATCTCTCACCTTACAGCTACATTTGACACCAAGTTCTCCCAAGATTTCCATCAAAGTAGAGGAGAGAGGACCAGATCTTTACAATTTCATTCCAGAAAGAAGCGACATCTTACCACGAATTTACTTTAGGAATATCCTGAAGTGTATCTGCACCATAAGACATAGTAGCCATATTTTTTTGTGATTACAGCCACAATTGTCACCTGGAATCTGAAAGCTTTGAACACTGTGTTTATGTGTGGGTATCAGCAACCTTGAAACAGTATGTAGTCCTTACTTAGCTAAGATAATTGGGATTGGGATTTCTGTCACTAAGCAATATGGTTGTAAAATACAACATGTGACTACATGGCTTAACAATGGCAATCCTGGCAGTCTCTGCTGCCATTGTTAGAAGAGGTTTGTCGGCTGTTAAGTAAGGACTTCCTGCTAGCTTCCAACAAGCAAAGTCAATGTGGAAGCCGGCACAAAGTGGCAAGTTTTGGGAAGCTTGCAAGCAGGTCAGTGGCAGCCTGGTGAAGACATGGCCGCCGCCGTGAACCACAAGTATGTCTAGGCATGGTTTGGCTGCTGTGGAGTCTGGGAGAGCATGCAGGTGACTACTGGGAGCCTAGCCAGGCAGGAAGGTGTCGCAGTGGAGTGTGGTAGGGCACACAGGTGGATGAGAATGAACAGGTGGTGGGTGCTGCAGAGTACAGGAGGGAACACAGACACAAAACCAGCCGGATTTACTCTGGTTCCAGTCCCTTTCTCTCAGAAAGTAGTGAATATCAAACTATTTCTGAAAATCTGCAAAGAAAACTGCAGAGTCTATAGCCCAGGAAGTGATCAGCAGTCAAGACTAACTTGAAGACACATAGGCATCCCAGAAAAAAAGTGGCACTCTCGTTGGGGCAGGGGACAGAAATCAAACAAATCAGACTAGAGGAGCGTATTCTGAATGGCCACTCAGTGCAGTGCTTCAATGCATTGATTCTCATGGTATTCCTCACTGTCTGATGACATGTTGAAAAGGGGCAGCAGTAACAGAAGAACAGGGCAACCTTATCCATTCCAGGAATAAACAGATGCAACAAAGGAATCAGCTAGTTTTATGTTGTTGCTTTTATACTGACACAGGCAAAAATAGATGGACTTGCTCACAGTAGGTAAAAGGCGATAGTCAATTCTATAAGGCAGTGATGGCTAATCTTTTTGTTGTCGTGCATGCCGACAGTGCATGCCCACACCCATAATGTAATGTGCGCATGACACCCCCCGCATGTCCTGCCCCCTGCGCATGCATGTGTGATCCCTCATGCTCCCTCGCTCCCATGTATGCATGCATGACCCCCGCGGCCTGTTATGCAGCCTCCTGGAACTAAAAATGGGGGGGGGTCTTCTCCCACTCCCACGCATGCGGGTGCATCTCCCACATGAGCTCTGCCCTCGCACATGCGCGGCAGAGAACCAAAAATCAGCTGGCCAGCGGGAGGCATGTGCGCATACGTGGTGGAGCTGATCTGGGCTCAGTGTGCCCGCAGAGAGGGCTCCGTGCGCCACAGGTTTGCAATCACAGCTATAAGGAGTGAACTGACTGAACAAGAGGCAGATTTTACTTTTCTTTTCTTTAGCTTGCTAAACAGAGCCCAATGAAGAAGTAGATATAAATGTAATACAATACAATACAATACATCCAATAGCCAAGGAATGTCCTGGGATTATTTTGCAATTTGAAAAAGTACTGTGGAATGTATTGGCCACCATTTTATAACATAACTTTCTGTTTGTTTGGTTTATATTCTGCTACTTTCATTTTTTTGTGAAATCCTCCCCTTGTAAACAATGGCATTATTTCAAGCTTGCATCATTCCATTCCTGAATAAATTATTTCCAGTGCTCCCAGCATTAATTCCTCTCATTCTTCTTAGAAAGCTGCGAATTCTATCTCAATTGCATTAATGGCTTAGGGTTTTGCCTTTATGTCTGTCAAAAGAGAATTTTCATATCTGAAAGGATAATGGGAAGTTTTGCTGTTCTCTCAAGCAGGCAATGAAAAGAACAGCTATCCAATTGTGATCCAGCTGATAAAATTCTTATTTTGAGATGAGGATATTTCACACACCACGAATTTAGTTATTAAGATTATCCCCAACATCTGGAGGTCGGGTGCATAATGATTGGTGAAACTGCACTTAAATGAAATGCACTTTAATTTTCCATTTTAATCTGATCTGCTGTAGACATTTCGGAATGTGATATTTTTGATTTCTTTATTTACTTAGAACTCTTTCTTTATAGGAAGAGCTGTTCTCCAGAACATATGGAGAAGTAACAGAACCTTGCCTGAAGACTTCTTCCTGCCCCTGTCCAGCCTCCAGGTATTCAGGCAAGAGATCTGATCAGCATATTGCCCCCAACAATTTGGGTCTCATTTTACCTACCTCGGAAGGATGGAAGGCTGAGTCAACCTTGAGCCGGTGAGACTCGAACTGGCAAACTGCTGGCAGTCAGCAATCAGCAGAATTAGCCTGCAATATTGCATTCTAACTACTGCACAACTTGTGGCTTGGAATTCTGGGAACTGTAGTTTGATACATCTAATAGATAATCACTGAAAATACTAGTCAGTTGCCAAACAAATATATCTACTACATTCAGGGACTTCTAGGTTCCAAAACAGGTTTGCAATTCCACAGTCCTTCTGGAGTCATGGCTCTGCTTCAAAAGCAAATGGAAATTGTGCTAGAAGGATCCAGCTTCAGCTGGTGCACTCAATGCAGCCTTACCTAGTGCAGGACGACCTGACTATAGCACCTCATGTCCTTAGACTATTGTAATGAATTTTGTATAGGGCTGCCTTTAAAAACCACTCAGAAACTGCAATTGGATCAGAATGTAATGGCCTGTTGGGTTGACTCATACCCAATGTTGGGAACGTATAACTCCAATACTGTCAAGTCTTGTATCAATTGTTGGTTGGGTTCTGAGTATAATTTAAAAGTGCTGGTGTTGACAAGGAACTAAAGCCAAGAAATGCTTCTTTTCAGTTTTTGGGAATGGTCTCCTATAAATAAGCTTCTACATTTAGGCAAGAAAAATGAAATGCACAGGTACAGTATATGTGGTACCTTGCTCAATAGTAGTAACTGTTAGAGGGATCTTGGAATCCTAGTGGACAACCATTTAATTATGAGCCAGCAGTGTGCAGCAGCTGCCAAAAAAGCCAACACAGATCTCGGCTGCATAAACAGAGGGATAGAATCAAGATCACGTGAAGTGTTAATACCCCTTTATAATGCTTTGGTAAGGCTACACAAGAAGGACTAGGGGAGACATGATAGCAGTGTTCCAATATCTCAAGGGTTGCCACAAAGAAGAGGGAGTCAAACTATTCTCCAAAGCACCTGAAGGTAGAACAAGAAGCAATGGAAACTAGTCAAGGAGAAAAGCAGAACAATTTATCAGTGGAACAACTTGCCTCCAGAAGTTCTGAATGCTCCAACACTGGAAGTTTTTAAGATGATGTTGGATAACCATTTGTCTGAAGTGGTGTAGGGTTTCCTGCCTAGGCAGGGGGTTGGACTAGAAGACCTCCAAGGTCCCTTCTAACTCTGTTATTCTATTCTAAGAGATCAGACTGGCTCCTTCCCTGATGCCTTTTAGACAAAGATAAAACGTTTGAGCTTTTTGGAGAGTGTTTCAGTTCAGTATGTCATGGAACCATATTCTGTTCCCTTTTTCTTTTTGTTATTGTGATTATTGTAGATGGTTGTGGGTTATGATTTTAAATGTAGATTTTAAAATGTTTACTTTCAATTGTACTGTAGATGTTTGATTAACTTTTTGCTTGGAAGATGCCAGGAGCCCATTGATTGCAGTGAGTTGTAATGGACAAACTAACAAAAATTGCCTAAGAACCTGCATGCAAATTTTTATATTTATTTATTCATTCATTCAATTTATATAGCCATCCAACTTAGTCCAATAACAATGGATGGTTTCCCCAGAAAGAATCTTGCCCATTCTTTCATAGAGTTTTGTCAATTTCTTACAACACAATGTTTTAGGAAAGCTTTCAGATATAGCGATCATATATGGGCTGCAAAAATTGGAAGTGCACTAGATGGTAGGATAGTGTTGGGATTTTCTGAATCTCTTTGTCATGTCCTAGTGGTCATTTTGACTTTGGCACCCGGTATGTAGTAGCCCTGCTTTTGAGGTCAAATGCTCCAAAGTATTAATAGAATTGTGATCCAATGAGAAATGTAATTCACTAATAAATAATGACATTAAACAATTTCCTAGCAAAGATGTTTCTATGTTCTCTTACCTGACTGACAGTTGTTTCCTGTATAGCCAGCTTTACACAAGCAAAGGTAGTGGGCAATTTGATCTTTGCACAATCCCCCATTCAGACAGGGTTGAGATGTGCACTCATCGATTTCTGTAAAATAAGGTAAAAGAAACAAGCATCACCTATCTGCAATGCAAAATCTGATGCCTAGAAAGCATCTGGAAAGAGACTCCACAATCTTGCTTCTTAAATTATACGTTTATAGATTATGAGGTATCATTAGTATGAACATCAAAAATTGTGCATTTTAAAAATAACCCTCCCTTCCAATCATCCGAATTCAGGGTTGCACAATGTTGGTTTTTAACAGAAATAAGTAAACAGAAAAAAGGAGAAAACAATTGCAATATCTGCTGTTCTCCCCAAAACACACTTCTCACTGGATGAGAAGAGCCATATGTGATACAAACATTTCTAGATTCAAACCCCAACAACCCAAAGTGGAACTAAGACATCCATCCAAAACACCAGAGAACTGCTACAACTCAGTGCAAGTAATTGTTAAAAGTTACAAATGGACCTTATACCTGTACACATAATGTCACTGTAAAAGACAGCTTCCTAAATTCTGGAAGATTTTTCTGATGCTTTAGTAGACTTGAAGCATATACACTGGGGAGTGAATGCTTCATCCCTTCTTTAAGAAGAATTACCTCCTTTTGGAATTTTATTAGCAGCTCTTTACTGTAGGGAAGAATCATTATTGGTTATTATTGCTGTTGCTATTATAATAATTGTTATAATTATATTATTGTGACAATTATAAATATTGTTGTTATAATCAATGTTGGTTATTATGTGCACTGATAACAGTGAGCAGAAACTCCTTATGGAAATGTAGTATACTTATACTTATATTATTGTATTATAATTATAATTATTGTTGTTATTGTAATCATTGTTGGCTATTATGTGTGCTGATAATAGTGAGCAGAAACCCCTTATGGAAATGTAGTTCCTTCATTCTTCTCTCCCTCTCTGCACCATAAAACACAGGAACAATATTTAAAATACAGAAAAATCAAACCTGAAACAATAAAAAAAAGATACTGACTTTTGCAAACCATAGCTATTGCTAGAAACTTGCAATCTTTATAATCTCGCAGAAGGAAGATTGTAAGATCAGAGACATAATTAAAATTTCTGAAAATCAGGTTTATGAATGCCAAACATCATGGGTGATACAATTGGCAGTGCAACTATATATGGCTCAAACTTTAAATCAGAGTAAATGCACATATAATTATTCTACAGGAGATTAATATAGCTGGTAGTGTGGCAATTTGAGCTAAGATTTTAAAAAATCCCCTATGTGGAACATGTAAGATATTATAGAGATATGTAGGAATTGTTCATGAAGAACCTGCAATTATTCCATAAAGCTGCATAATTGTAACCCTACCATTTTGTAAGTTTATAAATCTCAAATTCTCTATTTAAATTCAATGAAGGCTTTATCTGGACCAAGCATGAATGAAGGAGTGAAAAGCCACAATATGTCATGCCAGAGTCAATTTGTCTCTTCAGGGATGAGGAAAAACTATCCAGTAGGATGTGATGAATCAGGAACTCACTCCCCCCTCCCCAAAATGTTTCAGCCAAACTTTGAGATGGCAAAGCCTCAGGCCAAACGTATCCAAGCTCATTTGAATGAGAGACATGAAGTGTGGCTTTCAGAAACCTAGACTAAATCACTTCCAGGGTACAGGTATCTTCATAAGCATAATGCTTGATTTATATAGAAGCAAACTTTATATAGTTAAATGATACTTGGAGTTAAGGATATTACATCAGTCATCTGTAGGTGCCATTGATTACAGTAGATAACAGGAGTTTCCTACTATTTGTACAGGATGATAAAGGGAATGACTTTTCCTTCATAACAAACCCTACCTATTCAATATTTATGTCTTGCAGCCATATCAGCATTATCTTACCACTTTTCTTCTGTCAAGAATTGTCCACACAATAATGTTCTTGAGTTCGCAAGTGCTATGTTTGCTGGCTATATTGCAGGACTGAGATACTAGCCTTGTCTGAGCCAAACTGCTCAGAATGGAAGCAGGCAAACAGATGCTCTGAAAACATTCCACATTTTAACTTTCTTCAGAACTGGCCAACATGGTAATAAGCTGGGGGACCGCTCCTGGTCCTAGATAGCTGCTTGCCCTAGCAACAAGTCTCCTATATTTAGGATATTCTCTTTTAATAGTAAACAGCAGGTACAAAATTGGGAAGATGCTTGAGAAGAAAAGTTCTATACTAAAAATCTCATTTCTCTACCCTTGAGGTTGAGATTTTACATGGAAATAATTTTCCACCCAAGAAAACTTTATACACATGCATCATATATTGTCACATGTGGAAATAAATCAATGCATACCAGCTTTCCGAACACCTGCAAAATTTGAGTCCATCTTGTTACTGATAAGTGAAATTAGTTTATATTCTCCCAACTATTATTAAGTATGTATAATAGCATTTTTACATCTCCAGAGGTAACTCTCCAGAGGTACTAGACTTCAGTTCTCCCTAGCCGGACTAATTATTAGTCCAGTGAATCTAAAGGTTATTAAATTAGGGTAATCAGAAGCAGAGCAGTCTCCAAAGATTTTTTTTAAAGCATAATCAAAAATATATAGAAATCAAAGGGAGGATTAATTTCATTCAATCATTCTTCCACAATTAACATGCTTAATTGTTACAGAGTAGTGCTGAAAAATAAAAGTCAAAAGAGACATGGTTGTTTGAAGTTGACAGAAAAAGAGTGGCCTCACTTTTTTCTCAGTTTATCACATACATACGTACACACACACACACAAACATATGTATACAGTGAATCAAATTACCATTACATTCTGGTGGGTCGCTCCAGATGCCTTTTGCCAAACATAGGCGAGGATTATTTTGGGAATTCAGAATATAACCAAAAGCACAGTGATATATTGCCAAGGAGCCCATCTTAGTGGAGTTAAATGCTAACTGAGCATGTTTCACTTCAGTGGGGATTCCACAGTCAATCTCTAAAGTAAAAAGAGAGAGAGGGAGGGAGGAAGGGAGGGAGAGAAAGAGAGGGAGGGAGGAGGAGCGGCGAAGTGGGGTTATAGCAGAAGATAAAAAAGCAATGAGTGCCATTATAGTCTTTGACTTGCATAACCAAAGACCTCACAGTGATGAGCCTTTTGGGTGTAAATATAAAAAGCACATTCATGCGTGAGTGCAGTGTTATTTTAGAAAAGGTATTTTATTATAGCTTGCCATCAGGCAGGCTTTCAGCTATTGGCATCCAAAAGAATGCAACCATACCTGCATGTTTATTTAAAGAATGTTGCGAATGCAAGTTTTGGCATAACTTCTAATCAGTATGGATACAAACTTTAGTTCCCTAGTCTCCGAGGGAAAAGAAAATTGTTTGCAAAGCTCTGGCCTGTGAATTCCAGCATGCCTTACGCTAGCTGTGTTGCCAGGTTTTAAACACTTTTTCCCTCCCTGTAATTAAAAAAGTGTGAAGTAGAATATTCTAGAACACTGGTATTTCTATTTTTTTAAAAAAAAAACAGTGTTTTTGTTTAATAAAAAATGTAGGCACTGCCCTCTTTCCTGGCACAGATGCATCTCATGGTGACAGTTATTATCTTTTCCAAGAAGAAAACGTCTTCTCTAGGGTGTATTATGCTTTTCTAATGTTACCTGATTGGCAGTGTCTTCCTGTGTAACCTGCAGAGCATATGCAGACATAGCTGTTGCCAAAATCCTCACAAGTGGCCCCATTTTTGCATGGATGCAGGAAACAAGGAGAAGGAGCTGTAAAACAGATTCCATTCAGCATGGTTCAAACTGTTCCATTCCCAGCTTACAAAAGGTTCTATGTAGCACCTTAACACCAGAGATTACTAATATAATTACTAATACAATACATTGGAGGTTAGATGGAGGCTCCTGTCTGTTGAAACATTTTCTTGATGCAAGAAAAAACGTCAGACCTGCCTGGGCATCTCAGGGCATGAAATAAGGAAAGGAAGGGCTGGCTGGTCAAGAAGCATTTATATGATCCTACCTAATAATATCATATCACCATTGGAAATATCACAATGACCAATCTGCAACCAAATATGTATCCTTTAGGTAGTTCTTGTTATTATTACATTTGCATTCCCTTTTTCTTTGACGGCTCAATATGCTGTACATGGCAAGACTTTATCCTATTACAATGATACTCTGAAGGGCTGGGTTAAGTCACCCAATGAGTTCCACGATCAAGTGTAGATTTGCATTTGGCTCTTCTGGTCTCAGGCCAGCACCTTAAACATTAATATAGTTTAGTCCTTCAAATCTGCAAATCAAAGCAGTAATTTAAAATTTCCTGGAATCTAAGCTATATATATAATGTATGTATTTACATTAAATCACTTTTACAGTCTCGGAAGTATAATACTTCTTTGTCACTTGGCTCTTATGAGGTAGACCTAATATTGTCTTTTCACTCTTCACCTGTGTTTATTTTGTCTTCCATCATATTTTGTCTGTTCAAGCAAAAAGCTATCGTTATTTTGTACTAAACAGATATAAGGTGGGTAGAGTCTTGAAGTACCAATCAAGTTACAATGAAAGACTACTCAGAACATGGAGCATTTGAACATAATCTTTCCCTGACTTTTTCATCTGCTTTTATTTAATGTAACTTTCAGGGGATTAGGATAAGGATGGAGATTGTATTGTCTTTCAAATAGGAATTCCTAGAAGCCAAACATGAAGGATGTTGGGAACTGTAGTTCAGCAACAACAGAAGGGATGTGTTCTGTCCTCTGGATTAAGAAGAGATAAGTGGTTATTCAAAGGCGTATCACAGTTTTCTAACAGTTACAATAAATGCCATTTTAAAATATCTTCTTACTGTTACTGATACTGAGATGTGGTAGCGCGGTGGTTAGAGTGCAGTACTGCAGGCTACTTCTGTTGCCTGCTGCCTGCCTGCAATTTGGCAGTTCAAACCTCACCAGGCTCAAGGCTGACTCAGTCTTCCATCCTTCTGAGGTGGGTAAAATGAGGACCCAAATTTTGGGGGGCAATATGCTGACTCTGTAAACTGCTTAGAGAGGGCTGTAAAGTAGTATATAAGTCTAAGTGCTATTGCCATAATTATTTTAAATACTAATGCAAAGTGGGTATTTCCCTAGCTGTATTCTTTGGGGATAGAAACAACTGCTGCTTAATGAATGAAATACCCAACCACAAACTTCGTGTGCAGCCCAAAGGCTACACGCAAAGTCTTTGGATTCACAATTATGTTCCAATAGGAAAAGATCCCTCCTGTGCCAATACCTGTTTCACAGTGCCGTCCAGTGTATCCAGGCAGGCAGTCACATTTGTACTTGCCAATGTAATGGAAACAGGTGCCCCCATTATGACAAGGCCCTGAGGTACAAGGATCAGGTTTACCTACAAGAACAAAAGATTTAAGTCACAGACTATACCATTGCAAACATTTCAAGGGGACAAAATGGTATGTCACTGAGTACCTATCTCGCAGTGTTTCCCTTTAAAGCGGTAGGGACAGGTGCAGTGGTATTCCCCGTCTGATTCCTTACAGGTCCCTCCATTGCGGCAGGGTCCAGAGCTGCATAATTTGGGTCTTTCTGGCAAGAGAAAAGTAATAATACTTGCAATATATTCTTTCAAAATAAACCCTCCACCCCATGCAAATGGGATGAAAGGAGTAGTCTGTTCCTTGCTTGCCTAGTCCTTTTATCACATTAAACTAATTCCTAAACTTCCACCAACCAATCCACAGATACAGATTATGAATAAATTAAAGATAGAAAACCAAATACTTTGCAAAAACCAATTTCTGCTCTGAATAACATTCACAAATATTGCTAAGCCAAGCTTTGTTTTAAGAATGGTTTGTTGAACAAGCTGGCATTAGACAAAAAGGAGAAGGGAAAAGTCTCATGGAGCACGTGGGGATGCTTAGTTAATAACTGTCTTCAACTTCACAAAGGGATGGAGTCTTGTGTGACTGTCTGCTGACCCCAGGAAAAGAAATGCTTGATTTAAGGAGTTGCCAGCAGTACTCTGCATGTTCCCATGAATACTCCAAATTATCTTCAATACAGATCATCCACATAAAATCATATTGCCTCCGCTTCCAAATAAACACTTCCCAGTCAATTTGAGAAATCCTGGGAGTTGAAGTCCACATATCCTAAAGTTGCTAAGGTTGAGAAAGACTAACCTGATAATTCTTTCTTAGATAAGATGTTAAGACACACCAAATTCCAAAATGTAATACTTTCTAAAGGCCAATGAATTGGGTACTTTTTGATACAGATATACTAAGGAACCTATAATGAATGTTCTAACAAGAGAATACTTCTTCAATGGTCTCACCCAACTTTGGCTGGCCATAGGATGAACCCAGTGGTGTGATTCAAATAATTTAACAACTGGTTCTCTCCCTTAATGATTTCTTCCAACAATCAGTTCAACAAACTGCTCAGAAACTTAACAACTGGTTCTCCCGAAGTGGTGTGAACTGGTTGAATTCCACCACTGGATGAACCATACACTAGTTCAGTCATATGAGAGAAAAAACACCAATCCTTGCAATCAGTTTCTCACCCAATCCTGTTCTGGGTGAAAAGGATGTCTCTCATCAAAGCAGGTTTGAGAATGTAGATTCTGTTCAACCACCTCTGTGTTGTCAAGTACCTTTCTCACAATATTTTCCAGTGAAGCCTCGGGGACAGTCACAGGTGTAGGAGTCTTCATGAGCATCACAAGATCCACCGTTCAGACAGGGCTCTGAGTCACATGGAGAGGGTGGCTCAGCTGCAAAAGCAGACATGGCCTCACATGGGCTGATGCTAAATGAAAAATCCACCTGCCCCATGGAGACGAGCTCAATTAAATGACATGGAAAAACAGGACACATCTCTCTGAATTCTGATGCCCACGGGTATTCTAGGCCAGGAGTGTCAAACTGGTGGCCCGTGGGCTGGATGTGTCATGCACAGGTCACGCCCACCCCAGCTCCGTGAAGGGGAAAAACATTGCAAAACATCACATGATGGCAACGTGACATGGTGAGTTTGACATCCATGTTCCAGGCCATGCATCCTGGGATTGCAGACACAGGAATGACATCATCTTAAATATGCACAGGGTCAAGATGGAGATGTGGTTGGGTATTTTACAATACTCTGAAGAGTGATGGTTAACTCTTTTTCCCATATTGCATGGCTGAGAAAAAAAGTGCCCCATTCTCCAATGTTGAAGTTCACTTTAAAGGAACCGATGCCAAGAAAATGTCAGGAGGACTGTTTTTTGAAAGATATAACATATTCTCCTTCCTATTATTCACAAACTTAACAGCCCACTTGATATTCTCACCAATTTTACATCATTTACAAGAGAAAGTATAATTTGCATGAGCAGCATAAACAACAAGATGGTACAAATCATTTGCATATTATTTTCCCACACTACCATGTCACTTGCATGTTCCTTATAAATTACATTGCATTTCTCAAGATTGTATTTCTCTCTCCTTCACTTTTAAACCTATCTCTTAACCTTCACTAACAAGGCTCACTCTTGATTGCCATCATTACATGAAATTCTCCTCTTTTCCCCATCATGGTTCTTATAATCAGGACACACTCTAATCCTCTGAACATTTTTTTTACTTACTGTGATTAGTGCCATAATCTGTATGACACACGCAAAGGTAACTGCCACCATACTCCATACAGTAACCCCCATCAGGGCACTGGGTGTTCATATTGCAAGGTGTAGTAGTCACTTCTGCAATAGATCAAAAGCACATATAGGGTGATTTCCTATTACACAGCTGAGCACACTACAGATGGGCTTTATAATGATGAGAAATGTCACCCATTAGACTCAGCAGGATCAATTATCCAGCTCAGAGAAAAAATATCTACTTGCAAAGGAAGGAGATATAGGACACACAAGAGAAAAAGCAGTGCTGCATGGCATAAAATTATCTTCCCTAGACTAACATTTCAGTTTAGTTAGATTATCAGTCACTGGCTTGATCTGTAGCCCAAAAGAACTGGAGGGTATCAGCTATAGATACAGGCTCAGATCATTACTCGTGGCCAACACAAACCTGGACTGTTAGCTTGGTTCTTGGTGCTTTCAGTGATCATATGCCAGGGAGTGGCTCTGAAGGAATCAAAATATTGGTTGGGCAGTTATGTAAAAACAGTTCTTCTGCCCATGTTCACAAATGGAAATGTCAGTCAGAAGTTTAGGCAAGACAGCTGAGGTGGGATCAACATGAAATCATCTGTTCACTAAACAAAGGCAAACAATAGGATTTAAATGGGCAACTAGTTTTCATGCCCAGAGCAGTTTTGTTTGAGTGGAGAAATATTGAAAAGCTATAGATCCCGATCCTAATTCATCAGTGAAGAAAATTAGGTAACCTTGAACTAGGCAATCCATAATCAAATCCACTATGGATATATGGAGAAAATAGGAGTTTGAATGTGTAGAGAAATCATGCATGCTACCTTGTATGCCATAATAGGATGTTAAGAATCAGAATGTAATTAATTATAAAGTTAGATAATTTCAGGCCATCCTAAGTGGCAAATCTTCCAACACATCTGACATGGTTGTTGTGGAAAAATTAGGAAGCAGAAGTATTAGCTATGTTTGCTGCCTTGAATATGAGTACGTGTTATGTGTTTATATATTTATATAAAATGCCATTGATGCAGTATGATTGCATTATATTATATTCTAGGAGTTTCTAGAGAGGTAATCTTTCGCAACACAAAAAACAGAATTCGATACCAGATGATTATCATGTAAGATGTCATGATTCAGAACTGATCCATAAAAATTTGCACAGAAGTAAATGGATTATACTTTAAGGTACCACAGTATACTCTGTCACCTTACCACACATGCAGCAAGAATCTAAAGAGGGCAATAAAAGGTTTGCATAGATCAAAAAAACTTTCTCTTACCAAATTCACAGAGAAGCCCAAAATATCCAGGTGGGCAATGGCACACAGTGATATTTCCATCCAGGCACTTCCCTCCATTTCGACACTCGCAATCATCTGAGAGTTCTGCAAAAATTTGAGGGAGGGAAGAAGAATGTTGAGGAGGACAAATTAGACTCATCTAATTTGCCAGCAAATCTGAGGCCTTCATTAATCTACTTCCAGTAACCAAAGCAGGATGGTGCAGTCTGCTGGGAGGAAATATCAGAATTAGAGCTGGTTATGTATCTTATGAAGAACTTTTACTTCCTTTTGTTGTACATCCGTTATTTTCTTTAAGTCATATCCAAGCAATGGCAAATCACAAACCAACTGTACTCCCCACAGGAGTAATCACACTTTACCTATTAAATTCTCCCTTGTGGTGGTATCTGTGCTTGGTTCAACAACTCTAATGAGCCTTATTGCTTTTTTTTTTTAATACAGCAGGCACTGCCTATTCTCTTCCTAGAAGACGGTATGAGCCAGTAATTAGTGCCCGTAAACTTAAGAGTTGGAAAAGCTTAATGAAGATAAATGAGGTCAACAGGAGATACAGTGGGAGCATGAAAGAAACCAGTCTTCCAGAAACTGTAGACAAAAATGGCCCTGAATAATAGGCATTAAAATAAGAATTAGCAGCACATGATGGGAACTGATTCGGTTCTCTATGTAACAAGGACAGCTAGCCCTGTGTAGTGCTGAAAGCCCTTATTTTACATCAGCCAGAGTTTCCTTCAACTGTATCACCAACTTTAATATGGCCGTTGCTGAAAATCAATGATACAATTTCCTAACATTTTTAGGCAGAAATACTGGTGGTGGTGAAAATGTAAGGCTTAAAACAGACTTTATATAGTTAAAGAAAAATCTCAAATTCTACCCAAATAAAACATCAATGAAATGTTAAAATCCTGCTTACAATCTTTTACTGTATGCCTGACCCTATATGAGGCTTCGTTACTAAAAAATGATGGAATTTTTTGAATCAACATTTCTCGATCTGAGCAACTTTCAAGACTTGTGGACTTTAAGTCCCAGAATTCTCCAACCAGCATGCTGACTGGGGAATTCTGGGAATTAAAGTCCACAGGTCTTAAAGTCACTTAGATTAAGAAACATTGGTCTAAATGAGAGCAATGTACTGAATATTCAAAGATCAAAGTTTCTTCTGGTTTTATGCTGTGCTAACATTTGGTTTTTAATCCCCAGTTTGAAATGATGAATACCCCAAATCTACAAGTCTTTTGACATAAACATGGCATCAGTAAAACATTATAAACCTCTTTATTTTGAAAATTCTGAGAGCAGAGTTCAAGTAAGGAGGTATGATGGCCTTGACACAAACTTAAAAAAATAGTAACTACTGCACCATACATCACTATCTTCCAGGTTACCAATACAACCATGTGCAAATGGAGACATGAATTCCATTATTAGTTTACTAACTATGTCAATACTTTCCTTTGCAAATTCCTGATAGGATCTTATTATTACTGATAAATCTAAAACAACTGGGAATTTAATAAATTGTAATAAAGTATTAATAGTATTTTTTTCCAGAGCTAGAATTTGCATAGATACAATTACTTTGAAAAAGAAAACAAATGAAAAACAATTTATTTTCTTCAAACTACCCACCCAGGCTGCAGCGCTCCACTGCTAATTTGGAAATAAATGTATACAGGCATGAAACTCAAAGAGAGCACAAACATTTTGTTTAGTGTGGTTGACTCCAATACTTACTATCTCTGCAGTCAGTGCCTGCATATCCTTCTGCACATTCACAAACATAACCTTGACTGATTTCAAGGCATGTGCCCTCATTCTGGCATGGATTGGAGCTACAGGCATTAGACATTCTAGGGCCACCTAAAAACATCAGTGAAGGACTCATAAACATATATAAAGAGAGATACATTTCTGTAGCACAAAAAAGAATATTAGAATATCCGCTCAGTATCAAATATAGAAGCTGGTCTTTATCTATAGTATAAAGCCCTACATGACATCTGGCCTGATTACTTTTGGGATCACCTATCTCTCATAGTATCCACCCAACCAATCCCATCTCCCAGGGTTGATGTGCTTCATCTTCTTTCAATTAAACAATGCCATCTATCAGGACTACTTAAATAGTTGTATTTTGTGAGATGGATGGCTGTGTACTGTAAATTAAATAAATAAATTTGGTGAATAAATAAAAATGCTCTGCTTAAACACCTGGCTCCTTGCTGGTATTATGCACAGTCTTGAAGACATTGCTCTTCATCTTGGCTTTTGGCAAGAATGATTAGGGTGCCCTTCAGAGCAATATGGGTTTCTTGGTTGTTGCCAGGTTTCTGCCATATTTTCTTCTTTCCTTTTATTACCGTGTTATTTTATTGTTCTATATATGTTTATCTGGGAATCACTCAATAGGAGTGTATAAACATTTCTCTATTTAATTATATACACCTCTTGATATTCTACAGGGAGGGCACATGCGAAGTCAACATAGATGACTTTAGAAAATCTAGCATCCCCAAAATGTAGGCTGTCAAGTTAAGAGGCAGTTCCTATATGTCCAGTTTTATATATCAACATTTTTTTTTACCACCACATAGATATTAGGAGGACCTAATATGAAGGTGCAAAAAATCTAGTCACTTATGGGCTTTGCTTTACTAAGGATAAGATCATGGATGGGAAGTTCTGCCCAAGAGGCTGATTCTATCTTCTTAACAAGGGCTACTTCAAATAATTTGGCCACAAGGCTAAAAATATATGAAATTAATCTAGTTTGATACCAAGAATTTTCATTTCACAATCAACAGAATACAGATAAGTCTGTATTCCGACAAGAATACAGAATACATATAACCACAATTGTGACTACGGTACAAAGTTCATAATTAAGCAGCACGGTTGTTGAGGCATCATGTGACTGCACCCAATTTTAAGACATTTTTTGACATGATGGTTAAATGAATCACCATGATTGTTAAGCAAGACACCATGTGATTGTGATTTGTGACCTTCCCTGCCAGCTTTCCTATTGATTGTGTTTTGGTAGTGCTGCCGTAACTTTGAACCATAGTTAAAGAAGTGATTGTTAAGTCGAGAACTACCTGTTCAACAATTTGAATGTCAAACATAACCAGTCGCTGGATTAAAAAAGTTAGTGGAGAGCATTCTACGTGAGCAAGATGTGCAGGGGCAGTGTTGAACTACACATTTTTCCCTTTAGAGAAAACAGACAGATATACTCACCATATTGGCAATTGTTCCCATAGTAGCCTGGTGAGCATGTGCAGACATAGCGCCCTGGGCGAATATAGTTGCACATCTGCCGATTCCTGCAGTTTCTGCCCTCACAGGTTGAAGGATCTAGAATGAAGAGGAGGGAACCTCAGTACAGATCAATGAAGCTGAATAATTGAAGATAACACAGACAAGGACGGCTCTAAGCCGAGGGCCTGAGAGTAGCAAAGAAAGAGAAAGAACAATAAAGACTAGCTTTGTAGAAAGAAGGATGCCACCATGCAGCTATAAAATCAGGCACCTATTTCACAATGCTGTCCAGTAAAAGGTGTTGCACAGGAACAAGTGTAGTTGTTGACAAGATCCATACATTGCCCACCATTCAGACACGGGCTGGACTCACATTCATTTATTTCTGCAGAGAAAAGAAAGAGAACAAAAATATGAAGTCTGAAATGAAATTATAGTGTTCGTGTTGTATAAAGCTATACTGCTCAAGCACTATAAGATCTGTTATTCATAAACAGGGAATTAACTGATTAAATAAACAGAAGTACTTATTAACATAGAACAGAAACAAACAATGCAATAGCTATCAGATGAGCAGGAGATTACATGGTGATTACATTAGATACACATGCTTATTTTTGGCTCACCTATTTCACAGTCTTCTCCAGTATAACCTGGCTGACAAAGGCAGACAGCTGTTGTGTTTGTTATTTGGCACTCCCCACCATTCTGGCATTCTTTGTTTTTACATGGAGACTCCTCTATTATATTTCAACAAAAAGGAAAATTAAATTATGACGTTGCGATATTTTTTTTCACTGACAAAACCATACAAGCTATAGAATCTCTCAGCTTCTGAATATACACACAGCCCAGCTATTGAAATAAGCATTGTTTCTTGTTTAATGGAAGATAAATAGATTGTAATGAAAATTATATGGAAGGGAAAATATGGGAAGTTTCATGGTAGCCATACCTATCTATCTTATCTGGGACACGTGATTCCATTTCATCTCTTTGGTCATCCTAGCTGGGCATTCTGAGAAGTGTAATCGAACACCTCTGGAGATACCCTGTCAGTAAAGCACATTCTTTCCTAAAATTAAAGTAATTGCCACAAAGAAGTTCTGCTATGACTTTGTTATGTGTCTAATTAATCTGCTTTCTGCTCAAGCAAAAACTCAGGGCAGCTAAAAAAATTAAAGCACAAAAAATTAAATGCTAAATACTATTAATAGTAAAGTCATAATCACATTTTCTCCTTAGATTTGTTATTGGATTGTGTCTTTGCTCTTACACAATATTTCTCACCAATTTCACATGTAGCTCCTTTAAATCCTGGTGGACACCAACAGCTGAAGCTGTTGATGCCACTGATACAAGATGCTTTATTATGACATGGATTGGAAGCACACTCATCCACATCTGAAAAACAAAATAAGAAGTGCTATGGATTAGGATTTATTCAGATACTCAATTCCTCTTTCCCCAGGAAGAAAAATAATAATTTATAGATCTATAGATTTAGATTATCTAAAATAAAACAAGTAGCTTGTGAGTCCAGGAGGGAAGTGAGCGGGGTGGGGGGGGGAGAAGGAACAAGTTATTCCAACAGAGGGTTGTTTGATTACAACGGTCGCGGGGAGGGGGGGATGCGAGGACAAGAGAAGATCACAAGGTCGGTTGGGAGACTGTGGCTGCTGGCTACGCCCGGTCGTTTGTACCAACCCCCGCAACCTAGGTGGCCAGGAACTACAGAGCCGGGGCCTGCGGCTGATGCTTTGCAATGCAAGGTCCGTGACCAACAAGGCCCCCCTCATTAATGAGTTGATCTCTGAGGGGGAGCTGGACCTTGCAGGGATAACGGAGACCTGGTTGGGCCACGAGGGTGGTTTACCCCTCGTGGAAATGTGCCCACCGGGTTTCCATGCATTCCATCAGCCTCGGGCCCTGGGTGAGGGTGGTGGGGTGGCGGTAGTTATACAGGAAGGTCTAGAACCGAGGGAGTTCACTGTTCCTCAGATACCCGGGTGTGAGTCCCTTGGTGTGAAATGGGGCCCAGGGAGGCAGTGGGGTTTGCTGATTGTATACTTGGCTCCTCGCTATACATCAGCGGCCCTGCCTGAGCTCCTCGAGCTGATCTCGGAGACGGCGGTTGAGATCCCCAAGCTTGTGGTTATGGGGGATTTCAACCTGCCGTCAACGGGAGCAGCATCTGAGGTGGCTCGGGAGTTCATGGCTTCCATGACAGCCATGGACCTGACCCAATTAATTCAGGGCCCCACACACGAAGGTGGCCACGCACTGGACCTTGTTTTTGTATCTGAGCAGTGGACGAGTGATCTGGGAATAGGGGACTTAGCTGTTACTCCCCTGTCATGGTCAGATCACTCATGTCTCCGGTTGGACTTCCCTGGCGCTACCCCCCACCGCGAGGAGGCGGGACCAGACGGTCCAAGCTGGTACCGCCCCAAGCACCTGATGGAGCCGGATAGGTTCCAGACGGAGCTTGGGCCATTACCTGTAGCCCTGACCCGCGCTCGGTCGGAGGACCTAGCGGCCACCTGGAATAGGGCGGCGGCTGGGGCCTTAGACCGGGTTGCGCCTTTGCGACCTCTCCTGCGGCAGCGACCCACCCGAACTCCTTGGTATACCGAGGAGTTGAGGGTGATGAAGCGCCATAGGAGACGTCTAGAGAGCAGGTGGAGGTCCTCACGCTCCGAATCTGATCGAACACAGGTAAGAGCCTATTTACGGACCTACCTTGTGGCACTGAGAGTGGCCAAACGTAGATATTGTGCCGCTCTTATTGCGTCCGCTGATAACCGCCCTACCGCCCTGTTTAGGGTGACCCGCTCCCTCTTATCACAGATGACGCAGGGGGCGCCCCTGCAGGGCAAAGCAGAGGAGTTTGGGGAATATCTGCAGGACAAAGTCGCTCAGATCCGGAGCGGATGGGCCCCCTTCAGTGGACCGGACGGGCCGCCAACAGTGAGTCTTGTGAGACCACTCTGGGAGGAGTTTGATTCTGTTGCCCCCGAGGATTTGGACAGGTTGCGTGGAAGGCTGCGACCCACCACATGTTTAATGGACCCGTGTCCGTCCTGGTTGGTACTGGCATCTTGGGAGGTGACTCGAGGCTGGCTTCTGGGCCTGGTGAATGCCTCATTGGGTGAGGGATCCTTACCAACTGCCTTGAAGGAGGCGGTGGGGAGGCCCTTACTTAAGAGGCCTTCACTCGACCCAATGGAGCTAGCTAATTATCGTCCAGTCTCCAACCTTCCCTTTCTAGCGAAGGTTGTTGAGAATGTGGTGGCGCAGCAGTTTCCACGACACCTTGACGAATCCGATTATCTAGACTCACGCCAGTCCGGCTTCCGACCCAGGCACAGCACCGAGACAGCCTTGGTCGCATTGGTCGATGATCTCTGGAGGGCCAGAGATAGAGGTTGTTCCTCTATCCTGGTCCTATTAGACCTCTCGGCGGCTTTTGATACCATCGACCATTGTATCCTATTGCGCCGGTTGGAGGGGATGGGAGTCGGAGGCACCGTTTTGCGGTGGTTCGGCTCCTACCTCTCCGACCGGAAGCAATGTGTGTTGACAGGGGGGCAGAGGTCGTCCCTGAGGCCACTCACTTGTGGGGTGCCACAGGGGTCAGTCCTCTCGCCTCTCCTGTTCAACACATATGTGAAGCCGCTGGGTGAGATCATCCGTGGTTTTGGGGTTGAGTACCATCAGTACGCTGATGATACTCAGCTGTACATTTCAACCCCAAACCACCCCAACGAGGCTGTCGAAGTGATGTCCCGGTGTTTGGAGGCCGTCGGGGTCTGGATGGGGGACAACAGACTCAAACTCAACCCCTCCAAGACTGAGTGGCTGTGGCTACCGGCACCTCGGTTCAGCCAGCTAATTCCATCGCTGGCCATAGGGGGCGAACAATTGCCCCCTGTGGAACGGGCGCGCAATTTGGGCGTCCTCCTTGATGCCCGGCTGTCAATGGATGACCATGTGGCAGCCGTGGCAAGGGGGGCGTTCCACCAGGTTCGCCTGGTGCGCCAATTGCGCCCCCTACTGGACCGGGATGCCCTGCGCACGGTCACTCATGCGCTGGTGACGTCCCGCCTGGACTACTGCAACGCTCTCTACATGGGGCTGCCCTTGGGACGCGCCCGGAGACTGCAGTTAGTTCAGAACGCAGCCGCGCGGGCTGTGATGGGGAGTACTAGGTACTCCCACGTAACACCTCTCCTGCGCGAGCTGCACTGGCTGCCTGTGGTTTTTCGGGTGCGTTTCAAGGTCTTGATTACCATCTTTAAAGCGCTCCATGGCACAGGACCTAGTTACTTGCGGGATCGCATCCTCCCACACACATCCCTGCGGCCAATTCGCTCACACAGGGAGGGGCTTCTCCTGGTGCTGTCCACTAGGCAATGCCAACGGGCGACACCAAGGGGTAGGGCCTTCTCTGTGATGGGCCCAACCCTCTGGAATGACCTCCCCCCCGACATCAGAACCACCACTGACCTCCGCTCCTTCCGGCAAAAATTGAAGACTCACCTGTTCCGACTAGCGGGCCTGGCATAATTACAACAGTTACCTGCTGGTAGATGTACTATTAACTGGTTATTTTAGGGGTATTGTTTTTAATTTAATTTGTGTGTTTCTTAGGGGTTTTAAAATTATATTTATATATACTGGCTAACTGTACAGTTCTTTTTAATTCTATTTTAACCTCCTCCATATTTAACTGTACATATTTAATTTTTCTATTTATTGTATTTTGATGTATTTTCTGCATGGACTGTACACCGCCCCGAGTCCCTTTTGGGAGAGGGGGCGGTATAGAAGCACAGTAAAATAATAAATAAATAATAATAAATAGCTGTATAAGGTCTAATTTGTTGCTGGAATAGTATAGTTGCTTCATACAATTGGGCACAGCAGACAAGCAGGACTCACCAATTTGGCATTGTTTTCCAGTGAAACCAGCGAGACAAGAACAAGTATATGAAGGGTTCCCTGTGATGCAGTCCTCAATACATTTTCCTCCATTCAAGCAAGGACGAAGTGTCAAACAGACTGAAGCTGCATGAAGAAATAAACCCACTATTCAGTAGCTGGAAGCATGCTCAGAGAGATGTTAGACGAGGTGGCAACAGAAGTATTAGACTAATCCAACTTCCTTTCTTTTTGTAGATCATGACTGTCAAACTCCCATGCCCACAGGCCGGATGCGTCATGCGCTGGCCACGCCCATGCCTGGTTTAGTGAAGGGGGAAAAAGTCCCAATACATCACGTGACACTGTCTTGACGACATGAGTTTGACACCCCTGTTGTAGATGATTCTCTATAATGAACTTAGATTACCAAAGTGCAGAAGTCATTTGTTTCAAAACCACACAATGGAATGCACTTCATCCACACTTAAATTGGATTGAAATTACAATAAATAAATCTGTTACTTAAAAATTAGTTTAAATACAGAAATTTGGTTTTCCTTGTTTCAGTTGTCCATGCCAGTACTTTTATTAATCTATGTAGTTTTACAATCTTTTTGAAAATCTAAATAATAACATTAATATCCTCGATAGATCAATATTCAGCCTTTTATTAAGTAAACTTTTAGTAATCTATTAAACCATTTTTACAGAAAAATATTTTGATCAATTCTATAATCTTCATGGCATCTCTTTGCCATTTGCTATATTGTAATATTTTTATGACAATCCCAAGAGTTAAGAACTACATCAATACCAACAAATTTCCCATTATTAAAGAATTTTGGCAACATAATATTTTTAACAGAATTATGTGTTCAAGGAAATAAAAGAGAGGCAGAGAAAATCAGTTACTAAATTTCTAGAATTTTTACATTTGGAAATCAGGGAGTGGGAGAAGAAAGAAGGAACAATAGTTTAGACAGCTCCAGAGATGCATATCTCGAAGATGAACAGATATATTTAAATTAAGAATGAAGAGTTAAAAGAAAAATCATTTAACTCTTAGAAACCAAAGATTGGTAAAATCTGAATACATGTTTTTATTTAGAAACCATGCAGACCCTAAAAATTGATGGTCACAGATTGTGGGAGGTTTCAATTTTTGAACACACCCTCAGCATTACAGGAGAATAATATCTGGCATGATGGGTAGCTTTTAGTGATGGTTTTAGCCAATCCCTGGGGAAGGTTTAATTTCACTTCCCATATGGATTTGCAAACATATCTACTAGTGACCTCAGAGCCCCACACATTAAACATTTTACAACTAAATCTGGGATAGAATCTAATGTATCCAATTGGATAGTTATACAAGGATTGCAACTTCCAGAATTCCAGCTATTAAGCTTGCAGAATAATCTGGGAACTGCAGTTTTATCAGATTCAGGACATCAGATTGGAGAAAACTGGCATACATCTGGGACCGTCCTATCAAACATGACTGAATTAATTTAAGAAAACCTTATGGATTTATGCTTGTAATTAAGCTTGAATTTACTCTTGTATGGAATTAATTTACAGTTTAAGAGTCTTTAGTCTTTTTCTAAATCAACAGCTTTGACACGTAAGAACTAATGAGAAGACTTGAGTTGTAAACACCATGAACCTCAGTAGATAATTGGGGGCAAATTTCTATCAGCCCAACAGGAGAGGAAAGCACCATAGATGCCACTTTTAGCTCATAGTTGAGATGAACGCCATGATATGAAGTGTAACAAGCAGAGTGCTAACTAAGAAGAAATTAGCTTTCCCTCATCTTCCAAATAATTCAGGGTTAAAATGAAGGAATCTAGGGTTTACTTCAGAATATAGTAAAAGTAAGCATGGATGAATTTGTTCTCTCACTTTTGTTGGGGAAGATGGAGTCATCTTAATTTCAGCATCATCATCCTTTCATATAGAGACCTGCTTTTCTCAGAGGTATTCCATTTATGCCTTATTTCTACCCAAGAAATAATTAAGTAGCTCTTAATCAGCCAGAAGAGATCTACAGCCACCAAGGGATTCAGTCTGAGTAGCACAGCCATATCCCCCAAATTTATAACTTGCACAGTTTCAGCATCAGTACATCCCATATCTTGCTAACCATATTTATTATACTGCATGAATATATCAACTCAGTAAAGTATTCAGAAGTTTATGTGCCACTCACAACTGCTCCTATTGCATGGCTGCCGCCCTTCATAGAAGTTTCACAGGGACAAAGAGAATGGCTGGAAGAATTGGTTTCATTAAATAAACCTAACTGCTGTCCTCTTACTTGTGTTGTTGCAGCCCCCCACTTGCACCTGGGCATCATCGATTCTGAATACCCAGCGCCCGGGGATACCCACATTTGTTGTCATCTCCACGTCGACAATGTCATCAGTACGGGATCCGGGGATGTTAAAATACCGTTTTCCATCACCGGCATTGAAACCTGCCTAGAAGACAAGGGCAGAGACTGAAACCTCTTGCTGGGGAAAGCAGGGCAGCTGTGGGGAAATGCAAGGGACTTCTCTCTTCCACCAGGCCCAGTGCCCTGCAGAGGAATGGACTGCAAGAACATAAGGAAGGGAAGCATCCAATTTCCCTGAATGTTGTTTTGTGTTTCTGCTTCCCATCTAAATAGCCACTATTTTGCATAGGAGGCATGAGCAACCTCACAATACAACTCCTCTGATCCCTCAGTGGAGATAATAGTTTGCTCTTCTAGAAGTTTTCCTTTGACAAATTCCTTACAAGGAGAAGTCCTGTAGTTCAGTGGAAAAAAATCACATGTTTTGTATATATGGAGCATTCTCTGACTCCACAGATTGGGTTGAATCTTGAAATGCTGTTGCTAGTGTTAACAGAACTCAACAAATGGGACCAATGAGCTCACTTGATATATGGCAGATTCACTTGTTCCTAGATTATCTTAACTTTCTGGACTTATTAAACATTCAATTCCCAGAGCATTAAATTCCGATGAAACATGTTGCCTGAACTTAGAGGTTCTTGGTCTGGTCAACGCCTAAATGGGAGACCCCATGAAAACCCAGCATATGTCAAGTTGATTCCACAGGGGAAAAAGAGGATATGAGTGTAATAAATGTAGCCAGAATGTAGCTGTTTTGAGTTGTCTTGTAAGCCAGGGGTCAGGACCTCCTGGATAAGAACTCTTGACTAGGCAATCATACAGTCATCAAATTTATAAATGACTAAAACTGGTTCACAATTAGCAAACGTTGTGGGCCACCAACATCTGGAGGTTTACTTGCAAGTTTATGTTGAGGCAAGCATTTCTTCTCCAGGACAACAATTTATTTGGACCCCCGTTCCAGCTGCTTCAGGACAGACCAGTAGAAAATAAGCAGCATATATAGAAGTCTAGAAGCCATCTCCTACTGTTTTGCATGTCATCTGTGATTAAAGACTTTGGCTACAACACATGATAACTGTCATCATTAAAAGGAAAAAAAGGAGGTGGGAGGGGAAGAGGGAGTTCAGATGGTCTACTTGTGCAACTCTTTTCCCAAATGGCTTTTGGCACCAAAAGGCCCCAGCAATCCCCACTCATCCATGACTCACCAGCTGGAAAGTGCACAAAACACTGAGCTTATTTTCATCCCCATTCATCTATACAGGGTGAATCCAAGAGAATCTTGGATTCTCTTGCCGCTTTCCACAAAATGAGTACAGCTCTGTTAGCTCAAGCCAAGCAGCAGCCTCTGCCATGCTGAGCCGTGAGGTGCTTCTGCCGAGCCACTCTATCGTGTTGTGAATTACAGCAGCAAATTCTCACAAATTTGGTCAGAAGCCAGTGCCTGGTGAAAAACTTTTCAACTTCCTCTCTCTCCCCCTTTGGCTGAGCTAAGGCAGGGTGTTCCTAAAGCATTGTACAGTATCCAAAGCATGTGGTTACTGCTCTGTTTACAGTCATAAAAGTCTACACTCCTGAATTTCTGGGGCTGAAAACGGATTAATTTCCTATACACCTGCAACTTCCTGCTTACTGGAGATAACTCAAGATGACTGCCAGCAGCTGGCCAAGCATAGATCAATTAATGGCAAATCCACACATCTGAACAGCCACCGACTAAAAGAAAGAAAAAAAAACCCATGTAGGATGAAATATAAATGCCAAGAGAAAGTTGTATTTGCTGCAGCCATTGCTGGATGACTCTTTTTAAAAAGTTGGTGGCTAGTGAAGGGAAGGAACTCAGAAGCACTGACCAAAATAAAGAGCTGCAGTTTTCTTCACTAAAGGTCCTAAGTAGTCTTAGCTCTGAAGGGAAGGGAAAAATTGGATTATTATTTAAGAAGTTGAGGCTAGGGACTATCTTGGTCATGATGACCATCTCAAGACAATCAATATCATCCTCAGCCATCTCCAAGAATATATGCCGTGTATTAGAAAGGAGACTTGCTTGAATGTGATCATGTAATCTACCTGGGCTGTTATCCCTCCCAGGCCTGCTAAATTTCCTCCACTGCTGGCATGCATGCCAGTGGTCCAGGTTATTGACTCATAGTTGAAGATAGTGAAGGAAAGCAGGCCATCAGTGATGAGGACTATCTGGAAAGTATTTACCTGCAAGAAAAAAAAATACACAGAGCGTATTAAGGCAGTAGGCAACATCCAGAAAGTTGCAATAATGGTTAATACTAAAGTAAAACTTTTTCAAGAAGATCTCAAACAAAACTTGAGTCCTGAAGAGCTGCTTGGGCTGCATGAGAGGCAGAGTGCTCTGAGGAGCGCTGATTCATGGCAAGAATAGCAATATCACTTATATACCAATTCACAGTGCTTTTACAGCCCTCTCTAAGTGGTTTACACAGTCAGCATATTGCCCCCAACAATCTGGGTCCTCATTTTACCCACCTCAGAAGGATGGTAGACGGAGTCAACCAATCTTTGAACTTACTGAACTTTTTATTGTTATGCTATATTGTGTGCCCTAATTCCTATCTTTTTAAATAGTTTTAATTTATATTTTTTCCTTTCATTTATCTACGGAATGAGTATTGTATTTTATTCTCTGATCTCTCATACTACAGGAAAGATAGAATGGAGATGTCTGAAATGAAGGAAGATGATTCTCAGTCATCCAGGTCACGATTGTCCCAAAAGTGCTTTTGCAAAAAGCAACTGGACTTCCTTAGTTTTTCCTTGATAAAGTTTCGCTTCTTGTCCCAGAAGCTTCTTCTGGGATGAGAAGCGAAACGTTTTCAAGGAAAAAACCAAGAAAGCCCAGTCGCCTTTTGGAAAAGCACCTTTGGGTCTGAAATGAAGATTATTCTGCTGATAAGTCAACAATTTACTACAATTTCTAATAAAAGAAATTGGAAATAAAAGGAATGGAAATTAAAAAAAAGAGAGAAATATAAACGACTACAATTTCTGTTCTGCCCAAGCTTAATCACAATGGGGCAGGGAGGAAACTCTTCTATTCTTATTACCCATCAGTCAATATTCTGGTCCTGAGACTTACCGGAGAAAACAAGTTTCCTCCAAAGAAGGTAACCTTGTTCCAAGTTCCTATGAATACCCACTGGGCTGAGAATTTTGGGAATTCTGGGAAATACTGTGCGATATCCTTAGTGGCTCTCTCCAAAATAGCTTGGTCTGTGGTTTCCCGGTAAAACACTTGTCCTGAACGCCGGTTATCGACATCAGCCCAGAATGCAGCAACAACACGTCGGTCATTGGAAATGGGGAAAGCCACAGGGGTGAACTGGGATACCTCTTTCAAGAAGGAGATGATTCCATTGTTGTTTACCTAGGCAGGGAAAAAAAGCTAGATGTGATAAAAAATAAAACAAAATATACTCCGCTATCAGAGACTGGGAATAAAGCAAACTCCCTCGCCTTACTTGACCTTCCACCAGAAAGACAGCAGAAACCACACAACAAACCATATAACAGAAATACACTGCAATATAAGTCTCAGTGCTTGTTATAGAAACTGTATCTTGAAATTAAATATCTGCTCCTCCTGCCATACCAGTATGCCATTCATGCCCTAAGGGGGCATGCATAAGCGTACCAGCGTGCCTACCGTCCCTGTCCTAGTGTCCCATTTATTTGTACTCTCATTATGTGTTTAGGGCTATGTTTTGCTTATTTTTATCCATTTATTTGTGCTATTTTTTCATGTGTTTTTCCGACTTGTTTCCTTGTACTTGTTGACAAATTAAAATAAATAAATACATACATTCTCCCAACTTTTAAACCAAAAGAAAAAGTATACCCACAAATAGCCAGAGACCTGCTTCTGCCTTAAGATATCCCTCTAACCACACTCTCTGCTTGCCTCCGGCATAATAGGGTTGAGAAGCCATCGCCCAAGCATCTAAGAAGGCAGGCAGAACAAACCATGCCCTGTTCTCTAACCGGAGATGGGCCAAAGGAAGGAGGAACAGCTGAGAAAACTGCAGCAGCCACAGTGATCTAAACAAACAAGGTGAAGTTCATTTGGGCCAGTCTCACCTTCAGATGCACTCAAACTTTGCATTTCCTCCCATGATTTAAAGAGGCAGAAAAGTATATTTTGAAGGTGCTCAAGGACAAACAGCATTTCTGAAGACAGGTGAGACTCTCCTGTCAAAGAAGCATTTGCTGGGGTGAACTAAAAACAGACCCATGAAATCAAATGGCAAACCACATCTACCGTGTAGAAGCAAACACTTTATGGCCAGAGATGATTTATTCTGACACACTATTATATTTCTTACTATTCTAAACAGTTTCATCCCCTTGATATATGTTGTTATAAACCAGATTTGTAGCAAAAGAAATGTCAGAAAAGAGAAAGTAGTATGAGTTATATTATGGCATTTTACTAATATCACAAATATGATATTTATGTAAAGGAATTGAAATCTCTCATTCAGAAAAAAAATCACACCATAAACCCTCAGTGGAAGATAAAGTAATGAAGAGGACTATAATCTGTCTTATGTCATTGTAAAAAGTCTGCCAGATGCTATCTTTTTCCTTGAAAACACTCCTTACATGTACAGAAACAGCTTCATAGGGAAAAGACTGAAATGCTATCTTACTCCCACACTTAAGTCTTCAGTCAGGCAGAGAGTTGCTGATATAAAGTAGCATTCAGGTCTATAGAAGTTGAGTGGAACAGTATACACACTATGTTATTTTCCAATGTTCGTGGCCTGAGACAAATTAGATGGATTTTGCCAGTGGTGAAATTCATTTTTTTTTACTACCGGTTCTGTGGGCGACTCTTGGTAGGCAGGGCATGGGAAGGATACTGCAAAATCCCCATTCCCATTCCACTCCTGGGGGAAGGATACTGCAAAATCCCCATTCCCACTCCACTCCTGGGGGAAGGATATTGCAAAATCTCCATTCTCACTCCACTCCTGGGGCCAGCCAGAGGTGGTATTGGCCGGTTCTCCGAACTACACAAAATTTCCGCTACCGGTTCTCCAGAATCTGTCAGAACCTGCTGAATT
The DNA here is from genome assembly GCF_964273705.1 of Natrix helvetica. Classification (NCBI taxonomy): domain Eukaryota; kingdom Metazoa; phylum Chordata; class Lepidosauria; order Squamata; family Natricidae; genus Natrix; species Natrix helvetica. The sequence goes on along the minus strand of NC_138551.1, from coordinate 41,608,643 downwards.
TCACCCCTGGGTTTTGCTCATGTCTCAATTCTCTGACTACCATAATTGAATTATTTCAACAAAAATGAAGTGTCCTGTTCTTTATCCTTTCCTTACTATGCAACTTCTTACATGAAGTAAGGCAGAAACAATATTTCTCCATCACCTAAGAACCTCATGCCTTTGAAGAACAGTTTTTGGAGGCCATATACAAATGGAGTCAAACCTTGATTCTTTGGATTTCCATTGTATAGACTTCGGTTACAATGGACAAAAATTTACCTTAGACTTTATTTGGGCAAAGTTCACTATATTCAAAGTAATGTAGGAAGCTGATATATTAAATGAGATTCAAATTAAATTACATAACTTGCCTAATTTATTTATTTAGTAAACCAATTTATATTATAAACCAACTCTGGGAGACATATATCAGAGCTAAAACAGTTAATAAATAGATTGAAAGGAATAAAAACCAAGCTAAAACAAAGAATACTAGACAAAGTGTTGTTAAAAAGAGCGGAATCATCTCATTATTTCACCTGTCTCCTAGAGTCCCCAGGTTTGCTAGCATAACCAAGTCTTGAGAACCTCTGGAAATTTAACAGTGACAAGGTGAACTTAACCTCAGGGGAGATAAATTCCATAGTGCAAGGACCACAGCAGAAAAGGCTCAACATCTAGAACCCATCAAATGTAGCTTTTTAGATGATGGAACAACATACCTTCTCTGCTGGATCTGATAGGATGGGCAGGTGAAATTATAGCCCTTCAAATAACCTGGTCCCATGCCATGAAATGTTTTTAAGGTCAACATCAGCACCTTGGACTGGGAAACAAACTGGTAACCAACACAGCTCACAAAGCAGAGGCGTGACATTTGTTTTGTACCAGCTACAATTTATAGATACACTGTTGAATTCTGAATGACCTGGGATAAGCGCTGTGCCACCTCAGATCCCACTCCCAGGAAAGGCAAATTGGGAAGTCCCCCAAGATCACAGGTCTAGGGAACCCCACTGGCAACTTGGAGATGGAAGCAAGGAACTCAGGCATGGAGTTTGCTATGTAGCAGTGAACCTGGTACAACGGCAACAGTCCTTAATTGATCCCTAAAGTCCAACTTAATTAACAGGATGTCACATCCAGTGATTTTTGGAACAGCATTCCTGAAAGCTGTAAGTGATTTTCAGATGACAATTGCCATATCATTGTCCCTGCCTACGTTCTTGGCTGACGCCACACTCATAAGCTCACCAAGCCCTTCTCTGAGAGGAAGAGGCCCCCTGTCGGACCCAGCCAGTTTGGTCATACATTCCAGATTAGCCCTCTCATGAACAATCAAATCACAGATGAAGGCTGGCTTATTATAAACCAACCTGGCATTTAAGAGCCTGGATCGAAGCTTATGTTACATCAATGACCATTGTGTCATTTGCATCAATCTGCATCATCTGGAAAATTGATACAAATTATGTCAAATATCAATTACATAATTATACAAATAATGAAAATTTGGTTGCCATGGACATTCATATATAATACAAACCCTTTCTTCACAAATAGTTCATATAATTGAAGTTTAACTACATACAGTACAGTCAACTTCCATGGAAGAAAGAGTGTCTTGCAGGCAGGGAGATGTATACACAAACGTGAAGGTCCAACCACAGAGTAACTTAAGTAGCACATTTTTCATCTAGCAGCATTAGATAAGATTCTGTGTTGTTAGACATCTAAGCCTGTTGGAGCAGCTGCCAGTTTGTCTCTGTTTTGTGCAACTTCAGGTAGTAGTTAATACGGGGTGTCAAACTCAATTTCATTGAAGGCCGTATCAAGGTTGTGTTTGACCTCAGGGAGCAGGCGGGGTATGGCCAGAGTGAGAGTGGCTGGCCAGCTCAATGTCACTCATTGAGGCTCGGTTTTCAGCTGCGACAGCCTCCTGCAGTCCTCTGCCAGCAAAAATGGATCTTGAGGGTTGCAGGAGGTCGTCATGGCCAAAAATGGAGCCTAGGAAGTCCAAGCGCAGCCCTTCCCAGCTCCGTTTTTGCTGGCAGAGGCACCGTGGGCTGGTCCTTTCCTGTTTCCATGGTGACCAATGGGCCAGATCTAAGTACCACGTGAGCCGGATCCAGCCTGTGAGCCTTGAGTTTGACACCCCTGAGTTAATACATCTACATGAAATGCTGGTTAAGTAGGGATGAAAAAATAAAGCCAAATATTGCCTTTGTCAGCCTACAGTCCTATCCCTAATGCATCATACTTAACTTTAATAGCATTTAGATGTCAAATATCCACTGCAGTACAATTTACAATATTATTAGTTTGACTTTACTTTGGGTACTGTCTCATATATGGCTGTTTTAGTTAAAGATGTGGTAATTCAAGAATACCATGGTATAAATTTCTTGTACATCTAATTAAACAATGAAGACTCATTTAACAACAACGAAATTTGTACGGGGCAAAGGCAAGGTGTTATTCAGTGTTTTACATTCTCCCATTTTGCTAATATTACCTTTATAGGATAAAGCAGCTCAAATTAGGCCACCGCGCCGCCAGGAAGCTCCCTCTGACTCAGTGAATCTTTCATGTTTAGTGTGTACACAAAGATCACTCAATTCTCTGGAATTAGAAGAAACCTCAAAACCTCTGAACTCTAGCCTGTGCATAAAATAGCAGGAAAAAATTCTGCTGGGGAAAGAAGCTGAGCCTTTGTGCATAGAAGGAATGTGGTCTGAGATGCAGGTGTGACATTTGTTGGGGGAGGAGGCTGTTTCACTCTGGTAAGCAAACTCAGAAGTCAAAAAATGTTTTGTATGCTCAGCAAAGTGATCAGTCATGTGCTTGGAATCTCGCTAAAGCCTGAGAATCGCATCACTGTGAGGTTGAACAGGGCAAAGTAAAGGTAGGATCCAATGCCTATGGAGTTGTAAAGCTGATAAAGGGCAGAGATTAACTAAGCAATATTAGGAGTGTGGGCCTTTTACTTTGGAAGATATAGGGGGGAAAGAGAGAACTAACAGAATCAATCAGAATCAGTTGCAATCTTCACACAATCGCCTATTACAGCTACCAACCTGTTAGGAAAAAAAAAATTCTCAGCCAAATGAGTTTTAAACAATTAACATGTTTAAACATGGATACAGGCATGATAATTTCGGATGTGTTCAGGCATAGGAGCTCTTACAATTACCTGAAACATTGTTGAAGAGATTTTTGGTTGGGCATCTCAGACCTTAGCAAGGCATTAGATCAGGGGTGGGTTCTGGCAGAGACTACTGCCAGTTTGTTCAGGGACGCACCATGTATGAGCTTGATGCGTGCTGCGTGCGCATGCGCAGTACAACTAAAATTACTCTTCGCATACACAGAAGCAAAAAACAACATGGTGGTGCCTATAGCGCCACAGGGAGAACCAGTTTGGGGGCGTGGCAGGCCTGGGTAGCTGCCAGTTCCAGCAACTCAGGCCACCAAGCTACTACCGGTTCAGCTGAACCGGTCCGAACTTGTAGGAACCCACCACTGCACTAGAACATGGAAAAATGGAGTGCAATAATGAGTTTTGAAGCAAGATAATTATTTTTTAGCCACTGCATACACTTGTGAACATCACATTTGAAATAAAATTGATAATGCACTTATTAAAGATGCTTGCCATCTGCTGTATTTTTAATTACTTTAAAACATCAAAGGTACTATCTAATTAATTAGATACAATCTTTATTTGAAATAATTATGCATGTAAAGATTAATCTGCTACTCTAATTGATTAGAGTAGTTGACAAATTTGCACATTCCAGGGTTGGTTTTGAATGTGGCATCAGCTGGGACTCCAGGGCAACAGTGGAAGTTATGGCCATTGTCATCAGGGAATCTCTTACGACTTTCAAGGACGCTGATTGTGAGACCCTGTTAATTAAACTGGGCCCTAGGGATAAGTTAGGATTATGGCTGTTGTTATCAACCTCCCTATAGTACAACAAATTACCTGACTCATCTTGACTTCATTTCTGAGTTAGCACTGGAGTTCTCCATGTTTACAGTTCTGGGGGACTTTAATCTGCTTTCCGTAGGCATGGGAGTTCATGGCTTTCATGATAGCTGTGGGTCTACTCCAGGTCATCCAGAACACAACTTGGGACAGCGGTCACATGCCAAGTTAGCAGTTCCTGTCAGAGAAGTGGATTGGTCTTCCCCTGGTGACTGATGGACTTGGGGTGGTAGTGATTTCAAAGGAAACTGGGTGTTTGTGTATGTGTGTGTGTTTGTGTTGTCCCTGTGGTCTGCTGCATTGCCTATTCGAAGCCTTGGTTACTGCTTGGAATAAATGGGTACCTGAGGCCTTGGATCAGATCACATCTGTGAAACCTCTCTCCTCTCATGAGCCCAACCACTCTCTGTGATTTATGGATGAATTGAGCAAATTGAAAGCAGAGCAGAGTTGTCTAGGACACTGCTGACACTCAGAAAGAACAAACTTCAGAGAACACTAGTAAGAGCCACTATTAAGGCCTACCTTGTGGTGGCACAGTGGTTAAATGCAGTACTGCAGGCTACTTCCGCTGACTACCGGCTGCCTGCAATTTGGCAGTTTGAATCTCACTAGGCTCGAAGTTGACTTAGCCTTCCATCCTTCCAAGATCAGTAAAATGAAGACCCAGATTGTTGGGGGCAATATACTGACTCTGTAAAACCACCTAGAGAGGGCACTATAAAAGCACTGTGAAACGGTATATAAATATAAGTGCTATTGCTACAGTGGTGGGATTCAATTTTTTTTACTACCGATTCTGTGGGTGTGGCTTGAATTGGTGGGCTTGACTTGACTTGGTGGGTGTGGCTTGGTGGGCGTGGCAGGGGAAGGATACTATAAAATCTTCATTCCCTCCCTACTCTAGGGGAAGGTTACTGCAAAATTTCCATTCCCTCCCAATCAGCTGGGATTCAGGAGGCAGAGAATAGATGGGGGCGGGGGCCAGTCAGAGGTGGTATTTACCAGTTCTCCGAACTATTTAAAATTTCCGCTACTGGTTCTTCAGAACTGGTCAGAACCTGAATACCACCTCTGTATTGCTATAAGGTCAGTGAAACCCCAATACCTTTCCACCCTTATGCACTGCAGACTGTCATCTATCATCTGTTTTGGATGGCTCATGTCTTCTTAGGTAAAGTAGGAATGGAGAACATCCTACAGGGACATGTGTAGGAATTTGCACAGCATCTGATGGATAAAAACACTTGGATTTGTTCCCTATTAAATGGTGGCCTTGTTGCAGGTCCAGTGGAGATGCCTGGGAAGGAGTCTTGCCCAGTTATCTAGGAATGATTTGAATCAGTTTGACCTGAGGATGATCTTGTGCACAATTAGGAAATCCTCCTGCACTGGTGAATCCTACTCACAGGTGGCAGTCTTGTGCATCAGTTGCACCCATTCCCGGATTGGCAGGCCCTGCTTATAGTCACGGATGCCCTTGTCAACCCCAAATTGTACTACTGCTTCCACCTACTGGAATATTCTTCTCTCCCCCCTCCCCTCGAATTAGATTAGTTTAGTGTCTTTTAAGATTTTGGAAGTCCCTCAAGAGCTGGTTATATCAACAGACCTGGAACTTTATTGCTTGATGCTTATTCTTATCTTCTTTTGCTGAAGTGTTGTATATTTGTTATTAAAATATTTTTTAAATGTCTGAATTTTTTTTTAAAAAAATCTTTCTTTTGATATTTGTTGTTTGATTGTTATATGCTTCCAAATGTCACGTTTTGTGAGATAGTCAGTTATACAAATTTGACTAGTAGAATTTTGTTTAATAAATTAATTTATTCAGAAATGCCAGTGAGTAATGTATTGCTCCTCTCAAAAAACCTCCGAAAGGTTTTGGATTCTGAGCAATACAATAGACGAAACTATACCTAGGCTGCATAGGAATATATTTTTAAAAAACACAATAGGTTTCAACGTGCTACAATATGAACTTAACCTGATCTGATGAAGAGAAAAAAAGAAGAGATAGATGTATGACACAAAAACCTCTTGTGATATCTTGACCCAAGGAAAACAATTGGCATGGGAAAAAAACCCCAATATAATTTCTGGCATTGTTTAAGAACATTAACTGGGCAGATTTAGAACAAAAGTTATGGCTTTAGAAAAAAATAACATCCCTATAGATTTAATCCACTCTCAGACTGGCACTTCAGATTTACAGCTGGAAACAAATTCTACAAGGACCAAGAGCCAATGGGCTTTTGTTATTTATATTAGAGAAAGAAAGAATTGATGGTGGGTAGTGGGGTGGAGGGTGAACAATGGGCAACGTTTTAGCTGAAGGAAGAAGATCAATTTTCAAGGAAAGCAGAGGTTTTTTGTCCTTATTATTCCATGTATCATTTATCTATTTAACTGACCGTACAATGCCCTAATGGTGCCTAGTTTCTTTTTCCTTATTGCCCATGGCAGCTATGCCTTTCTATATCTTGCAAACTACATAAACAGCTTTAACAAAACCACCACAAATATTGCAGATTATCTATAATCCGAAAACACACTTTTAATATCCCAATCAAATACACTTTTATATATTTGTATATGGAATTTATATTGTTCATCTCTGGAATTCTGCCCAACATGCACCATTAAAGACCTAAAAATAATTTACTGCAGAAAAGTTCAATTAAAAAAAAGTTAAACTGAATACACTGCAAAGGATTAGTTAAAATGTTTTCAGTTCTGCAGACTTGTTAGCACTTTTTTCATTTAATACTCATCCATCTTTTATCAGGAACACTCTTCCCTTTAATATTCCAAATTAGAATATTAAAAAAAGTTCTGCATCTTTTTCTGTTGGTAGCAGCCATCCTCACCATGATATCTGCGGACTCCTATTTCCAAGAATCTCTAGCCAATAAGAATACTGCAAAAAATTAAGAATTGGACCCCGCATCTTGAAGGCATCCAATGTGATAAAGACTGGCCTATGGAGTCAGGATTAATAGCTTCCTTGTATACACATCATTATCCAATTCCTCATTATAATATTTGCTTTATGTGAAGGAATTGAATAGAACTGAGGAGAAATTTCCTGACAGTTAAAACAATTAATCAGTGGAACAGCTTGCCTCCAGAAGTTGCGAAACACTGGAAGTCTTTAAGAAGATGTTGGATAGCCATTTGTCTGAAACCGTATAGGGTTTCCTGCCTAGGCAGGGAGTTGGACTAGAAGACCTCCAAGGTCCCTTCTAACTCTGTTATTGTATTTGTATTTGAATATACATATATATCCCTTTACTTGCTCTTCTCTTTAGTACTATTTGTAGTATTTCAATCAAAGTCTTGACACAGGATAGTGTTTGGGGTTAATTATTTTGTCTCAGCATTTTCTGTTTGTTCTAAATATTGGGAATCAAAGTTAATGTTCTTTTCTTTTATCTTTTACACAAAATTAGGATTCCCATCAAATGAATGGTTTTTCCATTGTTAACTGATCACTTATTATTTGACTGCAGTCAAAAATCTTATTATGAATATATAATTCAAATGAATAGTTAATAAATGAATTGAATCATCATAATTTCTTCAATAGCAATTTTATTAAAGATTACAAATTTTATATTTTAATTAAACTAACAAAAAGTAAAAAAGTAAACAAAAATAAAAAGTGCAGAAAAGAATAGAAAGAAAAATAGAAAAGAAAAAAAAAACAATCTTCACTTACAATAAAATAAATGATCTCATCTTCCCCTATCCCAATTCTTATGTATAAACAAATCCTTAAAGCCTCATGATTTCACTACTGATGTCAGGGAAAGTCCACTAAGGGTTACCAAAGATAACAACATATCTTTTTAAATCTTGATTAAATAAACAAGCTTTATATTTTAGTTTTAACAATCTTGATTTTTAGTCATTTCAAATAATGACCTAGAACTTGAATTCTTTTCATGTTTTCTTTATATTTTCCCACAAAATTCTTCAAAACTTTAACAAGCCTCTTTTGTAAATTCAATATGGGAATATTATTCAGCTCATTTGCTTATGTTATTATTTGTATATTCCTTTTAATTATTAAGACATTAGACTTTGCATCTTCAATGCATCATTTTTTATATCATTTTCATAACCTGTTCTTTTAAAATCTACTTTCATATCAGTATCAATATAACTTTTCATAGCATCTTCTAAACACAGTCCTGCTTTAGATGCAAATACTTATTTAACTTCTGAATTCACTGTTCAAAAATAGCCTTTAATGTGCCCAATGTTAAATTATATTGCCTCATTCTGTGATAGTAAGTCAAATTTAATTGTAATTTTATTGAAGCGTTATTCTCTTTTAACTGTAATCTTCATATCTTCCTAATTCCTTTAGTGTCCAGTCTTCAAAGTCTCATGTTATCATATTTTTAAGAGAATTGAAAACAAAAGCATTGTCTGATAGGAAGGATTACTACAATTAATTCCAAAATCTTATTTCAAATCTATCTGTCCATTTGTAACTTTCCAAAATCAAAGTTCTAATAATCTTTTTGCTGTTAATTGCAAAATATTTTAAGTCTTTAAACTTGCTTTTAAAATTTATTTCACTAAGGCTTGAATGAAACTCATCCAATGCTGTAAAACCTGTTGATTCAAAAGTTCCTAATAGCTGAATAACAGTTAACAAGCAATTTCCAAAAATGATTAGAAAAAGAAGTATGCAAATTCAATGCCTTTTGGTTATTCCTTCATCTCCCAGAGATCTAAACCCATCAGAGGTCACTGTCATGTGGTTTCCTTGCGAGGAACAACTGTATGGAGCACTTGTGGGTAACCTCAAATCTTCTCCTTATCCAGAGAGGGATTACAAAGAGACACTCTCCTCACCAGCTCTTCATTCCACCATGGTTATCAGCTTCATTTTTAGCAGAGCCATTTTCAGTCCACCATTTCTTCTCTGGAAATTTGAATCATCCAAAATTTTCTTAGGTGACTTCTACTGGGTTTTAATGAGAAATATTCATAATGCCACTCTCTTTTAGCAATTCTTTGAATTGATGTTGACATTGTAGTATAATGGAGTCCAGAAAAGCTATAAATAAGAAACTTCATAGAAGATAACTAAACATCTACTTAATGCAGCAGATCTTTATTCTACCACAGAATAAGTTGCAAAAAAAAAATCTGCTTGTGAGCCTGTTTGACATTGGTATCCAGATGGGCACTTTTCCTAACAAAGTTTTCAAGACCAACATACTTTTAACTTACTGCTATTTGTTGTCATCTTACTTCCTAGCTTGGGATGGGGGCATAAAACAAAACAAAACAAAACTTCTACATGTTCTGGACATTAGGTCCATTGCTTACCCAACATATTCTTGAAGAATTTGGTATAGAAACCCCTCGGGTCAGCATTTGTATGAGGCAACCCTTCTGTGTAAACATATGTTGAGTTATTGCCATGACTAAGGGGAATAAGATTACTGTTTCATAAATTCTTAGTAACCTTTTAATGTCCACATGGGAACATTCTTCCTATTATTAAAGAAATATGGGATGAAGCAGAAGCCAAGATATTTTTTTTGAAAGAGCTGCTTCAAACTAGTTTGGATTTTCAAAGCAATTCAGGTTATTTAGATACTATCACCATATCCATACAATAAACAAGGGGTCATAATAAGCAGACACTGCAAGCTTCAACGTATTTACATGGTAGTAAATCAAACTATTTACTTCTAACAAGTAATAGTTAAGCATATGGTTTTAGTAACACTTACTTTGAATGTTATGAGCTGTTAAAGCTGTTGCTGTAGAAAAGAATTTTACCACTTCATATCAAATAAATATATCCTTAATATATTCAGGAATTCTTAATAGAAATGTGCAAATATCTTTTTTATATATACAGATTGGAGAATTGGAGAGATTACTTTCATCATACAAAATCATAACACAAAAATGCAACCATGTCAAAGATTCTATTCATTCTTCACAGCTTTAAATGGCAAATATCAATCTCCCAATTATAGCTGTGATGCAATGATTAAAGTGCTAGATTGGGGCTGGAAAGATTGAGGTTTAAGTCTAGCCTCAACCATAAAAACTTACCCAGTGACTTTGGATCTCTCTCAGCTGATCTACTTTACAGAAATGCTTTTGGGGGAGTAAAAGAGACGAAGATCCCCATGTAAACTGCCACAAGAACTTTCGAAGTAAGTCTGAATATAAGCATAAATAATAACAAAGAAATAATAAATATTTATTTTAGTGCGTAGGTTCAGGAATCTAATCCAGGCTCACTGATGAAACTCATTCATGAGTTTCTAGATGTGTAGAGTGGATTCACAGTGCGCTAAACTAGTAAAATGGCTTGTTTGTGGCTTATAACTGCAGAATCTAACCACTGATTTGTGGATGGATTGACTTAATATGATCAATAAATTTACCCATGTGTGAGGTATTCAATAAACTGGTTAAAACTATGTTTTAGTACAATGTCACAATCCTGTAGGCTGTCAGAATATTAATTTATGTCACTCAATAGCTTTACTTTTTCATAGACATTATAAAGGCATATACTGTAAGATGTTAGTGTGTAACTGAACATGATAGAAAATCTTACCTTTATGTCTCCCCTAAGCTTCTCCAGTATAAACCTTACTTGCAAAGATATCTGCATTCTCTACTGAGTCAACCATTCACATATGCCAGGCCAAAGTATAATTGCCTCTAAAGTGAGACTCAAGGAAAGTTGCATAGTAGATATTCTTATCATTTATATGATATTAGAATTGGCTGGGTAACAATATACAATTTTAAACAAAGCTTTTAAGATGTGATTTTCAGTTTATAAATAACCATTTCTAAAACTCCATGCATTTATCTTAAAATGCAGTTTCAAATTAAATGCAGATGCATTCCATGAATGCACAAAGTAGAAGCATATGAATCACAAAATCCACACATTGTACATATTCCAAGAAATCACATCAGGAATGGGGTCACAGGCTTTCCCTAGAGAAGCCCCTATTTCTAATTGTTGCCATTTGTCAGAACTCCAGAGAACCACCTGCTGATTACATGTGCCATGAAAGGTGCCTTCAAGCAGAAACTGTTTTTAGAATCTGTAGAGCAGCTAACGAGGAAAATGATAAATACAACCTATAAAAGCAGAACAATATGTGTGTGTGTGTGTGCACACTTGTGTACGCGCATTGAGAGAGAATTTAAATTAAACCCAGAAACGTCACAGAGAGAAAAACACTCTCAAGCCAAATCAAGCTGAACTTCTAGAAAAAAAAGTCCAACAATACACAAGCCAATCCAGGCACCACCCATGTAACTCAAGCAAGAAATAAAATCTATTTCAGCAAAATGGCAGCTAGTATTGATGCGGAATAACAAGCCTTTTTTATTTATAGCTAAGATCTTTCCCTAGCTGGAAATCTTACAGTTTCACAATGAAATGTACTTTTTTACTTACTCCAGATGAGCTTTGGTCACATCCAGACCAATGGCTTTAGGGGTAAAAATAGAATATCCCCAAGCTTCACGCAGTGGTGCAAAGAACAATACAATCTTTTGGGTGAACCCTACAACCTATTAATGTTCATGTTGAAGGGGGGCATAAGTGAAAAAGAGAGTAAACATCATTGTGTTGGGAAACATATGGTGCACTTTTGACATGTAAAAAATCCAAAAAACAAAACAACCCACCCCCACACCAAGAAGTAGCTTTAATAGCATAAACAAATGAAACACAGAATGCATCTGAAATTCCCCACAAGATTCTACGGGTTTTAGTAAAAAAGTAACAAACCAAATATTATTAATTTGGGGAGGGGGGCTGGGGGGAATGTTCATGTTAATTTAACATATCATGTTAAGCTACTATCTAGCTACACAATGCACTAGACCCGTGATGGCAAACCTATGGCACACGTGCCACAAGTGGCACGCAGAGCCATTTGTCAGGGCACGCGAGGCGCTGCCCTGTCAGCTGGCCAGCGCGCATGCGCGCGCTGGCCAGCTGAGTTCACCTTTTTAAAAGCTATTTTTCGCCTTCCCCAGGCTCCAGAGGCTTTATAGGAGCCTGGGGAGGGCGAAAAGAGCCTCCCCCGCCCCCCCGGAGGCTTCAGGGACCGTCCCTGAAGCCTTCGGAACGCTTAAAACCACCCTCCGAGCAAACCGGAAGTGACTTCTGGGTTGCTCGGAGGGTCGTTATAAGCGCTCCGAAGGCTTCAGGGACCGTCCGAAGCTTCCCTGATGCCTTCGGAGCGCTTAAAACGACCCTCCGAGCAACCCGGAAGCCGGGTTGCTCGGAGGGTGGTTTTAAGCGCTCCGAAGGCTTCAAGGACCGTCCGAGGCTTCCCTGATGCCTTTGGAGCGCTTAAAACGACCCTCCGAGCAACCCGGAAGTCACTTCAGTCCCTGAAGCCTCCGGAGGGCCTCCGGGGGGTCGGGGGAGGCTCTTTTCGCTCTCCCCAGGCTCCTATAAAGCCCCTGGAGCCTGGGGAGGGCAAAAAAAATGTAAAAATGGGGGGGGTTGCGCGTTGTGCGTGCAAGCGCACTGGGGGGGTTGCACATTGCATTATGGGTGCAGCACGCCCGCACTCGCCCCCCCTGCACTCCCTCCACTTGTGGCACGCGAGCCAAAAAAGGTTCTCCATCACTGCACTAGACAGTATAGTTAGCGATTTTAACTACAATTGTATGCTACTCAAAGCTGCAGCTGTTTGAGTTGGTTGGCCATATAAATGGTTAGATAAATAAATAAAGTTTTCAAAGCCACAATCCTCAATTCACATCAGTCATTATACTAAATTAGCAATGGGAAATTTCTATGATTGGAGGCCACAATCATCAGTCTCATCAATGGAAGGGCTACAGAAGGCCATCCAGTAATGTAGTGATGCCGTGACCATATTTTCTTGGAAAAAATGATGGGTAAATCTGAAATCTGAAAAAAGGGCAAATCTGAAAGAGGTTTGTAAGAATTAAAATGTTTATATTTATAGCTTTGTTTTACAAAGAAAAATTCAAGAGAAACCCAAGAAAATAAGCAATTAAATTAAATAAATCTGAAGAGCAGATAAAGGACTGCTTTTTATAATAAGGAACGCATGGCCACTTTAGCCATTAAAGCCATTTAGTTGCTGCTTTGCTACTTTATTTTATATGCCTCCTAATTCCCAGAGATTTGGGTTATTTCACAACTTTTTATTAAAAATTAAATCAAGAAAATAACAGAAAACAAAAAGAGCAAAGATAGCAAAGATAACTAACCCAGGTTGGTGTGGTGTGGCTTGGTGGGCGTGGCAGGGGAAGGATACTGTAAAATCTCCATTCCCTCCCCATTCCAGGGGAAGGTTACTGCAAAATCCCCATTTCTGCCCGATCAGCTGGGACTTGGGAGGCAGAGAATAGATGGAGGTGAGGGCCAGTCAGAGGTGATATTTACCGGTGGTATTTACTCTGAACTACTCAAAATTTCTGCTACCGGTTCTCTAGAACTGGTCAGAATCTGCTGAATACACCTCTGGCCTCTTGGGTAAAGGAGGCACAGAAAACCTCATGCAGGTTTTCTATCATAGTATCCAAACTTGCCTACTTTGGATAGCATGATTTCGGATTAACTTTGAGGTGGAAATGAGAGCTAACTGCCTCCTTTAGCTTATCTCTGCTCGTTCTACTTTGGGTGGGTGGGTGGGTGGGGGGAATTGTGCTGCTTAAAAATGGCCCATTATAATGGATAGAAAAATAAACTGAATGTAACTACTGTACTCAAGACAATGCAAAGTCAAAATAAAGGGGAACAGTGTGGAATACCTAGCTTGGTAACATCAATTATAAAATAGTCTTGAAATACTAGTTGGTTACAAACTGAATATGAATCAGAATGATGTTATTGCAAAAAAAAAAAGTAAATTCACTTTTTGGCTTATTCAATAGTTTCAAAATCATGAGAACTAACTGTAATATTATGTACTGATCACCCCTTCCCCCCCTTTCAATATTGAGTCCAATTCTGGAAGCACACTTTAAAATTAATTTAGATAAATTGGAATAGGTTCAGAAAAGGGCAATGTGAACGACCAGGAAATTATAAACAAAATATTTGAAGACAGAGAATACATGATTTATGTATGGATATAACAGCACTTGAAAAATATCTGAAAACATAAAGAGAGCCAAGACTTGTTTTCTATTGTTCCAGAACAGAGAACCCAGAATAGATTTATTTATTCCAGGAAGAAAGATTCCTGTATATAACGATTATAATAATCTCTTATCTCCTTTTACATCTCTACAAGTACACCCTTCCATGGAGGATAGATCATTTAAAACTATTAAAACTGAATGAAACAGGAGGCTTCGGAGTAAGATTAAAACCTTAATCTTCTGCTTTATTTGGAGTCTGCTCAGAGTCATCTTTCTTCATTTTGCCAATCTGAAGAACTGGCAAAGCAGATCTTCTAGGATGGATGCTTTTAATGTCAATAGCACCTTCCATAGAAGTTATGACATATGCCAGGATTTTTATCTTAATACCATTGCATAACAATCATTGTTTTACACAGGTAGCAAGTTTGAGAGTGGAGGGAGACACTTCACTCATTGGCTCCTCTGATTTCTCCTTTCTATCCCCAATGCTGCCTTTTAGAGCACAATCATAAGGGCATCAACACTGCCCATCAGGAAAACCCAGGCAAGAGTCCATAAACATCTGCTTTTGATGCTTGTGTGGAAACCTTGGCCAATCTTCTATTTAGCTACTCCCACTACAGCTGTCAGTGGAAGCCAGAGTTCAATATGTTAATGAGGTAAAAAAAATCCTCCTTTAAAGTTACACCCCTCACTTCCCAAAGGAGACATGCATCAAGTTATTTCATTTTAGTGCGTCTTACTTCCCTGGAGTCATCCCCATGTGATTGCTGCCAAATAAAACATTGCTAAGGAGAACATATGTAACACAGAGCAGAGGGGTCAGGTTTGAAATCATTCACAAATGGAAGCTAAGGCTTAAAACTTTCTGCTCTTAATCCTAATGACAATGGGAGCAGAATATTCTCACTCTCTGTTTCTGCAGCAGGAGGTAGGAGTTTACACAATATCTCTTCAGCATCATTTGTTAATCTGATATTCTGATTAAATCCTGAGATGCAAGAGGCTGGACAGAAAAACAAATGTACGTTTTTCTTCCATTTAAATGATTTGCCTCCTTCTCATTTACCAGTGCAATTTTTCTTCCTTTAAGTGTTATCTCACAGGCTAATATATGCATGTTGCCCTGAGCTGGAAATGTTTCACTATTGTAGTCAGATTTTAAATTATCCATACACTGGCCAAAGGAATCAATAATCTCCCAGATACAATATGTGGAACTCTTAAAGAGCCAGTTCTCTGCTTACACTTGTCAAACAAATAAAATAATTTTAAAAAATCATAAATACCAGTGCACATACTGGTACCATCAGTGCATATTTTAACTTTAAAAACAATACAAGCAAGGTAGCATTCCTGGGACTGTGGTAAGATGCTATTCTTCCTTTCATTACAGTTTACTTTTACAATTGATAAATATCTTTAAAAAAATTAGAGCGGAGGAGCAGAATTGACAAGTGTTTGACCTCACCCAAACACACACACTCCAGGCCTTGACTGCAACCCCCAAATTCCTTTCAAGTGGTCAAGGAGAGAGGCCTATGGATTGTACACTGAGGCTATAGGTGTCTGACCAGCAAGGATGCCTATAGTTTGTTTGTCTCCCTCTATCTTTTAAAACCTACTTGAAACTGCTAGGAGAGGTATCTGTCAATTTCAGATGTATATCCTCAATATACTGGCAATAACTCAGTTATATGTCAACCTTAGACAGGATCGAAGATGCTATGGTGGTTTTGATGTCCAGTAATGCTCATTCAGAAAGGCTATCCATTCCAGTGTTAACCCAGGAATAGGGAGACACTTCCCCTGAAAGCGCAGGTCCATGATTTTGGGGCCTCCTGGACTCAAAGCTATTGATGGATGAGCAGGAAGAAGCAGTGCCCAAAGGGGCCTTAGACCATTTTCCATTTATGTACCAGCTGTGCCTCTGGAGGACCTGATTATAGTAACTCAGATCCTTATCATCACATGACTAGATTAATTCCATTTAGAGTTTGCAGTTGGTGCAAAATACAGCAACTCATCTATTGGCGAGTGAGACCTGTTGTAAGCTTGTAGCTTCTGTGCTACGACGCCTATATTGGGGTTCCAGTAGATTGTGGTGTGATTCATACTACTGTTTTCAATCTATACTGTAAACTTCTATATGGCTTGAATCTCAGGTTCTCCAGGACAGCTTCCTTAAATCAGAATCTAACATTTTTCCTAGCAGTAGTTACCCACTTTAATAGATGAGGGAGGTTGGGTCACAAAACAGTGTTTTGGTAATCATTATTAAAAGTCCTTATTTTATGGAATAGTTTCTCTTCTGAAGGTAAACTGGCATCCATTCTGATGGCACAGCAGAAATTGTTTAAAACAGAGCTTTTCCAGAGAGCATTTGGGGAATAATGGTATGGCATCCCCTTTTACTTTATTGTAAGTGATTATTAGCTTTGATATGCTATGTTTTATGCATTTTTATACAAAGCCGATAAACTACTACTAAGAGTAAGTCCCTGAACAAACATTTATTTATTCAATGAGTGCTCTCGTTTTCTAGTCTCAAGAGTGCTCAAATTTAAAACACAAAAACAGAACACTTATAATTTCTGCCTGTCATATGGGGAAAAAAGAGTTTGGTTTTGGAGAAATATTAGTTTGTTTGTTTGTTTGTTTTATTGGATTTATATGCCGCCCTTCTCCCAAAGGACTCAGAGCGGCGTACAACATTAAAAAACACACATCCCGAAAGTTAAAAAGATATTAAATACATATCCCAAAAAACAAACCCAATTTATAGGACAATACATTTAAAAAATGAGATAAAATTAACAGGCCAGGCCGGCTTGCTGGAAAAGCCAACTTTTTAGGGCACGTCTGAAGGACCGGAGGTCAGGGATTATGCGAAGCTCCGGGGGCAGCTCATTCCAGAGGGAAAGCGCTCCCACAGAGAAGGCTCTCCCCCTGGGGGTCACCAGCCGACACTGTCTGGCCGACGGCACCCTGAGGAGGCCAACTCTGTGGGATCGTACTGGACGGTGGGAGGCTACTGGTGGCAGTAGGTGGCATTAGGAATTAAAATTTATCTTAATTCCTCCTACATATTGCAAGCATCATTTCTTCTTAAAAGAGACCCCACCCCATCAATTCTTGTACCAAACACAAGTAAAAATATTCTGAGGTGCCAAAGTTGTTGCATATATGCATGATAGTACTGAAGAAGTTGTTCCATTGCCTCTTGTGAAAAAGGACAGCAGCTGTAATGGGAAGTTGGGACTAGTTGTATGGTCTGTCATGCTATAGAGCAGGGGGGGGTCAAACCCATGTTGTCATGGTGGCGTCAAATGATATATCAGGACTCCCCTCCCCTTCGCTAAACCGGGCATGACACATCTGGCCTGCGGGCCACAAGTTTGACACCCCTGCTATAGAGTAAGAAGAAAGGGTGTCTCAGCCTTTCAGAGTGACCCCTTTCACAGGGAGGAAAAAGCCTTTTAAAAAATTTATCCAGCACAAGATTTCTTAGCCTGATTCATCGCTGCCTTTGCACTTGATGTTGCCTTTTAAAGCATAGCCAAAGGCAAGCCACTAAAAATATTGATTCAGAGGAATCCACGCAACTTGGAACACAGCACTAAATCACATTATACGTTGTTGTTTTTTTGGATGGGGAGGATGCCATTGAAACAATTTTGTCCCCTGATGACTGACTGGATAAGTCTCTAATGGCATGATTTCAGAAGTGGAGTGCTATTGCCTTCTTCCTAGGGCTGAAAGTAAGTGACTGGCCGATAGTCACCTAGCTAGCTTTCTTCTTAAAATGGGACTACAGCTTACTGCCTCCTGGTTCCTAGTCTTGTGCTTGAATCACTACACCTAACCAGCTCTCATAAATTTACACTGTGAATAGTGCAAACAGTGTTGCAAACTGATTTGCATATGCATATACATTTATAACGAAGAAGGGAATGTGAAAAGTTCTTTGAACCCAAAGAGGCTATGTTGGGAAAGAGAAAGCACCATTCTACATCTTCATTGGCAGTTTGAATTTACAGTACGGGCACATAGTCAAGTTCAGACAGTAGTTTTAGATACCTAAAATGTAGACTACATTGTCATTATTCCAATGGAACTCAATACGTGGTTTGGGAATGTAAGAGTATTGATGTTAGATTATGGTGAAGGCATCAGATAAAAATGCTTTTACAACAGCCAAAATCTTGGTCCATAATATTTCCTCAAGATTTTGGCAATGTTCCTTGAGATCTTTCAAAATTTAGATATTCCCTCAACACCTTAAAAGGTTCAAGTTTCTTTAAAAATATATAATTTTAATTATAAAAAATCAATTGGAGGCCAATTGTAGAGTCCACAAGTCAAAGATGCAGAAGCAAAGGTTAGGATTAGAATAGGCTGAAGAGAGGGAGGTAGAATTGTTGGATAACCAGGATTCAAGGTTACATAGATGTACGCCACAGATGTACAGTTTTCGACCAGATGATGTACCTTCCCTTCCATCCCTCAACAGGAAGCCTGTCCTGCCACAGGTTTTGGAGCTGCCCTTCTGGAGAGCCTTATTCCCAAGGTGAGAGACCAACTGCACAGATTTGTAAGCAATGCTGAATTACTTCCAGCTGTACGTTTGTTCCAAATACAGCGCTTTAGAGAAGATGCTATAGTAGACATAGCAGTAAGAGAGCTGCAAAAATACAGACTCCATTAGAAGGTAGCAGACAGGCACAGAAGCTACTAACCCCATCCCACCCTACTCCTGCCCATATACATTAAGAGAAAGAACAACAAAAAAGGAGTAGACTAGGATGGTACAAGTGTAAAGTGTTGATCATAGAAATTTGGTTTTTTCAGCACATCATTTGTGGATTGCAAACAGGTAAGTATATGTATATTTGAAAACCTGAAAAATCACCATTAAACTCTGAACAGAATATAAATGTCAGGAACTGTGGTGAACACATCAAAGGTGGGTTCCTACTGGTTCGGACCTGTTCGGCTGAACCGGTAGTAACTTGGCAGCCTGGGTCTCTGGAACAGGCAGCAACCCAGGCCTGCCATGTCCCTGAATCGGTTCTCTCAGCAGCGCCGTAGGCGCCGTCATCTTGTTTTTTCCTTCTGTGCATCCACAGCAATTTTTGTTGCACTGCGCATGCGCGGGGGGTGGGAGGTCCCTGAGAGAACTAGCATTAGCGGCAGCCGGAACCTACCTCTAGAACACATAGTATACATCATAAAATGAAATGGTAAACTACCCATGCTGCTAAAAATGTGGTCTAAGTATTAATAACTGGATAACTTAACAATCAAAATATTAAAATTTTATGTAATAAGAACCCCAAAGTAGTCATTTTAGATTGTTCAAAAAATGTGTCCTAGCATTTCTGCACTACTTTCTTTCTATTAGATACGAGAAGACAGTCTCCTCATAAACACTTTCATACCATACTGTGAATAAAGAAATCTCAGAAGCTGTGTTGATTTGGAAATATCACTGTAGCTTTGGATAAAACGTCAGTTTTACAAGAGTAGATAACCATTCTTCACTTAATGATCCACATGAAAGGGATGATTGTATACTACTGCACAGTGCAATTAATCAACAGTATATGTGGCTAAGTATATTGTGAGAACTTAGTCAATTCAGCAATCCATGGTTAAAAAAATGTCTTAGTTTACCACAGTAAGGGAATCCAGCCAGAGGAGGAGAGGAAGAAGAGAAAAATTAGAGAATTACATACTGCAGTGAAAAGTTCTAGCTCAGTGATGGCTAACCTTTTTGTTGCTGCGTGCCGAAAGCTCATGCGTGCACATGCGCACACCCATAATGCAATGCACGTGCTACCCCCCCACCTGCATTCATGACCCCCCCACCTGCATCCCATCCCCCGTGCATGTGCGTGTGACTCCTGCACATGTGCATGACCCTCCCACATGCTCCCCCTGCGCATGCATGGCAAAGACCTGCAAGCCAACTGGCCGGCAGGAGGCACGCATGCATGCGCGGTGGAGCTGAGTTGTGATTATGGCTTGTGTGCCCACAGAGAGGGCGCCACCTGTGGCAGGCGCGCCAGAGGTTCGCCATCTAGGTTCTACCTTGACCATTCCCTAGTTTGCTAGTTTTGGGTGAAGAAGTGATTTTCTTTACTTAATTGAAGGAGCGATTAATTTCTAAATCCTGCTGATCTAGGATGGCGTAACCAAAAGCAGATTCTCAACCTCTCAGAAATTACGCAATATGGAAAACATTCAAATGCCCATCTAAATATGAAATTTAATGGATTTCTTTGGGTCAATTGCAGCCCATAACATCTGAGAATGTTACCTTATTGAATGAAGAAGAAGAGGATGGGCTGTCCTCTTCTGTGAGGAAAATATGGAATGGATATATTTTTCTTATGATCTCCAGGAAAAGAGATTCTAAATCTAAGATATTCAAAGTATTTTATTACTAATTTTTTTTTGTAAAATCACTGTATCTTTTGTCATTCTTAAAACATCTTTACCTTTCTTGTGACATTTTCTTATCATGTAAAAGACAGTCAAATTAATCCAACTTTCTGCCTGCCACTCAACTAATCCACTGAATCACTGTCTATAAAGGGAAGTACCGGGGAAGTCTTATTTTCGGGGAAACAGGGTAGAACCATTCCTGTGGTCTTTCGTTAGGTCATCTTGCTCTTCAACTTCCTTTCAGCTGGGAAAAATTTTCCAACTGAATACCATATGCTGGACTGAAGGAGTTGTTCTTCAATTATATTGAGTTGTGTGTTAATTATATATTCAAATTAAATACAGCAAGATACACGCACACACACATACACAGACACACAGACATACCGTGTTTTCCCCCAAATAGGAGCTGGTCTTATTTTCTTTTGCACCCTAAAATAAGCACCAGGACTTATTTTCGTGGGATGTCTTACTGGTGGCACTGGTGTGATATGCTACATAGCATCCGGCCGCAAGCAGCCACAAGCACCTGAAGATGTTTGGCAACAGTGCAACAGGTGTTGGGGTGTGGGAGGCCTGGCTGTGGTAGTGCTACGGCAGCTCCACCCTCCACCCCTGCCCTAGCTTGATTTTTATGCCTGTACCTCATCCCACCTTGTACAATCAGACAGTGGGTGGGGCTTAACAAGGGCTTATTTTGGGGGTAGGGGTTATATTAGGCACAGGCATGAAAATTGGGCTAGGGCTTGTTTTCAGGATAGGTTGTATTTTTAGGAAACACAATATGTGTGTGTATGTACAAACACATACATACATAAATACATACATACATAAACACACATAACAAAGACACATAGATATTGCCAACTTGAAAAATTAGAAAATCGTGCAAAAGTTCATTTATTCCAATAATGCAACTTAAAAGGTGAAACTAATATATGAGATAAGACCCATTACATGCAAAGCAAGATAGTTCAAGCCGTGATTTGTCATAATTGTGATGATTATGGCTTACAGCTCATGAAAACCCCAAATCCACCATCTCAGAAAATTAGAATATTACAAGCAATCAATAAAACAAGGATTGTACATAGACCAATATCGGACCTCTGAAAAGTATAAGCATGCATATGTACTCAGTACTTGGTTTGGGCCCATTTTGCAGCAATTACTGCCTCAATGTGGCGTGGCATGGAAGCTATCAGCCTATGGCACTGCTGAGGTGTTATGGAGGACCAGGATGCTTCAATAGCGGACTTCAGCTCTTCTGCATATTTCGGTCTCATGTCTCTCATCTTTCTCTTGGCAATGCCCCATAGATTCTCCTGCAGTTCCATCTTCTCCTCATCCTTCATGGCTCGGTTTTCGATGACCTTCATGCCTCTCTCGCTCTTGTCAGCCATCTTCTCCGTCTCCTCCAGTCAGGCGGGTTTGCTGGCCAATCAAGTACAGTAATACCACTGTCATTGAACCAGGTTTTGGTGCTTTTGGCAGTGTGGACAGGTGCCAAGTCCTGCTGGAAAATGAAGTCAGCATCCCCATAAAGCTTGTCTGCAGAAAGAAGCATGAAGTGCTCCAAAATCTCCTGGTAGATGACTGCATTGACCATGGACTTAATGAAGCACAGTGGACCAACACCAGCAGATGACATGGCTCCCCAAATCAACACAGACTGTGGAAACTTCACACTGGACTTCAAGCATCTTGCAGTGTGTGCCTCTCCATTCTTTCTCCATGCTCTGGGTCCTTGGATTCCAAATGAGATGCAAAAGTTGCTCTCATCAGAAAAGAGGACTTTGGACCACTGAGCAACAGATCAGGTCTGTTTTTCTTTAGCCCAGGAAGATGCTTCTGACATTGTTTGTTGTTCAGGAGCGGCTTGACAAGAGGAATACGACATTTGAAGCCCATGTCCAGGATCCGTCTGTGTGTGGTGGCTCTTGATGCACTGACTCCCGCCTCAGCCTACTCCTTGTGAAAGTCCCCAATACTTTTGAATGGCCTTTTCCTGACAATCCTCTCCAGGCTGCCGTCATCCCTGCTGCTTGTGCACCTTTTGCAATTACCTTTTGAGGCTTTCCCTCCTTATTGAGGGTGTCAATGATGGTTTTCTGCACAACTGTCAGGTCAGCAGTCTTTCCCATGATTGTGATTCCTACTGAACTAGACTGAGAGACCATTTAAAGGCTCAGGAACCCTTTGCAGGTGTTATGGCTTAATTAGCTGATTAGAGTGGGACACTTTGAGCCTAGAATATTGCACCTTTTCACAACATTCTAATTTCCTGAGATTGTGGATTTGGGGTTTTCATGAGCTGTAAGCCTTAATCATCACAATTATGACAAATCACGGCTTGAACTATTTTGCTTTGCATGTAATGAGTCTATCTCATATATTAGTTTCACCTTTTAAGTTGCATTACTGAAATAAATGAACTTTTGCACGATATTCGAATTTTTTGAGTTTCACCTGTATATTGAAAACCTGCAATTTCCTTCTGCCCTCCTTATACCATTGTTTTGAGTCTCTTTCTTATACTCCCTTCTTTTCCAGAGTTGAGATGTTATTTACTGTGTCTTTTATCAGTTGACAATTCTTGCATAGCTTTGCCAAGTTTAGCTCTGTTTTTCTCCCCTATCAATATCCATCATGAAATTTACTGATTAACATACACACATAATGGCTATTTTCAACTAATAAGTTAACCCTGCATAACTAGCCAATGTTCAAGTATCTATAGACAGAATTTTCAACCTTAAGCACTTCTTGTATTCTTGCAGCAAGTTAAAAATACACATTTCAATGGAGACATTACAAATAAGGTCATCTGATTCCTTTTTTTTGCAGATGTTATCCAGATGCATTTAGACCACATTCTAAGGATTCAGTTTTGGAAGTTGTAGTCCCAACACTTCAAAGAGCACCTAGTTTGGTCGAAATACTGTAACGCCTTACTAATTTATTTCATTAATTTAAAACATTTATACAGTATAGACACCCATAAGCAACTGAGCAGCCCCCAATCCAAAGTTAAACACATTAAAACATTAAAAAAAACAAAACCTGTCGCCAAATTAAACTTCTAATATGCAGTCACCCAATCTTATCCCAGCACTTAGGGAAAAAGCCAGATCCAAACCTTTAGGAAGGTAAGGGAGGTGGAGTCTGCTAAACTTCAGAAGGCAAAGTGTTTTCCATAGAAGAGGGGCTGCCATGAAAAAGCACAATTCCTAGATTCCCTCACATCTCAAAATGTAGGGGAAGGAACTAGGCATGTGCCAGGGATGAAATCAACTTACCTCTGCTACCGGTTTGCAAATGTGAGCACACATGCGCAGGACCTTCCGTGCATGCGCAGAGCGCAAAAAATGGGATGCGATGATGCCTGGACGGGTGGGCGGAGCCTCCCACCACTACCGCTACCGGTTTGCCTGAACAGGATAGAACCGGCTGAATTGCACCACTGGCATGTCCTCATCCTATCTGACCTGCTAGGATGGTAGACATCTTAGGAAAAGTTGCTGATAACCTGACCTCTACCACATAGGGCTTTAAAGGTGATGACCAGGACCTTGAACTGGAAGCTAGTCAACTTCTGCAATGAATATGGGCAAAATTAGGAAGCCCCATTATTGTGTGTGCTGCTGCATTCTGAACCAGTTGAAGTTTCCCATGTAGGATCTGTTAAGTGACAAAGCTTCATCCAAGAGTCTTGTTTTATTATCTTACAAAAAACATTTTAACCAGTTTGAATGGGGCAGGTTTTTCCCAGGCTGCATGCAAAGACCTACATTGTTAGTAGACAGAATGACAGGGCTTACATGTTGCATTAAGCCAAAAGTTCTCAAATTTTCTATGACTTCTAAAACAGTAACCATGTTTGTGTGCCCCCTATGAATAAAATTAGTGACTTCTTCCTTGGTAATAGTCAATGTGCCAGTTATCACTTTAGAATCAAACTACTTCATGCATTTTTT
This sequence comes from Natrix helvetica, assembly GCF_964273705.1. NCBI lineage: Eukaryota > Metazoa > Chordata > Lepidosauria > Squamata > Natricidae > Natrix > Natrix helvetica. The sequence goes on along the minus strand of NC_138551.1, from coordinate 41,584,097 downwards.
TGTTCTTTTGATATTCCTGCCATGACACACACACACACCCAACCTTTTGGGCATGGGCAGGCTAGTGTTTTGGTTATCTAAGGCAACAGCCCCCAACCTTTTGGGCATGGGCGGGCCAATTCCATGGAGAACGGTTTTTCGCAGACCAGGGGAAATGGTTTTACATGCTGCCTGCATCTCACGGATGGGGCTTCATTTGTTTGCACAGACTAGTTTCTGGTATGCCATGGACTGGTGGTGGTCCATGGATCAGAGGTGTGGGAGCCCTGATCTAAAGGTTGTTCACTCATCTCTGAATTTTGGAAATAATAATGTAGGAGTAATAATAATTTATGGGATGCAGTGGCTCAGTGGCTAAGATGCTGAGCTTGTCGATCAGAGAGGTAAGCAGTTTGGTGGTTCAAATCCCTAGCGCTGCATAGCGGAGTCAGCTCCCATTACTTATCCCAGCTTCTGCCAACCTAGCAGTTTGAAAGCATGTAAAAATGCAAATAGAAAAATAGGAACCATCTTTGGTGGGAAGGTAACAGTGTTCCGTGCATCTTTGGCGTTTAGTCATGCCGGCCACATGAACCATGGAGAAATGTTTGGACAGCACTGGCTCTTCAGCTTTGAAGCAGAGATGAGCACCGCCCCCTAGAATCGGGAATGGCTAGCACATATGTGCAAGGGGAACCTTTACATTTACCTTTAATAATTGTAGTAGTGGAATACAGATTATAAAATGTAGTTCCATTTCAGATTACGTAAATAGAAGATGATATTCTGAATGATCTGCCATATTTTAAACCATGAAAGAGGAAGCTTCCAAACTGCAGCTCAGTTTTCAATGCAGGGAAGTATTTAAAAAAAATCAAATGCTCTTATTTATTGTTCATCCTACCAAATAATTATATCACCTTAAAATGCTGAGAAGGGAATAGGTGCTTTATGACTTCTCCTTCCTTCTTGGAAGCTTTTGGTCCTTCCACCTCTTTGGGTTTTAAAAAAAATACAAATATAGTGCATTATTAGGATTCCTGAAGCAAACTAATGAATAAATAACAGAGTTGGACAGGTCCTTGGAGAATGTCTTCTAGTCCAACCCCTGTTCAAGCAGGAGACCCAATACCATTCCGGGCAAATGGCTATCTAATCTTTTTGAAAACCTCCAGTGTTGGATCACCCACAACTTTGGAGGCAAGTTCTTCCATTAATTAATCATTTTTACTGACAGGAAATTTTGTCCTTAGTTCTAGCTTGGAACTCTCTTTATTAAGCTTCCATTGTTACTTCTTGTCTTGCTTTCAGATGCTTTGGAGAATAGTTTGACCTCCTCCTAGAGAGGAACACAAGCATTTTTTTTTAAATACTTCCCTGCATTGAAAACTGAGCTGCAGTTTGGAAGCTTCCTCTTTCATGGTTTAAAATATGGCAGATCATTCAGAATATCATCTTCTATTTACGTAATCTGAAATGGAACTACATTTTATAATCTGTATTCCACTACTACAATTATTAAAGGTAAATGTAAAGGTTCCCCTTGCACATATGTGCTAGCCATTCCCGATTCTAGGGGGCGGTGCTCATCTCTGCTTCAAAGCTGAAGAGCCAGTGCTGTCCAAACATTTCTCCATGGTTCATGTGGCCGGCATGACTAAACGCCAAAGATGCACGGAACACTGTTACCTTCCCACCAAAGATGGTTCCTATTTTTCTATTTGCATTTTTACATGCTTTCAAACTGCTAGGTAATGATAATCCCTCAAATATTGGAAGACTGCTCTTATATGACCTCTAATCCTTCTCTTCGTTAGACCAAATATTTCTAGTCCCTGTAACCATTCATATGGTTTAGCCTCCAGTCCCCTAATCGTCTTTGTTGCAATTCTTAGCACTTTTTCTAGAGTCGCAACATATTTTTTGATCATAGTGACTAAAGCTTGATGCAGTATTCCAAGTGTGGTCTTAACAGTGCAGTATAGTAATATTAACATGTTGTGTGATCTTGATACTATTCCTCTATTGATGCAGCCCAGGACTGCATTGGCCTTTTTGGCAGCTTCAGTGCACGGCTGACTATCACCTTTGGGAATGTCCACTTAGAGGTGGAATGTTATACATAAAACTCTGATACTGTTTGCAAAATTGAGAGAAGTCAAGCCATTTGGTATTGACAAATAGTAAAGGGGTCCTAGAACAACCATCCCCTTTATGTGCTGATTTATTTCCATGTATCTACTTGCAATGCTACCCCCAAATGCATTACAACAGGAATCAGAGAAGCTGAAAACAAAATGGATCGGGCAAAATAGCATCACTCATAGGAAATTGCATCCTCTGTCTCATTACAGAATGAAAAATAGTGATGAAAATATTCTAACATTCCTATGTCTTTTTTGCTGACTTGACTAATAGTCACCTGGCAGGTTATGTCAGCATTTCACTGTTACTCATCTCGGGTTTTGAATGGGGCGAGGACCAAAAGTGCCTTTGTTTGTTCGTGGTCTCATGTTGTATTTCAAAGATTTAGCAAAAGGCCAAACATTCAGATTATATGAGTATAATCTATTTCTGAACCAACCCTGTTAACACAACTACTCAATGTGTTGTCATGTTTTAATGCATGGGGTCAACTGAGAAAGTTTTCAGCTGAACTCATCTTTCAAGAAGGAATTCCTTCAAAAATTATCCTTATAAACAAACATATTTCTAAAGAAAATGTCAACAAACTGATAATCCTCAAGGGCCTGAGGATAGCTAAGCAATTATATTTCAGTGCATTTTATGATGCTACAATTGATATTACAGCACTGCAAAAAAATATTTTGAATACACTTATCACCTCCGTGTTGCAGAATGATATGTTTTTGTGGACTTTCAAATGCACACAAATTTCATGTACCCTGATAGGTGTCACTACTTGGAATGCTGCCTGGGGTATGTTCCTGCAAATGCAACAAGAAATCTGTTGGCTTGTCATATAACAGTGATGGCAAACCTATGGCATGAGTGGCAGTGGTGGCACGCAGAGCCCTCTCTGTGAGCCAACTGGCACATTGCCAACTGCTCTTTGCGGGTGCCAGAGTGCCAGAAAATGGCCTGGAAAATGACCCCAAATCATGCCGTTTGTTGGTCCCTGTTCAGGCTGTTTTGGGGGCCAAAAATGGTCCGAAAAATGACCCAAAAATGGCCTGAAATCGGCCTGAAAAATGCCCAAAAAATAGGCAGATGTGCACTGGCCAGCTGGCCTTTGGATTTTCAGCGCTCCAGCGCACACAGATGCACACACATTCCGGTTTGGGCACTTGGTGCTGAAAAGGTTCACCATCACCATCATATAAGATTATGGCTCTCTACATGGGGCTCCCCTTGAGATGCACCCGAAGACTACAGCTAGTTCAGAATGCGGCCGCGCGGGCCATTATGGGGAGGACAAGATACTCCCATTTAACACCACTCCTGCGCGAGCTGCACTGGCTGCCTGTGGTTTTTCGGGTGCGTTTCAAGGTGTTGGTTACTATCTTCAAAGCGCTCCATGGCACGGGACCTAGTTACCTGCGGGATCGTATCTCACCTCATACATCCCTGCGACCAATCCGCTCTCACAGGGAGGGACTCCTCCGGGTGCCGTCCACTAAGCAGTGTCAACGGGCGGCGCCCAGGAGTAGAGCCTTCTCTGTGATGGGCCCAACCCTCTGGAATGACCTCCCCCCCAATATTAGAACTACTACCGACCTCCGCTCCTTCCGACAGAAGCTTAAGACCCACCTGTTCCAATTAGCTGGCTTAACTGATTTATAGTCCCATTTTCGTCCTGGCAAACATCTTATTGGGTAGTTTTTAAGGGTAATTTTAATGTTTATTTGTATTTTAATGTAATATTGTACAGTCCATATCCTACCTCCTCCGTTTACTTATTTGTATATTTAATTATATCCATATTTTATATTTATACTGTTTTAATACTGTTTTAACATGACTGTACACCGCCCCGAGTCCTGCTTAGGAAAGGGTGCGGTTTATAAATTAAAGTTTGATTTGATTGATTGATGGCACATATAACAAAAGCAAGACAAAAGCTGTATCTGTGGGTAGACGGTCAAATTTAAAACATCCCAATTAATCCAGAGAGTCAAGGTTTTGGGTTAATTTAGCTACAGGAATCTTTTTCACTGACCAATTTCCTGTCAAAGCAAGAGACATCTTTTGAGTCTACTTGTGTATTGCTGCAGTAATGGATCCAGCAGAGGTCATGTAAACGTTCATTATTTTGTCCAGAAAATTGAGTTTTACTTGATCAGAAATTCAAAATAATTTCCTATTTCCTCCCATGACGGGTAAAAGAAAACAGTGAGACAATGGAGGAAGACAATAAGATTAACTATTCTTTAGGAGGTGGAAATAGCAGTCACATTGGTAGACAAGATTATGCAATGTAGAGTTCTTAAAGTTAAAGAATATTAAGCTCAGTAGAAATCATCTTAAACTTCAAGGAACTAAATTCTAATATTCCCAGAGCAATGATAAGTAGCATTCCATGGCAGAGGAAACTTGTGGGAAAAGGAACTCAAGATAGAAGTTCCTAAAAAAGGAAGTGTTATAAGAACTATTGGAACCAGTTTCAATGAAGAAAAGCAGAGAAAGTGACAATTTTAAAGTATCATACTGGAGTGCAAATCATCTCCAAATTTACAGAATCTCAAGTTACATCAGCCCATGAATCTGGGTAGCAGAAGAATTTGGAAAGACTACGCTATGCTTTTCCTTGAACCCAAAATATTTAGGCCATTATGCCTCCTTGGCTGCAGAGTGTAATTGCCTAATACAGCAAAGACACTCTGATTCTCAACATCCTGTTACAGCTTTGATGCCTTAAATTAAATTAGACTGTTTGACTGTCCCCAAGTAAATCCAGATGGTTTTGGAATAATATAAGTGACTTTACAACAAAAAAAGGCAGAGGGAAAAATCTTAGCAGGCAGATAAAGCTATTCATTTCTAACATTGGAGATTGGAATTGTTATGGAATGGGGGTGGGGAATCCCCTATCCTTCAAGAGTTTTCAAGGAGATGGTAGAGGCCAGGTCCGGCCTTCGATTTACATTTGAAGCCTGAGGAACAATGGCTGCTGGAGATATGGAGCCTAGGATAAGTTACATTAAAGGAGACTTATGGAAGAATCATTTTCTTTTTCCTCCATCCTTCCATAAACCTCAAAAAGCTTCTGATTATGTGGTCTTTATTTCAACAATGTAAGGTGAGGAATAATGAAGGGAAAAGGAGCCTACTCTACAGGAATCACAAAACATTCTTTTTCTGAACTTCTTTAGGTTCAGTTATCTAAAGCAGGGGTCTCCAACCTTTGTTTTGCTGGCTGAGGAATTCTGGGAGTTGAAGTCCACAAGTCTTAAAATTGCCAAAGTTGGGGACCCTGATCTAAAGCACTGGAGCTGAATACCTATTTTCCTGGAGAAAAATGACAGAAGTAGATAAACAGTTAGAAGTCACCCGTCTCATCCTGCTGATAAACTTATCCTGCTGATAATCTTACCAAACACTATTGGTAGGGTTCCTCCCCCTCTCCTCCAGTTTACTGCTCCAAATCTGTATTATTGGCATAATAATACTGCCACACCGTATGCTGTATGATATTACGATTAGATTGGGCACTAGGTAATGTACAGCCTTAAAAACAGCTCCTCCAGATCCCAAAAGGTACATTGAAATGCTTACTTTTTAAACAAAGGAAAATATTAATATCTAACTGAAAAACAATTCTACTGATTATATAGTATTACAATTTATTTATATTCAAAATAAGTAGAATCAAATTCAATTTCAGTCCTGGACTTACTAATTGCTTTTTGGAGGGATGACTCCTAAGCATGGCCAAGTGTGCCTTTCCCAGGAAAAATTATGAACATCACCTTCTGGGCTGTTTGTGAATATCTAAAAGCACTATACAAACCATAGTATTGTTGCTGCTACCAGCTAGCTAGATTAGATCATAAACTATCATAGTCTTTCCATATGATGATGATTAGTGCTAAATGATTTGGAAAACAAGATTAGTTTGAAGGATTCATTAATTCACATTGTATTCCTAATAATCTTAAAATTTAAAATATAGTAAATTTCCATTTGTACAGGAGCTACAAATCTCAACCAGTAAATTCTAATACATTTGAAGAACACAGATTTGTGAAAATCAACCTAAACACCAAGTTATGCCAACTATTTGGTTAGCTATCATTAATACTGATTTTTGTTGATTGCAAAACCTCCAGTTGTCAACCATATTATTTATAAAGTGCTCAGTAGTATATTTATTCTACAAATCTACTTTGGGGTATGAGAAGAGGAGGAATTCTAGTTTAGTTTCCACAATTACTGGACAGTTGAAAAGCTGTTATAACATGACAAATACAGCGTGTATGATGCCAAGAAGACAAATATGTTGCCTCTTTTGTTTTCTCTTAAAAAGCAAAGCTAAACAACTCCTTAGTGATTTTATAGCATCATCTTGTCTTATTTTGGGCAAGCTGGTTGTCCTTTACATGTTTTGGAGCACAACTCTTACCAGCTCCAACTGTAACATCTCAGCTGATTACAGATGCTTTCCAAAATAACTGAAAGGGAGCAAGTTTTTTTAAATTTCCAACTCATAAATTTTAACCCTTTTGGTTTGTTCTCTGATTAGAAAACACCCATAAGAGTAAAGGAAAAAGCAGATTCCAGGAAGTTGTTTTAACAGTCAAACTAGATCTGGAGCAGTGGTCTCCATCAGGAGCAAAGAACCTTCATGTGTTTTTTAAAATCTAGAACACCAACAATGATATTATTCAAAGTGTAGCTTTTCAAACTGGAATACTGAAATAAGTTACATTAAAACAAAACCTATTGCCCTCTAGGATTAGCACTGTTCAATACAAACTGGGGCTTGAAGCCAGGATCTCCTTTTTGTCTCATCTCTCCCTAGAAACCATTGATGGCTTTTCTTATTGGTTTCTTATATATTCTATCAATTCTATCGCTTTCTTACCATGAAAAATTTATTATAACAATTGACTACCTTGCATGCACGTTGTCATATTAAGTGACAGTCATAGTAAGTGGAACAATCTCTCAATTCTAATCATCCAGTAAATGCAAAATCTCTCTCAAATCAAACTTGAGTACTGGACACATGGATACGTTTGTGTAATTTTCATAGTATCATTACAGAAATGGTTTGCCACTGTCTTTTCTCAGGATTTTTTTAAAACATAAATTCCAGTTCAACTTTCGGCCCTGAGATTCCTTTAATGGTCTCCCATCCAAATTCTAACAGACTTGGCCCCACTCAATTTTTTAAGATCACCCAAGTTCAACTATTTGTCACCACCTATCCACACTAAGCAATCAAAACACTGGCTGTTAATATGAGTGATTCTGTGTGAATTCAGCAGCTTTCCTAACTTGTTTTCTTTTCTAATGTGTTATACTACATCTTCCATGACCCGTAATCAGCAATTTGGGGAAGATTGGCATGTCGTCTTTCATAACATCCCATAGTCTTTCTAGCATCCTCTTTGAGGATGTAGGGAGAGGAGGACTGTGGGGAAGTTTAAACAAGATGCTTAAACTTTATTATCAGCCTCCAGCTCTAATCTTTAGGAAGTCGATTAAGATCTGAGTTTCCTTAGTTCAGTTTCCTTAGTTCAGTGGTTGAAAGGCTGGGGTCCCAAGGACTACAGTTAAGGGTAAGATCCATTGTGTTTGGGTAAGACACTTAGGATCGGTACCAGGGGTGAAATTCAGTGTCTTGCTGTGGGGTGGCCGCGTCCCCCTGCGCCGGCCCGAAGGGATAAAAGCCAGCCAGCGGCACGGCACCCTTCGCTCGCAGACGGAACCAGCTGCCGAGCACTAGCAGCACCATCCACCCGGACAGAACTGGTGGAGAACTGGTCATGTACATTTTGAGTAGCTCAGAGAATCGGCAAATACCGCCTCTGGCTGGCCCCAGAGTACGGTGGGAAAGGAGATTTTGCAGTATCCTTCCCCTGTCATGTCCTCCAAGCCACACCCACAGAACCGGTAGTAAAAAAAATTGAATTTCACCACTGATGGGTACCCAATGCTTTGAAGACAGAGCATCCTTAAGCAGGAAGCAAAAACCAAGCATCTGACATAGCAGCACAACCTACCCTAATTGGCAGGCATATCATGGGGGTGAAATCCCAATGGCAAGCATGGCAGTTAACAAATATTCAGAACTAAACTATGTTTTAGAAAGGGGGCTAGGGCTGATGCATTATTACTAAGCATACTACTTCTCGTCTATGGAGATTCTCAGTCATCCAGGTCATGGTTGTCCCAAAGGTGCTTTTGCAAGAGGCCGCTGGACTTTCCGAGCTAAAGAAGCTTCTTGGGTGAGAAGCGAAATGTCTTCAAAGGAAAAACCAGAAAGTCCAGCGGCCTCTTGCAAAAGGCACTTTTGGGACCTACGACTTCTCATGAAGGAACCGCAGAGATGAGCAAAGTCCCGCGCGGCGGTGCCCGCACTTTCCTTAGCGCCGACGGGACGACTACTCACGTAGAGCGCTGTGTGAGTCGCACCGAAGAAGGGGAACTTGACGGCGATGGGCTGGAGCCCAGAGCCGCCGTCGTCTTGCTGCGGGGTGGCCGCGTCCCCCTGCGCCGGCCCGAAGGGATAAAAGCCAGCCAGCGGCACGGCGCCCTTCGCTCGCAGACGGAACCAGCTGCCGAGCACCAGCAGCACCATCCATCCGGACAGGCCCCGCATCTCTTCGGCAGGCGTCGCAAGCTGGAGCGTGGAGACGGGGCCGGCTGAGAAGCAGCGTGCCTGGCAGGAGGAAGAGGCTGGCAGCGAAGAAGCGAGGAGCTCCCGGGGCTCTGTGGCAGCAGGACCACGCCGGCTCCAGAGCCGCCAGGCACGCTCGGCGAGCGACCAGAAGAGCGAGGGTTCAGCAAAGTCCCGCACGCTCCCTAAGCCTCTCTGTGCGGCGGCGAGGGAGGGCACAGCGCTTCATTCACACAGGTCAGGGCATACATATTCATATCCTACTCAGCCAATTGGGATGGGATCTGACGGAGGCGTCCCGGGAACTCAGGGGCGGAGTTCGAAGGATCAGCCTTCTCTTAAAGCGCTATGAAGATCCGTCGGGGACAGTTAAGGCTTTGACTCGCCGGAGCAGCGGCGGCAGAATGCGTGGCAGGCAGGCAGGCAAGTTAGTTCCCGGGGAAACACATTCTTCAGCTGCCGTGCCCAGTGAGTTTCCTAAAGAAGGATGGGACCGCGTGCCACTTTGCATTTTTTCCTTCTTTAGTAGGTCACAAGGGTTGGTTAGCATTTGGCATCCTTTTAAAGTTATTGCTCCAAAAACCCAAACTGGTTTTATGCTGCAGGCCTGGCTGGGAGGATACCAAAGCAAGGTTTCTGGGCTGTACCGAACCATAAACTAGCTAAGCACTTTGAAGCCATTTGCTTTGTAATTTATAATCACAGATGGACCCAGCTTGCTTAAAAATAACATTACCGCACTGTCTCTTGTGTATAAGAGCTCCCTGTGCTCAGAAAAGAGCCTAAATATGGCCTAAAATACTCCTTATTAAGACTGATAGGGGGGAAAAGTATTGGGAACTTTTTTCTACCATACTCCGGACTCTACTTTTCACTACTTCTTGCATGAAGAAGCTTCCAGATTCCATTTTGATGGAAGTGATGGTTAAAATCTCACATCTGTGTCTCCCAACCATCGACAACGGTGATCTAGTTGAAGCAAAGGTCCATGTAAAAATATTTTATTCTATTCCCAAAATCAATTATCAAAGAACATCCTTCTTTCTAGCAAAAGATGACGCTCCCTCATTTTCTTCACTGTATTGCTATTTTCTGGATCTTTCAAATTAATGCTGGCTCAAGGGTATGTAGTGCCTCTAGGGCCACAGTGTCTGATGGTATCTTCTTAGGTAAAAAAGTGTGAATGTGTGTATTTCTTAATCTATATTATTGAGGGAAAGAAATACTCCCTCAACTTTTCTTTTTTCTCTTTTCCACCCAATTTCAGTTCCATAAAGTTCTCCTGAAATCATAATTGTTGTATATCTTGAGAAGGATGTCAGATTGCTGGTCATGGGCCGTACTAGCCTGAGATTTGCATTTAGAATCATCAAATTGGAAGGAGCCATTTATGTTTTGAGTCCAACTCTGCTTGCTGCAGGAATCTAATCAAAGCATTTTTGACGGAGACATTCTGCTTGAACAAAACTATTAAAGTGGTGTTCATCACCTGTCTCAATGAGTGATTCTATGGTTGAAGTACATTTCCTGTAAGGAAGTGTTTTTCCCCCTTTTATCAGTATTACTAATGGGAATCTGCCTTAAATCGGTTATTCCATACCCTATACGAATGAGCATTATTACTTTAAGTAATTATTCCATGTCTTAAATAGGGATAAAGACTTGACCTTTTTTCTGTTTGACATTGTTTCAGATATTTGAAGTGTACTTTCATTTTTTCTCTTACACATGTCCAATTTCTTTCACCACATTTGACAATTCCTATCCCCCCGATCATCTCATTACAATGTCCATGTCTGTTCTAGTTTGTCTGAATTTTTCTTAATGTTCAGTATAAAGGTAAAGGCAAATGTTCCCCTCGTACATATGTGCTTCTTGTTCTCGACTCATCTCCATTTCAAAGCCAAAGAGCCAGAGCTGTCCAAAGATGTCTCCATGGTCATGTGGCTGGCATGACTAAATGCCGAAGTTGCATGGGATACTGTTACCTTCCCACCAAAGGTGGGTTCTATTTTTTCTACTTGCATTTTTACATGCTTTCGAACTGCTAGATTGGCAGAAATTGGGACAAATAATGGGAGCTCACTTCATTACCCGGTGCTAGGGATTCGAACCGCTGAACTGCCGACCTTCTGATCGACAAGCTGAGCGTCTTAGCCATTGAGCCACCACATCCCTTAGAATGTTCAGTATAGTCCATCGGTAATCACAACATTTGAGGTAGGAGCCGACCAGTGCAAAACTATTGCTGGGATTCATGCTTCAGTTGATGCAGCCTAAAATTACATTTGCCTTTTAAAATAACCATATTACACCAGTGATTCATATTCATCTCCAGTTTGTCAGAGCAGGAATGTTGGCTATGTGAACAATTGATTGCTTCCTAGCATGAAGCCTGAGAAATTAAAATCAAGGTATAAGCCATGGGGAAAGGTGAGAGCAAAAAGTTCCATATTTCAAATGTGGTGGATATAAGAAGTAAATGCACTTTCACACTGACAGGGAAAAATCAATTGCTTCAAGAGGTTCAAACATGCAATCAACATTTTTTATCAGGCCATGCCTTATCAAGTGTCAGGATAGTATCACAGCCCAGTTGCAGTTGGAGGAACTGGCAGAACTCTTGTCAAGGAAGGAAGAGAAGGAGGGAGATTCATTTCACTGGAATGTGTATGTTTTACAAAGTTAAGTGGTACACTGATCCTTTGGTTGTCTTAATGATTGGTAGGCACTTATGCATATAGATAGGAGCCAGTGACCTAGAGCTTCAAAAGCAGTGCGCATCAGGGCTTTGCAGGCATATGGTTGCCATTTAGAGATCTTTTGAATAAACCTACTTGCTGTTGATTCTCCCGTGTATTTGTTTTGACGATAGCAATAGCACTTAGACTTATATATGGCCCCATACCGCTTTACTGCACTCTCTGAACAGTTTACAATGTCAGCATTGCTGCCAACAATTTAGGTCCTCATTTTACCGACCTTGGAAGGCTGAGTCATTCGAGCCCCGTCAGGATCAAACTCCAGGCTGTGGGCAGAGTTAGCCTGCAATATTGCATTCTAACCATTGCGCCACCACTGTTTATTGCTTTGTCATTTTTAAACGTTAAAATGTCCAACAGTAGATCAATGAAGCAAACAAAAATCCCAGCTTCTCTATTTTACAAGTCCGCAAATTAAAAGAAATAAAAATAAAATGCAAAGGTGCACTGTGAGCAATAAATAGAAAGCAGTAAATAGCCAGGGGCAAAATGGCTGTGGAAGACAGTGACTTGAGATCAAAAGGAAGTGGACATTCTGCAGCTGTTGCACGGTAGCCAATTGGAAACATTTGCCTATGATGAAGTATAGCAGATAGACCACACAGCACACTTAGCCAGCATCTTGGAACAACTATTTGTAAGATGAAGAAAGAAAAGACAAAGGGAGGTTCCCTTCGTGGTGGTCTGGGGGTAGGTTGAGGATAATGTGCACTTCTGTCCTCAAAAACACAAACAAAGGAAAAAAACCTTGTCAGGTAGTTCTCAACCTAAAGCTGTTGTTTAATTTCGGTTCCTAAGTGATGAACTTTCCATTTGTGTCTGCTAAATTTCATCCTCTGTGAGAAGTTTATTTTTTCCTCCAAATAAATGCAGGACTGTGCATGGGAAAGGAACACCGACAAGAGCAAAACTCCCTTCCTAGATCTTCAAAGTCCATTGATAGTATTGTAGTTGTTCTTTGCAAGAAGGCACATTTCTCTAGCTTGTTCTGCTATTTTTTAAAGTGTTTGCTCTGGAAGAGAATGTACTTCACCAGCCAGTTGGTTTGATCAGCTTTAAGCCCTGCTAAGAGAAAGACATTGTACATTTTTTTCCCTCTTTGTTTTCTTGTAGGGTCAAACTGTATCCTACCCCTGCCCTTCAGAGATCCATCTTTCTGTTTTTTATCCCTCAGTGTCTGTTTTTCCATTTCCAAAGGATCAATGCCTGATTTGGCAGAATGATTCTTAAGGTCTAGTCCTCAGAAGTTCTAAGAACTGAAGAAGCTTCTTGCATGAAAGTGAAAATGAAAAGTTTTCAAAGAAAGAACCAAAAAAAGCACCTTTGGGATCTAAGGGTAATTTGTACGTTTGGTACAGGCTATTGATGGCCTTTCCCACAATCTACATCTAGAAGTGTCTTGATTAATTGTACTTCCCAATTTTCTGTTTCCTATCTTATAGTCTTATCATTTTATTCTGATGTTGTATATCTGATTATTCCAGTTTCTACAGTCTACATTTATAGAATCTACATTTACATTTATAGTAAGTTAATAATTCTATTAATTTATCTCCTGCATTTTTGCCTAATCCAATTTTTCCTGCAATATGGGTTCCTTTGTCTTTTTCAGTATTGGTATCCCATTCGTCCATTAGTAGAGCTATATCCTTTGTTCATGTTGAATATAATTTCCCATAAAGTCTATCAGTGTCTGTAATTGCATTATGATTTGCTGGATAGCCTTGCATAACACTGGTGTTAATTGAAATAATTATTAATTCTAATTGATATGATTCTGTAATTTACTAGTTATAACTGAACATACATTTTACAATAACATTTTTGCTCCAATCCTGAATATGATCTCATGCTCTGAATTAGTGTATAAGGTAATTATCTGATTTAAAGTGGTCCAGCCCCTTCCATCTGTTTATTCTCATACATCCAATTTAATTTTCCTTGTTTCTCTTTCTGTATTATATGTATGTATATGTATGTACATATGCATGCATGCATGCATGTATGTATGTATATGTATGGCCATAAACTGATTTGGCTAAGTGAGCTGGCTAGGCATGTATTCCCTTCCCTCTTGAAGTTGCATGCTAGACAGACAAAAGTGACTACCCCAAATAGAACAATATACTGTTTATTTGTCAAGAATAATAGAATATAAGAATAAGACACTTACCCCTCCTAGAACTTTTGAACAAGCTCAAGTTCCATTTGTAAAAGAGCAACATTTCCATTTTGAAATGTCAAGTTTTGCTTCATTCTATCTTGTCATATTCCAATTGTAAAGTTTCTTTAGAATAGCTCTTTCAATTCTGGTACCATTCTTATGGTGCCAGAATGCAGATGAGATATGCTGATGTGATATGCAGTGCGGCCTCCGCAAGCTCCGTTTTCACTGGCAAAGGGTTTCAGGAGGCCATCGCGGGCGAAAATGGATGTGAGTGATGTGGAGCTGGCCACGCCCCCAGCCCCCCAAGGTCAAGCACAACCCTGATGCAGCCCTCAATGAAATTGAGTTTGACACTCCTGGTCTATATCATATATTCCAAATCTGCTTGTGAAAATTCAACATTCCTCCCTAACAATTAGAAGATGGACATTGTCTGGTTTTATTATTTTATTATTATTTATTTATTTATTATAAATAAATAAATAAATAAATAAATTTAATAAATAAATAATAATAATATGGCAAACCTACCAATGGAAAGTTTTCATATATTCTTTTTAACTTGTCTTTGAAGACAATTAGTTAGTTTGGTCTCTTTGATCAAATATCTGCATTACATTTCCCTATTTACTTGCTTGGTGAGTCTGATTCTATGTTCACTTATGCAATGACTTCTTGCATCCATCTGCAATTCATTGTCATTCACTTTATCAGTCTCATCACCTGGGCTGAGACGAAGAAGCTATTGTGTTTGACTGCTTGTGATAACAGGATAACCAGTTATCACAGTCAAACCAGTGGTCTTGAACCAAATGGATGTGTGAAAGCAGTGATCTATAATAGGATTGCTGGGAAGAAGTAGCAGTGCTCTTTCATAGGATAGCTGGGAAGAACAAGATTATTACCTATGAGTGACTTTCTGTTGAATGGATGTTGTATATGTGTAAATTAGTGCATAATTGTGCCTTTCAAACCAGCAATACACATGGCCCTTGGAGCCCATAGCTTGTCTACTTCTACTTTGAAAAGAAAGGATCACAATATCCAATGAGGCTCTCTGATTTTGCATTCCAATTTATACACAGAAGAATGCAGATTCAGCTATCTCAGCTATTAAACACACCAACCATAGATAACTGCTATTTACTTAACCCAAATTTCTGTTTATTGCATGAACTATAAAGTAATTACACAGTCTGAGTTTCCACAACATTTAGATTAATAACAGGTGAGCTAGTTTATGGTTCAGTGTATTTTATGAATAGGGCAATGACAAAAAGAAGATAGTTGAGCGGTTAAAGAAAAATATGAAGTTTCAAAGGTACGTTGCAAATATATAGTCTATATAGTAGACTATATATATATAGTCTGATAATCTGGAGAGCTGATATTCAAATGTATATTGTAAGTATTCAGTCCTTTACACTTAGATCTTTAATACACATCAATTAAAATGTGTAAAATGTATTTTCTTCATCCAAGCTACTGGTAGTCTCTTCTTAGTCCATTCGTTATTCAACAGCCAGTCTTGAATTATTTCTTCCCACTGCTTCTTGTAACTTTTCTGCTTCTTTTTCTGTCTTCCCTCACTGTCATGTGGTTTAGAATGAAATATTGTGGGAAGCTGCATTTTATCGAATGAGAAACAGTTAAATGGATGTATACAACTCACTAAGGCAAAACTCAGGTACAGTGCAGTTTAGGACACTGACTGAGCCCAGTCAGTCAATTCTTTGATTTGTAGATACGCTATAGGTCCTAAGAATAAAGTCTCAATGTACATATGCCCAGAATCCAGAAATCAAAGGGGTGTATGTCCCTGTCAGTTTTGCTGTCAATCACAGAACCAAAGCTCTGCTCCAAACATGATAATATGTCTCAAAAAATATCCTACTTACTCCAGTGAAGAATATATGTGGCTCAGATTTGAATTGTTGCCATCTTGGTGTTCTCTGAAGTTGCTTTTCTTCCTGCACCACATTTCATTACTGGGCTAGGTACATCATCAGTGCATGAAAACAGTTCCAGGAAGAGAAGCAAGATGAGACAGTATCAAAAATCCAACAATACTTGTGCACCACATGGGACAGATTGAACTGTCTTTGTGTTGCAGAATAAATGAACACAAATTTAACATCAAAAAATTAGATGGAGAGTGGCGAGCAGTGCACTCTCTCATTTTAACTTTCCATACTTTCAAATACCTGGTTTTCTAAGTGAGCAGAGTTACACACATGTATGTAAGAGTTGGTTGTAATATAAAAATAAAATCAAAAGGGATTATATTATATCTAAAAACTCTAATCCTACTTTCAATTATAAGGGAAAAAAAATCTGCAGCCTGGAGCAGCTTCAAATATTTGTTTACCTTCATGTCTTTAGTCAATTTTCTAGTTATCAATATGTATAAAAATGACTGCTTTGATTCTAAATGGACCTTAGAGGGTTTTTTTTATTATAATTGACAGTGCTATTTGGCTTTCTTACTTCTGAGGCAGAATAAAATGTCTCTGACCCTGTCTGATAAAATAATTTGCTTAAGATAAATGCTGACTTTTTTTGAGCTAAGACAAAGAGCTGCTTGAGTATGGCATGTAGTTTAAAACACATATTGCTAGTAAGAATTTCCTGGTCTTATTTTTAGCATCCCAAGAAGAAAAAAGAAAACAACGTTGCCAGTATTTAAAGAGGAAACAAAATCTTCTTACTTTCTTTTTGATAACTCTTATGTACATTCTTTTCATTAATTCTTATCTGGCCACAAATACATTTAAAACAGACATATCAACTCTAGAAACCTTGACAGCTGTCAAGGACAAGATGAATATAGCTAGGAATGAATCCTCCCTCACCTAAATTGAACATTGTATTTCTGTCCGTGGCCTCTAGCTAAGTTAGAGTTTTCTGGCATAGCTTTCTGAAGGAATAAATTACAAATAGAATTCCAGGACTTAGGTTTGATCCATAATGACTTGTGTCATTATCATAATCCCACTAATTTTGATATACTTATTTGATGACCAAAACTTTGCACAAATTAGCAGGCTTCCCAATAATGAGATTTTCACTGAACTTCAGTTGGACAAGCATCAGTTTGATAGTGTCTGGTTTAACTGTCATGACTTGCAATGTCTACAGGTGTCCATTTTTCCCTAGAAAAGTAGAGCTACACTGAAGGTCTAAGCCAGTCTTACCATTTTTTCTTTCTAGATTTAGTGAATAATTCAAGGGTTCTCGTGTAATTCTCAAGAATCAGGATATTCACAAAAATGTAATTTCCAGGGTACTTGTGGGAAATCTTAACCCTTTGTCTAAATCAATGAACACATTTAGATCAGAGTAGGGTTAAATGACAGCAATATACACGCACATACACATAGGATCAATAGATAGACAGATTGTCATCGTTGTCTGAATCACATACACCAGTAGGCAATAAACAATGGCTTTTTTACAAATGAAAGTAAATACATGTGTCCCAGGATAATGTTGCAGGATCCAATCTGGGTTGGTCACCGGGATCAGAAGTTTTGTCTTCTGAACTTTTGGACTCATGCTGGAGTCCATCCTCTGGGAACTTCTCTCTACTGAAATGTGTAGAGAGAATTCCAGTATTCAAGTTCCCTGGAGAATGGACTCCAGCACGAATCTGAAAGCTCAGAAGACTAAATCTCTGGTCCCACTGACTGACCCAGATTGGATCCTGAAATGTCTTTTTCCTACTGTATATCTCACCAACCCAAACATGCCACGATATTACATAGTACGATTAAAAAAAATCAGATTCCCTTAAAGCAGTGCTTCCCAAACCCTGGATAAGTTACCCAAATTGGATAAAATTGGTTTTTCCTTTTCTTCATGACACAAGAACCATTACCCAATCACAGTCAGGGCATTTACATTGACTTAAAGTGTTTTATCTACTTTTGGGTTAAAAAAAAGCATTTGGGGTAATGAAGGAAAAGTTTGAAAATCATTATCTTAGAGCTTAATGGGCTTAACAGACAATTATCTATGTGTCTATCTATCATTATAAATTGGAAGGCATGTAGTCCCAGGCTGTGTGGTTTGTCAGCAACCAGTTAATGCTTAATGTGATGTGCAAACCTAGCAAAATATGCTTTATGCAATAAATCTTGGTTAAATGAACCATGGCTTAGTGGCATGTGTGAAGCAGCTCAGTATTTTTCAGTGTAGAGATGATCTTTATTTCTCAACAGATTAGATCATGAGGACAAATATAGCTTCTCAAATAAACAACTACATAGGTTATCCATCTTCCTGTGACATTTTAATAGGAAGCATCACAGCCAGCTAGTCCATTTTTCTTCTTGACAGCAAAGTTGGCAATTCACATGTTGGGTAGCAATTCCTTCCCATGGAAGTTGGAAAACAATCTTCTAGGGCATATAGGAAGTTCGTGGCTAAGAACATACTGTACATATAACAATTATTTTTCTCATTAGTGTCTTGGAAACCAAATTAATTAAAACAATATATTCATTCCAACATATGGTGCTGTGAAAATTAATTTAAAAAGCAAGTTTTAATATTTCCACTTTGTGGCTTCACTCTCCTAGGAAACAACTGCCACGAGTATGAGATCATCTCATTTCCTTGTTATACATACGATTATATATCGTGGTGGCATTGTAGGTTGTTTGTCATTCATAAAGCTCTGGAATTGATTCAGCTGAATCCTGCATATGCAACTATCTCCTCTCATTGAGTCACAGCTGGGCCCATGTATGTCACTCGGCTATGCTGCCACATAAAGGGAGGCTTATTCCTATTTAATTCCAGCTTTATCTAGGGACATATTTTAGAGGATACACAAAAGCTCATTAAGATCCACCCATGCAGCTTACCACTCAGGGGAATAGAAGTTATAAACTAATTGACAAAGTTGCACAAGAATTAGCTGAATAAACAGTGAACCTTTAAGCAAGTACATACTTTGTTTCCAAAGAACAAACTAATCTGTAATCCTTGCCTCTTTAGTTAACAAGTATTTGCTCCCTTTCCTGTTTGCTCCGTGTTGTTCTTTTCCTGCATTTATCTTATAAACCTCATGAAATTGCTGTCATATTCAGGTTGGAAAAGATGCGAGAGGAGGTAGTCAGATCATCCTCACTGGTGCTAAGCGATTTTGTTGATGCTTGTATCCCAATTTTCCCTTAGGTCAGCAAAGAAATCGGAATCTAGAGTCTGTGAATGATACATAACCCTTCTTTATATTTGCATACCACACTGGTAAATTTTAGTAACAGAGCCCATATCTGGTGGCCTCACTTTTTGGTTCTTCTAAAACTTCGCTTTAAATTTGTGAGGCTGGATACACCCATGCCCCTTTAACATGCCATTCCATTCTAGCCCTCCAGCACCACCACCCTAATGGAAAAAGGTGATAATTTCATTCCCACCCCTCTGGACATGTGAGTTCTATGACTCAAAGTGGCAAAATAATAGCATGCTTCTTAAAGACTACATGCCATGCTCATTGGCCATTATACACTGTTTTTCGGATCCTTGAAGAGTTTTCTCTTTTAAAAGATGGGAAGGGAGATAGGTGTTTCTTGTAGTTTGCAAAAAAAATATGTTTATGAAGTAGATTTATAGGAAACTCATGGTTGCAAAGGAAGTTATCCCTAGTACTTCATATAATATCTACAATTACTAGCATTTTTACCTTGTCAACATAAGCAAGTAAATTGACAGATCAGTTCACTTATGAAATATATTTTATATGATGCAACAAAAGTTGCTGAGTTGTACTATGTCAGTTAAATTGATCCTGGCTAGCATGTCAATCGTACACTTTCCTAGAAACAAACCTATTGAAATGTGGGCATTATTTATTATTAAAAGT
This sequence comes from Natrix helvetica, assembly GCF_964273705.1. Taxonomy (NCBI): domain Eukaryota; kingdom Metazoa; phylum Chordata; class Lepidosauria; order Squamata; family Natricidae; genus Natrix; species Natrix helvetica. Next base: position 41,564,514 of record NC_138551.1, on the reverse strand, counting down.
AGGACATAATTGTGTACCCGTTCTGTTGCTTTCAAAGGAAGAGTCTCAAAAGTAGATCCCATGAATCCACTGGGACATGCTTCCAGGAACACATCTGTAAGATTTTTTTTTAATTTCAACAAACTGTTGTTGGATTTGTATCAAGTAACTGGTTGCTTTTGATGGGACTTGCTCTCGTGTAAAGTAAATCAGATCCCTCTTAAAGTTGCACTTCCAGTACTCTGAATTATGAATTATACTATGAAGGTCATGATCCAACAGGAGTGTGAAATGGCTTAGCAAAGATGATATTTGTTTTAATCCTTTTTCACCTTAAAAAAAAATACACATCCACACAACTGCAACTGCTATGATTCATTTTGTAGAAAAACAAAAACATTACAGTGTTTGTTGGTAGCTACAAGGGGAATGTTTAGCTTTCAGTGTTTGGAAGATAAAGCTCTTTTCCACGGGGACCTTGTTTTGAAGCTGCTTGTATTCAATACTGAAAAAGCAGTAAGAAATATCTGCTGTGGTAATTATTGCAAGGTTTGTTTCACTGCTGAATGGAGGCCAAGGAACAGATTCCTGTGAAAGAACTGAAACTGAGCAGAAAAAGAACAGCAGGGCTCAGAAGGAACAGCATCAGATTAACTAAATTCACCCATGGAAACTTTCCCTCATTGGAACTGACTGTATTAGCAATGCATACCTATTTTCTGGGATTCCCAGCTCTTTGCCCATGTGTAGGTCAAAACCAGGTGGTCAAAATTAGGAATAGAACAAACTCCCTTTTGCTGCTTGGCACTTAATGTTGTAGCATTAAAAGGAATGATTTATGTTATTTTATAAAATAACAAAGAAGCATCATTAGTACTCAGGTCTTATCTATGGGAGACAGGGTAGAAAGTGCTCCTTGGAGGTTGGCTAAATTAATCCTGATTTAGATAAGCTTAAAGGATGAATAAATCAACCACATTATGTCTGCATTTCATGAACAATGAATGGAATTGGGATTTCATACCAGCATAGAGTAGGTCTAAACTTTTGGGTATATACATTTTTTGCTTTATATTGAGTCTCAGGAATTCGTAGAAAATGTTGTAGTCAATCCTATTAAAGGGCTGTCATAAAACTGAAGCCACAGATAATATAATAGATTAAAAAGCACCAGTTCACTAGAATGCCTCTACTATGCCATCTCTACCATTCCAGCTTATTTTTCCTATTTTTCTAGGTAGGTGAACATACTCCCAAACAAAGCAAAGAGCTGTGCCTCAAGTGAATAGGATCCCTCTAGATTAGAGGGGTGTCAAACTGGAAGCCTGTGGAATGGATGCGTCGCGCGCAGGTCACACCCATCCCAGCTCTGCGAATGGGAAAAACATCATGAAATGTCACGACGGTAACGTGAGACCGCGACTTTGACATCTGTATTCTAGAATGTAGAGACATCTGTGGAAATAACTGTGTTGCTAGTGGCGTTCCCCAACTCTAACATTTACTGCTTTTAAAGCTTTTTAGATGCTAGACTTCAAGTGGAACATGAAATTTGGCAGGCACAAATTTGGCAGAAAGTATTTACGGGCTTATTGGTGCCTTTATATACCATGGTACAGATCGGGTTCTGGAGTCAAAGCAATATGTATATAAATCAACATTAATATAAATTACTTCAAATTTCATCATCTGGTTCTTGATATGCACCATGTAACCTTAGGTAAGTCAGCTTTAAGCAGATTTTAGCCATCAAAGATTTTCTCTAAAGAGCCATGAAGAGTATTTTCAGAATTCCAGTAATTCTTAGCAATTCTTACCCCCCTTTTATAGAAGTATCAGGTTATTTGTTTAGTAATCATAGCAGATGGATCTTACTTTGTAATACAAGTATGACGCACTGTATGGGATTCAATTTGGACAGTGGGTCCTTTATGCTGTGTTTAATCAAGAAAGAGCTTAACGCAATAGGGAGTTATAGGGGAGCTATTTTAACTGTTGTAGCAAGAGTACTTTAATAAAGAGATTTGGGCATATCAGAAGGACAAACAGATTGTTTTGCCACAAAAGTTTTATTGGCTACTGTTCACATCATCAGATGCATGAAGTGATCCTCAGCCGGCTTGACAGCTTGTACTATAATAAATCTGCCACAAAACTTTCTGCTGTTAAAAGTTGTCCACATTTCAGGGCTACATCTTAAATATTACCTATTCCAAACCAGTGGAAACATACTGTGTACCTCATTTCTCTATAAAATAATGAAAACTACTTTCCTCAATTTGGGAAATGTGTTTTTACATCTTTATTTTACTCTCTGGCAACATACATTTTCCAACTAGATTTGGAAAATCAAATATTTATAAGGAAAAAAAATGTGAAACAATGATAACAGGTGATGTTTACAGCAATTCCAAGATGGCTTCTTGTCATTCCCAGGGAAACCAATGTTCGATTCCAGAAGGGATTTCTTGGAGCCTGTCAGGTGGCAGAGTGGGTGGATGTCAAATGTTAACACTTTGACATATTTGGAGTCCAGCATGTCATAAAATGACTTAGGTTTGAATTAATCTCAGCCACCTGCCACCATGAAAATGGCTCAATGTTCATATACACAGCAAACGATTTGATCAATTCTTGGGTGTTGTTTTCACCATCCTTTCTAATTTCTCTCTACTGTCTTATAAATTTGGTGCCAGCAGAACTGTGATTTTGTATGATGCACAGGTTAAAAGTGACACTGAATGACTGCAGCCAAATAGCCGCCACATGTATAGCTATGCAGGAAGAGGAAGTTATAATTTTGCACAGTGCATCAAACAATAGTTGCCAGCAGGAGGGGAAAAATAATCTGACAACTGATGGAAATGCAGAGATATATAAATAGCAGGGTGCTCCTAGCAGGCACCTGGAATTTCAATGTTTGTACAGCCAGTACTGAAAGCTCCAAGAGATCATGCAGGGATACACTACCCCAAGACCCAAACAAATGAGAATTCCCTCCCTGTCAGATGTTCTAAATGAATTAGTTAAGCACTGGTGCCCTGGCTTTCAAGCATCTTAAAAAGAACAGCTGCCCGCACAGCAGGGTTTCCTCTTGGCAGTTTGCTGCCTAGTTATTTGGTATCTTTACTGTGCCTTCCAAGTGTTCAGAGTATGTGCTATTTGGGTGGAGAAATACTGCATGCCAGCATTGCTCGTCTTGGATCTCCAATTTCTCTGACTGTGCTTCCGTTGAGTGCCCTGATGCAAGAAATGAATGAATCCAAATCTTGAGTGTAAGGATCATGCTGAAGGATGGATCTGCTTTTGGGCCATCTGAGATCCAGGTGCAATGTTTGAATTATTCATTTTACTGTATGAAGCACCTGGCTCAGATACACCTGCCGCCTTCTCACTTCTTGATCCAATTGCTCTTTCAGAGAATTCACCTACAAAAACATAAGCATAGGCAAGGATAAATACCAATAGATAATTTAATTCAGAATTCTGACTTCAATTGCAACCAGTATCAGGCTCATCAGAGTGGCATAAAGAGTTTTTGGGACAAACCATCCTTCTTGCTACATTCTTCTAGTGTTTAAAGTTTTCTGATTTTGACCTCACAAGCCTGGTAAGTATTAAAACTGAGACATAGCAACTAGGCCATAGTTACTATGTGTGCTTCATGATCATAATGAGGATTTAGATTCAGTTCTCACTGGCCTAAATGCTTCATTTTCACATTTGCTCAGTTTCCAGAAATCAAAATTATAGAGACAGCATAAGCACTATCTTCAATTGTTTTAATTAACATCCTTAATTGTTTTCTACAACTTCATTCCATCCTTTCTTCACTTCTAAAAACTTGTTTATGAATGAGAGAGCTTCAGATAGGAAATTATAGCAATTTGTTTATAATTATTTAGACATAGTAAATAAAGATTCTCCTATTTTATTCCCTATTGTTGCTAATTATCTTGGATTATGATTAGGTGGTAGTGCTGATCAAATACTGTATGATCAAGCTAAAAAAAGAGCATAAATTCAGATTTGGATTTACTCCAGTACAATGTGGGAGGAAATTTTATACCCTTTCTTTCTTTGGGAAATGACTCAAGTATTGTGAATATTAAAATACTCACAAACCTTCTGAATGCCAATACATTGATGCGTCTGGTTTAGGATCGCCAAACACAATCATATCAAGTACAGTTACAGTTCCTATTGCAAGACATTCTTATGTTGAGCACAGATCAAAATTGAACTTTGCACCCCTCCATCAATTTCTTGTTATTTTATTTCTCTCCTTTCTAATTTTACCCTAGAAGCCCTCACTTATTTCATAGATTGGCAGGGTTCTTTATATGCATTCATAAACTATAACATAGTTTGTTTGGTTTTATCTTATGTTCATGTGTAAATCCAGTCATTGTAGTTTTATGACATAAACCAGCCACTATGACATGTTCAAATCATGATGAAGACAAATATGATTTAGAAGAAGAAGTTTTGCTCATTGAACTGAAGCTTGTTTAACCAAATGTTATTGAATAAACTACAATCATCCATCCATCCATCCATCCATCCATCCATCCATCCATCCATCCATCCATCCATCCATTTATCCATTTGTTACACTAATAGAATTTCCTAAACTCAAATACTTAAAAGAGTTTTATTATTCATCTAAAAAATCCAATGGACAGAATGATTTTTTTTCTGCCCTGCTTTAAGATATTTGGACTGATGTTCATTCAGAGGAATTTGGAAAAAACAACAAACTTTTTTCACCTTGATGTCTTCACTAGTTTGCCTTTAAACAAACCAAATCCTTGAGATTTTCTTCATTCTTTCAACCACTATCCCAACTCATACAAACATGGGAAGCTTATATATGTAAACTTTCAATGTGCATGTCAGAATCTATTTACAGATTTTAGACATCAACAGAATAGACATCAACAGATTATTAAGAAAAGCTACTCCGTCTATATCTAATATTGTACCTGTTCTTCGAAATTTTTCACCCTTTGCCGATGGGTTCGTTCCTGGGATTGCAATGTCCGTTCAGCTTGGAGCTGAGCACTGCGTAGCCTTTCTGCTTCTAGTTCCATGTCTAGCTGATGTTGTGATGTCAGTTCCATCAGTTGCTGGGCATGTGTTTGTTCCAGCTCTGCAATCTGGACCTAGAATGAGTGCAAAAAAATACAGCCTAGATTCATGGGGCTGTGATGTTGAACATGTTGGTAAAGTTGGCTTCCAGAGTTTCATAACTACAGGGGTTAGCAATGTTTTTGCTTTTTGTTGAAGGCTGCAGGTCTTCATAGGTAGCAACAGCAATAGCACTTAGACTTATATACCACTTCACAGTGCTTTACAGCAATCTCTAGGAGGCTTACAGTGTCAGCATATTGTCCCCAACAATCCGGGTCCTTATTTTACCAACCTTGGAAGGATGGAAGGCTGTATCAACCTTGAGTCTGTCATGATCGAATTCCAGACTGTGGGCAGAGTTTGGCTACATTACTGCATTCTAACCACTGCGCCACAAGGTACAGGTAGTCCTTGACTTACAGTGAACAATTGAACCCAAAACCTCTGTTGTTATGTGAGACATTTTGCTCCATTTTACGACTTTTGTTGCCACAGTTGTTATCTGAATCAGTTAAGTTAGTAACACAGTTCTGGCTTCCCCATTGACTTTGCTTGTCAGAAGGTTACAAAAGGTGATCGCATGACCTTGGGACACTACAACTGTCGTGAATATGAACCAGTTGCCAAGCATCTGAATTTTGATCATGTGACTATGGGGATGCTGCAATGTCGTAAGTATGAAAAACAGTCATAAGTCACTTTTTCATTCCCAACGTAACCTTGAACGGTCCACTAAATGAAGTGCTATAAGTTGAGGACTACCTGTACTCCGTTAACATGATAGCTTGACCTGAAGCAAGTGGTGGGTGGGGATAAAGGATCTATTTTTCCTCTGATAATCCCTTTTTTCTTTCTTTTTTCTGATTCTTTTCCTGTTTTCTTAAAGTTATTTTTCTTTCTTTTTTTCAGGCAGCAGGTAAGGGGCAGGGCATGTTCACCATGAGCCTAAACTGGTCTCTCGTGACAGAAGACAACCTATATTAATAGGTATTGTATTTTCTTCTCTCAATCATCTACATGGGCTGGATTTTGTAATCTCTGTCTCCATGTCAGATCTTAGTGCATTTGGAGAACAAAAAAAAAGCATAACTGGAACTTGTTTAGCTGGTTTCCTCTTGCCATTCAATATAATTCACCAGAATGAATATTAATCTCCACCAAATATCCCCCAAAGCACACAGACAATTCTTTGCTTGCCAGTTGCTCATGGATTTCATTTCACCCTGTCTTTATAATTTAGTTTATAATAATTAGAGAAATTATTTATTCTCTTCTGCAGTAGAATATGATCCAAAACCTTTTAAAGAAATTGAGTGTTAGGTATGAGCATTGGCTGCTTTCTCCTCTAATTATTGTGCTTGAAGCAACTGCGAAGAGGTGATAAAAAGTAAATTATGCTGTTCATCAACATACCAGCCAAAGGGTGGATGGGCTGTTAGAACAAGCTATGCTTCTCAGACTAGCAAATAAGAATTGCAGAAGCACACATTTATTTTACAAAGCTCTCTGTAGCACTACTTTATGAATAATTAATCTGTCTAGAAACCTTTCGGTTCAATAAGGCCAACAAACCTGCAGGTGTTCATTTTGCATCATGATGTCTTCCATCTCCTGCTGTAGGCTACTCACAGATCGATCCAGCTGTCCTCTCATCTGACTGAGTCTAAAAGTATCATCTTCTTTCCCAAATTTCTCACGCTCTGCCTACAAAAAAGACACCAAAATCCCTTATTCAAAGATAATGTTAAATTAGGAATTATTTGATTCTTGCTTGGTACAATCTGTGAACATAATTTTGAGGTACTTTTTATGAACTATAATTTGTGGCTTAACATTGGTGTGAGTCAAACCAATCTGTACTCAACCATGTGCTGCTTTCATATACTTTAGCTTTATTTTGGCACTAGAATCATACACATTGATCATATACATGCAATTCCATTTTGCTTCCTTCTGTTTTATTAATATCGTCTCTAGTATACAACAATTGTTTCCCATCAGGTTCTTAATGGTTATAATTGGTTCTGTTTTCCCTTCTCATCTTTCTTGCACTGCATATTTGGAGAATGTTAAATGCAAGTATGATAGTGGAATGAGCACAAAAGGTACAAAGATGAACATTGAGCAGGATGGCATGTAAGAAGTATGGATGTTTTATGTTCAATGGTGAGGAGAAGCAGGGAAAGAGGATAATATTTGCAGGTGCTGTCAAAATAGGTGATCATGACATCATTAAGAAGCACGGTTCCTTTAATACAGGGGTGTCAAACTCACAGTCTGGTTGCATCACGTGCTGGCCCCACCCCCGCCTGGTTTGGCGAAGGGGAAAAAGTCCCAATACGTCACGTGACACCGCTGTGATGCCGCGAGTTTGACACCCCTGCTTTAATACATTTATCAACATTGCATCTACATATAAATGGACAGGGCTTCATTCATGATGCCACAACTGTCACCTTTCCTGTTTTGACTCTCTTTGTGGATGTTGCTGCACGGATGAGAAAGATAATTCAGATTCAGTTACCATGGAGTTCTTAGTGGTCTTTGAGCTTGGTTATTTGCTTATAAAGTAGATACTTCATTACCCAATTAGGTAGCATCATCAGTGTAAGTGAGTATAGGTGCCTGTTTACATATAGTAGCTTGCCCTGCCAGTTTTGGTATTGATGAAGTTTTTTTTTTTAATAAGTTTTTATTTTATTTTATTTTCATACATGTATACCCTTAGATCATAACCAACACTATTTTGTATTATTCAATATTATGTCAATTTGTCTTACCATCAACTCTCATTTGCTCTTCTGCTTTCCATACACTATATTTATACCCTATCCATTGCTTTCTTGCTTCTTCTCCCTCTCTCCTTCTCCCTACCTCCTTTCTTCCCTCTGTCATCCTTCTCTTCTCTACTTCCCCTTCCTCTCTCCTTCTCCTTTCTCCTCTTCCCGCTCCTTCTTTCTCTACTCCTCTTTTCCCCCTGTACCCTCTCTCCTAACTTCTCTCTTCCTTTTCTTGTCTCCCTTCTCTCTTCCACTCTCCATCTCGTTTGCAAGGTGTATCAGCATCTAAGCAGGCTTCCTTTAATGTTGAGGTTGTTAGTAGTTTCATTTAAATAAACACCTTTCATATTAATAATTTTAACATATATCACCCTTTAAAAAAAAGTATACATATATAGCAATTACATTTTTATCCCCCACCCCACCCCAAAGCTTATTTTTTGGCCAAAGTGTGGGCCTAGTTACAGTTTCCAGCTATTCTCATAATAATATTGTATAGTTATACATCATTACATGTCCCAAGTTTTTAGTTCTCTCTTTATAATCTCAGTTATTTTTTTCATTAAAAATATATTTCAAGTTCCCCCTCCATTTTTCCCCATATCATTACTTAGCTTACATTTAATTATCTCTTAATTACAATTCGTGCTGTTCAATGCTTATTACAGTTCCATCAATCTGCTATACAACATGGCAGGCAATATGCACCTCACTTATATTCATCTTCTTAAAAATTATATATGTACCAATCTGCATAATATCCATTTTCCAAATATTTAACTTATATTTAATTATCTTTTCATTATCATCCTTGTTATTCAATCAATTAACAACTCAATTTAACTATGATGTAAAAGAACACATCACAAACCTCTAACTTATATTTTCCACATAGAAATTTCTTAATATCCAATTAATTATTCATATTAATATAATTACTCCTGTATATATATGTGTATATACTTCCCTTCTTCCTCTCTCCTGTCAATATTCACTCCCCCCCCCCCGCCCCTATCCTTTCCACTTCTTCCTAGTGAGCCTTTTATCCCAATCTCTAAGCTTCTGCTTTTTCTTTCTACTGGGTATATATCCTTCCTTCCCTGACTTTTTTATCACCCTCTGCTGCGCCATTTGGTGTGTCCTCCTCAAAGTTATCTGACTCCTTGTCTTCTTTCCCTCTTTTCTTTTATCATTGTGCTTTTTCTTTGTAGTATACTCACTCCCTTCTTTCTTCTCTCTGCCTGTCGCGCCATGAAGTTTCTTTCTTGATGGCTTCTTAATCATTGTTTTCTGTCTGATTGGTTTGTCTGGTGTTGATCTTTGCTTATTTGAATGTTGGCAAGTGGAATTGATGTATTCTATTGAATCTGTATCCCCATTTAATTTTCATATTACTCAGCATCATGCTAAAAAGGTACAGTAGGAATCCCCTAGAAGACATCTGATCAGGCTATCAAAATTGGCTGATCTATTTTTTTTTCTTGGATGCTGTTCTTGGACACACGTTTGATTAACTTGTTTTATCTTTAAGAGGCTCACAGATCCCACCGCAGCAGCTCATGGAACTGCTTTATCAGAATCCATAACCTTCCTAAGTGTTTTTGTCTGATTAATGCTAGTAGCCAGGTCTATTGCTTTATTTCATTTTAAACTTAAGTGGGGATTTTGACTCTTCTCTGTTGGATTTGGCCTTATTGTTTAGCCTAGGGATTGACTTACTGTAAACCAGACAGCTAATACCTAAGCTTACTTTTCTTAAAGAGGAAAAAAGGAAAATTTTGGAAAAAGGCCTTGTGTTTCTGTAGGATGCATCCCTTAAATCTAGACTCATATCTGTTGAGATAGGTTTAACAAATGTAGTAAATGTAGAACAATTGTATGTGGGCTTCCAAACTTCAGAGTATTGCAGAAAAGAGAAGGTTTTTTTAATATCTCTTTGCAATAATCTAATAGTTGGATTTTTGCAATACACATGGTAGCTCTAATAAATAATGTAAGAGGTAACCATATACCTACCAGTACAGATAACACCATTATAATGGAAAAGTGTGTGGCGTCCTACCTCACCCTTATTTTTGCATGAGTTGAACAATTCTGAACAATACTGAGTCCGTGATCCAAAGTGGGGGGAGGGGAGAAAAAGCACCCTCCCAATGTTGCAAAATATATTTGCCAAACTGAAAGAGGCATAGAGGGAAAGAATTGAATTGGCTGTGAGTTGCAAGAGTTAATGGATATACTGCTATGCAAGTGAAAAAACTTCCAAATAACATCTTGGAGGAAGGGATCTTCTGTCCCTTTAAGACTCACTAGAAGAAAATGTTAAATAGAGGAGAGAGAGGTAAAATCCAGAATAAATACATGGCCAAAATCCAGAATAAATAAATGGTCACATCCGGATTTCCCCTCTGGAGACATCAATAAAGAGTTTTATGAGGTTGATATGAATTACCTTCACTGGCCTGATGTTCTGGAACTCATTAACTAGAATCTACCCTTTCTTCAACCCAGGGAAAGAGGTTTTGCATTGGGGAATTCTGGGGCACGATACATATGGCTATTTTATGCTTGCAGAGATAAATGCTTGTAACATTATTTTGCCATAACAGACAAATAGCACATTCGTCACCCTCTTCAATTCTCCAGCTAGAAAATCTACTAAGAACAATAAATAATTTCCAACAAATGCCTGGACTGACCCTTTCTATCGCTTCTGGAGGGACTTGGCAAGAACATTTTTTAACCCTTTCTAGGGATACTCACAATAGCTAGAAATAGAATTATCATGGGCTACAGAGGCAGTTCAGAATTTTTAAAAATAAAAATCTTGCACATAGAGCATAGGAAAAAATCACAAGAACTTCCAGTTCAAACTTTTAAAGAAAAAAAGTAAGTCAAAACCCCTTAAATTAGCACATATGACAAAATAAATTCACCAGTTTTTTTTTTAAAAAAATAAGCCAATATGAAGCATAGTGGTAAGGAATATCTATGACTTGTTCTGCATGGCACTTTGTTTATTTTGGCTTAGCATATGAAATTGGACCATTGGTTAATAAGTAGTTTGCATTCATTTATTCTAAACACCATGATATGCAATTTGCCTTCCAGTCTTTGGACCCAGAGAATGCAAGAACAGCTGCAAAATGGGAGAGGGATTTCCTCCTTCTGAAACGGACACGAAAGGGAGTCCTACATTTTTTAAAAAATAAGTCAAAATAATAACAGCCCCATCAAACAAGTACTGTCAACTTGGTCAGTTGTTGAAAAAGTAATTAGAGACAGGCGATCCCGCAAATAACTTGGCTTTATGCTATGAAGGGTTTTATAGGTGATGAGCAGTACTTTCAATCACACTCGAAATTCTGCTGGGAGCATGTGCAGTGAGCAGAACAGGAGTGTTACATGGTTTGGATGGTGTAGTATTGCAAACTGTCAAGAGTCATTGTGAGTGAGTTTGGCAGCCATTTGTTTAATGAAAGAATAAAATGATAATAAAATGAAATAAAATATGCCACTGCATTCCAGACCAGCTGCAACTTCCAAGTGGTGTTCAAAGGTAACCCTATGTAGAATGGATAACAGTCATTCACATTGTAGGCAACAAAAGCGCAGGACCTCTTGGTTCAGTAATGGGCACAATTGGCACATAAGATGGAAGTATGGAAAGGCCCTTCTAGCCATAGTACCACCTGCCTTTCAAGCAGGAGTCAGGAGTCTAGAAAAATCTCAGCTATAAATCTCAGAGGTATTGCACACCAGCTATACCTCCTAGAGCAGTGGTTCTCAACCTGTGGGTCAGGACCCCTTTGGGGGTCGAACGACCCTTTCACAGGGGTCGCCTAAGACTATCGGAAAACACATATTTTCGATGGTCTTAGGAACCGAGACACCAATTTTATGGTTGGGGGTCACCACAACATGAGGAACTGTATTAAAGGACCGCGGCATTGGGAAGATTGAGAACCACTGTCCTAAAGGAAGGTTAATCCACTCTGGTGAAAATAAGTCCCTGCCTGTGAGTAGTCCCAAAATTTACAGCTACTTAAATGCCAGTGATGAAGCTGAGGCTGTTCCTCCCAATCCACACCCTATTCTTCAGGCACTGAAACACACCTTGATAATATTACTTGGTAGGCCTGAGGCAGAGATGTAGAATTAAATGTCATTAGCATACAGTGATGATACCTAATTCTTTACCTTCATATGACTTCACCTGGCAGTTGTCAGGTAGATATTAAAAAGAAACTGGAGAGATAATAGAACCCTGTGGAATCCCACACATCTTACACGTTTAAGGCTGTTCTTCTCTATCACAACCAACAAGGAATCAATCCTGGAGGTAGGAGAAAATACACTGCAATACTGTGTCTCCCATACTCATCTCCCTAAACTAATCCAGAAAGATACTACAATTAATGGCATCAAAGGCTATGAGATGTAAAGGAGAGACAAAATCAATGCACCCGCCACCATTCTGATCCCTCCAAATGTTATCAGTAAGTGCAACTATTGCTGTCTCAATATGATAACCAGGTCTGAACCCTGCTTCTTTTAGTGTCCTCTCAGTCTAAAGTATCAAAAGATATCTATAAGATATGTGGTAAGAATAACAGTCACTACATAGAATAGACAGGTTGAGACTGACAGGCCGTATAATGAACACCAAATGGCAGTTAGATGACAAGATGAAAGCAACACATGGTCAGGCTCAACCATAGTTTCAACTGGGAAACTATCAAACCCAACCAAATCCAAAAAATGCTAAGGACTTCCTGCAAGCTTGGCATTCAGATAAATCAGCCATCAATGCACATGTAAAATGAAGGCTACTTACATATCATTTAAAAGACACAATCCAAACCCTAAGAAGGAAATAAACAGCCTAGATTCTATTGATCACACTTTGCAATAAATAAGTGGGTTTTGGGTTACAGTTTGGGCACTCAGTCTCTAAAGGGTTCACCCTCACTGGCCTAGAACATATCCGCAACAGCAGCCAACATTGAAGATGAGCATGAAGTATCAGCTGTAGGCAGGGGTGGTATTAACTTACCTTCCCTACCGGTTTGCAAATGTGAGTGTCTGTGCATGCACTCTGCCTTCAACACATGCACTTTGCCAAAAAAGGGGACCTAAATGGGATGCCGTAGAGCCAGAGTGGGTGGGCAGGCCCACCCACAATTTCTGCTACTAGTTCGAGCGAACCGATCAGAACCAGCAGAATACTATCTCTGGATATAGGGAAGAAACATTACCATTATCAAGGAACCATAAAGGAGGAAGCCACACTCCAACCAAGAGTGGCAGGGCAAGCTAATATACAATATATAAACAACCAGGAAGCCCCATTGCCCCCACATTGATGATGTTAACTAGTTGAGTCTGTAAGGAAACAATCTAGCTCGGAGAGCACAAAGAAATCAACTGTGAAATCATAAGTTACATTACCGTATTTTTCGGAGTATAAGACACACCGGAGTATAAGACGCCCCCAGGTTTTGAAGAGGCAATTTTTTTAAAAAGGTAGGTAGATAGAGGGATAGAGAGGGAGAAAAAGAGAGAGAAATACAGTAGGTAGGTAGGGAGAGAGATAGAGAGTAGTTAGGTAGGTAGATAGATAAAGGATAGATAGATAGATAGATAGAGAGAGAAATAGAGAGAGAAATACAATAGGTAGGTAGGTAAGTAGAGGGCTAGAGAGAGAAAAATAGAGACAGAGAGAGAAATACAGTAGATAGTGGGAGAGAGAGAGTAGGTAGGTTGGTAGGTAAAGGAATAGAGAGAGAAAAATAGAGAGAGAAATATGTAGATAAGTAGGGGGGAGAGAGAGTAGGTATGTATGTATGTGTGTGTGTGCGCATGCGTGTGTATATATATATGTGTGTGTGTGTGTGTGTGTGTTGTATTTGTGCTGATAAATAAATATATAAAGGGAGACTAGTATGGATCCATTTGGGCATACCAGGGGTTGTAACACACACACACACATACATACATACATACAAGAGAGAGAGAGAGAGAGAGAGAAATACAGTAGGTAGGTGGGTAGGTAGAGAGAGAGTTGTTAGATATTAACTCTGTCCGCTATAGTTTCCAACAAGGTCCTCTGTTCAGGCGGGAACACAGATTGAATCCTATTGGCTAAGAGGTCTGACAGCTCCCTATAAGAGGGCTGCTGTCAGAGCAAGAAGTTGCTGGATTGTACATTGTTGCATTACAATAAAGAACTGTTGTTACGTTAAGCCTGTGTCTGCCTTCTCACTACCCGATCTAACACTGGCGACGAGGGTGGGATTGAGAGGCAGATAGGTGAAGGACGAACGAGACATCCAGCAAGTAGATCCAGCCCGGAGTTCAGTGCGGCAATCGAGCTAACATTTTGAGCGGCAAAATTCGAATCGCCTCAACCGAAAATGGCCATGCACGCCCCACCAACTCCATATGATCTGGTGGCCGAACACTGGGAATCGTATATGTTACGATTCGAATGCTTCCTCGAGGGAAACGACCTCATGGGCGTCCCTGACACCAGGAAAAAGAACCTTTTTTGGGGGTACTATGGCAGAGAAGTTTTCAAAACCGCAAAAGACTAATTGGAGCCGACTCCACTCCAAGCGGTTCCTTGGGCGGTGTTGCAGCAGACCCTGAAGACCCACTATGCCCCCAAGACATCAAGGCATGTTCGCCGCCACGAATTCAACACGAGAAATCAGAACGAAGGCGAATCCATCAATCAATACGTGGCGACAGTGTGAAAGGCAGCGACTTATTGCGAGTTCCGTGACCTGGACCATGTAATATTAGACCGCATAATCTGCGGCATGCGGGACATTAATCTGCAGAGACGTTTGCTTGCCAAATCAAACATGTCTCTGCAGATCGCACTTGATAAGGCCCGAGCATCCAAATCCGCAGACAAGTCTGCGGAAGCCTGGCAGCGTCAACACAACGTACCGCGTCCATCACGAGGCTGCTGAGCAAGAAACCTCTGACAGCAAAGAAGATGACAGCTACCGCATGTGCAGTAGCTGCAATAAACCGACGCGAAAACCCAACTCGCGATTGCTGCCCTGCGCAAGATGCGGAGGGGACCATGCCTGTTCTACTTGCAAATTCTGAGACGCAACCTGCAGATGTTGTGAGCGAAAGGGGCACATTGCCAAAGTGTGCTGGAGCAAATTCCCTGCCACCACATGGCAGCCTAAGGACACTCCTAACCGCCAACAGAGGCCCACCCCAGGGGCGTGGCATAAATCACAAGGGCGCCCAGAGAGAGAGAAAAGGTTACCTATCACACTGCGATAGGACAAGTCCGCACTAGGCGGCCAAAAAAACTGAAGATCACTGGCCTCATAGAGGACGCTCCTTGTGAGCTTGAAATAGACACTGGATCGTCCTTAACGATCATGTCTTGGTCAACCCTGAAGCAAGCCATTCCTGGTTTGAAGAAATGGCAACTTCGCACCCCAGACATCAGCCTGTGTGACTATCAGGGGAACCAAGTCCTCATCGTCGGCCAGGGCATTGATAGGGAAATTGACAAGCTAGTGAGCCAGGGAATCCTGGAACCAGTTGACCACACTCGCTGGGAAACTCCTATTGTGACCTCGGTCAAGCCTGACGGGTCAGTCTGCATCTGCGCAGACTATAAATGCACAATTAACAACGCGCTGCAACAAAGCGCGTACCCTGTACCCATTGTAGAGCATTTACTACATTCGCTAGGCCCAGGAAAAATCTTTGCTAAATTGGACATGGCGTAGGCATACCAACAGTTGCCTGTAGATGGCGCTACAGCGGAGGCTCAAGCCATTGTGACGCACAGGGGTGTATTCAAATGCCACTGCCTGCAATTTGGAGTTAGTATCGCCCCTGGATTGTACAAAAGCATCATGGAATGATGCAAAATTAACGTACCGAGGGTCGAGTTCCTGGGGTACATGATCGATGGCTCTGGGATTCACCCGACATCACAAAAAGTAAAAGCAATCCGGGAAGCCCACACACACCACACACAACCCGAGGTGCAGGCGTTCCTTGGGCTCCTTAATTTCTATAGCATCTTTCTTAAACAGAAAGCCACCATCGCTGAACCGCTCCACTGTCTTGTGGCCAAGAACGCCAAGTGGTCCTGGGGCCAAGCCGAGGCTGCCGCATTTGTCATGGTCAAGCGACTGCTGACAGCTGATTCCCTGCTAGTCCAGTACAGCCAGACTCTACCACTGGTGTTAACCTGTGATGCATCGCCTTTCGGCGTGGGTGCCGTCCACAGCCACTGCATGTCCAACGGCACAGAAGCCCCTATTGCTTTTTATTCATGAACCTTGTCTTCAGCAGAAAGAAACTACAGCCAGATGAACCGCGAGGCTCTGGCTGCAGTAGCAGGTGTCAAAAGGTTCCACGAGTATCCTTACGGCCGGGACTTCGAACTTGTGACCGATCACAAGCCGTTGTTGGGACAACTGGCTGGGGACCGACCTACCCCTGTTTCGCTATCCCCTCGCATGACCAGGTGGACTGTGTTCCTGGCAGCATACTCCTACAAACTAATCCATCGCCCCTCCTCCACCCTGGGGACACACAGATGCCTTGAGCTGTTGCCCCCTTCCCGAACTGTTGGCTGACCCCACTCCCGAGACACCGGTCCTACTTATTGACTGCTTGGATACTGGACCTGTCTCGTCCAATGACGTTGCCCGGTTTTCGGCAAAAGACCCCACCATCAAGCAAATTTTGAACTGGGTGTGGAGGGGGTGGCCTAAGGGGCCTGTTGGGGCTGATTGTAAATTGTATGTTACAAAACGAGATGAATTGTCTGTAATTAATGGCTGTTTGTTGTGGGGGGACCAAGTGGTTATTCCAAACAAACTGCGAAAGGCAGTGTTGGAGGCGTTACATGTGGAGCATCCTGGTATTGTAAGGATGACGTCCTTGGCTAGGAGCTACGTCTGGTGGCCTAACATGGACAGGGAGATAGAGGAATGGGTGGCTACATGCACACCATGCCAGGAGTCCAGACCAGCTCCCCCAGAGGCGGCACATAGATTTTGCTGGCCCAGTTCATGGCCAAACTTTCCTTGTAGTTGTGGACGCGTACTCGAAGTGGTTAGAGGTAGTCCTGATGACCTCCACCATGGCAGAGGCGGTCATCAAGATGCTACGGAGACTTTCTCCACGCATGGCCTGCCCGATGTCTTGGTCTCTGACAATGGGCCCCAATTCACGGCCATTCAATTCGAGACCTACTTAGCAAGTCGGAAGGTCCCACCTCTGCCATATCATCCCCCTGACTCAACAAGCAAAATTCGAAACTTTAGGGTAGGGGACTCGGTGTACGCCCACAACTATGCTGAGGGAACTCTGTGGATCCCTGCTACGGTGATAGGCATCACCGGGACTTGCTCTTATCTGTTAGAGCTAGAGGATGGTAGAAATTGGAGGAGGCATGTTGACCAACTCTGTCGTCGCCTCTCCCACTCCAATCTCAGAACACCAGACGCAACTCCCGAGCAAATCAGCCAAGGCCCTACCCAAAAGGAGCAAGCGCTCACTCCCTCTACAGCCAGCTCAAGCCCGAGGGTACCGGGGGATTTATCTGAATCTGTTGCAGGCCCACAGCGAGGTCCAAACGAGCAAATCCTAGAAGCTCCAGCCGCACCTGGGAAAAGTTTCAGGAGGTTCCAACGAGCGGAGCTGGAGAGCAGACAGGCCTGTCCGACTTGTCCAAAGAACCGGTTCCAAATGAACTGCACAGGTCTGGTAGGACCAAACAAAAACCCGCCTACCTACGTGATTATGTGACCAACAGAAGCATCCTAACTAAGAGGGGAGAGGTGTTAGATATTAACTCTGTCTGCTATAGTTTCCAACAGGGTCCTCTGTTCAGGCGGGAACAGAGATTGAATCCTATTGGCTAAGAGGTCTGACAGCTCCCTATAAAAGGGCTGCTGTCAGACCAAGAAGTTGCTGGATTGTACAGACTTGTTGCATTACAATAAAGAGCTGTTGTTACGTTAAGCTTGTGTCTGCCTTCTCACTACCCGATCTAACCAGAGTGTAGATAGTTAGGTAGGTAGAGGGATAGAGAGAGATAAATAGAGAGAGATAGAGACAGAAATACAGTAGATAGGGAGGGAGGGAGGGAGAGAGAGTAGGTAGGTTGGTAGGCAGAAGGATAGAGAGAGAAAAGTGGAGAGAAATACAGTAGATAGGTAGGAGGGGAGAGAGAGAGTAGGTAGGTAGGTATATAGGTAGATAGAGGAGAAGTGGGAGAGAGAGAAATACAGTAGGTAGAGAGAGAGAGAGTAGGTAGGTAGATATTTCCAGGTGTATTATCCATGTGCTGGAGAAGGAAATCGCTGACAACCTGTTGCACCTAAAACTTTGTTTCTGCTGGCAGAGCACTTGACCAATGTAATTTTCATCAATCACTCTAATTAATCAGCTTTCCGAAAGGGAAAAATGGTTTTGCACTCTGCAAACCTCCCCAAAAATGGCCCACATTTTGCGAAAACGGGCCTGTTTTTTTCCAAATAAAAGGCATGAATAGCCTTGCAGAGTGCTCCTGGGGGGTGGGGTGGGGGCAAAAATGTTTTTTGTGAAAATGGGCCTTTTTTGTCAAAAAATTGCATGCATTGCCTTAGGGAGGCTTGTAGAGTGCTGCTGTTGGGGCTGAGGGGGCAAAAAACGGCCTGTCTTTTGCTAATTTCTGCCCTCCCCAGCCCCCAGGAGCTGTCTGAAAGCCTCCATAAGGCTATGCACAGCCATTTTAGTGAAGGGGCAGGGCTTCAGGAGGCAAAAAAATGCTGTATTCATTGCATAAGACGCATCCAGATTTTCAGCCTCTTTTTAGAGGAAAAAAGGTGCATCTTATACTCCGAAAAATATGGTATTTACTATTAGAATAAAAATTGCTAGCAGTTATGAACAGAGGACTAGAACAGGGCTGGCGCTAAAATCTGATGTGAATAGACAATTGAATGAAAGTGGCATGCATAACCTTATCCTTTTGCAGAATTAAAAAGTGTCTCAGGATTTGTTCCACTTGATTTCTTGTTTGTTTATGCATTCATTTCAGAGTGAGGTATCATCACCTTGAGATGATGTATTTGTGTAGCCATGTACAATGGTTAATATAAATGTATCAGAGTCTGCATTCATACATTATCTAGATGATAGGTTTGGTTTTATCTTAGCATGTTGCATAAACAAGGCATTGCTTAGCATGATTTGTTACAAAGACAAAAACAGAGCTACAATGAAAGAAATCATTGGCATCATGGGTTACATCAAGGACAGCCAACATGTGCCTCTGAGCAGGTTGCTGACCATAATTCCCCAACAATTCTAATTTAGATGACCAGAAATGTGAATAAGAGCTACATACTAATATCTGCTTCTCTATATAACAATTATCTCAGAAAATTCACAATGAAAGTTTGATATCCCAATACACAAAATTCCTGATGTCTTACTGTACCTTGCAATTACTCCTGCAGAGAGTTATATATTCAAACAACCCTTACCTGGTTAAAAAAAATGAGGAAATGCTATATGGAATGTACAAAGGTCACTTAGAAGAAGCTCCCATTAATTTCAGTGGAAAGTTCTGCTGGATGGTTTGGATTATGCATTTCCATTGCTAGTGCTAATTAGGCTAATCCAAGAGTGCCTCTGCTGATATCAAACACATGTGTGACAAATGAGTTCTGTGAATTTGAACCAGTGCCTTGATGCTGTATGTTAGTTACTTCTCTGAACAGACAAGGAAAGCAGATAACTAAAGATTTACATATGTAAGTGAAATCTGAAACTTCACTTTAAGGAAGAATAGTGTGTGCATTATTTAGATTACATTCAAAGAACATCAGAGCAGTAATCATCTATGCAAAACAAAGATTGCAAATATTTTCATTTCCCAGGAAGAATAGAAATTCTATTCAAGCATAAAAAGTTTTCTTCTTAAAACCTTTCTGTTTAAAACAATATAAGTGTTTCACCTTTTATAACAAATTTTATCTTTTTATTTCTGAAATTGATATGCTGCTCAGTTTCAAGAATGACTTTGAGTGGCTTAATATGATGCCAAAGACAATTATGTAGAATTTAGGTAGAAAAGAAAGAAAAGAAAAATAACCAACCCCCAAACCCCAATGACAATCAATATTGTTTGTCAATAGGTATATTGTCAATAAGGGATGCAAATAGGAATATCATGTTTTTTTAAATTGCTTGTTGCTATATTATAGTGCTTAAGAATAAAATGAATAATGGAGAATAAGTCACTTTGTGCACTATGCCTTCAGCAGAAATGTAAGTCACATGCAGATGTCCGTCTTACTTCTAGCAGCAATTTCCCTTTTGTTAGGGCACTAAACATATAATCCTATAGAAATAATTATTATGTGCAATTTTTCCTTTTGCTTTTGTATATTGTAAATTGTATATTTTATGTTATATTTTACAATGGTAATAAAAAGCATTAGTTATTAATAATGCTGTAATGCAGAGATTGCATTTAAAAAGAACCTAATAACTGTTATGAAGAATTATCAGGTTACATCTATATTATATATCTAACATTTCACTGTGTCATACCTTATATATATTAGAATTTGGGGACTGTAGTTTGTTTCTTTTAAAAGTACTGGTAAGTTTTCCTCTGGTTGAATATTTCAACAGGGAAAATAAGAGCCCACAATAAATTCGGAAATACAAAGATAACTCGTAAAAGTGCATAGCGTTAGGGAAAAAGGTTCTGCCATTTGTCAACAAAGACGGCACGTGCACTTTTCAAAGGGAATCTTTCTGTGACACTTGGCTTACTATATAATCCATATAATCTTCAATTAAGGATGGAGTCCCACTTGGCTTGAAATTGATTCAAGATAACATGGAGTCATAATATTGTTTTCTTTAAATTAATCCTCCTCTCCCATCATCACTTACTTCGTGGAGATGGTGCTTCTGCTTCTCCAGATTTCTGTACTGTAGTTCCATGTCAGTCAGTCGATCTTGTAACAAATGTACTGTATTAGTCAAGCTATGATTCTGCCTCTTGCTGTCTGACAATGCCTGTCGCATGGAGTCAAAGCGATCCTGGAAAATATTATCATCATCATCATCATCATTATTATGATAATCTTTGGTGAGAGTCACAACCTTTGGGGCTGGTTGGTAGCTCAGCAGCTCGAGTCCTAACCAAGGACCTAGGAACTGTTAAGGTAACGTCGGAGGATATCAGTTGTTCCAAGTAGGGTGGTTTTTGTAGAATCAGAATGTTCAAGTCAGGTAAATTTAGAATTTCCAAATAGCAAGGTAGCCCTTTAGGTATTGCTCCAAGGGCTCCAATTACAATTGGGACAACACACAATTTCTTTTTCCACAGACGCTCAACTTCAATTTGCAAGTCCCGGTACTTTGTGATTTTTTTCTTGCTGTTTATCTTCAGTTCGTGCATCACCAGGTATTGCAATGTCAATGAACCATACATTATATAATATAATATTATATAATTATAATTATAACTATAACAACTATAACAACAACAACTACTACTACTACTACTACTACTACTACTACTACTACTACTATTATTATTATTATTATTATTATTATTATTATTATTATTATTATTATTATTATTATTCCAGAAATGAAATCTGCTGAAAGAATAATTCAAGGACATTGGTTAAATAATACAATGCTTATAGTAGTGACCATTTCTATGATTAAAAATAATCTGGCAAGCCAGCCTGCCCCATCCATTGCTTCCATCTCAGCTCAGACCATTGGAAAGGAACAAACTGTACTGCAATAAGTAATGGAAAGTATGGCTTTTTTCTTTGAACTTATTCTTTCAGAAATGATTAGGAACACACAAAATTGCCTTTAATTAGTCAGATCTTTAACCCATCAAGTTCATAACTGCTTATACTGATGACAGCAACTCTGTAAGTTTCAGGCAGGGGACTAGCTGTATCAGAAGACGCTGAGAACTAAATTTGGGTCAATATGCATGCAAAGTACATCCTCTACTACATACCTTCCTGGATATTTTAAAAGTTAGTAATCTCTGTTTATGGTTTAAGACAAAGCACATTAGCAAGACATATGAATTTGGGTTATTGGAGAAAAAAGAGCATGGTATCTATGAAATTTTAAAGGGACATTACAAGTAGGAGATGCTGTGGGGGGTTTACCCAACTGAATTTGGATTCTGATATCAACTGATTCATTTAAATACATGGCTTTTTTCCTCTCCAAAGAAAGCAGGGCACTTGTAACAGATACCCAGTATTGGAATGGGACTGATTTGCATAGCACAATTTTGCTGGAGTTTAGAAAGTAAGATGCTTAATTGAGATGTATAGGCAGGGATGACTGATTGTTTGGAACAACTGGGTTTTCGTACCTGGAGTAGCCGACGGTCTTGCTCTGCAGCTGTCAGGGCCTTTTGGAGTTGTGAGATGTTGTCCTGCAGGGAGGACGTTCCAGCCGTAGCACTGGAGAGTGCTTGAGACAGAGTTTGCACCCTGTCTTTAAAGTGACTTTCAGTGCCTTCAGTCCTGGCTAGTGAATGAGTCAAATGGTCAAGCTCTCGCTGCAGTAGTGCAGTTTTGTTCTCCCTGTCTCCTAACTGGCATCTAAGTTCCTGGATTTGCCCAAGTAGGGACTGGATCTCTTCATCCCTTGAAGTCAAGCTCATCTGGGTTCGTTGTAAGTCTCCTTCCACAGCTCTGTTGCTCAGCTCCAGTTTGGTGGCCCTGCTCTCTGCTGCCTCTAGAACTTCTTTTAGCTTCCATTTTTCTGTTTCCAGTTTGGTTTCCTTGGTTTTAAAAGCTTTGACTTTCTCCTGTAATGTAAAAACATCTTGAATACCACAAGCATGGGAGAAGACCAGCTAAGAGGAGGACAAACTTTGTGGACTAGCCACCAAAGCCAGGTGACATTAGAGTCTTACTACAAAAGTATCCTAAAATGCAAAAGTTAGAAGAATCTTTAGGCCCTGTCAATGCCTCCCTTCCTGGGAAAGATATCTAAAGAGGCACATTACCACTTCGGACTAAATTATGGGAACATCTTATATCTAGGAGTGCTACTATAGATGTCACCCAAAGCCTCATTTTGCTGACTACTGGTGTAATCTTCACCATTCAGAGTAGTCAAAGAGCGCAGACTAATGCAATGTCTACTCATGAGAACATTAATTCAGAGAACCTGGTTTTTACCCACTCCAGATGGATATTATCATTATGGGCTCTCTCTCAGTAGAGGCATAAGTCTCTCCATTCAATCTTTTTCTTTTAATGCATTTGGGAGGCTCTTTGCAATTTTGGACTCTTTCCCTGCTGCAGATTTGTTGCTCTGCTGACTTGTCCTCCCTGATCTTTTTGGCCCCTAGTAGCTACCACTTGGGACTTCTACTTTTAGAACGTTGCTGGGATAGTCATGGAGAATCTGGATATGGCTATGGTTTGCGTTGCTAAATACTTTTGCTTCTTGGTCTGCCTAATAAGGAAGTTCTCTTTGTGAATTCTTTACAAACCATAAAAAACTACTGTATATAACAAAATTCATTCATTAGAAATTAAGAAAGGGTGTAATTCCTAATGGTTAAGGCTATATGAGTTGCTGTTCTATTTGGCTATACAGTACCAGGAAAAGCAAGTGTGACACTGTCCCTAGATTTCACTGTTCTAAAACTGTGCGCAGTGCATTGACATAATCTCTTAATTTTAGAGAAATGAAGAGGAACAAAATATGGGCAAGTAAAATTATAAAGGTTTGTATATATCAGATGTCAAGAATTTAAGATGTAATAAAAAGAGAAATCTTACCAGGAAAAAAGGGAAAGGATTTGGGGACATATTATGTTAATTAACAAAATGAAGAATAGATACATCATAATTGAAATAAGTTAACTGCAATATATTTTTAAAAATATTTACATCAATATTATTGTTCTTTGTAAATTAAGAATGTTACATAGATTAGAACATGATGAATAGTGAATAATATTGTAAAGCGGCGTTTCTCAACCTGGGGCCCTTTAAGATGTGCAGACTTCAACTCCCAGAATTCCTCAGCCAGCAAAGCATCTTAAAGAGCCTCAGGTTGAGAAACACTGTGGTAATGTCAAGGACAGTAACTATTCAGGCAGCTCCTCATTGCACCTTTACAATTTTTTCTCCAGATAAAAATATCCTTGTTTACCATACAGCCAAGATCACTGTGGCAATACAACAGTTTATATAAAAACTTACCACATAATAGCCTTATGATAGCATTAGTGTGATGAAAATAAAAAAGAAGTGTTAGAAAGGCAGATGATACTAGATAAAACTCTTTGCAAAGAGTTTATACTGAGTTCCAATTTGAATAAAAACAATTAAATAATGGTAAAATCAGCAATTCTTCTATGAGATTATTTTGCATTCCTTTATACAAACCTCTATTAGAAATGAGGATGTAATTGCTTCTCTACAATTTCCCTCATCAAAGAAATAATATTACTGTTTTTACAATGATAATTCTTCAAAATTTATCTTGTGGACTGGCTTTTACAAAATTCTTTAGTATCCATTACTTCCAAAAGTCAGTAGTAGTCATTCCATTCAGTCTCCTGTTCACACTATGATGTGGACTTACTCAGAAGTAAATCCAGGGGTGGGCTCCTGGGGTTTTGCACAGGTTCGGGTGATCTTCTGGCTAGGATTCTGCCCAGTTTGGCGAACCCCCAAATACCACCCCTGGCTGGCCATGCCCACCCCCCTCCCCCCATCCCCCCCCCCATCCCAGGAGTCTCCACGCAGCCCGTTCATCATGCCAAATAAGTACAGGACGCGTGCGGAGGCTCAGGAATGGGGGGAAATGGGCCTACCGGATGTTCATCTGGAGGGCCTCTGGAGCCTGGGGGAAGCAGTTTTTGTTCTCCCGGAGACTCGAGAAAAGCCTCCAGAGCCTGGGGAGGGTGAACAACACCCCCCACCATGGTACAGGAGGCCGACTAGGCCATGCCCATCCGAGGCCATGCCCACCTCTGAGTAAATCCTACTGTATTTTACCATATGCATTTTTTTTAGGAAAGCATCTTTGGCTACACACTGTGTGTGTTAACAACTTTTCATAATGCCTTTGTGGTTAAACCTTTGGGGTTTGTTTTAAATCTTGTTCTTTTTGCAAGTTCTTTGTTCATTTATTTACTTTTCAAGAGCTGGTTGGGCTTTTGAGTAACAAGCAGAATGTCATAGAAAAGGAAGTTGTGCTATGGCTTTTCCTAACTGAAATAGCAAATATGCCCACCTGTAATTCTTTGTTCCTATCCTGACAAATACGTAAGTTGCGTTCCAGGTTGACCACCTGTTCTGCAGATGCTTGGCGTTCCTTTTCTGTTTTGCGAATAGTTTCCTCCTGCAGCATCAGTGCTACTTGTGCACTGCTCAGGCGGCCATCTGTTCCCCTTTTACCTAAAAGGAGAAAGTTGCAAAATGCAAGGATTAAGCACTGAAATCATTTATCTAAATTAGTGTTTTTCAACCTCAGTATCTTTAAGATGTGGGGATTTCAACGCCCAGAATTCCCAGAATGGTGATTGAAGTCTACACATTTTAAAGGTTTTGAGGTTGAGAAATACTGTTCCACAGTATGAGTGGTGTGTGGCCTGTGGCCTTCGGAAGTTTTGGGCTTCAGTCCCATTAAGCAACATCCTAATGACAAAGGATTCTGGGAGTCGTAATCCAAAACATCAAAAGAACACCAAATGGCCTACTCACTATGCAGTGTTGTCTAGTAGTAGTATTGCTGTACATACGTGATCAATTAGAATATGAAATAATGCAATAAACTCCTGGACAATAAAGGCCACCCATATCATGTTATGATCATCAATGAATAAATATAGTTACATCTTTTGGTGGTTTTTAATGAAAAAAGACACTCTTAATTTTTGGTACGCTATAGAAACCATAAGCAGCTTGCTGTGATACCAGAACAATTATAATTAGTCATTTCTCATAAATGGCAGAATCTCCAATTTAATAAATCATTTGTTTATTCATCAAACTATGTAGTAAAAACAGTCATTCATGAAAAAGACCCCCAGATGGCCTGACCTTTTCCTAAACCTTTCAATGCCCACCTATACAGACAGTCCTCAACTTACAACTACAATTGAGATCAGAATTTCCATTGCTAACCAGGTGTTTGTTAAATGACTTGTGCAGTTGTAGTTTTTACCATGGCTGCTAAGTGAATCCCTGCAGTTGTTAAAGGAATCACATGAATGTGAATTTGGATTCCTCCACTGACTTTGATTATCAAAAGCTATCTGGAAAGGTCTCAAATAGCCTATCACATGGTCCTGGGACACTGCAACCATCATAAATACATGCCAGTTGCCAAGCACTTGAATTTTCATCAGGATGCTGCGACAGTTATGAGGACATGTAAGTCACTTTTTTTTCAGTGCCGCATCAACTTTGAATAGTTGCTAAACAAATGGCTGTAAGTCACAAATTACCTGCATTAGAAAATTAGGCTGGAGCTTCACATGTCTAACTGTGGTACAATTATGATTTCCATCTAATGAGAATTAGAATGCCTGACATTTGCTTACAATCTTTTGGTATATTAAAAGCACAGGTCCTATATGATATTTGATTTTGCTTTGTTTTTATAGTTGTTAGGAAAGCCCACTTGATTACAGTCATGAGAAGTAGATATGATTTGCAAGTATAGGTAACTAATCCCCAGCATTTGCGTTTTAAATGACAAGCAGCCTTTCTGAGCTACCATGTTAAGAAGGAAAGCAATTAAAGCAGAGATAAACTTAATCCTCTTCCTGACCTCTCTCCATGCCCTGAATCTGCTGCTCAGTCCAGATATGAATGTCTAAATCCACAAAATCTTGATCCATATGTGGAAAAAAAGCAGATTCAGAGCAGAGTAACATCTGGCGTGGAGATCAAACATCTGCCCTGATATCACTGTTCTTTCACTTAAAGCAGTAGTCCCCAAGCAGCTTTTTCAGAAGTTTTAGGGATTCATTTCACTTGCTTTGTATACAACTTGCCCTGTAACTGTCTTTATCCAGCTAAACAAGCAAAGAACCAGAGGTGAGAAAACAAATAGGTAAAAGAAATTCTTATGGATGAAGGGATAAAGTAACAGAAGAAGAAGAAGAAGAAGAAGAAGAAGAAGAAGAAGAAGAAGAAGAAGAAGAAGAAGAAGAAGAAGAAGAAGAAGAAGAAGAAGAAGAAGAAGAAGAAAAAGAACAGACCTTCCTCACAGTCTGCTAAATACTTCTGGAGTTGCAGGATACGGCTTTGTGTTTGGTCGCGGTCAGCTTCCATTTCATTCAGCTGATGACTCGTATTCATCACCTGAATTCTTAGATCATCCTGGAAACAAGAGATAGGACATATTCATGATATCCCTGGCTTAACACCAGGAAAGATATAAAACTCATACCAGATACCAGTGACGTGCAGTGAGGTTTATGGCTGGTGAGGCTGGTGACGTCATCAGGAAGGCGGGGAATGGGAACACGTGTGCAGGAGGCTGAGGCTGCCTCAGCCTCCTGCACACATGGTCCCATTCCCCGCCTTCCTGAGTCAACATGAAGGGGACCGTGGAGCGCGAACCGGTGGAGCGCGCTCCGCGGTCCCCTTCATGTTGACTCAGGAAGGCAGGGAATCGTACCACGTGTGCCTTTCCCCCCTTTTTTTTCTTTTCATGATGAGAGCAGTGAGGCTCTGCCTCCCCTGCCTCCCCTGACCACACGTCCCTGCCAGATACATGTATTTTTAAATTTTATTTTATATCATCTATAATTTCTTCTACTAAGCCACAAGGGTAATTTTTAACATGGACAGCTGTTGAAAAACAACTACAACAACATACATATCCTAAAATCAACATTAGATAAAACAAATATTTAAAATTAGAGCAAAGTAACTGCATTTCCAACAAATGATAGATCACTGGTAATCAGGCTATTATCGATAACATGAGCCATAAGATTGCCAATAATTTCTCAGACAAATAATTCTCAACCAAACTAGTTAATACTTTTATATTGCTCTTGATACATAAGCAAGTATTAAATGTGTATTGTCATAACTCTAAAGTTAACTCAAATGGTTTTCTTGTCTTACAAAAACCCGATTTCATGTTCCACACCTGTAACTTAAGACATTTTACTGAATTGTATGGTATGAAAGAAGTAGCCCTTGCTATTTTAAAATGTTAGTGTTGCTCAAGTCTTGGACAGAAATAGGCTACCTCCTGTGTATATCTTAATTTGGCAGCAGACTCTTCCTTTCTGAAAGTGTGGCCTTGCCTACCCACAAAAAACTAAACAGTTTATCAACAATGTTTGCTTAGCCAAAATGCCTTGTATTTTGAAGTGATAAAAAGAGGGGGATCTGCAGAGTACTTGTGTCTGGAGAAATATTAACTGTTTAATTGATTACATTTAATTACATTTAAATTAAATTCAGGTTTTATCCCATTTTCCTCCATGTGGAGGTTAGTATCTACCATCTTCCATCATTGCATAACCCTGCCCAAAAAGGTCTGTTTTCATGGGCCCTGGAAATTGACAGTACATTTCAATTTCAATCTATGTATTATCAAAAAACTCTCACAGTACAAATCAAATGCTGCTCTGAATCTTCTTCCTTGAAGCCAAGGCCAGAAGCCTTGGAAACAATTATTACTAAATTATTTTCAGTCAATCCAAATACCTTCAGTTTTGAGGCTGCATAGCTTTCTTTATAACTAAATAAGTAAATAAGCACCAGGACTGTACTGGTAAAATTAAGAACACTGAGTTTCTTGTAGCTCATAAAGTGTTAACTGAAATATGTTGTTATTGTTTGTAGATACTTTTTCATTTTTTCCCTTTTCTGGTTTACACAAGTTAACAATAAATTCCAGGATCTTGGTGGACAGGACAACAAAGCAAGGAATGCTTTAAATGTGATGTAGCCCAGAATTAACTGATTTCTTCATTTGTCAGAAAGGCTGTTGGATGATCTGATGCTATGATTATTGTGACAAGCCATGTTTTTTTAATTATTCTGGTACAGTATAAATATTTATTCATTTTTACAAGAGGCATGCTTTTGAGCAATAAATAGCACATGACAGAGACAGGGCTGAACTGCCCTTGAATGTTGCTAAACATATGTCTTGGGAGTCAACTTGGGGTCACAATAAGTTAAGTTGGCTCATATGATCCCTCCAAAATGGAGTTAGAATAGCTAGATGATTTTCAGTTCTAGGTAAATAAACTGGAAGGAATTTTGAATATCCATTTCTTGTTCACGAAATTATAGATGCAATTTTAAAGAAACAATATGCCTTCATAAATTCTTTGCTGAAAAAAACCCCAACCCAGCTATAGTGGAAAGATGCATACTTCATACTAAGCCAAAACCAAACAAAAATTTTAATAGTATCCTGTGATATATGAACTCAACCATAGCAGAGGTGGGATTGGAACAAAAGTCTTTTATTCCCAAATGAAACAGTGCTCTTTTTACACCTTGTTATTTACTTCTAGTTCATACCATGATCTTATGCTTGTAAATTATCTTATGTCATGTATGTAAATGGGGCTATATTGCACTGATTCCTCTTCTTTCTTTAACAAAATTCCAGTTGGTGCTAGTGGGACAGGAGAGCTCCTGTGGAGTGCTGCAAGGGTCAGATCTCTCCTTCTGCTATTTAACATTTACATGAACTCCAAGCTAGTCAAGATCATCAAAAGTTTTTGGGGATTGGTGTCATCACATGTCAGGTGCAAGCAAACAGAACGATCATAAATAACTTCAGGTTTAAAATGTATTGTTCATCACCTGCATTGCAATACAATGCCGTAAGAATCTCATCAGATTGCTTTCCTTCCCTTGAAACTGACCAGATAAGTAAGGCTTTATGGTTTTGGGATGAGGTGATGCT
This sequence comes from Natrix helvetica, assembly GCF_964273705.1. Classification (NCBI taxonomy): domain Eukaryota; kingdom Metazoa; phylum Chordata; class Lepidosauria; order Squamata; family Natricidae; genus Natrix; species Natrix helvetica. Next base: position 41,534,653 of record NC_138551.1, on the reverse strand, counting down.
TATGTTGTTTGTGGATACGGAACAACTCCAAGCTAGGCCCTCACTTGATCCCTCCTGCCAGCTTAGCTGGCAGTTCTCCAGTATCAATATGTTTATAATACACAGCTCTACATTGCTACCCCAGGCTGGTGATACCATTGAAGTCTTCTCAATCCTGAAAGATAGATGGGGGAGAATAGGCTTAAACTGAATTTTTTAAAAATGGAATTAATGTTTCTCCATTGGGTTTTTTGTCTGCTCCAATGGTGTCACTTGATGGGAAGGTACTACTCATGAAAGTAAGGTTCATGACTGGGGATTCTTCAGGAATAGCAAGTTGAGACTTAGATTTATATACCACTTCACAGAGCTTTATAGCAGTTTACAGAGTTGGCATATTGCCCCCAACAATCTAATTCATAAAGCCTTACATAATTTGGTGCCTAGTTATTTGCAGAACTGCGTTCTCTCACTGGAATGAGCCTGATCATCTTGATTTACCAGAAAAAACTACTGGTAATACAGTAGTTAGGGAATTTAGGGGAGTGAGAGTGACAAAGCATGATTATGCTACTTTTCATGGTTGCACCAGCTGTTTGGAATGTTGTCCCAATGGAAATCTGGTTGGCTTTCACTCTGCTTACCTTCCAGAAGCACCACAGATTAGTTTCCTGGTTTATTTAGTTTGGTTTAATTCATTTCATAGAATTACTAATTTTCCAGTAGTATTTGTGTACTCTTTATTTATTTATATTGTCTTTTTATTGCATATTTGTTTATTATTTCTTATATACAGGTATCTTATCTATACATCATCAAAAGCGCTTAAGGAGTTGATGCTCTATAAATGTTGATGAAGATGACAATGATGAAGGTCATCACTGCTAAAACATAGTAAAACATAATATAAACCATTTTCACTGTGAGTAAAAGAAATGGATTATTTATTTGTTACATATTTTAAGACATTATTGGCTTTGATCCAGAATGATTAGGTAGATTTATGTGCATAATGCTCTCCAGGCACTCAAATAATCATGCTGAAACTTTGATAATAATTCTAGTAAACGCCCTTAAAGCTAACAGGATGCTGAAAAAAAGCATGGCGTATTATTTCAAATGGATTCTTAGAAACACATGCTTAAGGGATGGATTTGTACATAGACTGAAAAGCAGAACAGAAACTCTAGTCCACACCTATTCTATTTATGTCTTAAGCATACTTCCTAGTACTTAAATGTTACTACTTGAGTAAGCCCATAAGTAAGTCTCAATTTTTGTACACTGAATTACAATCTTAGAATATTTTAGAATATTTATCCATTTTGTCTGGATAAATCCAATGAATGAAGAAATGGCACAAAGATTTGAAAGAATATGAATAATCTAATGGAAATCAATGGATGATAAAAACCTATTTTTAATAGTTACCTAATTATATATTTTATTTTTAACTTCAATTGATATGAGGACTAATGTCTATATTATCTATATCTATATTAAATTCTTTGTATCAACAGTAAAATATGAACAGAAGCATAAAAAGAAAGGTGCTATTTTGCCACAACTCCTTAGCATTAGCTTTATTAAAATAAAGTTGACTTGTACTTAGATTGTGATAAATTAATGTGCTCTTATAGTTTTATAAAACGCCAAATTTGTAGCTATGAGTTTTTCAAAGTTCACAAATTTATACCATCTAAATCTCAATATCCTTCTCATACTCTCTGAATCTTTATGGAGGTAGAATTTAGAAGAAATATTTGAAAGAGATGTCCTTGCTTACCCTCTCTCTTTGGGTGTCCCGCAGCTCCTGAAGGAAGTCCTTCAAAGCATCTCGAACTACTTCTGGATCAATTTCACTTGTGGTTTGCTCACTCCTGAGAGGAGAAGTTTGATGAAATGGTGAACGGGAACGGCTCCTCTCAGGTGATCCAGTGCGAGATGCAGGTGTTTGGCGTCCACTGGTTCCTATAAAAAACCCCAAATACTTGCTTGGTCTCAGCCAACAGTCAAGGCTGAAATGGATTTCCAGAAGAAAAGACTTCACAGACTACATGTGATAACCATAATAAGGTTATCTAACAGATCATATATTTTTTTATTGGTAGGAGTATTTTTTGTTGCCTAAGGAGAGGATGCTATCATAATTAGCTACCTACATCTTTTCAGATGGCTGTACCTCCACTGTCCACAAAGCTTTCAAACTGCCTCTCAGCTATGATGTTTCTTTTTGGCTAAGGTCTATGAGATAAGTAGCTATTAAATACATAGTTTTGATTAGTATATTTTTCAAATTCTGCCTTTGTAGTTTGTAAATCATGAATTATGGATTAGTGCCACTAATCAACTATGGATTTATTCAATAAATCATATTTTAAAGCTTTAATTATAAAGCTTTAATTATACATTCTGACCCTTAGAAAGTTTCATTTCCAAGGATCAAAATATAGAAATTTTCAAGTTGTTTGCTTGTTTATTTCATTAAATTTATGAATCTATTATAGTTGCCCACTCCAACAGATTCTGAGTGACTAATCTAATTTAGCCCATAGCAGTGAAAAGAATTTAAAAATAACCTTTGACTGGAGAGGAGGATCGTTGGGGAGATGGACTCCGACTTCCAAGTCCCAGTGTGCGACGGAGAGTGGAGTGGAGTGCCACTAACTTCAGTTCAACCTCCCTCTTGACTGCTTCAGTTTTGGCTAGTTCTGTTTCTAAACCATGGATGCATCCCTCACAGGTGCTGAGACGCAGCTGGAGACTCTCGTTTGTCCTGTTTGCTTCCTGAAGCTTCACTTCCAGGCTATAGAGTTCATCCTTCCACTTCTTCTCCTTGATGCAACTCTCTGCAAGGCTGTGCTTTAAATCCTGCTCTTGAATTTGGGACTTTACCTCTGTAGAAGACAGCTTCTTTTGTAAGTTCAGCACCTGGAAGAAACAAAGTCATGAGGGCAATGTCTACATGGAGGGGAGATTCCAGAAAATTGCAGAGTTGTGGTTTAGATAGGGAAATGAGGAAGAAAATCCTGGAAAAAAAATAGTGGAAGATTATTTATTAGCATATACTATTGCTAAGAAAATTGCATGGATGGACCTTGTTTTTTTTTTCTGCCATCAATTTTCTATGTTTCTAAGTCACCAAGTCAACCTCAACTCAAAAGGACACTTCATCTTCACTACACATAAAAATACTATACTGCTATATGTATTTGTCTTCACATTTACATCCTTATCCCATTAAATATGCAGTTTATACCACATCTTATCTCCATTACTCTCTTTCATAATATGCTGCCTTCTTTCGCTATCAACCTCCTCTTCAATTCTTCTTCATTAAATAATCATTCTTTGATATTATGCCATTGTTACCTCCTTGTGAGCAGAATCATGGCCAATCTCTAGAGTAGATATCTTCTGTTTGAGATCCAGAACCTCTTTGCTGTTCTGCTGGTCCTGTTGTTCTTTTTGCAGCAACTGATGTTGTAATTCAGTGACTTCCTGAGTTTTCTTGCTGTTCTTGCTCTCCAGAGATTTTACCTGTGCAGGAAGAATTTGAATGTAGATAGTCTTCAATACAGAATACATGCCCCAAATTCCCAACCTACACGTGGACTCTTCTGCATAAAAGAAGTATTGCCATAATTGGCAACTCCTTCTAATTGCCATGATTGACTGTATCTTTGGAATTTCCAATCATAGGAAGCCTAATGGAAAACTAACAGATTCTTCAGCAAGAACATGCTGCCTATTTGTTGTATATCTATCATGATATCAGGAAGGCCCAAAAAGGAAAAGAAGTTCTAGGGATGAACTGCATCATAACTGAAGAGAAGTCATTACATGCAAACATGATATCAGGATAATTTCCATTTGATTTTCAAATAATAGCAATAAGTACATTTTGGATGGTGCTACTGCAGTTGCTATAGTTCACTCTACTTAGGTATCAATCTCAGGAGTTAACAGTAATGTCAATGATACATCCTTCCTACCCTTCATTGATCAGGTCAAGTTTTTCTCTCCATTAACCTGTTACATTCTTGGACCTGAATTGAACAACGAGAAAGTCTGTTTGTAAGCTACCTCTCTGCGCAGCTCCTGAAGCTCTCTTCTGGCTTCCATGTGTGCCTTCTCTACTTCCCGTAGATTTACTCGGAGCTCTCCCACCTCTACCTCAACTGTGGCTTTTGCTTCTTCCAGAATGGCAATCTTCTGTTCTCGTTCTTCCTTGATTCTCTGCAGTCTACAAGAGGTCAAGTGTTTATTATCAGTCATCTCTAAAAACACTATGTCTGTTCCATCAATGTGTATAAGCTTCTTCTCCCAGCCTGACACTGTGCCAAGTCTGCTGACCTGAGCTTCTCATTCTCTGTTTTTTTTACAGCTGCTCTGAGGTCAGCATTGGACTTCTGAAGTGCTTCCTTTTCTCTGCTCTCATCTGCTACAGCCATGTGAAATTCCAGTAGCTCTTTTTGTCGCTGATCACAAGCCTCTTCTGATTCCTGCAGTCTCTGGTGAAGCTCAGTGAGTTCTTTGCGAACATCTTCATAGGTATCTTCTGCCAGCCGTAGTTGGACTTTGAACTGTTCTGCCTTTAAGAAAAAGCTACATCAATTTTAAAATACTTTGGAAAATAATCCTAATGACTTCAAGGGGATATTACTCCAGGGGAGTTGATATTGGTGTACTTCCAGGGTGAGGTTGGATGCAAAACACACAAAGGCACCATGCACATGTTATTAGGCATCTACTATTCAGAAATAAGTCCTATCATTCAGGGGTGGGTTCTGGCTCCCACTACTGCTGGTTCACTCAGGGATGCACTGCGCCCATGCTTGATGTGTACCACACACGCATACGCAGTGCAACAAAAAATGCTCTGCACATGCGCAGAAGGCAAAAACAAGATGGTGGCACCTATGGCACCGCCTAGATAACTGCTTCGGGGATGTGGCAGGCCTGAGTTGCTGCCGGTTCCATCAACACACCGAACCGATAGGAACCCACCTCTGCTATCATTATACGGTTCATGGGGTCCTTGGTGCTCTCTAAGCTTGGTGGTTTCTTGTAGATATTTCATTACTAAACAAGGTAACATCATCAGTGCTAGGATGGACTAGGAATAGCACCAATGGTGGGTGTACTGTACTGTTGCCTGCCGGGAGCACCAGGTATTGTTCTGGTACAGTGCTCCAGAGAGCCCACCCACCCGCCAACGCTCTTTACTGGAAATTTTCGGGTCTTCCACGCAGGCACACAGAGCGTACAGTGCCTGCGCAACACTCTGCCGAGCAGCTGGAGCGTCGCGGGTGGTAAGTATGCATATGTGCGCTGTGTGCGCATGCGCTGCATGCATTCATGTGATGGGCACCCGGCCCCGTTGCACCGTACCGATTGCAACGGAATCTGGAACCCACCACTGACTAGCACTGAAGATATTAACTAGTTGATAATGAAAAATCTGCAAGAAAACAATCAAGCTCAGAAAGTAGCAAGGACTCAACTTTTCAACCCTGAACCACAAAAATTCTCTTCTATTTGTATCATAAGGTCAGTATGCAGTGGATTGTAGTCTTGGTTGATTGATTAAAACGTGCAGATGAAAATTTGATCTCCGGAGGGAAAGGCATACATCTGCAATTGAGTACAATTTGCCCCTGCTGGATGCCCTCCAACTACATTGAATGTTTTATGTATCTATATTTTAACAAAGTAAGTATTTAAAATGCAAGTTTTGGGGAAATATAGTCTTATTCTAAAGCCTAACACAGAACTGGTAATGTATATTAACTAAAGGAGAAAGTAGCAATAAAAAAACCATATAATCTACATGTTGAATACTGTGGAGCCTGGCCAGCAGAGGGCGTTCAAAGAAGCCCTCTGATTGGTCCAGGCGCACGCTCCAGCCGGCGGGAGAATTAGTTAAATTCTATTGGTTAGCCGTCTGACAGCTGCAAGTATAAATAGCTGTCAGACGGCTCGCGTTCTGTTCGTTCCTGTCAGCCTGTTCAAACCAATAAACCCGTTGAACTGACAGCTGCCTCAGTCTCCTCACTACGAATCTAACACTGGCGACGAGGATGGGCGACACGGACCCTCATGTAGTGCCTCCAATGGCCACTAACGCCGCTTTTTCACCGTTCCGACCAGAGGCTGAGGCTTGGGAAGCGTTCCTCGAACGTTTTGAGTGCTTCCTTATAGCCCATGACCTTATCAGCCTCTCACTCGAGCGTAAACGCGGCATCTTTCTTAATTACTGCGGGCCAGAGATGTTTGCCACGGCACGGGCCCTTGCTGCGCCTGATCCAGCCCACACACTGCCATGGGATGAACTGCTCCTCCGCCTCAAGCATCACTACGAGCCCGCGCCATCTCGTTTTGCCCGGCGGCAATACTTCCGTCGCTGCATACAGAAGGAAGGCCAGACGATCGCCCAATATGTTGCCCCCCTCCGCGCGGAGGCTATTCATTGCGAATTCAGCGACCTCGAAGAGGCACTGCTGGAACAATTCATTTATGGTCTCCGCGACGTCAAGCTACATCGCCGCATTTTGGCTCGGCCTGAGCTCACCTTAAAAATTGCGGTCGATGACGCTAGAGCGTATGAAATGGCTGACCAATCCACCCCGGATTTCAGCCACCTCAGTCAGTTTCCACACGCTGCCTACGCGCCTCAATACCCCTATGCGGCAACGCCTTCCACCTACGCTCCATCTACTGCCTCCACCTTCCGCACCGATATGGAGCAGACCATTGACCGACTTCAATCCATGTCTACAAGGGACGGACGTCCTTGCCTCAGTTGCGGCGGCCGCCACAACCGCTCCCAATGCCGTTTCAGAGCAGCCCTCTGCCACCAATGCGGCAAGAAGGGTCACCTCGCCGCTGTTTGCCACTCAACACCTCCGGACCATCGCACTCAACAACAAGTTCCTCAGGCGCCCCGCGCTCCGGCCCGTTTACCTGCTCGGCGCCAAAATTCCCTCACCGTCGGCGACCCTGCCGCAGCTCTTCCAGAATGGCTGGTTGACTCGGCCTCTTCCTCTACGGAGGGCCGAGGTAAGCTGCACCTACCCATCTTCATTGAGGGAGTTCCTACCTCTATGGAAGTGGACACAGGATCAGCATGATCCATCATGTCCTGGGACACCTTCCATGCATTATTACCAGCCTTCCGTCGCACATCCCTCTCTTCCCCAGACTGTCGTCTTCGTGACTATCAGGGAAATCCCATTGACTTGTTAGGCTGTGGGAAATTTAACATAACCTACGGCTCCTGCCATGCCATTCTGCCCCTATTAATTGTTCAAAATCCTCTATCTTCCTTATTGGGGTTGGATTGGTTCAGGGCGCTGGGTCTGTCAATCTCAGGGGTCCACTCCCTCCTTCCCTCTCCTCTTCCCTCCGCTACTTCCCTCTCCTCCCTCCTCACCAAATTTGCCGATGTCTTTGACTCCTCCCTCGGCTGTTATACGGGGGCCCCCATCTCACTCAATCTCGACCCCTCCGTCGCTCCCATTCGCTTGAAAGCTCGCCGTTTGCCTCTGGCTCTTAAAGCAAAGGTGGACGCAGAGCTCGACAAGCTGATCAACCAAGGCATTCTCGAGCCTGTTGATTTCTCTCCATGGGAGACGCCGATAGTAGTGCCCTTAAAGTCCGACAGATCCATAAGGATCTGCGCGGACTTTAAGTCAACATTAAATAAGGCCTTACAATCGCACCCGTACCCTGTCCCAGTGGTGCAACATGTATTGCACTCACTGGGCAAGGGCCGAATTTTCGCTAAGTTAGATCTTGCACAGGCGTACCAGCAGCTGCCTGTGGACGAGCCCACCGCGCTTGCGCAGACCATAGTAACACACCGCGGCGCATTCAAATGCCGCCTTTTGCAGTTCGGAGTAAGTGTCGCCCCGGGAATCTTTCAAGGGTTAATGGAACGCCTGCTCCATGCCATTCCCGGGGTCACACCATATTTCGCTGACGTTTTAATCGCAGCCCCCGACGCTGTGGGACTCGTTAAAATGTTACGCGCTGTCCTACAGCGTTTCCGCGCTGCTGGCCTGCACTTAAAAGCGTCCAAATGTAAATTGGGGGTTCCTGCCGTAACATTTCTGGGTTACCGCACTGACGCTGACGGTATCCACCCCGATCCTGATAAACTCGATGCTATCTTATCGGCACCTTCCCCTACCAGCAAGACAGAGCTTCAAGCCTTTCTAGGGCTCCTAAACTTTTATGCCTCCTTTATTCCCCACAAAGCCACCCTGGCTGAACCCCTCCACCGCCTTCTCGACTCTGCAACCCCATGGAGTTGGACAAGCCGCGAGGCGCAGGCGCTCGCGGCTGTCAAACGCTCCCTCACTGCTCCTCCAGTCCTCGCCCAATACGATGAGACGCTCCCCCTTGTTTTAGTTTGTGACGCTTCCCCCTTTGGGGTTGGGGCTGTCCTTAGCCATTCCTATCCTGATGGCTCGAACGTCCCATAGCTTTTTACTCCCGCACCTTATCAAAGCCAGAGCGTAATTATAGCCAGCTTGATAAGGAGGCGCTGGCCGCCGTTGCGGGGGTAAAACGCTTCCATCACTTGTGACTGATCATAAGCCCCTTCTTGGCATCATTGCAGGGGGCCGCCCCACCCCCCCAATTTTGTCCCCCCGCATGTCCCGCTGGGTGGAATTCCTTTCTTCCTACTCCTATTCCCTTTCTTATAAGCCCGGCGGGCATATTGCCCATGCCGATGCCTTGAGCCGTTGCCCCCTTCCTCTTCCCATTGCTGACCCGGCTCCTACTCATTCCATTTGCCTCCTCACCGATCTCTGCCTTCCAATGTCCGTTTCGGACATCGCGCAGGCTTCCCGCACCGATCCCATTATCTCCCGCGCTATGGCCGCCGTAACTCGAGGTTGGACCGCTTTTGCCTCGGATTCCCTACTGCTGCCTTTCTTCCGCTGCCACTTAGAGCTTTCTGTCCTGCAGGATTGCCTTCTATGGGGCTCCCGCATAGTCATTCCCTCCTCCCTGCGCAGCGCTGTGCTGTCTCGCCTCCATGACGGCCACCCAGGCATCGTCCGTATGAAGGGCCTTGGCCGTGGATATGTCTGGTGGCCGTCCATGGACGCGGACATCACTTCCTACGTCCAGCACTGCTCTGCCTGTCAACGAGTGCAAGCTGCCCCTCCTACCTCTCCGCCCCGAGAGTGGGAGCGACCTATGGGCCCATGGAGTCGCTTACACATCGACTTCATGGGTCCTCTTGACGGTCACTCCTTCCTTGTCATTGTGGACGCCTGGTCCAAATGGGTTGAACTCTTCCCAATGTCCAGCACAACCTCCGCGGCCACTATCCGCGTTCTCAATTCCCTCTTTACGACCCACGGGCTGCCCGATGTTATCGTTTCTGATAACGGGCCCCAATTCTCTTCTGCTGAATTCCTCTCCTTCCTTACTTTCCTCGGCATCCGCCACGCCCCCGTCTCCCCTTACCACCCTGCCAGCAATGGCCTGGCAGAACGGGCCGTGCGATCTGCCAAGGATGCTTTTGCCCGTATGTCTGCCATTCCGTGGCCCACCCTCCGTTCCCAGCACTCCACCCCATGCCCCTCCACTGGCAAAGCTCCCTCCGAACTATTAATGGGCCGCCGCCTCAGGTCTACCTTAGACCGCTTTCACCCCCTCTTTTCTTCCCCTCCTATAAACCCCTCTGCACCCCCGAGGGCCTTTCTGATGGGGGAGGAAGTATTCCCCCGTAATTTTGCAGGGGAGCCGAAATGGGTACCGGGGCAAATCTCCGATGTAACAGGGCCCTGTTCTTACAGGGTCCTCCTCAACGATGGGAGATAATGGCGGCGGCATTTAGACCTGCTGCGGCGGCGACCGGCAAAAAAACCTGCGAACGCAAACACCGGACCGAAACATCCAGGCCCTAGCAACGCCACCTGCCGGCCCGACCATGAAAAAAGACCTGTCTCCGACTCCGCGCAATACCCCCCCGGTGCGCTGGCAACCTTACCTGCTCCGTTTGGTTCTTTGCAGGGGGTTGGGCCTGCCGGGGCCATTCCACCAGCCGTTCGTCATAAAGGCGGAGCCGACACTCCTTCCACCTCGGACAGTGCGCCATCTTTGCCTAGGCGTTCCCAGCGCGTGTGCAGACGCCCAGGTTACCTCGAAGACTACGCATGCGCGATCCGGGGGAAAGGGGTGTTGAATACTGTGGAGCCTGGCCAGCAGAGGGCGTTCAAAGAAGCCCTCTGATTGGTCCAGGCGCACGCTCCAGCCGGCGGGAGAATTAGTTAAATTCTATTGGTTAGCCGTCTGACAGCTGCAAGTATAAATAGCTGTCAGACGGCTCGCGTTCTGTTCGTTCCTGTCAGCCTGTTCAAACCAATAAACCTGTTGAACTGACAGCTGCCTCAGTCTCCTCACTACGAATCTAACACTACATATACTAGAACTATATATGGGTGGAAACTAATCAAGGAGAGAAGCAACTTAGAACTGAGGAGAAATTTCCTGACAGAACAATTAATCAGTGGAACAGCTTGCCTCCAGAAGTTGTGAATGCCCCAACACTGGAAGTCTTTAAGAAGATGTTGGATAGCTGTTTGTCTGAAACGGTATAGGATTTCCTGTCTAGGCAGGGGGTTGGACTAGAAGACCTCCAAGGTCCCTTCCAACTCTACTATTGTATTGTATTGTATTGTATATATGTCTACTAAGAAGAAAGGTGTTCAGTAGGACTTACTTTTGAATGTTAAGTTTATACTGTAGAATTTTACTGACTTCCTTTTTAAGTGAGAAATATATATCACTGTCTGAAATATTAGACAAATTTTTTCTAATGAAAATTTGACCTACCTTTCATATTGTTACTAAGATAGCTTGTGGCTAATAATTTTATCAAGCAAGTAATATTAATGTTGTCTTATGGAAGCTGGTTGTTAAAAGATGGTTTTCTGATACAAATCTCCTTCTAAACTGACATACTTTCTTGTGAATCCCCCACACTAGCAAAGATAATATCAGTTAGAGCAGTTCATGAAAAGAACAAATAAATCTGGTTTTGGAAAACTAAAAAAAAAAAAAATAGAGAGAGGAAGAGAAGGAGAGAATGAGGCAAAATTCTTGTCTTGAGGAGTAACAATAACCATGACGAATAGGGTTGGTTTAAGAAAGACTGGCTTTTCTGTTTCATATACTCTACACTGAGAAACTTTGTATGTTTATATTAAGGGAATTACATTGATTGCTTAAAGTGCAAGTCAGTTTTTGTTATTCAGGATAATTATGGTCTATATAGTTGCTGTGTCCCTTGAACGGTGTCCATTGGACTATAAAGTTGTGAGTCCCTTGAACTGCAAGGCGATCAAATTGGTCAGTCCTAGAGGAAATCAATCCTGACTGCTCTTTAGAAGACCAGATCCTGAAGATGAAACTTAAATACTTTGGCCACCTAATGAGAAGGAAGGACTCACTGGAGAAGAGCCTAATGCTGGGAACAATTGAGGGCAAAAGAAGAAGAGGACGACAGAGAATGAGGTGGATGAATGGAGTCACTGAAGCAGTAGGCATGAGCATGAATGGACTCCAGAGGATGGTGGAGGACAGGAAGGCCTGGAGGAAATGTTGTCCATGGGGTCAGGACGGGTCAGTCACAACTTTGTGACGGGTCAGTTGCTGTGAGCTCTGAATTAGCAAATACCGAACTATTGATCATAAGAGAAATACAGGACCCAGAAGGCAGAGTGTCACCTTGTTCAACCTTAGCTGGGAATATGCACATTGAGTGACTCAATTTTTTTTGCCACTCTGCATATATCTGTGAACGACCATGATGGTGCTCTGAGCATTGATTTTGGGGTTACAAATACAGTTAAGCAAGTAAGTGTAGTTGTAAATACAGAATCTTCAAATAGTGACAATTGGCTGTATCTGCTCTGTGGGGAATTCTATTGCAAAAATATAGCAATCTTCTTCAACTTGATGTGGTCTACAGTGTCCTTGAAACTTTCCTTCTCCCTGATTTCTTTCCCACTCTTGAATGACATAAAAGATGACTAATTCCACCTTGTCTGCAAGACAGGATGGAGTTTACCAACGAAGGATGTAACAGCAAAAGATTGGGAGAGACAACAGCAGTAAAAACGGAAGATCAGTTTTGAAGTATCTGAATAATTGCAAATGGCAACAGATGAAATTCCTAGATAAAACCAGTAGCAGTGCACATGTACCATTTGAACTTCAGCTGGACAGACACAGAAGCATCTTAGCTTAACAGCTTTCCCATGAACTACAGAGTGAATTAAAATGGAGAAGAAAGAGTGGTCTGGATTTTATTCAGCCTTCCTTGGAAAGCTGTGCTTGTTTGTGCAATGCTCTGTGCACTGTGTATTTTTGAGAAAGGGTAGGAGAATTCTATAAGAACCCCAATGTCCTATGTTTTTCTTTTGAGCTTTCTTTCTTTCTTTCTTTCTTTCTTTCTTTCTTTCTTTCTTTTTTTCTTTCTTTCTTTCTTTCTTTCTTTCTTTCTTTCTTTCTTTCTTTTTCTTTCTTAATTCTTTTTACTCTGAAAAGCTCTAACATTATCCAGATCCTCCCTGTTGGCCTGGCTCATTCCAACCAGCTCTGTGTTATTGTTGTTCTGTTTTTGAGAAGGATTAGGGTGAGACCCTTTTTCTACCAGCCCCCACCCACATATGGGATCCACAAATGCACTCAGCATTTTTCTGCTGAGCTCAATAGAAATTCACGAAGAAAGGTCAGTGACCAAAGAGAAGGGCGATCCATCATAAAATAAACTGTTTTTATTCCCCAGGATAAGGAGAGGGGGTTTGCAGGGGGTGGGATTGAAAAGAAAACATCACACAAAACTCTCCCCCCCCCCCCATTTTCATACATTCACGCCTTCCTGGCTAATTCCTCTCTTGTGTTTTCTCCTTCACAAGAATATTGCAGCTAAGCTCATAATGAAATTATTATAATTATATATTGACTAACATTTATAAACAGCCTCTTTTGAAATCATGCCTGGGTTGCCAGGCCTCCAGCTGAGGCTTAGACACATGGAAGAAGGTATCTAGGGTGGGAGGAAAAGACACATGTTTGTGTGGTAGTGGTATGTCCGTAGGTAGGAGTGAGCATGCATTGAAGTGTGACTCCGCACACTTACGGTACATAGTCTGTGAATTCAACTAATTAAGTTCACATAAAAAGAACAGATATGTACATGAGAATCTTGAACAACGTCTAGGTGAGCAGCAGACAGATACATGCTACTGGCGGCTTGCCAAAATAGACTGCCGTGTTTAAAGGTGGTTGTGTGGAGTGTGCATGCACAGAAGAGTCCGTGTCAGTGTTCTTGTACATATGGGAAGGCAGCTCTGTTCAACTCAATGCTGACTTCCTCAAGTTAAAAGGCTGTGAAAATGTTATGGTTCCCATGGTGATAAGTAGGTCAATGCTGGCGCCTGTGAGGATTTTGCTCTGTGTTTCTTTGCCCTCGGCTTGTTATATTAGTCCCTCAACTTATTTCTCCCCCTCCCCTCTCCCTCTCCCTCTTTCTTTCGCGTGCTGTTGTCTCTGTTCCCATCCTGTGTTAGTCTTTCTCTGCCCATCCTGCCTCCATCTCTGAAGATCTTCCTCACCCCCTTCGCCTCATCCCCATTCCTTCTGCCCTCCCTGCCCTCTGAAACAACCCTCTTCTCTTGCTTGTGTGGTCCCTCCTGGGGCTGGACTTTGAAATCTGTTGAAAGGAGGCCATTTTTTGCCAAAATAAACAGCCTGTCATGTTAAATTACTCTCTCTTCCTCTTTTATGTCCTTTAATTTTCTATTTCCCCCTCACCCCGTCCCTTTCTTTCTCTGTCCTCCCTCAGGCTGGGGTCATTTTTGTTCTGCGTTCTCAGTTTGTAAAGAATTAGAACCCTGGAAACATCTGGCAGTGGGTGAGGGTTACCATCTGGGGTAGTTTTTCAGAGTTGCAGATATTTGGAAGAATGTAAAAAAAAAACCCACTCTCTAGAGTTTGGATATTAAAAAGAGGGGACATGACAGGGTGGGCAGTGATTTCTGCTTCCAATTTAACCAATGGCAAGTCGGTGTTGGAACTGGAGTAAAGGCACTGACTAGCTGGATGAGTGCCAATTTATCTAGCCAATACCCATCTTGGGAACACATTGGATACTCCACATGCTCTGCAGGAGGCCACATCCATCCGGAATACAGGCAGATGACAGCTATTCAACAAGTTCAACGTGCTATGATAAAAGCCCCTGGGTCTAAGCTCATCCAGGGAACAACACGGCACCATTTGTATAATCATTTCCATTCCCCAAACTCTCAAAAGACATTGTGAAACTGACCTATAATAATTTCAAGTTCTGCTGTCCTGGAAACCCAGAGAATATGCTAGAGAAAAGAGCTGGGTAAGAATTTCTGCAAAGGGGGAAACAGACTGCTCAGCAGTTCCTTAGGAAAAGTTCCACTGCAGTTTCAAATACAGCCCAGCAAATTTAGGAATGGATTGATTCTGCTCTTGGACATAGCTGAAGCCCTTTTAGAGGGGTTTGCAGTGTTTCAAAGCTTGCTAAATTTGTTTGCCTATATGTGGCAGTGTTATGAATTTATATCATATTAGAACCTCCTCCTTAATCATATTACTCATTTGAAAAATGATGCATCTCCAACACCGATTTCTTAAAATGTTTTGTCAGGTGTTTCTGCTAACATTTAGCACTCTTAACGTCTATGGAAGCAGAAGACTTTAGATTTTAAATCTGTTTATATTCCCAGCTCGCACTGATAGCCCTTGTTGACAAATGGATACACAATCCACTTTCGGGGACCAATATTCAACAAGGATAGAGAAGAAATGGCCAGAAGTGACAGCTAAAGAGGCATACATACCTCCCGCCCACTAAGTTCTTTCTCTCTTGCCAGCTCCTTTATATGTTCATTTAGGCGTTTGACCTCTTTCTGATGTGCAGCCATTGCATCTTCAAATTGTGCCTGGAAGGTCTGTAGTTCTTTGTTGATGCTGGTAATTGTGTTCTGTAATGAGGACAAGACAGGAAAAGGTATGGCATGAGCTAGCTTTGCTTTATAGGTTCAACACAAATTTAAATAGGGTTACATTTTCCTTTAGCAACTACTTGGATTGATCCGATTCATAAGAACTCTAGAAGCACAGATTGTTAGAACCTGCAAGAGATTCATGTATCAAGTATCAGAGCAGGAAAATTGCATTACATAACTGAACTGTAAACTTTTCTTCCTTAGTGATTTACAAAATCTTCAGAATGGCTGGGGGGGACGACTAATTTTACCTTCTGTTCCGTGGATGTTCACTTTTTCTTGAGCACAGGCCATGATTTATGTAGCCTTATCTCACTGTTTTCTATATCACAGAACTCCAGCCAATAGTAAAACATAGAGGAGAGCCAAAAGAGCTGAGACAATGCATCATTATGCCAGCAGCTTGTTCTATCACTACAGTATAAGCTGGGTTCCCTTTAAACGTATTAGTGAGCAAAGATCCCAACCCATGCCTTTTTTCAGTGACCTTGTGACAATTTTCTTAAGTGCTAAATGTGCTTTTTGCCTAGAAAGGGATAGAACTATCAATCACTATGTACAATATTTGATATTTACATCCCTTAGAAGTGCTGAGGTCACACTTAGACAAACTGTAATTATTTAAATTAAACAAGAAATTGGAATGGTGTAATCTGGCTATCCTATCCTTATCATGAAAGAAGCCTTATGGTCATAGAATGAAACAGCATCTGGTTTGCTAATCCTTTTAATAAAGGATACTGCTCTCCACAAATATACTGTTACTAAAGCAATTAATTTTATTTTCTTCAGTGACAGCTTCTTTCTCTTCTTGGAAAGTAAATTCCAACATTTGAGATTGAAACACTCAAGAGTGTTTCACTTGCATACTGGTAGAATAAAAGAAAAGTCCAATATCAGGCAAACAGCATATACCAAAGGATACCAATGCTTTGTAAGTCAACATTTCATAAAATGTACTAATTATGTTATATAAAGATTCTAAGTTACAGCTTACAATCATTCTAAGTTACAGCTATATAACCAAAGCTTGGTTAAAGTATCCATAGTATTATGTTTGCATGGCATAACATTACTTTCAATAACAATATTCCAAACCGTGTTATGGCTTAATGTGAAATATTAACCAACTAAAACAACCAAAATTATCTCTGAATGATATTTGCAACATACTGAGGTGGGGGACACTTCAAGTTGGTCTGACTTTGCCTTAGGCAGGATCTTAGATTGTCCCATTCCTTTTCCAAACAGCCCACAAATCTATTGCAGATGCCATTAAGCTTCTCTTGATCCTGTAGGCTTCAATTTGGATATCCCTCCCCCCAAGTGTGGATTTTCTCCCAGAATTCTCAGCAATGGCTACACTGACTGGAGAATCATAGGATTTGAAATCAACATCTTTGGAAAGTTCCCAGGATCCAAGATGGGAAGGTTGCTCTAAACCTAAACATTTGCAAATGATTTTCACCAACAGAACTTTTTACTAAAGTTGCCTTCCATAATTTCAAACTTGGTTGAAAGTTTTGTTTTATTTTTGCTTTCTGGCAATTAATGATTGTATAAAACTGTATTTCATAGTCATCATATGCCAAAACTGAAAGCAAGCTATTAGATCATATATGCTACCCTGGCTTAACACTCAGCAACACCCTGATGAAAATAAGCTCAGCAGAAACATAAATATTGATCAGTTCGTCCTTTGCTGCTACTAAATATCCATAATCCTATACTGAAATTACATTGTCCAAAAGTTTTGACAAACATTCAAAATATCAGTAGGCTGAATTAATGCCTCTTTGTATGGGTCAGAAAAGGTGAAATAAAAATATCCATACATTTCCTTATTGCAACTCATGGATTCGGTGTTCTTCCTCTTCTATGGCATGGGATCATGGAGCAGAATTGAGACAAGCAACTTAGTCATCTAGTAAAAACTACTAATTGGAACATTTGTATCTTTTATGGGAAATGAATCCCTTGGCAAAAGAGAAAAGGAAGATACTGGAAACTAAAGCCAAGATGCTGTATGGGAATTGGGAAATGTAAGCAGCAATGGGTTGCTTACAGTCTTACTTCTGCTATGTTACTATGAAATGATGTAAACTTAACTTTAAGGTATAGAGTAAAGCAGCAACATGCAACTTATATTTCTTGAGTAACAAAGCAAGGACTATACTCTAGAACAAGACCAGGGTCAGGATAACCAAAACAGCAGTATCCTATTAAAACTACATTTTATTTACATTATCATTGCTTTAAAAATAATTAATTCTAGGTTAATTTGGTTAATCTCTGGCGGGCCAGGACAGGGGTTGCTTCTCTGTCCTGGTCCTATTAGACCTCTCAGCGGCTTTCGATACCATCGACCATGGTATCCTACTGCGATAACTTGGGGGGTTGGGAGTGGGGGGCACTGTTTTACGGTGGTTCTCCTCCTACCTGTTGGATCGGTCGCAGTTCATGTTGACTGGGGGGCAGGGATCAACCCCGAGGCACGTCACTTGTGGGGTGCCCCAGGGGTCGGTTCTCTCACCCCTCCTGTTCAACATATATATGAAACCGCTGGGCGAGATCATCCGTGGTTTTGGGGTACGGTATCATCAATATGCTGATGATACCCAACTTTTCATCTCTACCCCAAACCTTCGACGTGATGTCCCGATGCCTGGAGGCTGTGCGGATCTGGATGGGGAGGAACAGGCTCAAGCTCAATCCCTCCAAGACTGAATGGCTGTGGTTTCCGTCATCCCGATTTGTGCATCTTGTTCCATCTTTGATGATAGGGGGAGAAATTTTAGCCCCCTCAGAGAGGGTCCGCAATCTGGGAGTCCTCCTGGACACACGGCTTAGTTTAGAAGAACACCTGACAGCCGTGACCAGGGGGGCCTTTTACCAGGTTCGCCTGGTACGTCAGTTGCGCCCCTTCCTGGATCGGGATGCTCTATGCACAGTCACTCATGCCTTCGTCCTTTCTCGCCTGGACTACTGCAACACTCTCTACATGGGGCTGCCCTTGAAGAGCATCCGGAGGCTTCAGCTGGTCCAGAATGCGGCCGCGTGGGTTATCATCGGGGGTACCTAGGTGCTCCCATGTTGCACCCCTTTTAGGCGGCCTGCACTGGTTGCCGGTTGTTTTCCGGGTGCGATTCAAGGCACTAATTATGATCTTTAAAGCGCTCCATGGCTTAGGCCCAGGGTACCTGCAAGACCACCTACTGCCACCAGTAGCCTCCCACCATCCAGTACGATCCCACAGAGGTGGCCTCCTCAGGGTGCTGTCGGCCAGACAGTGTCGGCTGGTGATTCCCAGGGGGACAGCCTTCTCTGTGGGAGCACCTTCCCTCTGGAATGAGCTGCCCCCAGAGCTTCGCATAATCCCCAACCTCCGGTACTTCCGACGCGCCCTAAAAAGTTGGCTTTTCCAGCAAGCCGGCCTGGCCTGTTAATTTTAACTCATTTTTAAAATGTTAGTGTTATATTAATTGGGTTTGTTTTTTGGGATACTTATCTAATTTCCTTTTAACTTTTGTGATATGTGTTTTTTAATGTTGTACGCCGCCCTGAGTCCTTTGGGAGAAGGGCGGCATATAAATCCAATTAATCGAATCCAATCCAATCTAATATGATTTACTTCTCATATTTTAATATTTCCTTTCACTTACATTTTAAAAATTCAGTTTAACAACATATTTTAGTGGGACTATGGGGACTGTGATCCAGACTTTGAGGTAGGATGGGCATGTGGCTTGCAACTAGAGCATCACTGGCATACAGCACAAATGGAGAGCCAGATATCCTTTAGAACCGTTGAACAATTTTGGAGAAACCTCAGTCAGCACAAGTAGCAAGGAGGAATTTTGGGAGGTGTTTGGGAGACTTTAGAGAAAACTTCTTAAAAAAGAAGTTAAGGAAGACAATTGTGAATTAGAACCAATTACTCAGAGAAATGTGGGCTTCCTTTCACTGGATATCTGTTAGGTATATTTTAATATGATTCCAGCATTGAGATTGGGTTGAATTTGTTGTATCAAATTCAGCTACAGCTAAATGGCCCCTTCCAGTGCTATGATTCTACCTTTGGTAGCTTGGCCTACCTAGAAGAGAAGAACTGTAAAAACTAATCATTGGTTGTTCTGAAAGTGTACAGCAGGGTAACACAATTCAAAACCCACTGTACATGATAGCAGGGGTCCCCAATCCCCAGTCTATGGACCGACACCAATCTGCGGCATGCCAGAAACCGATCCATGCAAATGAGTTAAGCCCTAATCATGGGATGCAGGCAGCATGCGAAACCATGCCCCCTCCAGTCCATGGAAAAACCTCTCTTCACAGAACCAGTCCCTGGTGCCCAAAAGGTTGGGGGCCACTGCATTATAGCATTGCAAAGGGCGAATTTCCTTCAAATTGAGTTCAACTCCTGGTGACAACCTTAACACATTCAGGCAATATTCTTAGCAACAGTATAGACACTGTTTGTTACTGCCCTCTTCCAAGATGTGTTTATCTGCCCAGTCTAGCTACAGCCCAGGATTCCTTGAAACTCTCCTATCCAAGTTCCGATCAAAGGGATCCTCCTTAATCTCTGAGTCCAGGCAAGATTAGCTGGTGCTGCTACCTACAGACTCTATAATATAAAGAATAAAGATGAATAATACTGGACGTGTATAATCAATTTATCCAATAAATGATCAAAACAAAATTCAGGATGGCTCCTGCCAAACCCCTGAGAGCTCAGTAAAGGAAGTATGGCAGCTGAGAAAACAGGTGAAGGCATTTTATTCTTCCCTTTGCTCTTCATGACTGCCTCACGGAAACCAGTTCAGCAAGCAGCTGCACTTTCCATCATCTTGGCAGAAGACTATGCCCCACTGTGACTTGTATCATTTGGTCAGAAGGTCTGGATTTCCATGGGAAGTTCTGTGTGTGCTTCGGTTGAAGTGGCCAACCTATTTTCCTTCCAAGAGAGTGATATTTTCCCCTCCTTCCTTAATTCTACTTCCTCATGGAAGTAAACTGGTAACCTGACAATAGTAATAAATGGGATTTTGGTGGGAAGGCTTCCAATTTAGGTTGCTGGTTTCATTGTTGGTTTGTCAATCTGGATCTTACGCATGCTAAACATGCAATGTATTACTGAGTTACTCCTCATCTTTAAACCTGAAAAGCACTTTGCATAGTGCTGTTGCATTCGTTTTAGCCTGGAAATGTAAGCTGGATAGGTTACCGCTGTTAGCACACCAAAATTAAAGAGTGTCAAGGTATTACATGGATGGAACAGAAAGAGTTCTATCAGTTCTTACAGGAGCCCAGACTGGAACAGGGATAAACATCTAAAAAGAGGAATAAGACAGATAGGAGCTGTAGTTTGCCTTATTTGAGCTGATGGTAGGCAAGAATATTGGACTGGATCAGGAAGCATGGGCTGCTGGCATAGATTGAGGAAACCAGAAATAGGGCAGAAATTAGAGGGCAGAAATTGCAATTAGGGTTCTGGTGTCATAGCCATCCTGTGATTACTGTGCTTAAGGATGGCTTTATCTAGGTGCTGCCATTAGATACTAGTTAGCCAGCATGGTGGAAGACAGTAGCCAGTATAAGGAGCAGTGGAAATAGAATGATTATTGCAAAAGTCACAGGTAAGAAGACAAAAATGAAGGGATGTATAAAGAGTTGCAGCTGCATGAAGGATGAAGCAGGTTGAAACAAAGAGAGAAGAGATATGCCAGAAATATGCAAACTTAACTAGATGAGGAAGAGGGTAAATGAGTCCACTGTTAGTAGACTGGTTGGTCCAAGGTTTAGTATATATGGAGGTGATTATTTTGTTCTCCGGGTGGAGTCAGGCAATAAGTCATCTGCAGTGAAAAAAGGGAAGGTGGCTATTTTGCTACAAAAGGATGGGGATCTATTGGGAATATATCGGCATCTCCCTGGGAGATTTCAATTTCTGGACTTTGGGTGGGGTTCAGGTATAGTTCTGGATTCATAGTGAACATGATAGATCATTTCCATGGGTATGGAAAGAAAATTTGGTGTGAAATGTTGTAGGAATAACAATTAGCTATGATAGAAAAGAAGTCTGTGTTAGGCACATAGAGATGTTTGTTTATTGAAACAAAACCTCTTTTGAAAAACCAATAATATCAACTAATAACTCCAATAAACAACAACAACAACCCTAATTGCAAATCTGAAGACATGAGTTAAATTTGCCCAGATCTGTTTAAAAGACAGAAAAGAGAGATTGGGTATTAGAGAGTATTTATAATGTAGTGTTGAATATAGTATTTGTCTTGTCTTGTTAACTGATTTGCTTTTTTGACGACATATCATAAATAGATTTCTACATATTGAAATTGTATAGAAAAGAGAAGAGAGATGATTACTGAATCAAATCACAGATCATGGACTACAGGGTTACAAAGAGTTAAAAATCAAGCAGGTTGGCTAATGTCTGTGCATTGCTCTATGGCCAGATGATATTAAACATTCAAGTTTCCATATATAAAAATACATTTTTAAAACTATTATCCAAAATCCACAACAACATGCTTTCATTTATAGAGTTATTAGCTATCTAGTGCTATCAAACTGTGATAATTTATAGCTTATTATCCAAATTTCCACATAATTTTAACTATGTTTATGTTGTCTCCTCTACATCTATCCCTCTGAATCTTTACATTTTTAAATAAAATATTATTTTATTTAACATCAGATATTCCACTGTTTCAATCTGATCAATTCGGGACAATCAGTATATCTATATTCTGATGAATGATGATATATTACTCCTGTATATGCTTTGCCTATGCTATCTAAGTGATTCTGCTGCCATGAACTTATATTTAATTTTCCCCTCAATTTTTAATCTTTATTCTTATAATAAGTCTATTGCCTACATGGGGAATTGACTTGTGGATACTTAGTGCCACCTAGTGCTATCTAATAAGCAGCAGTCTGAGACACGGCCCAATCCTGATGATAGGATATAGTCTATATAGGTGCATCACCCAAGGTTCCTCAAGAACATAAATCTTTCCCAATCCTATACCTTCCAGATGTGTTGACAATTTATCATCTGTAGCTAATATAGTTAGTCATCCTGACTATAGCTGTTGGAAGGTGTAATCCAATACATCTGGAGGGCAAAACCATTTCCAGAGTTAACCAAGTGGTATAGGCTAAAATAGTTAGAATACATAATAATTCACTTAACAATTATTTAATGAGTGTCAGAGGTATTGGCCCCAGGACATTATTGAACACATCTGGCTTCTTCAATCATCCCATTTATAATTGGAAACAGCACCCACATCACAGGACTTCTTGGAGGAAACACCACTGATCAATCTGATCCTCTGATTTAGGATAGTTCAAACTTTTCAACCCTGTGGCTTCCAGATGTGTGGAACTATAATTTCCAGAATTCCTGGGCTCAAGGAGAGCTGTGATCTCTTGAGAAACTTATTTCAGAGGTAGTTATGTTACCTCAAGTAGCCTGATAATGTGATTAGAGAGCAGGGACATGCTTACTAGCTTTGCCTGCTGACTTTGATCCCAGTTTCTATGCTCATTGCTTTCCCTGTTGCAGAAATAATGTCTATAGAAGGCTGCAACACTGGTACAGGAATGTTACATGTGAGACAAGGTTAGCCAGCATATTCCTTGTCATCACCTCATTGCATACATTGCTTCAAATTTTAACTGGGTAAATCTTGAAGCACTTCAAGACTACTGCCAAACTTGTGATCTCTGAATATGTTTGTAATGCAGCCGCCAGAATTCCTAGCCAGCATACATATACATGTTTCTGTGTTTTGTTACTCTGAAAGGGAAATATGTTGTTGTTGTTGTTGTTGTTAGTTACATAGTCATTTCTATTCAGATGTAGGATCTCCTGTTGGACTAGATGACCTGCAAGGTCCCTTCCAACTCTGTTAATCTGTTAACCTAACGAATCTTTTCCAAGGATCTAGGATGATGATGATTTTTATTAACAAAACAGTTGGCGTCTCTTTGAATTAATCATATCGATCAGTCTTTTAAATGATAGGAATAGCAGTAGAAAAGGTAGAAGTAACATCATAGTTACTTCCATTCCTCTGTGTGTGGGGGAGGGGGCAGGAAACCTCTGGCAGGCACTGCAGTTCCCAGAGTAGAGCAGGATGATTTCTGCTTCCCTTGTTGTGCTTGGGAGGCTGTGTTTTGCCATCTAGGCTGAAGGGAGCTCCTCTGGGGATTCAGAGAGGGGGAGCTCCAGGAAATGAGATGCTCTTGGGCAAGATCTTTTCTTCTGGAGCCAAGAACTTGCTCACTGCTTTGCAAGCCACTCACAAGCTTCTCCAAGAGGACGGAGTTTGGACCATGCGTGGAACACAGCCATGCGGCTTCCAGCTATGAGTTGCAACATCCTTGCCCTGGGGAGAAGCATCTGGCTTGCATTTGTTACCTCGCCCTTCTCTGTTCCAGCCTCTGTTCCTACTCTGTTTCTGCATGTACTACCTTGCAGAAAATAGCTCACTGAATCAGGTCCAGTCTCAGAAGGAGGATCACAGTCATCAACGGGTTTAAAGTTGTTTCATAAAGCAAGAAACGGAGGGCTAGAAATAAGATTTCCAGGCAATCGCAGTAACAGGGCCCATTCCTGTCATTCTGCGCTGCTCTAAGCAATCGGGGTGGAGTTACTGTTTACAGTCCTTCAGGGAATGTATTTGTTTTAAAGCTGGCTTTCTGTTGGTTCTCAGTCAATCTTTCCAGCTGAAATGCTTTTCAGATTTGTTCTGGTGGGGTTTCTCACCCTTGTTGTGCTGTTTGTTTGCTTTGTCTTAAGAGGCTGTGCTTTACAAGCTTGTGAATAGATTTCTCTGGAGATACAATAGGGCTCTGGCTGATATTGTCAATGTGTTTTTATTTAAAAGCAGAATCAAACAATCCCACAAAGAGCTATTGAAAAAAAGGGGGGGAAACCCCATATATGCATTATGAGAAACAAAATGTGGAGCCAGGAGAATGGAGCCTAATCAAAGAATGTCTGTGTCAGCAGTGTCCCTATGTTAGATGTCCTCATGACATCACCAGAATCTACTTATCTCTTTCCATGCTATTTACAAAAAAAGCAAGGTTTTTCTGCCCTAGTTCTTGCCTTCTGAAAACTTCCTAGAGCTGCTAGTATTTCATCCTCAGTGCTGTGCTACATTAATTTCAAGTAATTGGAATTTCAATTAGTTACATTCCAATGCTTTCTGAGTACAAATTTCCTTTTTAAAAAAGAACCTTGATGACACCAGGATCACAAAATCCATGAATCAATTTTCTCGCATTAAAAAAGAAGAAATTATTAAAAGCAGCCATAAAAACTCTGATTCAAATTAAGGCTGCAATGGTTCAGGAAAGATGTTAAAAATTATTTGCCCGTGCTCTTTAATTGCCATTGTCCAGCTTGGGAATCCAGTCCTCTCTTATACCTCAGCACATTTTCTTCTGTCATTCACACACCTGAATAGATTTTTTCCCTTGCACACTTCAGCCTTGTAACTAGGAGTCCTTTGGTTGTTTACATCCTGCCCTGAGAAACTGGTTCTCTAGATCAATCCCACATCTTTCTACCTCATCTATGGAACAAGAATGGGTGGTCCTTTCCCCATGAATAGCTGTCTTCCCTCAGAGAAGCTCTTGGTAACTTGTGACAGCGGGGAATTGGGCAGGGCTAAATTCTCCCACATTTTCTTTCTCCAAGGGAGTGAAGAGATGTTGCATTGAGATTAGGGAACTGACCTCCTTGACCATGGAGCTGAGTATAGGCAACCTTTTTTAACCACTTTACCACAACATGTTGTTTTTGTGCAACTAAATTTCTCAGGTTACTGTTTTCATTTTTCAAAGGAAAGGAGGAAAATAAATGTACTAATTAACGATCTAAAATGCACTTGGAATATTAAATATTGTTAAAATAATATTTAATATAATTGTATGTATTCAATAATGTATTCAATAGTTCTCATAGGCTGCTGCATATACACACAAATGGCTTACAAACGTGTTTTCTTTTGCTTGTTACCCTCATTTATATCAAGATCATCAGAAGGAGCTTCAAATAAGCTGCCATTTTTAATCCATCTGGATGGGCAGAAGGGGGGGGGGGGGAAGAGCTGACTTTATTTTCTGCAAGAACACTGCCCCCTTACGGCATTATAGATTTCCTAGAAACTGTTGGAATATGAATTCTGTAAAATTTATTTAATCTGTGGTCTTTTTCTTAAACTTAGTTTATATATAGCTGGAAATAAATCTTTTAACACAGATATCAACAATAAATAAATAAGTGCTGGCATCTGTATGATTTTCATGACCTAGAACAGAGGCAACAGTATTAATTCATACATGAAATCTCCAACTGTTGCTCTCCCTCCACTGCTAGTCTGTACTTTTATATTTTCTATGTTATAATTTTCTTTATATGCTTTATTTCTAATTTCATGAAATGTATACTAAAATTCTATACTGCCTAGAGATCCGCTGCATGTCAATAATATAAGAGGCTTTAAGAATTTAATTTTGGTTGAAAACAAACTTCACAGCAATCTGTCTCAATTTAACACTTTTCTGAAATTTACATTTTTCCACCAAAGCATAAGCAAAAGTAAATCTGTCAGACCCCCTCCCTTACAGTGGTTCCTTCTGAGCTGAATATACAGTGCTGTGAATCCAATAATTTCACAAAATAGATTTCAAAATGTTAGGTTTTAAGCAGTGGTGAAATTCATTTTTTATTTTACTATCGGTTCTGTGGGCGTGGCTTGGTGAGCCTGGCAAGGAAAGGATACTGCAAAATCCCCATTCCCTCCCCGCTCCTGAGGGAAGGATATTGTAAAATCTCCATTACCACCTCATTCTGGGGCCAGCCAGAGGTGGTATTTGCCGGTTCACTGCACTCCTCAAAATTTCAAAATCTTTCTACCTTTCATTTCAATAACAATACCGAAAAATACTTAAGCTGCTCTATTTAGCTTTTTAAAAATGCTTAAGGAAGCAACAACATTTTAACTTTACATTCTTTCTACTTTTAAAAGAAGAAGTCAATAAGCATTACCATTAATATTCATTACAAAAGTAAGGAAGCTGTCAATACCAACAGAACAAGCCTTATAACACAGCAGTAATTCCAAAGGTGCTTTTTCAGGAGGCAACTGGGCTGTCTTGTTTTTTATTTTGAGGACGTTTCGCTTCTCATCCAAGAAGCTTCTTCAGCTCTGACAGAATAGTGGGGAATGGAAGGATTTATGTTCCTTGCAGACAACTGGTAATTTGCATCCTTTTAGGGGGTCATTCAAGCACTTGGAGGTTTATCTGTGTCTTCAGGGTCACCTGAGTAGTGCAAGAAAGTCCAGCTGCCTCCTGAAAAGGCACCTTTGGGAGAACTATGACCTGAATGGTTGAGAATCTCTACAGATTTTTGACACAGCAGTGAGAATAAAAATCCATTTCTTCCATATAGCTGGCAGAACAAAAACATTTTCACCTTTTTTCTGGATGTCCCTTAAGCACCAAAGCAGACTGGTTTTATTGTGAGAGTTCCATAAAAGGTGACATACATATGGAGAATCACAAGCAAATCCTTCTACCTACTAGACATGAAAGGCTAAGAAGTTACCTACTGATCTGTGTGGTCCTAGACACTCTTTGCAGAGGTGAACTCTGGCAGTCACTACTGCTGATTCGCTTGTGGGCGCTTTGCGCATGCAGTGCAATAAAAACTGCTCTGCCCATGCGCAGAAACAAAAACCAAGATGGCAGTGCCTATGTTGCTGCCCGGAGAACCAGTTCAAGGGTGTAGCAGGCCTGGGTCACTGCCGTTTCACGCGACCCAGGCCGCCAAACCACTACTGGTTTGGCCGAACTGATCCGAACCGGTAGGAACCCACCACTGCTTCTTTAGCTTGAAAGACCTGCGAGGAATGCAATTCTGCCCTCAATGTCACAGAAAAAAAATCCACACATACCTTATCCTGCTCTTGTCGCTTCAGATTGTCAAGCTTCACCTGTTCAATCTCAGACCTGGCGTATTTCAGCTCTCGTTGTAACTCACTGAGCTTTTCCGCAAGGAGATTCTTTTCAGCTTCTTTCTGAGAGACTACCTGAAGATGATGGGAACAAACATCCTCATCAGCTTTATCAACTTTATACTGTCCTGACTATATTTTATGACCTTTATTAATTAACAATGTTGATATTATTAATGTATTTTTAAAATAGTATTTGATCTCAGAAACCTTATAAGGTCTGACCAGTTTAGGATTTGGATGGAAAATCATCAAGAAGTATCAGAGCTATGAGCTAGACTGGGATAATGTAAAATATCATAGAAGGTGGACATGATAAATCCCTTTTGTGTTGTTGCCAATAATGGTAGAGGGATGTGTCCATGGATTCATCAGACTTTTTCAAGGTTACTTTAAAGCAAAATTCTCGGATATGTTTGTCAGGAGGAAAAAAATCACATTTGATGGATGGAGAGGAAACATGACTGTTTACTTTTTCCTCTATAGAAGTCCATAGCATGTCAGTCCTGTAATTCTTTTTTGATATCTCTTTGTGTTTACCTCAATTGCCTTTCTCTGTTGCACCCAACAACGGCTGCTAGCAATTTTCAATTTACACTTAACTCAAGCCATTACAATACGTATTTTGTTTGGTTTGGGCTAAGATGTTACGGTGATTTGTAACTATGATTTATGGAGCAGCTATTTATTTGTTCAACAAAATGTAACTAAAATAAAGCACTAATGGGATAGTATTATGTGTCTACTTGTAGTACCAAACTGCAACAGAGATCTGGCATAGAAGGTCAGCCAGCTGCAATAACTCCCTGGGTCAGGGGTGATTCCCTGGAATGGCACTGGGACCAGCTGCTTCCCATTTATACAAGTAATACTGCCTAGTAAATATTAAATAAATAAATAAATAAATAAATATTATATTCCCATTAAAACAAAGTTTGTAGCAAATGATACCAAAATAACTCAAGGATACTAAAAACTATTAGATATTAACAATGCCTGATCAGCCTTTTTCAGTTTCTTTCATGCTCACACATCAACAAGTTCTAACTCTCTTCTATTTCAATCTGCATGTTTTTTAAAAGTATGAAAATTAGCATTTTAACCCACTTTCCCACAAAATATGTATATTTATTATGTATTTAATCCTAAAATAAGAACTTTTTTTAATGTATGAAAAAGAAAGGATAAGCACGTCTTAATTTCCGTATTAGCCCAGGTTTGTTGCCTTAAAAAGGTGACCTGAACAAATTCTCAAGTTTTCAATTCAGATAATAGAACCAGATTCCATTCTACCACTTCTAGAAATGTTTTTTTTAATGAAAATGCCCTTCTTTTCCCTTCTGAATACTACTCATTATGGGGCATGTTGACAGTCCCTGTTCATTGAGCTCTGAGTAAATCCCAGTATGTAATATCCTCAATGGATAATATCACGGGAGAGATTGGGAACAAAGTTTCTTTCCGTCTTGTATAACTTTTAAGCTATCTCTTCACCTTTTGTTTTTCATTTTCTAGCATAAGGA
The DNA here is from genome assembly GCF_964273705.1 of Natrix helvetica. Lineage (NCBI taxonomy): Eukaryota > Metazoa > Chordata > Lepidosauria > Squamata > Natricidae > Natrix > Natrix helvetica. Next base: position 41,506,015 of record NC_138551.1, on the reverse strand, counting down.
GGCTTTCGTCTCTGCGCTGTTGCAAAGTGATGATTTCCTCCAAGAGCTCCCTCTTCTCAGCTTCATACTTGGACACCAGTTCTTCCTTCTCTTGCTGAAGACAGTTGACAGTTTCATCTTTCTCATCCATCAGTGCCAGACGCAGGATCTCCTGGTATCAGTAGAAATATTTTATTAAAATATTATTGAATTTGGGCTCAATCTGATTAAAATCCTGTCTCCTGGGACCTTTTGGAGATTTTGATCTCAGAGAGTTTTAGAGTATACAGAAAATGAACTTCAGTAAAGGCATCCCAAACGTGCTTTTTCAAAAGGCAACTGGACTATGTTTTTCCTTGAAGACGTTTCGCTTATCATCCAAGAAGCTTCAGTCATATGTGAAGAAGCTTCTTGGATGGGAAGTGAAATGTCTTCAAGGAAAAACAAAGTCCAGTTGCCTTTTGAAAAAACACCTTTGGGATAACCATGATCTGGATGACTGAGAATCTCCCTAAACATTTAATAAAGGAAATTTAATAATAATTCCAAAAAGTAAAATATGGGGGAAGACAACTTTTATTGAATTTATCCTCCTGAACTGCTGCTTAGTACTATGGTGATGTTAATGGAATGGGTTGATCAGAAAATGTGTGGCTTAGTTGCAATTGCACTTAGACTTAGACCAGGGGTGTCCAAACTTGGGAACTTTAAGACTTGTGGACTTCAACTCCCAGAATTCCCCAGCCGGCTGGGGAATTCTGGGAGTTGAAGTCCACAAGTCTTAAAGTTCCCAAGTTTGGACACCCCTGACTTAGACTTATATACCGCTTCACAGTGCTTTACAGCCCTCACTAAGCAGTTTGCAGACTCAGCATATTGCCCCCAACAATCTGAATCCTCATTTTGCCCACTTCAGAAGGATGGAAAGCTGAGTTAACCTTGAGCCTAGTGAGATTCAATCTGCCAAACTGAGGGCAGCCAGTGATCAGCAGAAGTAGCCTGCAGTACACTCTAACCACTGCACCACTAGTTCTTACTCAGTTTTGGGATGAGGAAGCATAAAGCTAGGTATGGGAATTATTTACTTCCAAAAGGCCCCCTAGTCTTATTATCAGTCTTATATTTGTATTGTGCAGATGGATTTTGCACATATTGGTCCATTTCACAAGATATCAAGGATGGGAATTAAAGACCTCCTTAATGTTCTCTATTTCCATATCAGTCATATTTCTGAAATTAAAGCACAAATATTTGCATTGGTGAAATTTGTTATTTTGCACTCTCATGGTGTGGCAAATGGAGTGCTAGGCCATGGACTATTCATCCCTGCATGATATGCTTGGAAATAAATTTGAATTGTGAATGATGATATTATTGGTGATGTTAGTTAGTTGGATAATGAAATGTCTACAAGCACACAAGCAAATTCAGGGAATACCAAGACTTCGCAGTTTAACGCTGAGCTACTTTTTGTTATTCCGAAAACAGTAACCTGAAGATCTATAACCTAATCTTCATAAGAAACATGAATGTGGCAGTCAAAGATTGTTAATTATGATATCTCTCTACTATCCTTCATTTCTTACTAATCTTGGACTTTTTATGTTTAGAAATATAAAGCTCAACTCAAAATGCATCTCATCTCACAATCATCCTTCTCAAACACACGTGATATAAACTAGGTTGAAGCTAGTTTATATCAGCAGACAAAAGAAAATGTAATTATATAATTTTCTCCAACAAGTGACTTATATAAGGAACTCCTAAATAATGAGAGTAGAATATGCAAAGAGAATTTATCACATTTGCATCAAAGCTGCATAGTACTCTTTGATTTTATTTTGTTCATTTAATGGGAATCCTAAGTTGTTTTTGTTCTCAGAAAGTTTAAGATGATCAGTATCCTCATAATGAGTATGTATCAATCCTAGCAAGGGACATGATCTCATAGCAGGCATGCACGTAAACTTAGCTAAAAAATCTAAAAATTCTTTATTTAAATTATAGTACTGAAGCAAATGTATTCTTATACAATTCAACATTTGTTCTTGTAGCTCCTTAAACAATATTTTAATGGATTCTGATGAAATAGGCTGTGGTTGATTAAAATGCATAAATAAATACGTTAATTTTGCCACATGTTGGTTTGTTGCTTTTACTCCAAATGCAGATACCAACTGTGGAACCTGATATGATATATTGATACTGATTTTAATTTAGGGAGGCAGGGGCTATTTGATACCAATCACTACAAATTGATCTAGGACTATTCACTTCTCGGACCTGCATCACTGACCTTCTCTTTTCTAAGAGTCCCAAGGTCATCTTCAAAAGCTTGCTTTTGATGTTTCATAGACAGCTGACACTCTTCTTCTGTTTGACTCAACTGGTGCTTCAACATCTGTATCTCTTTTCTTAGGGTACTCTCTTGAAGCTCAAGTTCTTGTCGAACCTTTCCTAATTCCGCTGTGAAAGAAAACAAACTCTATGTAGAAGAGATTCTTAGGTATTCTCCAATACACACAGTATTGAAAAAGATTTCAATCATACCAGGCTTCACCATTGTATTTTAATTCACTGATATTATTCCTCCAAAAGATAATAATCCAATCCTCTAATTATTCTTTATTAATGTCATTTTAAAACATTGGTTCCTCTGATGTGTTTTGTGTATCTACTTTTCTATTTGGTTGTAGCCACTGATAACCAACTTGCTAAAACTGTCAGAAAGCCAGAATAAAATAGAGAAAACTACAAATAAGGTCAGTTTTTTTAGATCAGGCCAATGGTCAATCCAATTCAGCATTATGTGTCATAGAGTGGACTACCAAATGCATTCAGGGGTCCCAGAAACTTGCATGTAAGGGTAAAAGCCATTTTCTGCTTTCCAGAAGTTGATGTTTCAAAAGAACTGTTACTTAGAAGGCAGCAAAGAGCTCTCTATGGGATTAAAATATGCCCCATAGATTTTTTAAAAAAATGTTAATTTCAATAAACATTGAAAATAAAAACCAATAAAAGAACAAGAGTAACAGATACAAAGCACAAAAGAAAAGAAGACCATCTACTTCCCCATTATATATATATATGTTGTATTTGTGCTGATAAATAAATAAAATAAATAAAGCACAAATACAATACAAATATAACAAAGGCAACATTAAAAATATGGTTTTCTGCCTGGATTGTCTCCTGGAGTGAGCCGAAGGACAGAAAGGGGAAGCAGTGTGTTCCCTCCCATATTTGGGCATACCAGGGGTTGTGACACAATACACACACACACACACACACACACACACACACACATGCTGGTCTTGTTGTATTCAGGTCTACGAAATCTATGAAAACACACACACACACACACACACAGACGTATATATAAATCTATTTATAATCTGAAACAGATAGACAACATTGTAACATATGCAAGCCTTGTGTATTTGAATATGCAACAATGTTGTCCAAGAAGTCATTTGTTGACAGGTGCAATCTGGAGATCAGATGTGACTAGAATAATTTTTCATTAAAAATTCATTTCTTCAGCATGTTTTTCAACCAATATTATCTCTCACAAGTATAGGTGATCCAAAAGAAAGATGTACTTTAGTTTTTCAATATCCTGCTACAGCAAAACTGATTTTCTAATGTCGATGTTCTGAGAAAAATGAACCATGAAAATAATGTTAATTATTGAAGACTGTGAAGAATTTGTCCTGTTTCTTGGAACATGTTCTTTGCTTTTGATCAAAATGAATAAGGAAATTGGCACTGTACTCGGAAAATGTATCAAATGCGAGTTTGATTATAAATTTTCCAACACCATTTAGAAAAAAAGTTGTAGCTACTTTAAGAAATCGAGCCAATATCTTTTCTATTCAAATAATGTGACCAGAACAACTAGTAATTAATTGCAGACTGAATATGAATTAGCAGCGTGATGTGGTAGGAGAAGAACTTCACTTGGGAAACAAATTTATTGGATGCTAGATACCTGGCTTGGTAATCATACCTGTGAAAAAAAATTACCAACTGAAAATGAATCTATGGCATGATGTCATTGTAACATTTTGATACATCATCTCACAATTCATCTAACCGTTCACTCGTAAATCCAACTGATAAACAGTGTGAAAGCTTTCGTATCAAAACAGCTTATTGAAGACTTCACTTTGCATATGGTTCTAGTATGAAAATGTTCATTTGCTTCTGCTCTCTATTTTTTGTGTTTTCACTAGTTATTATGAGAATGCTAACAGCCAACTCGTGTTAGGCATAATCTTAGCACAAAAGTTTTTTTTAAGTTGCCTGGCACACAGTGGACTTAAAATACCCAGCTAAAATACCCAGCTAAAATACCCAGCTAAAATACCCAGAATTGGATTAAATAATTTCCCTGTTATGAAATATTATCACTCTATGAAAATGGAGGGCAATGCAGCCTTCTTGTGGTGCACTCTGGGCAATGTGACTTTATTGTGGATAACAGTCTACACATTCTGGCTGCTGGACCTCCTGAGGACCTCCCAGGAAGAAGAATCAGCATGAGTACCGAAAATAAAAACAATGCTATATTCAGTGAAAAACTCAGACTTACTGAGTTCTTTAATCCAAATGAATAGTTGAATCAGATTGTGCATACTGTACCTTGAAGTGCCTTTCTGGAAAGATCAATGCCTTGATTTTCTCCTTCTAATTGTTCCTTGCGAGCCTCAAGTTGAGCTGTCAGCTCTTGTGCCTCAAAAAGGCTGGTTTCCAGGAATTCCTTCTCCATTCTAAAAGCACATTAGGATATAATCAGTGCCAATCAATTAGGCTGTCTTCACCTTGGGTCTGTAAAGATAAAGGTGTAAAGGTTCCCCTCCCACATATGTGCTAGTCATTCCTGATTCTAGGGGGTGGTCCTCATCTCTGTTTCAAAGCCGAAGAGCCACCACTGTCCAAAGAGGTCTGCGTGGTCATGTGGCCAGCATGACTAAACACTGAAGGCGCACGGAATGCTGTTGTTTTTCCACCAAAGGTAGTTCCTATTTTTCTACTTGCATTTTTAACATGCTTTCGAGCTGCTAGGTTGGCAGAAGCTGGGACAAGTAACGGGAGCTCACTCTGTTATATGGCGCTAGGAATTCTAACCGCCAAACTGCCGACCTTTCTGATCAACAAGTGAATCTGTGGACACCCACAAAACAATGACTTTAAAAAGAGGCTATTGTTCAGCTACTATTTACAAGTAGTCCTCAACTTACAACAATTTGTTTAGCAACATTGAAAATAAAAACCAATAAAAGAACAAGAGTAACAGATACAAAGCACAAAAGGAAAGAAGACCATCTACTTCCTCTTGTTGTATTCAGGTCTACGAAATCTACGAAAACACACACACACACACACACACCTACACAAACACACCTATTAATAATCTTAACAACACTGAAAAAAGTGACTTATGACCATTTTTCATACTTATGATCCTTGCAACATCCCCATGGTTATGTGATAAAAATTTGGGGGCTTGGCAACTGGCATGTACTTATGACAGTTTCATTGTCCTGGAATCGTGTAATCATCATTTGTAACCTTTCCAGCCAGCTTGTGGTTATAAATTGAGGGCTAACTATACATATGGTTTGTTGGCACTGGTAATGATACTGTGAGAACCATAAATGTTAGTTTTTGTTTTTGAAAAAGATGCAGGATATTAATGCAAAGATAAGGTCACCTACAAATTGTATGCAACTCCTATACTTGCATTATTCAAATTTCTTTAGCTTTTCAATCACTACAAACATAGTAATCAATACAGAACTAAACATTATTTCATTGAGATTTTATAAATGGATTTGCACGAGCTATGTGATAACAGTGACAGACAAGAAATGAACAGAGATGAGAAATTAGCAAGCACAGTTTTATGATCATTTATAGTTCTGGCATCACTTCATTGGGATCAAGAATAAATCTCTTGACTTGGGACACCTCTAGTTTAGAGTGTATTGAGAACTCCAGCTTTGCAACGGGAGGAGCTGGAGCAGTCAATCTGTTAAAGCAATCTCTTTCAGGAACTAATAATTCTCTTGAAGTAGGTCTTGAGCAGAGCTGCATTTGTGTATAGCTTTTACTTTGAACTACAGCACAGTACTATAATTGTCTTTTTTGCCCCCCCAAAAACCCATTCATCACATTGGGGCAGCTAGAGCAAGGCATTACTATAATTATTACTGTACAAAGCAAACATGTTTCTGTGGAAATGTGGAGAACCAGAAGCAGGAAGGCAAAGCCAAGAAGGTTAAAAAAAAAAAAAGGAACGGAAACAGCAAATCGGACAATTGCAGATATAAGCCATGGAGAAATACATTATTAACAGAATAAAAGAATAATAAAATAACAGAGTTGGAAGGGACCTTTCAGGTCTTCTAGTCCAATCTCCTGCTCAAGCAGGAAACCTTATACCATTTCAGACAAATGTTTGTCCAATTTCTTCTTCAGTTGGTCAAGTAAGAACCAAAAAAAAAACAAAAACCCTTCACCACCCAAGTTTGAGTTAAAGCCAACAATTAGTAAATAATTCATTTGCCAGGACAATGGTGTCCTTTAAACATTTGGATGATCTTGGAAGACAAGCAGCTTATTCCAAAGTGAAAGAATATGCAACAGAAGTAAGACTATCCAGTCTAGACCAGGAAAGCATCACTGTATTAATTTTCTGTGCAGCGATGAAACCATGAAACTTTATTTTAATTGGCTCCTCAGGCAATTGGTAAAATAATGAATATATATGATTCAGGAATGGGTTAAATCTAAACCTGGGTATGATAGAATACATTTACAAGAAACTGGAAAAATATCTTCATCTTTCCTGTCTCATTTAATATATTATGAGGTGTTGTATCCTGGCAGATGACGTCAGGGATTCCCCCCTGACGGCCGGCGTCTGCACTAGCAACAGCCAGGTCGCGTCTGATTGGATAAGACACGACCTGGCTGAGAGCGGGGAAAATCCGGTGTTCGGATTGGCTGGCTTGTCTGACAGCTTCACATAAATAGCTGTCAGACTAGCCCAGCCGCGCTTCTCTCCTGTATTGCTGTCACAGCTGTTCTGTTCAATAAAAGACAATCTTAATTGCCTCACGGTCTCCGTTTGTGTTTGTGCCAATCTAACACGAGGTACTTCTCCATAGCCTATCTTCATGTGAACATTTCATCTCTGTTTTAAGTTTGGAAGTTCATATGTTTAAGCAACTATAAGCTTACCTTATTAGAGCAACATAACAATCTCATGTGAGGACAGTCATAACTGAATCATTAAATTAACTTAAGCTTTAAATTAATCCATAATCTAACTGTTAGGGAACCATCAAATCATAGAATTAAAAGGAGTGATTTAGATCCAAATTAAAATATTCCTGATAAATGGCAGCTCTGCTTGAATATATTCATTAAAAGGGAGACTTCCACTCCCCTCGGTAATTGATTCCAATATACAACTGTTTTTACTGTTAAGCATTTTTTCTCTGATGTTCAGAATTTGCTTGCATGTAACTGCAGGTCACTGTGCTGTTTCATGTACTGTTGTTTCATCAGAGATAATCATTACCTGAGCCTGTCTGTCTCCTCTGTTAACAACTTCTTCTGCCTCTGCATCGCAGTGAGCTCCACAGCCAGCTGTGCCTTCTCCTTAGCTATTTCTTCCTTCTCTTGTAGTACACGGATGACTGAATCAGTCTGCATTTCGATCTCCCTGTGGCTCTGGCCCAGTTGCTCACTTAGAGTTTGTTTCTGGCTATTCAGCTGGTAGAATATAGACAAAAACATGCATCAAAGACAGAGCGGAAGAACTCATAAAAAAAGGCAAAAGCTAAAGAAAAAGAAGATATAAATGCAATGGCTAAAATGATCCATTAATTTTTTTCTAAAAAAGAATCTTTTTTCACCCCTGTGTTCATTGTGCTACAACTCTGAAAGCAAGTCTCCTACAAAACTTCTACAAAAACGCCTGGATTCCCTCTCAGAAACTATTATTACAATTAAACCTTTATATCTTAAAATTTAGAGCCTTTAGAGAGATCTATTCAGATCCTTATCACATAACAATCCATGGATCCTAATACTATTCCATATACCTAACATGCCAATATATATAAAGAGAGGGTAAAAAGTGATGGTAGGGATGCAAAGTTGTAGATTACTCTCCTCATAATGTTAGCAATCAAGAAAACCAAAACGGCAATATTTTGGGGTGATTTCCATAAATTCATTTTCTTTTGGCTACAGAGTGTAAGTTACCAAGCTCTGCTTGTCATCTTTCTAGAGTTATTCAGCTAAATGCAAAAGTCTGAATCAGAACAACCGAGTTGATCCAAGTTGATTGCTATGTACCAGTGGTGGATTTCAAATTTTTTAAGAACCTCTTCTGTAGGTGTGGCCTGCTTTGTGGGAGTGGCTTGCTGGCCATGTGACCGGATGAGAGTGGCCAACTTGTAAAATTTGGTGAAACTCACTTAACAACGCTCTTGCTTAGCAACCAAAATGTTGGCTCAGAAACTCTGGAATTTGAAGCATGCAAGTCTTAAAGCTGTCAAGTTCCAAGACCCTTGCACCCCTAACCCTTTAGAAAAAACCCCCAGGGGTGTTCAAACTTGACAGCTTTAAGACTTGTGAACTTCAACTCCCAGAATTCCTCCTCTCGCTCTTCATCTTGATGATGTGTGGACGGGCGGGGGGAGGGAGCTGGAACCGGTTCTAAACGGCACTGTAGATGTGTGGAACCTCTTCTATAGAAGAGGTTAGAACCGGCAGGAACCCACCCCTGCTATGTACATACTGTACTTTGCCGTGATAGAAGGCCTCCCCATCTTTTCATACCTGCATTATCTGGTCCTGTAGCTGGACTCTTTCCCTTCTAAGTGAGGCTATTTCTCCTTCCAGCATCTCCCCTTTTTCTTCGGAGGCTTGACAACTTTGCTCCAACTCTTGTTTCTCTGCCCTCATGTGCACCTGCTCCTTTTCAAAGTGTGCAAGCTGTTCTCGCCAAACCACTTGCTCGTGCTCCAACTCCTGCTTCCTCCCTACCAGCTTGCTCTTCTCATCTTCAAGCTGCACAGTAAGAGGAAACACAGGGATGTATAAGTTCTAGAAGTGGGAGGACAGAAGGTGACAGGAACATAAATGGCAGGTTTAACTTGGAGTCATGCCACCATAAGGGAATGTTGCGGAAATATTTGTTTGAGAAATCATAGGAGTACAATCTTGCAGTAACTTTATTTGTAAGTTCCAAACTGCCTTTGAGAATAAATGAGCAACTTTATAAGCATAGGCAGTTGGATCAGAAATCTTACAGAGATATGCATCTATATAGATATGTGCTGGTGTACACACACACACACACACACACACACACACACACACCTACCTTTCCCCCTTGCCTTATCTTCCAAGTGAGGTTGTTTATCTGCTTACCTAGTTCCGTGTTTTGACAAATTTCTACCAAATGTGCAAGTGCCAAATGGAAAATAAACAACAAGACAGAAATATTGGTTATTTGATTGGCCATCCCTAGTCAATATAGATTTGGCATTTGTGTTGAAAAACATTTTAGCCAAAATTTGATTTAAATTTTACACAGAGACTTGCACATCACCAGCCATCTGCAGTTCTCTAACCTGAAACCTTAAAAGCCAACTGAGATGTACTATATGTATGTATGTATGTAATTAACATCCACATTATTATTATTAACATATGGGGCAGATACAGCAGTGGGATCACTGCAGAGGGTTTTAGACTGCTCTTCTTTGTCATTGCCTTAATGAAGTTACTTTCAATGGACATAGTGTAGGCAGGTATGCCGTGCATGTGCATATAACTGAAGCCACATCATTAAAAAAAAACCTCTTTAATCTCATCTCCTGTTAGGAGCAATCCATAATTTATAAAACATCTGCAATAATTTATTTTGTTTGGTGTGATTGTTAATGAACCAAGCTAGAAACTGAGACACAGTGAGTTGGAGTTATGCCTTAGGCAGAAAGCCACATGAGTGACTCTGAGCTAGTTTCCCTCTCTCAGACCTAGGAATTATATATACTTTATTTATTTGTCAAATTTATATAGCTTCCTATCTCACAAAGCAAGTGACTATATGTAGAGAACCAAGACAAAATGAAAGCAATTCAAAACATTGCTATATAGCAATGTCAAATAGCAACTATCACAAATGGCTTGTTCTCTGCAAGCTTTTGCAGCAAATTCAAATTTCAGATAAAATGTTGTAGTAATGACAAAGAATAATTAACAGATTCGTGTGGAGCGGAGAATAAACAAGATTCAAAATCTTACAAAATTGAAAAGAAAATTGTCCATTATGGATAATAACATGGGTAAAATATCCAAATAACAGAATATTAATTTTAGAAGGAGACAGTTTAGCCAAATGACTTCATAGGTATTAATGATATAAAGAAAAAAAAAGAGCAGCAGAAGAGGAAGACGAAGTGGAGGAAGACGATATTGTGAGACAAGTCTGCAAAAAAATTGAAACTGATAAGACTGGCGATTTCACCATTAGCTTCACTTTCAAATATTTTTTATTCCAACATAATTACCGTAATTTATACATGTGCACACACACACACACACACACACACACACACACACACAGCAATGCACATTGTAGAATGTTCTATTTATTATTGCATTTCTCGCATTGATTATGGTATGATTTGTCCATCTTTGGAATCATTGACAGGGCTGTATAGTATCTATGAAACATCATGCATGCTAATATGGTTCATCTGGATTCAGAAATCATATTACTGAATAGACATAGCAAGAATTGCTTAATAGAGATCAGAACTTACCCTGGTTAATGTGCCTAAAATGATCTCAGGAAAGAAGGAGACACATCAAAAAAGGTAACCGAATTTGAAACATGTATACAAAATCAATATCTATTGGGACTCTTCTATAAAGTTTTTTGTTTTATGATACAGAGATAAAATAAGTTACAAATGGCATGATAAAATGGAATGCAAAATATTAAAGACATAATTACATTGTAACAATGGGAAGAACTATAGAAAAATTAATAAAATTTACTCCAAGTTATAATTTTAGGAAAAATTGGTACAAAATGTTTTATAGATAGCACACACCCCTATCAACTATTCCTAAGATGGGCAAATCAAACAATAATTAATGTGGGAAATGCAATAATAAATAGAATACATGCTACTATATTGCATTGGTTTTGTGTGTGTGTGTGTGTGTGTAGAGATGTGTAAACCCTAAATGTTGGAAGGAAATAACACTAAAACATTATGATTTTTTTTTAAAAAAATAGCATTTTAACTAAAACCACACATATTTTTAATAGGAATAATTCCAGAGAGCATAAACAAAAAGTATCATAATCTATAATATTTACAGGCAGTGACCAGAAGAAGTTGCTACAATCTTGGAAAAGTGAAACCTTGCCAATAATACAAGAATGGGACGATAAAGTCAGAGAATATGCAGCAATAGTAGAGCTCATTCTGTATATTTATTTAACTAAATTCACACAGGAATTGCTCCCTTACCTTTATTATATATTATATAAAAAGGCAGGTTTAAATACTTGGAACACTTCTTAAAGAAAAAGAGGTATGAGATTATATAAGAATATAAAAGGAAATGATTTAAACAAATGTAAATATCTTCAATATTTCAAGAAAGGTACAAATACTTATGTAATTACTAGAAGCTGGGACTATGAAAGGAAAGGGAAAATGTGACAATTCCTCCTTAAAATGTTTTTCTGTTTTGCTTTTTAAATTTTCTACAATTTGAATTTTTTCAGTACTTGACTTTTTTGTATTCTTTACTATAACCTTTAAGTATATACTGTCACTGCCTTGTCTCTTGAACAAAGTGGAATTAATATCCTTATTTTTGATCTAAGAATCTGTTATTTGTTATTTAAATCTTTAACACTTGAAAGTTTGTTATTCATCAAGTGCAAGCAAGCTAACATGTACAGTTACTGCTCTTTGCTGAAGTCTGTTCCTAGCTAAAGAAAGAGAGGCGGAGCCTGGGGCGGCGGCGGCAGGAAGGGGAGAGTCAAGAAAGGAATCAGCCTGGAGTCATCATGTTGTCATAAGAGGTCCAATTCCCACCCTTCTTGAATTCCATTAACTCTTACCTAGTGCTAATTTAGTGCAGGGACGTGCGGCCAGGGGAGGCAGGGGAGGTAGAGCCTCACCGCTCTCATCATTAAAAGAAAAAAAAGGGAAAAGGGAAAAGGCACACGTGGTCTGATTCCCTGCCTTCCTGAGTCAACATGAAGGGGACCGCGGAGCACACTCCGCTGGTTCGCGCTCCGCGGTCCCCTTCATTTTGACTCAGGAAGGCAGGGAATGGGACCACCCGCCTTCCTGAGTCAACATGAAGGGGACCGCGGAGCATGAGCCGGCGGAGTGCGCTCCGCGGTCCCCTTCATGTTGACTCAGGAAGGCGGGGAATGGGACTACGTGTGCAGGAGGCTGAGGCTGCCTCAGCCTCCTGCACACGTGGTCCCATTTCCCGCCTTCCTGATGACGTCACCAGCCTCACCAGTCATAAACCTCACCGCACGTCACTGGTGCTGACTGTTAGTTGTGTATGGAGAATATAGGCATGAGCAATAAATAATCTGAACTGCAGCTTAATCCATGGTCCTCATTCTTTATGCCTGACAATTACTAGTGAAATTACTATACCATTGTCACTAGCACAATTATTGTAGTATCTTGTTACCTGGAGGATGATGTGGTTTAGTTTGATTTTGTCATTCGCTAGTCCTTCATTTAGAGCCCCCATCCTGGCTAGCGAGTCCCTTAGTTCAGCATCTTCTGATTTCATCTTGTGTATGGAGAGTTCAAGCTCAATGTTGCTGGCTTCAACCTGGGGTGGAAATCGTAGGCGTACTCAGATTAGACTACGCTTACAAAGACATCAAACCCTATCATTTTTACTATATGGATAAACTGTAAGCATGGCAACTATTTTTTAATGACTGTTCTTTTCCGAGAAAAAATGGCAATACAAAACTTTCCATCTATCTGCAGGACGTGGTAAATAATTCTTTCATTTTGTATGCATGTTTACTTCAATTATCTCGCCCTGCCTGGATTGCTGTCTTTGATACGATGCATAGATTCATCAGAGAAAATGCATACTTTTTTGAGTGCTAGTTATTTGATCAGATGTTGATTATAATAAGGGCTATACAAAATTATTCACATAAAGATCAAGACCTTATTAAAATACTACATTTTAAAAATGTAAATCTGACCAGACCATTCCCTATTTAATGCTACCCAAATTTAATTGCATCTAAAGGAAAACAGAGAAGGATCTTTGGCATCCATATGTTGAAATGAAAGTGCTATTTCTCTTTAAGATCATTGTGTAATCAAATATTCTTATTAGGAAAATGCCATTTCCCTTCCAGAAATGTTAAACAGGCCAAAAGAGTGGGTGGCAAAAAAAAATTCTGCTACTCACTTAAGCTGAGCCAACGTGAGCAGCTGTGGTAGTTTTTACTGAAGTCTTTGACCAACACACTTACTCACGAAGGAACTGCCCAAAGACTTCGTAATATTTCACAGCGGGCATAATATTTCTGAGAAAAGACATTTAACTTCACACTTAGATTGCTGTTTTGAAATGTTAAACTCTGAAAATATGACAACTTGCAAGACACTTCATCCATACTTCTGCTTTTTCCTCTCTAAAGCTGCGAAAAATAAACTTGTTTATTTTTCTGTTTTCTTCTACAGCATTAGCTTGTTTCAGATTTCTTGTTTTTCCTCCCTCTTTTGTTGCATTGCAATAAAGTAAAGGCTAATGATTTTATTGTATTTTTTTCAGATTGTTTAATTGCCATCATCAGGAAAGCAATTTATGATATTCATGATTAGAGCATGACACTTTTTAGTATTTTAGCTTTCTCCAAGCTGGTGTCCTCCAGTTGGTAAATCTACAACCATCACCCAAACTTTCTAGGACAGCAAAAGAAGTTCATCACAGCTGATTAGAGCAAGCTTTGGTATACTGTCATTCCTTTCCTTGTGCACAAACCCCATACATATTTTAAACACCATAATTATAAGAAATATGTTAAAAAACAAGCAAGCTGGGAACAGTATCCAAGTATGAGCAATCCAATTAATCTTCTGGAAACCGAAGGCTTTCAGAACAGAAAAAAATATGTATGCAGTGGCAGAGAGCCATTAGGAAGAATCCAAGGCCTGCAACTAACAAAATGCCTTTTCTATCTTCACCGTTAGGATACAAGTTGCAGACATAAAGGAAGCCATTGAAGAACTTTATGTTCAGGTAGTCTTCTACTACAGAACATTGTTTTTCAGATCGCCTGTTCCACATAATGTATGGCTTTAAAACTTATACCAGACCTCAGACGAGCAGTTTCAGCAACAGTGTCAGATGTTCCCAAGATCCAGTTCAATCTCTCTGGAATTTTGTGAAACCCTGATACTTCAAACACTCTTCTCTATAGCTGTAATATAGACCTGATGCAATTAAGGCGGCTTTCTTCATTCTATGCTTTCATGGTTTCCATTGCAGTATAGTTAAGACTATGCCTAATTGACAGACTGGATTTTATTATAGATTTTAGTTATTTATTATTTTATACTAGAATTTTTAATTGTATATTTACTGAGCATTTTTATTTGTTCTAGTCTCTGGTCTAAGACTGTAAAAATAAATTGATTGATTGATTGATGGTTTCCATTTGAAACTCCCACCCCAAATGGCCAATTATTTAGGCTTCTATGCTGATTCAAACAGTTCAACTCTCAGTGACTTATTCCAATGGCTTACAAAAATAGGAGTTAAGGTACAAATCACCCTAGTCAAATATACCTTTTCCAGGGACAAAGTTTATATATAATAGTGTAGACTGCCTGCCAGCATTCAGCTGGGCAATAATGGTTCAAGGTCAGGTTCAAGTACAATAGCTACAGAATTAAGAATTAAAAATATTCATTTTTTGTGTTTACTTAGCTGGTGTCAACATCATTTTATGTCTATGCAAGCAAAAACTGGCAAAATAAAGAAGTACTTAACACTTCTTAAAGGTTTTACATAGAATATCCTCCATAAAATATTTCTTAGAAAAGCAAGTGTGAAATTCTGAACTGAATGCAACGACATCTCCCCAGTCAGGGCAAGAGATGGGAATAGAGCCCATTGGCATGCGAAAACACATCAACAAGGAATCTTTACTTTGGAAAGTGCTTTGCTCAAGCCTTCTTTTGCACTCTCCAGTACATCTTTTTCCAGAATGGCCTGGTTCAAAGATTCCTTCACATTCACTAGCTCTTTCTTCAGGACTGACATTTTTTCCTCAAGTTGCTCCAGAGACCTTTGCCTATGGATAGAGAAAAGTCTAATTAGACTTCGCAGTTTAACTAACCATAGGAGATTATGCTGAACACATTGTTGATACTTCCTGAATGTGTGTGTGGGGTACCATGTTTATACTCTGAATCTGAGTTGGAGAATACGTATATGGACTTGCATGGTAGTTTCTGGATTAGAGATCCTAACTTGCATAAAACAGGATGAAAATGGCTGTGAGGAGACTGGACTTTGGCGTATTGGCCAAAAGATGCCAAAACATATTTGTACTGTCCTTACATTTAGCAAGGAATACTGATGTAGTCATAAGATTTCAATAACGAGAATGGAAGAGATCTGTTAGAACACCCCACTCCAGCATGCTATTTTAAATCCCAGGCAACCATGACTCTGGAAAGAATTCCGATCAGACATAAGGGCAAATCGATATTCTTATTGTTTTTCTCCAGTAACAACTATTAAAGTTGTACCATCTCTGATTGTGGAATAACAATTAACTGTAGTCATATCTAAGCTTATTGTTGACCGTGTTCTCTATAAATATCTACATTTTTAAGTAATCTAAAATGATTGTCTTCATATATTGCAGCATCCAATTTCACAATTGCTGCATAAATAAGTGCTTTCTTTGCCTACTGTATCTCCAATTTTTCTAACTTTACTTATTTTTTAAAAAATCCAAATTAAGTAGCCCTGAAATGTAGCAATTTGATGGGACTTTCTTAAAGAGTCTGGGGCTTCCACTGAGTGAAAAGGATCTGTTCTTCACAGATTATTTTCCCACCCACATAATGGAATGTCTTAGCTGTCTTCTAGTAACTGCTGCCCACCAACATCCTCTAGGCCTATTCCTCTTTCAATGCACAGTCCTAGAGACATAACTGCAGCATCTCACCCCCTCTCCAATTCCTTCCTTGTCCTCTCCCTTTCCTTAATCACATCTTCTTTTTGCTCTTCAAGGAGTTTTCGCTGTTTCTGTAGCTCTCCATTCACCGATTTCAGGCGCTCTACCTCCAGATGGGAAGTATCAAGTTGTTGAGTCTGGCTTTCCACTGCTATCTCCAAGGTCTCCTTCTCTCTGAGAAAGGAGGAAAAATATGAACAATTTTGGGCCAAGATTATTCAGACATGGGCAAGCTTGTCAGGTGGAATTATCATTGTATACAGTGGTGGGTTTCAATTTATTTTACTACCGGTTTGCTTGTTCATGCGCAGAAGTGTCTGAGCAGGTGGGCAGAACCTCCCACCACCGCCGCTACCAGTTCGCCCAATCTGGGGCGAACCGGCAGAAACCCACCTCTGATTGTATACCTCTAAAGACCAGTTGCTTCTTTGCAAAATAGGGCTTGGATGAATAATTTATTTTGTATCAGAAAATGTAGAAGGAACAGATTCACCACTCCTCATCAAAATCCTTCCTTTCCAACTACCTGCCCCTATGCTTTTTGCCCAGTTATAAATGCCATACATTTGAAATATTTGTTGGAAGAAAAGTGTGGGACAAACTGGAAGGGGAAAGCACTGGGTGATGAGAAGATTCTGCAAGATTTTATTGCCTTCACTAGAAATCAAGCCTTGTCGGCTCACTTTTCAAAGAAGCATTGCTTGGCTTTCACTACCTGCTTTAAAGAGAGAGGCTGTTTGTTTGTTTTGTTTGTTTGTTTGTTTATTGGATTTATATGCCGCCCTTCTCCCAAAGAACTCAGGGCGGCGTACAACATTTTAAAAAATCACATATTACAAAAGTTAAAAAGAAATTAGATATCCAAACCCAATTAATATGAACAATAACATTTTAAAAATTGGATTAAAATTAACAATTAAATCAATCATTTATTTTATTTTGTTCAGGCCAGGCCGGCTTGCTGGAAAAGCCAACTTTTTAGGGCGCATCGGAAAGACTGGAGGTCGGGGATCATGCGAAGCTCTGGGGGCAGCTCATTCCAGAGGGAAGGCGGTCCCACAGAGAAGGCTCTCCCCCTGGGGGTTGCTAGCTGACACTGTCTGGCCGACTGCACCCCGAGGATGCCAACTCTGTGGGATCGCACTGGACGGTGGGAGGCTACTGGTGGCAGTAGGTGGTCTCGCAGGTACCCTGGGCCTAAGCCATGGAGCGCTTTAAAGGTCATAATTAGTACCTTGAATCGTACTCGGAAAACAACCGGCAACCAGTGCAGGCCGCCTAAAAGGGGTGTAACATGGGAGCACCTAGGTACCTCCATGATAACCCGCACGGCCGCATTCTGGACTAGCTGAAGCCTCCGGGTGCTCTTCAAGGGCAGCCCCATGTAAAGAGTGTTGCAGTAGCCCAGGCAAGAAAGGACGAGGGCTGTGTTATCTCTGTTCAATTTATAGTGTTTATAATACTACAGGAAGTGGGGAGGCAGGAGCAAAACAGGCTCAGAGGCATCCCAGTTATAGATGAAACCAGCACAGCTGATTTTCACAATATTCCCTAACCAAGGGAAATGCTGAGGATCACTCTTCTATCATGACAGTAGGAGAATGGAAATGCATTTTTCTGCAAACACTCTTGTACATATTTATTACTCAAAAGCTGTTATATTTATCTCTTCTGTTTTTGAACTGCTGTTTCTAATAACTCTTTAGAACTTTTTTTGAAGTTCAAAGCATATCAAAAGCAGGCAAGCTTTCAGATGAGAACTCAAACTATTTTTCACCATCATATGACTGAAATGCAAAGAATTAAAGACCATTTATTTAAACTTCAATTAAAAGCAGAATTATGATACATTGCAATCTAAATTCAAATGGATTGTAACAGGACAGTACACTACATGTTAAGGGAAGGCAGATCTTTTAAAAAATCTGCTTTGTTTGTCTATTTTGACTGGACAGTTTTTGTAAGGATTTTTGTAAAACTCTACAAAAATATTAATTTCACTGGCTGGGAGTGAACAAAAATTACATTTACTTTTTAAACTATAGCATCTGAGCCAGAGATCTCTTCTGGCTTTGCTTAAGTTAAAAAAAACACACCCTATAGCATCACCTGGCTAATTGCAGATAGAGGTCTCTATGCTATCACTGCTAACTGCAACTATCATGTGACACCACCTTATCATATAGCGATTCCAGGAAGTGCTGGGGAAGGGAAGACATTTTTCTGCAAAGATCTTAGCATCACTCTAAGGCAGGGATGTCAAACTGGCAGCCCGTGAGCCAGATGTGTTACGTGCAGGCCACACCCACCCCAGCTCCACGAACAGGAAAACGTTGTGAAACGTCACATGATGGCAGCGTGATGTGGTGAGTTTGACACCTATGCTCTAAGGCCTCCATGAATTTTGTAAGTTAATGATGTAACATGGAAGAAATAAATTCTTCCACCATCTCGTGTATGTAAAACTAGCTGGATACCCGTGCTTCGCTACAAAACTATGTGATCGGGCTTGATAAATTTACATGTAAAGCCTGCAGGCTGGATGAGTCACACACTGGCCACGCCCATGCCCTGTCTAGTGAGGGGGCGGAGGCGAGTAGAATGTCTAATTCCTTAGCATCGACACATGTTAATATAATACATATAAAGAATACTGATGATCTAATGGTCATTTTGAAAAATTCTCTCTTAGCGAGCACCTAGAAACCAAGAGGAACATACGTGCCATATATATATATATAATGCTCATGGGGAACAATTTAAGCCATTAATATTAATCTTTAAAAGTTCTAGGTGTGCTTTTACCATTATTATCTTATCTTAACAGTAGAGAGCTACAGTAAAGGCCTTTTTGAAGATGTATCCTACTGATACCCACAAGAGGGTATTTTGCATTGCTGTCTGGCTATAAAATGCATTTACATGGAAGTTGCATTTGTATACGTATGCTTTTATAAACATCAAATCTAAATAATACCACTATAATATTGCTGAGGTCATGTGCAGAGATATTTGATAACCTTTGGCAACAACAAATGCTGATGTATGTTTTTCCCAAAGCCAGCATTTAATCATCACTTTAATCATCACTGTTCACATCTTTGGCTGATGATCACAACAGAAAGCTGTGTTAAAGAGTGAAATCACATCATCAGAACAGAAGAGTCTTCCATGCTAATATCATGGAAAAAATCGATAGTACACTTTTCTTTATCCTCCCAAGAATAAGTACCCAACTCGATCATTAAAATTATGCCCCGGACAGACATAAGGGGCTGCTTTATACTGTGTCAAAAAACAACTCTATCTAACTCAGAACCAGGCAGTATTTTTGTGACCAGGAGCTGCAGCATTTTAACAACCTACAGTATGTTTTCAGGAAGAAAAGGCTACAGCAATGGTGGGTTTCAAAAAGGACCTTCCTGGAGTTGCTTTTCTGAGCACGGGGAGACGGACGGCGCAAACTACTGTCCATCTCTCCGTGCTCAGAAAAGGAACCCCGGGTAAGTCCTTTGCTAGCAGGCAGGTTCTAGGACGCCAAAGGACCTCCACTACCAAAGGACCTCCCCGGAGTTGCTTTTCTGAGCACGGGGAGACGGATGGTAGTTTGCGCGGTGCGGCCAGTGCCTAGGAAGTCCTAGGAGACCAGCTGCACCACCTAAGCTCCCGCTGCCTTCCCCATCCCCGCGCCCATGCTTTCTGGCGGCCAGGCATCTTAGGCAAGTCTGGGGGCCTTGCAAAGGCCTTGCAAGGTCTCCAAACTTGCAAAGACACCGGCTGCACCACGTAACCTTCTGCTGCCATCCCCCCTGCTGGCGGCCCTGTGGCTCTGCGCTATAAGTGAGCCCAGGATCCTTGCAAGACTGTAAAAGGTCACTGGACTCGCTTATAGTGCAGGGCCACGGCAGGCTGCTCCAGATGGCCTTCTGCGGCCCCCTCCCCGCGCTTAGTTGCAGCTTACTTACCTCCTCGGAGTTGGCAGGCAGCAATAGAGAGCCAAGCAGGAAAAAAAGTAAGTGGGTTTAGATATTGTTCTTAGAGGCAGGCGGGGTGATTGGTGAGCCAGCCAATCAGTGAGTGGTGGGCAGGGCTAGTCTAGTGCAGATGGGCAGAGAGAGCGAGCGATAGGGCCAGGGCAGGCATTCCGTAACTTACTTCTGGGTCCACCAGTGGAACCTCTTCTAACCGGTTCGGTAGATTTGACGAACCGGTTCTATCGAACCGGTGCGAACCAGTAGGAACCAACCTCTGGGCTACAGGGACATAAAATTGATGTGAAGCTGTCATCAAGAGGGAAATACCAATATTTTTGACCTCCCCCCTTACAACTGGAGGGTTTTTTACTTTAAAAAAATATCATACCTTTTACTTTGCAAAAAGAGAAATATATATACCAGCATGCAACCCACCAAAAAGGGCTATTGCTTGGTAGCTTATCACGGATTTTGGCAATGAAATCGGAGTTGAAAGTTGAAATCGGAGTTGAAATTGGAGTTGCAAAAAAGCATTCTGGTGGAGCAGCATATGCCTGATTCTGATTTAGTACAATATTGTTTATGCTTAATGATTGGCAACAACTCTCCAGCAGAGAGTTTTCCAATCCTGTTTGGAAATGCTAATTTGGAATTTTCTGTGCGCAAATAGATACTCTGTTACTGTGCCAAAATCTTTCCCCAGAAGTTATGGGAATCTGCATAATGAGAAGAGTTTTTGTAAGTGACAAATCCTTTAAAAAGTTCTATGATGCATCTTCTGAGGCCACAACTGGTGCAACTGCCAGAAGAACTGAGTCAAAGCCATGCCCCTTGAGATCATTACAGTATTAGGCCAAGCCTCTGTCCCTTCTCCCCCACCTTCACCTTTCTAGAACTTCCACTGAATATTTCCAATGCTGTGCTTTCTGCCTGCAGTCCTCCAGGGCCCTTGTCAGCTCTTCACATTCCTGCTTCTGTTCCTGCAGCTGTTGATCAGCTGCCTTCATTTCCTGCTGGCAGTCGGCAAGCTGCTTCTTGACAGATCCCAGGATATCTCTGCAGGATTCCAACTGCACATGCAATTCCTGTTCATAGAGATCAAACAGGAAGTTCTTTCCACATCAAATGCCACAAAGCAAACACGAGGGGAGAGAAAACCTCTCCACATTAAACAGATAAACCAAGTGCTCCAATCAATACGTTCATCCATCCTAATGAGCCAATATTTAAAGCAATGGATCTGGGTTTTCTAAAAGAAACGTTGAAAACGAATATTGAAACTTAAGCCTCAAAACCAGTCCCTTGGCCTTTCTGATGAGCTATATCTTCTCTCACTGACAATGTGCTAGATAATAATGGCTGTCGAAGGAGTTATAACGGCTATTTCTTTGCCATGTAAATAAAGGGATGGAAAAGGAATAGCTTTTATCCTCTTTCTTTCTTTAGCATCAATTGTATGTAGGAGTAAGGGTCAGGAGTAATAAGAATATTAATTCCCTTGGTGAAATCTAGACTTTGGAGATGCACTTCCTCTTCAGTGGAACTTTGCATTCCACTGAAACAGAGCGGAGCAAGTCGGTGAGAATACATATTAATAAAGAGATGACAAGTTTTATAAAATAGCATTTATCTTGAATGGAATGGATAATCTTTTGGGAAATTATAATTTCAAAGGAGGATGCTGAGGATGTAACAATGATAGAAAATGGGCTGGAATCTTCCAGCTTGTTTATACTTCGTGTATGTTCCCTCCCACAAATTGTGGAAAACTATTGTACGAAACACCCCCCCCTCCTCAGATTAAAATACTCTTTGTTCTTAATGTTAAAAAAAGGCAGGATAGAATATTTCCCCAAAGGAGAAATGGAGAAATATGTTCTTAAAGGCAGAAAGCAGCCCCAGTCTTTCTGCCATAGGCAAACAGCCTCAAGCAGAAGAGACTGGTCTTTTGGAATGGAGATTTGGTATCCATAAGAATGGGCCTATCTATTCAGAAACAAAATGTCTTCAGCAATAAGCTTCCCCAGGTTGGAGCTGATGGGATGAAGAATTTATATTCCCTGACCCAAATTCTAAGCATAGGACATGACCTTCATAATAGGATTAAACCCATCAACATTGAAATAGTAAAAGACGCAAGGCTCACTACATTATACAACCCCCTGGAGCATCTCAATCACCAAACCTCAGAACCCTATAAAAATCCATCCATTCGCTCAGCCATTTTGTCAGCCACCCCAGAAATATGCTGCTGTCACTGAAGTTTCTGGAAAATCAAATAAACAGAGATCTTCTTTCCTTGTAACCAGTTTCCATTTTATGTCCAGCATTTTTCTTCCTGGATTGGAACCAGGGTGGATTTTTCTCCCTACACTATTCTTCTGATTTTTGGTAATTGTTGAAGTTTAGCTCCATGCTCAAAAGTGCCTCAAAAGCAGTTGGTGGCTGTATGTTGCCTTATTGGAGTCATAGGTTGTTTCCTGATCTATAGCTTTCTCCCAGATATACAGAGCAATGAAAAGAAACAGACATTATTCAAGTAGCTTTTAATATACATGAAACATATAAGACAACAAAATGGATGAGTGAGAGGTTTTCCAGAGCGTCTATATGAATGGGAGTTGGGAATAAGTCTAAGGAGGAAAATTGAGAGTTTGCAAAAATGCCAAGGTAATTTATTATTCATAAATTTCCTTTCCCATCTACTTGCTGATGGGTTCAATATGTAGCTTTATCCTTTTGGATTTTATTTTTATTAATGTTTACCACAAATCTCTTTGGTAGGCTACATTATGCTTAGAGCAATACCCAGGCTAAATTACCCAGAAACTTTACAGCCAAAATCTGAATTGTGATCTTCCATATCTTAATCTAACACTCTAACTTCTATATCACAATGGAAAATGTCTGAAATGGACATGACAGTTCAAACAGAAAGGGAGAGGATTTGTGTGTAATTAAGCCAATGTGGGGAATTTAAAGGTAGGAAGCTTCCTATGTGTGGGAAGTGGGAACAGATTTCACAGAGAGATGCTGAATGTTTCCTCTATCCCTAAGGGGTTCTGCCTATCCCATTTGGACTTCTTTTCGTTTTCACCTGCCTAGAAGAAGAGCAGCTGGGGAGAACAGCTGTAAGTGCAGAAAGAGTTCAGCGATGATCTCTGGTCACTGTTTTACTACCTGAAATTGTACTAAATCTGCAGTTGTAGATTTAGTATAGCTTTCCAGCATTTACAAAATCCACCTGGGATGGCCAGCATTCATGCGTGGATAGCAATAGCCACTAAAATGTGAAAATTGAAGTACAAGCATCATGCTCCTTACCTTTTGGACAGAAAATAAACCAAGCCAACTCAAAATATATGAAAATAAAGACCACTGCACACTAATAGAATATTTCTAATATCTGTTTAATTTACAAATAAGTTATGGCAAAGTAAATCTCTCCCCAATTCTCTAGACAAAATAGGAAAGAATACTGACAACTTTTCTGTTGTGAGGGTCTGTGTGATACTTAGACATTGTTCAACATATTTTGTTTTTAATTTTACTATAAAAAGGAGATAGGTTTTTGCTCTAAGTGATAATGTCTGTTTCCAAAGAATATTTTAGCTTCATTTATAAAGGTCAGCCACTTGGCTATGTATAACAAAGCCACCACTTAGAATGAGGGCCAAGGGGCTTTTATAGGAAAAAAGAAGAAATATGGACAACAGAATTATAAACATCTTCCCTTAAACTTTTGTTACAACTTCAAGATATCATCTCCAACTTCTCAATTTTATAAAAACAAAACTAAATCCTTGGACAAATATTTCAGTCCAAATACTATATACTACAAATCAACGTAGATTGGAATTAATAAATGTTTCTGAATTCCTCAAGTGAAAGTCTTTCTACTCCAGTGCACTTACATCTTACTCTAGATCCAGCACTGCAGATCGATTCCAAATTGTCTTAACTGCCTTTGCAGTAAATGTTACAAGGAACTGCATTTCAAAGTTGGGGGAAAATCACAACTGACCCATTCTCCATAAAAGTCACAACTCATCAATAAATATATTTAATATTATTTTATATATATATATATATATATATATATATATATATATATATATATATATATATATATATATATATATATATATATATGAAAAATATATGTATATAAATGTGATCATATCTGGACCTATATCCCAAGGAGCTGTAACTCACAGGGTACAAGGGCTGGACTGTCTGTCTCCCTTATCTGGAATAACACTGCCTCAGAGGTCAGGTGGGCCCCCCTTTTCCTGGCTTTTTGAAATGAATGAAAACTTGAACATTTGAGAATTGATATGGAGGAGGAATGTTGATTACTGGCGTATTTCTCAGTGCATGAAGTAATTGATTATATTGTACTTTTTTGTTAAATTATGTTTTAATCTTATTATTGCATTTAGGTATGCTAGTTGCTCAGACCCGGATGACATGCAAGTAGATAAAAGCTTAATAAATAAAATAAAAGCACTAGTGTATCCAACCTGCTCACGCTGTTGTGACTTTTGGATAAGGGCTTGCACTGCTTGTATTGCTGCATTCTGGCAGGATGGAGAATGTATCCGGGACTGAGTTGTCCATTGGTGTTGAGGTGAGCTAAAGCCCAGGGGATAAGTGTGCCATACAGTGTCTTCTTCTGGTAAAGCTTTGGCATTATCTTTAGAGATAACTCCTATGTTCTTTGATTCAGCAAGAGCCAACTAAAAGGAAAGTTGAGAAGAAGTAAATCCTATTCAAATGAATGTTACTGACAGTGGATGGGTACTGTCTAGAATGTCAGAGTTGGGATTCCAGTGACTGTTAAGTTAAATTCAGATGGCATTGTGAAGTACAACAAACATACTTAAAAGGCAGGCCCTAATTTATAATTTTATTTAACAATCAGAAATAAGGGTAGCACATTTTAGGTCACAATATATTGGAATGACAATTCCATTACTTTTCCAGTAATTTTGAACTATTGTTCTCTATGGTATAGCTTTATACAGCTGCAGTAAAATTATAGCATATAGTACAAAACCTTCCCATGAAACTATATTGAAGTAGGTGGCTATTTGTTTTCAAATATTTGCCTCCTGACTGACATTTATTCAACATGTTGGGATCTCAGAGCAGTACTTCAGAACCCCCTGCTTTGCATTCAAGAGGACAGATGTTTGGATCCTTAATTTAGCTCAGCCCCAGAGTATTTTATTATAGTTAGCAAAGGAATATTGCTCGAGGGGGGGAAACCCATCTGCAATGTGAGTTTGGGTCTGCTCATTGGATATTTAATAATGTTTCAAGGGCATTCTCTAAAGGGAGAAGTAGCCTCTGTTCATTCAATAACAACTTGTGTGAGACAAGGGAGTTATGTGACCTGTACAATCTGAGGCCATGGAAATTTGGGATTTAAAAATACTATTGTTACTAAATGTACGTAGGTGTCTACTTGATATCAAATGGGAATTTAGCACATCATTTCCTTAAGCTTGTTTAAAGTCAGTCAAATAACATCCATATCCCCTATATAGTGGTGAAAAAAAACTTGGGTTTTTTACAATTTAAGGGGAACTGCTTTAGGTATCCAGTAGGACCTTCCTTATATGAAAAGAAATGTTCAGGTAGAAAGTTCACATCTATCTTTTTTTTTCTCATAAAAATAATTGCTGTCAATTTTGTTGGTTTAAGATTTAGGAACCAGAAAGAAAGCTTGTGTCAAAAAACCAGATGGTTTTTAGGAACCAGCCCAAATAACAATTCTATTACACAAGGGCATAATCTGTGAAAATGTTATACCAAGTTCCAAATGCTTATCCTCTACACAGAATACTATATTCTTTCATAGCTCTCATTCATTTCAGTGAGTCCCATGTGACAGAATTTTCTAATGAATGGTATCTTATTTACATTTTTTAAAATGTAGTTTTCTACATTTTACATAAAACATGTACCATGCATCAAGGTAAATGGTAGACCTTTTTTATCTACAAAACACATTATGATTTAATATTTCACACACCTTTGTGATGCTTTTTAAAGTATGTTGCAAGGATTCGGTTTCCTCTTTCAGATCCTTCATTTCTTCTAGATCTCCAATTTTACTGGCTTCCTAGTGTTCAAAGACAAGCAGTTGCTCAGAAATGGACATGAGGGAAAAACAGAGAAACATGAATAGGCAAATCAATCTAGTATTGTGGCTCAGTGTGATTACTATGCCCTTTTTGAGAATGCTTGTGGTAGTAAACATATGAGATTTTGTTTCATAGAATGGCAGAAAGTAGGGTTGGGGGGAGGCTTGTACCAATTTCTGAATGTCCACTTTTAAAGCAGATATTGTCTTGTCTTTCTTTGTGTTCTGTTCCTTAAGCTTATCACCCAAAGTGGTCAATTCAGTAATCCTGTAAAACAAGAAACCAGACACAGAAGACGTATTAGTCAGGAGGATTAATCAGTAACTCATAAAGGATACGTTATTTATATTTTTGAGATCATTATAAAGAAACAAAAGTTCCAATTCACACATCATCTTAAAAAGGCTGGAGAAAAGAGCTGAAAGCGATTAGATCACAATATGCTGTGTAATCCAAGACCACAGAACGATAAGAAAAAAGCAAATCCAGCAAGAAACTTCGTATTGTTGACACGAACGTAAGGTCTGGAACCAGAGATTGGAGGCAATGAAAATAGCCTATATCCTCCATAGGCCTGGTTGCCTCTCTGTACTCTTTCTTAAGGAGTGCAAACTAAAAAAGTCGGTTGTTCAAGCAGCATTCCAACATTTACTTTTTACTTTCTGCCTGATATATTGCATGTATTAACAAGGAGCATAGGAGATTGCAAGACTCTTGTTGATAATGCTTTTCCCTGGGGACATTCAATGTTTTAGTGCATGTGTGTATGTGCGTGTGTCTGGTTTCCTGTGTCCTCAAGATCAGGGTACATAAGTATGCTCATTTATACCACTGGCTCTTCTGATCTCATTGGGCCTTCTGTCTCAACTAGATACCTAAAGATAGACATTTATTATCATATAAACTTTCATACAACTAACTATACTAAATCAGATGTATATAACATAGTCCTGAAAAGGGAGTTTTGTAGGTACACACAATTGTACTTTGATATAGAAGTAAAATGCATATGATCGTTTTGATAAAAAAATGTGTTCAGTAATTTGTCTGTTATTTTTTAAGATGTCATTACGATCTTTGTTGTTGTAGTTGTTAACAAAGTCAAGAAATCGGGATGTGACTTTCAAAGTGCCAGCCTCTAATATATTTATTATTCAACAGGGATAAGAAAGAGGATCCTGGAGGGCTAATTTATTGTCTGGGAAGTAGATGTTTTATGACTAACTATACTCACTAAGGCAGTCATTTTATAGGGTAATGTGTTCTCAAAATTCCAGCTGTGTCCTCAGACCCAAAAAGTTGCCTATTCCAGAATAGCCCTTTTGTTTGTTTGTTTGTTTGTTTTATTGGATTTATATGCCTCCCTTCTCCCAAAGGACTCAGGGCGGCGTACAGCATTAAAAAACACATATTACAAAACTTAAAAGAAAATTAGAAACAATCCAAGAAACAAACTGACTTAATATAACACTAACATTTAAAAAATTGGATAAAATTAACAGGCCAGGCCGGCTTGCTGGAAAAGCCAACTTTTTAGGGCGCATCGGAAGGACCGGAGGTCGGGGATTATGCGAAGCTCCGGGGGCAGCTCATTCCAGAGGGAAGGCCCTCCCACAGAGAAGGCTCTCCCCCTGGGGGTCGCTAGCCAACACAGTTTGGCCGACGGCACCCTGAGGAGGCCAACTGTGGGATCGCACTGGATGGTGGGAGGCTACTGGTGGCAGTAGGTGGTCTCGCAGGTACCCTGGGCCTAAGCCATGGAGCGCTTTAAAGGTTCTTGTCCTTTAATAACCTGAGGAAATCTAGAAATCAAAGACACAGAAGTATTCTTCTCACTTGGAGTTTAGAACAGCCTTTTCTCCATCCCAAGAACTCTGTAGCTGAATCATCTCCCGAACTTTCTCCCGAAGCTGCTTCTCTAGCAAACAGGTAGAGCTATTCTCAGAAAGGCGCAAGTTGGAATCCAAATTGAGACAGGCAGTTTGAAGGCGGCGGGAAGCTCTTGCCATGTCCGTTCCAGCTTCAGCAAGTCCTCTGGGAATATGAGAATAATATCTTTGTTCACTCAGAATTCTATATACACCATTACCTAACATTTCCAGGTGGCACAGGAAACGGCATGTCGGTGAATGTCAATAATTTGAATGGCTGATTTATTGGTTTATTTTGTGCAAAACTGGCAGGATGCAATGTCCTGAGAAACCTGGTCCTTCTCTATTTAAATTAGAATTAAATTAAATTATAAGAACATTTTCCAGGTATATCAGTTATATTAAGCAAATGAGGGATACTGAAGCATTCAGAGCTATGTGGTGTCAACTTTCTCGACTTGAGCATAACTATTATTAAAGATAATGTGACATAAGGACAACTGTTTCCTAATTTGAGGATAACCATCAGGTCACAAAGTATTTTTTGAAATATATTATTAGTTGAAAGTTTCAAATAACTTTCCTAACTTTTACACACACACACACACACATAGACACACACACACACACACTTTGACCATATCCATTAAAAAAAAATAGGGCTCTGCCACAAGGGTATAAGCACATTGGTATCTGATGTTTCAGAGCATTCCTCTGTCTGGTAATTTTCCACAGAACAAATGAGAAACATTCTTATAGCAATGGTAAATTTAGACAACACTCACCTCTCCATTGTTGTGCGAAGCTCTGCAAAGTTCCCACGGAGTGTGGCTGCTTGACGCCATAGCAGGAGAATCCCACTGTGTTCATTGCTGAGATAGGAATCATAGCTCTGAAAGAATAATGGAAAAAACATGACTGGCACACAGTAGATTCCATCGCTTTTAACATTTTATTGATGGACAATAGCTAAAGGGGTCACCCATACTATTAATGATTACTGGTTGAAAGCAAACTTCTACAATACTACAGAATTCTTTGTGAGACTTATGAACTATTGGAAATGTAGTACAAGCAAATAGTAGGATTACTAATTATTTACCTACATTTTCCTGAAAGTCCTGGAAAGGGGAACATGGCAAAGTACAGGTGGTCTCAACTTATGATCACAATTGAGCCAAACATTTATGTTGCTAAGTAAGAAATTTGTTAAGTGAGTTTTGCCCCATTTTTACAACTTTTGTTGCCACATTTGTTAAGTGAATTACTGCAATTGTCATGTTAGTAACATGCATCTTAAGTGAACCTGGTTTCCCCATTGACTTTGCTCGTCAGAAGATTGCAAAATGTGATCACATGACCTCAAGACCCTGCAACTGTCATAAATATGAACCAATTGTCTAGTATCCAAATGTAAATCACATGGCCATGGAAGTGCTGCAATGGTCATAAGTGTGAAAAACGGCCATGTCGCTATTTTCAGTGCCATTGTAAATTTGAATGGTCACAAATGAACATTATAAATCATGGGCTACCTAGATTATGAACTTCAGAAAATAGCAGGATCAAAAATGCATTACTTGGTTTCTTGTCATTAATTATATTTAATATCTTGGAAGAGTATAAGTGAAAAAGATATAAGTAATGAAGAAAAATATAAGAAAAAAATACATTATTTATAAGCGCTAAGTAACATTTTGTTTCTAATAAACTGCAGGTAGTCCTTGACTTACAACTTCAATTGAGCCCAAAATTTAACTTTTGTTAAACGAGACATTTGTTAAGTGAGCTTTGCCCCATTTTATGACCTTTCACGTCATAGTTAAGTTGTTAAATTAGTAACAAAAGTTGTTGATTGAATCTGGCTGGCTTCCCCATTGACTTTGCTTGTGAGGTCACAAAGGTGATCACATGACCTGGGACGCTGCAAATGCCTTAAATTATTTCAAATAATGTCAAAAATTAACATGGAATCAAAATGACCAAGATTATTGTTCAGCAAGGAGGAACTCAGATTTGGGTAGAATATAGTAAAAACCCCAAATCCTATCAACCTAGTTAGTGCCGGAAAGATAAATATTATTCTCCAAAAATGTACACATGGCAAAATTCATATTGTGATCTGATATTTCTAAGATTTATGAACCGATGCCCAATAATCAGAGAGCCAAAAAATATAATTCTATTAATACAACTCTTACATAAACAATAACAGACATATCGTGCCAACAAAAAAAGTATTTTACTACATAGTTTCTTTATAGTAGACAAAGTACTTGTAGGCAACATACTGCAAAAAATAGGAAAGTGTCTTTCATTGAAGAAATAACAATTGCCCACATCTTTTCTCTGCCTGTCTAATTTGGCAAACATATAAATAATAGTTTCTTTTAAATCAGAGGAACTAGTCGTCTTCTCCATTTATATGGATTCTCTATCTTTGCCTTCTTATTTTTCAGAAATATATGCTTTTGTTGCATAAACCTATGAAAACTATGGGTGCAACATTGCACTAAACAGTTGAACAAAATTGTATACATATAAAAACAAATCCATAGTAAATTTACGGATTTGGAATAACCTATTAAAATTCATGAACTTGTTGAATTCACCAAATTCACATATACTACAATATTTCCAATAAATTTGTGAGTTCATTTGACCATTCTGAGAGATGAGTCAGTTATTTGTTGGACTAAAGCCTATTCTATATTTTTCTAAACAAAAGTTCTATATTCAGTGAGTTTAACTAAATATAAAATGGATTGTTGTTACATGCTAAATTGAAACTATAACCATTCCAAAATTTCACTGAAAAAAGAGAGAAATACATGAAAAGGAAAAAGTCAATCCTTCCAACAAAATAATAGTGAGGACAAAATCAGGTATGATTACAATTATGCTATTAATAGTCATGCAATGTTAAAGCTGAAACAAAGTGGAGGAAGAATTCCTAATCCAGATTGGAATTAGATTGGGAAGAAACATGTTTGTAATCCTGTTTAAACCCTTCCAAATCACTCCCACCTCCAAAGCTTACTTTGCACATAGTGCAGAAGGCTTCAATTAGCATGATGAGATTACTGGAGAAGAGAGTATACAGGCTGCAGCATTTCCCAAAGCAATGGAACTGGATAAATATTATAGTTAACATTATATTCTTCTATAATTGAAAACTGTCTCCTGGGTGCAGTGGTATCAGAAAGGCTGAGTTTAATTAACTCCATATGCCTCTTTCCTTGTCCGTCCCCGTCCCCCCCAGCAATAGTAAGATAAGGAAAGTGGAGAGTGAATCCTGGGACTAAATGAATTTATAAACAGTTGACCCAGCTTGAATATTAAATTGATTAAAATCATCAAATAAATAAATGCACAAAGAAAAATATAAACAAATTACCCTGGTGCATTATAATAATGTAACATGGAACGAATAGATCTCTAATCATAGTGTAGTAAGCCACCCCCCCCAAATCAAGTAATACTTCCTGCCTTTGTACCAAAGAAATACCTTCTGTTCTAGTTCACTTCTCAGCCTGTGCATATCAGTAGCATTCCTCTCTAGCTCCCCAGCTAGTCTCTGTTTCAAGCATTTCACCTCTTCCAGCTGTTCCTGAAGTAGAGTGTTCATCTGGGAAAGGGTAGCACTCCTACAGGAAAACAAAACAAAGGGCACAATAGTACTATAGGTAATCCTCAATGTACAACCACAATTGAGACCAGAATTTATGTTGCTAAGTGAAACAGTTGTTAAGTGAATCATTGACTTTGCTTATCAGAAGATCACAAAAGATGCTCACATGATCCCAGGACACTGCAATTGTCATAAATGTGAACTAGTTGCCAAGCATCCAAATTTTGATCATATTACCACAGAGATGCTGCAATGGTCGTAAGTGTGAAAAATTGTCATAAATTACTGTTTTCAGTGCATTGAACTATTGTAAGTCGAACAAACTCAACTCAAACTTTGATCAAACTTATTTTTGCTAATCCTTATGAAGAAATTCTAAATGCCCACTTTCTTCTGAAGGGTTTGTAGATTTTTCTGTTCCGAATGTTTCATAGTAGTTGCTGAATTCCAACTGTATAGGATGTATGCTTCTTGCTTCTGACTGAAACCCTAGGCTTGCTTCTTTGCTAGACTGCCTTCCATAAAGAAAATTGTTTTCTTTTTCAAGCCTGCTGTAGATCCACCATTGTTTGTGCTGATTTTTTTTTTTACTTCTCTCAGGAGAAATAAAATTGAATTCTTAAAGTAGGATATTATACAACTTTCCTTGACTCATTTCTATGCAACATCTTTAATGTTGAACATCATAATATTCACTAATACATGTGATGACCTCTGTTAAGTTAAATGTAGTGTGGCCATTTACTGCTCTAATCCTTTGACAATTTCCTCAAACCCACTAGAAGCCTGCACACATTGCAAGTGGGAATACAAACATCCCAGAATTGCTGTGAGTCATGAACAGTAATTCAGCTGCTTAAGCAAGAAGAGTTCTTATAGCACAATCCTTGCAACCAGCAACAACTCAGATGTTGACATGTTCATCTTTCACAGCACATCACACAATCCCTCGCAATTACTGCAGTCTTGTAAACATTCGAGATATATAACTATCATAAATAAATGCTGAAAATGCATAAATAATTACACCTAATGCTTTTCTGGTTATTAATTTTGGTTCGAAGAGAGATGGATGGCAAACAAATGAAATAAATAAATAAATGCCTTGTCCTCTCTTTCTGTTTAGCCCCCTTGCCAACTTTCTCCTGTAGAATTTCCTACTTGTTTACACAATAATGTGTGTAGAACACAATGTGTTTAAGGCTAATTGAGGCAATCCTACAGCAGCTTCAGTCCCTTATTCATTCCTACCTAGAAGACCTGTCTGCCTGCACAGTTCCTTCTACACTAATGCTTTAAATTCTCTCTTTATTTATTGATTAGCCTTTGGGTCATATCAAAGTGCAAAGTTCCAGAGACAAATTATTACTAAAATTTGATAAAAGCAATTTAAAATGGAATTGGATAAAATACAATTTAAATTCAAATTGGAATAAAATACAGTCTAAAATGAAATTGGAATAGAATACAATAATTTAAGATATAGATAAAATATGATAAAATTATATTTTGGTGTCACCATTGCTTTATATTTAGTGGGTATTACCAGATCACGTATATGATAATTTTTTACTTTAACAATTTTATCTATTATTCCACTGGTGAAATTACTTGTGAACTTTATGAGATTTTTTTTAAAAAGTTCCAGGGCACTTAACAATTCAATTATATAGCAAATAGCAAGATTCTCACTCTGAGGTAATTTTAGTTTCTCTAGTGGGTTCTTCTAAGATAGACAAATCCCTCTGTCATGTTCATATAATCCCATTATATTCTCATTAGTTGCCTAGGTTGACACTACCGACAACCATTTCACTTATTTTATATGAGCTTCTGTTAATTCTTCTTTCTCTTTTGCAGTAATATCAATGCTCTCTGGGTCTCATTTCTGCTTATGTATTGTCCTGTGTATTCTTCCATATTTGGTAACTCCCTAGAGTGGAAGTTTATGTTTTATTTCTCAGGTCAGTATTTGATTGAAAAATATGAATGGGATCTCAATTTTAGAAGCTGCTTTATTTTCTTGCAAGTATCAAAGTCCTTGAATTATAAAGCATCATTCTAAGCATAGTAATTTAGTGCTGATAGGAAACTGCTCTCACTTTTTGGATGGATAATTACCAAATGCTTTCTGAACCTGCATCCCCTCTCCCTTATTTTCTTAGTCCCAGCTAGTTTGTGGCAAAAACCAGTTAATCGGCATGTTTTTGTAGAATTGATTTTGCTTAAGGTGATAGAAAATCCACAGACACCCAACCTAATATCTTGGATCCTAAAATTCCCGGAATGGAATTTCTGATCAAGGTATGATCTGTATTGTTTTGAAGAGGAAGAGGTAAAGTTGTTAACTGAGAAAGAACCTTCCTAATTATGATGTGTAGTCCCATTCAGGAGAGCTATGGAAAGCTGAGGATTACATGTGATCTGCAGTAAGAAGGCTTAAAGTACAAGAAATGGAACCTAGATCTCTCAGATTTAAATCAGAGGTTAAAGCCTTGCTCGCTTTTGCAATAATATGTCACAGAAAGGATACTGCTAACATCCCATAAAATTTCAGCGGCCTATAGTTATACAATTCAGTTTAAAGCAACTAATTATCCTTCCCTGAGTTGGGATCTTCCAAACAAAATAAACAATTTGATCCCTGAAAAACACCAGTTACCTCTGCTGCTCTTTTTCTAGGTGGATGAGAGTGTTCTCCAACTCTGTATTATGGTCATGTTCAATGCGTCGTAAACGTAATTCTGTTGAGTCTAATCTTGTCTGCAGCTAGAAAGAAGAAAAGATGTCAGACTGAACTATAATAGTAATTAAAGTACATAAATCATTAGCAGATTTAGGATATGTATGCAATTGCACGTATCATACACCATACAATTTGCTTACTTAAAATCCTGAAACTTTTCTTTACAGATATGAACTTCTAGATATGAGAGGAAAGGTATGTTATAAAATGCCATCAAATGGCAAATTCTAATGCCTTCTGAGTTGAATTTGAAGTCAAAGCCTTCATAACTCTGTATGTTACCTCACTGATACGATTCTCCAATGACTACCATAGTTAGAAAATCCACAAAGAGGCAGATTTTGGAAAAAAACTTTCTCACTTCCATAACACTCACTTTTACTTCTCTTTTGTTTTTCTCTTTCAGTATGTTTGATCTTGTTTTTGTCTTTTTTGGGGGGCAGTTCTAAGATTTTTCCTTTAATCTGTTCAACTCCCCATTGATGTTTGGGCAATTTTAACATCCAGATTAGACAGTCTTTTTATTAGTTGCATTTGCTCCCAATATCAAACAATTTAGATATTTCTTTCCATCAAATATTATTTTTATAGAAAAAATTATATGGCCATTCTAAAATCATCTCCTGCAACTATAATATAATATAACTCAGAAAATAAAACCTCAATCAGGTATATATTTTCCCAGGTCATCAAAGAAGCCTTAACAGAGGTTAAAATATCCTTGCTTATTAATTCCATATGCTTCTTTGTTCAGATTCTGTAAAATTTTGCAGTGTTTCAGAAACACTGTAACTTGTTTAGCTGAATTTTAAAAAAACTGTCTACAACCTGGATGACTTCCAGCTACATGGACAATATATCATGGGCAAATGCTAAAAATTCTAGAACTTGAAATCCAAGATAGATAGAACACCCAGGTTGGGAAGCTATTAAACACCACTCGAGATAGTGCCTCTAGGATGAACAATAAGGACTTAGAGTACTAAGATTAATTTGGCTGTTATTTTTAGGTACCTGCTATATATCATATAGAGTTGCTAGGATAACTGTCTGCAGAGAACTACAAATACAGGTTTGGACTTCACAAGGTTTTTATTTATTAATTAACTGCTGCATTAACATCCAAGCCTATAAATGTAGAAAATGGAATACTTGAGAGTTCTGTATAATATCTGCCTGTCTGCTGGCTGCTACAATGCCATTTTCTACACATATTAATGTTTTTTGGCAAAATGTCAGCAGCTTAGAAACCTTCACAAGTATTCCAATGACTAACAACACAGGGTCAGAGTGCAAACTTCCCTACACTTTGTCTTTTAAAAGAATATGATTTTAGCCTATAATTTGTGCTGAACTTTTAAAGTTTTAACAGTTTATTTTATATACCTCGTATTGTAACTATATGAAAGCCAACCAGAGAACCTCTATGGGGTACCACCTACACGCATAGAAAATTTATTTTTTCTTGCTTAACTAGTTTAGCCTTAAATTATCATTGCTGCTGGCTGAGTAAAAGATTTGCCTCAAAATAAAGAACTCAGCTAGCTTTTTTTAATCAAAACTATACATTACTGGAAGAAACGACTGAACATTCA
Source organism: Natrix helvetica (assembly GCF_964273705.1). Classification (NCBI taxonomy): domain Eukaryota; kingdom Metazoa; phylum Chordata; class Lepidosauria; order Squamata; family Natricidae; genus Natrix; species Natrix helvetica. The sequence continues at coordinate 41,469,764 of NC_138551.1, read as the reverse complement.
TGAAACCTGTGAGAATCTTGAAATGATATGAATTATATAACAAATATGTGTTATCAGATATGATTTTTGGCTGGCTAGGCTATTTTCCAAACATTCACTCCACTGAATTGAATATGGCATTGTAGAACAGGGTTATGCACAAAGTTAAGAGTCTAAGTGCCCTATGCCAGTGGTCCAGGGGTGGGTTCCGGCAGCCGCTACTCCCGGTTCGCTCGTGGATGTGCAGCTCGTGCGTGCACATTACTATAAAAATGCTTCTGCGCATGTACAGAAGCCAAAAACAAGATGGCGCCACCGGGAGAACTGGTTCAGGAGCGTGGCAGGCCTGGGGCGTTGTCAGTTCCAGCGACACAGGCCGCCAAACCACTACCGGTTCGGCTGAACCAGTCCAAACAAGGAGGAACCCACCATTGCAGTGGTCCCTAACCTTTTGGCTCTGAGAATCAGCAGCAGTGGCAGCGGTAATAGGGGAGGAGAGGGAATGGTTTCATATATATACTCGCTGCTTGTGCAAATGGAGCTTTGTCTGCTTGCCCACTGCTTGCGCTGCCCAGTTCCCAATGGGTCGCGGACCAGGGATTGGGGACCCCTGCCATATGCTTTATCATTAATGGGGGAAAAACCCTCACATAAAATACAGACCATCTGTTTCTGACGTTCACACTCAGAGGTTTTCTCCAGTAATTCCTGTTCCAGTTCTCCACATCTTTTCTTATATTGCAATACCTATATCATGATGGAGAAAAGAGATTTAGGTAATTGGTATATTCAAGAGAAAAAGAAAGAACAAAGAAAAGAGGAGCTCAGGGAAGATGATTTAACTAAAATAAAAGAAGTAGAAGTTTGATCCAGGAGATCAGGGTTGTGCATCTTGCAATTCCAAGTCAACCAAAAATTATAACTTTTAAAAGGTATTATGAAATACATAGGGAATAAATATATTTTAATTGCAATTTGCAATTAATTTTACATTTAAATGCAATCAAATCCAGGGTATATGTTTTCCCTTCTGGCTCCACCATACTTGGCCAGCAGCAAGACCTGAAATCAGTTGCCCAGCCCTAATTTCTCAAGCAGTTTAAGAGACAATATATTCATCTTTATATGAGAACTTCCCTGGATTGGTAGTAAATCATTTATTTGAGGTATTGTAGGTCTTTGTGGGGAGTGAGGAAGATGGGGAAGACAAATATATAAAATGTAGATTGTGATAAGAACCAGGTCGAATTAAAAGTAAGAAGAAAAGCAGAAATCTGACAAAACTAAAGTGGGAGAAGACAAGGAATATGCTATGGGAAGGAAGCCTTTAAAAATGTCAAAAAGAAAAACACTTTTTGGCTGTGTAGCACAGATTTTAAAAAGTAAAGATTTAGAAGGGGGGGATCCACAAGTGTGGATATTAAGCAGAAGATGCAATAGGGAAGAGCTTTCACTTTCAGCAATATGACCCTCTAAATATTAGAAACTAGTCTTTTTCAAAGATCTTTCCTCACTCTATATCTACGGGGTACAGATTTTGGACAAACATCTTGTGCATACAGGAATTGATTGAACACAACTGAAGAAAATTAGCTTGGGAAGGCTGTTTCTTTGTTCCTCTACAAAATTCTGCTGAGATGAAAGGAAGGCTTTCATAAGATCCAAGCATCTAGTTAGCATTCAGACTGACTAAATACTCTGCTAAGGCATAATGTGGGGTGGGGTTTTGGTTTTTGGTTTGGATTTCTTTTAGTATGTGGTGCTAAAAACCTGTAAATCCCTATGGAAACTACTTCCAAATAAACCCCGAACTGATCTTTTGGTTTAATGGACTGGTACTATAACTGGCCAATGCTGGTACCTCGTTTCTTTAATTCTTCTCTGAAAGCCTACAAAGAGCTTTTTAGATAGAAAATATGTTTCCCCCTCATAGTAGTTGTTGTATACATCTTAAAAACAACCCATATGACAATTGAAAGCTTCTATTTGCACATCTATCTAGATTGCATGATTCATTTGGCAAATTATTTATTTAAATCATCCTTCCTCAATTTGGTGTCCATAAAACATATTACATTTCCATTATCATAATTTCTGAAATAGCATAGTTCAGGGGTTTTCAATCTTTTTTCACCACAGACCCCCTTTAAATACCTTTTGTGGCCACGGACAATGATCATGAACTCCCCACGACTTAACTAAAGATTTAAATCATAACATTTCTTCAAGTCTTTGCGGAACCCCTGTGATGACATTGCGCCCCCCCCCCACATCCCAGGATTCAGCGGGCCACAGGTTGAGAATCACTGGAATATTTTACAGGTTAAAGAGTACTTCAAATTCTGAAAGGGACTTTCAGGAGCAAGGAATCGGGACAATGTGTTAAGTTTCAGTTAAGCTTATTTATTGTTCATGTCTATCCACAAGAATCTAGTCAACTAAAGGTCAGCACTAAATTGGTGCTAGATAAGAGTTAGCTGAATTCAAGAGGGGCTGGATTTGGACCTCTTGTACGAACTTATTGACTTCAGACTAATTCCTCTCTTGACTCTGTCCCCAAGCTCTACCTGTCCTTCTCCTACACCAACATGAGGAATGCTGATTAAAACTGTTTTAATCAGCATTCCTCATGTTGGTGTAGAAGAAGGACAGGTAGAGCTTGGGGACAGTGAGGAATAATTTTTATCATCACAATTCTATTCTATTTTTTTCTTTTATTAATGATTTCAGTTTTTAATTCTCTTTCACAAAGAATAGATCAATGAAAAATGTATTATTGAATTAAATATAAATATAGTAAATACAAATTAATAAGCAAACTGAGTTTAAGCACTGGGTTTAAGCTTCTAAAAACTAATAAAGCAGTAAATATTTAGTATTTTTTCTGTAATCAAGGAGTGGAACCTATGATAGGACAGTTCAAAAACTTAAGTCTGTAAAGTACAGGAGCTCTATCAGGCAGGATTTTTAACAGAATCCTCTAATTTCAGAGAAGGGGCATGTTTAAGAGACAGAAGATGTACTTACAAAACAATGAAGACATTTTCCAGAAATAAATATAATAAATGTAAATATAACAGGGCATGTCAGCCTAACAAATTATTATTAGCTCATTCATTAATAACTAATAAGAAATATTATATTATTATTTATTATTAAATATTGTTATATTTCATAAGAAAATTACTAACTTGTTACCACTTGTTCCTTAGATATTATATATTTTATAACATCTAATATAATTATAACATCAATCCCACTGCAATTCTGTGACTTCATATTATGGTGATTTTATTATGGCACACACACACACACACACACACACACACACACACACACACACACACAGAGTATGTTTGCTGACACTTTATTTATATCAGTGATTGCATGACCTCTGATGCTATATGCTAAATAAATAAATAAAACCTGAATATTTATAAGCAAAGATCAGGAAGCACCTCCAATTCTGATCTTTTAGAACAGGGGTGTCAAACTTGCATCATCATGTGACGTATCATGACTTCCCCCCCTTCTTCACTAAACTGGGTGTTGGCATGGCCAGCGCATGATGAATCTGGGCCGCAGCCCACGAGTTTGACACCCCTGTTGTAGAAGGAAAACCTTATGCAAATTAGACTAAGTTCTCCTTTAGATTAACTTTCAATATGTTTGCCTTTATTGAATCCATCACTCATCTTAGATTCGGATTCATCTCTCTTGTATTAAGGTTTCTGATGACTTGCAAAATTAAATATAGTTTCATGATGAGTAATTCGGATGACTTGCCTGTCTTACTCAATGATAAACTGAACTAGAAAGAAAATAGTAGTATGTCAAATATGAATGTTGCTCCTATGCTAGCAAGCACTGCAATGGAAGGAAGCCAGAAGTGCTAGGGGTGTGTATTCTGAATGTTCAACAGAGGACCTCCCAAATTAATCAAGAACTACAGCACAAAGCCCCAATACGTTTTATCCTTATAAGCTCCATCAAAAGGATCCTGTCACAGGCACAACTGGCAGAAGTAATACCACTCACCTTGTTTTGCATCTTCTGTACTAGCTGCGCCTGATGCTGTTGCCCATCCTGGAAGGCTTGCATCTTACGCTTATGTGCTTTTTCATCCGATTTAAACTGCTGTCTCATCTGCAGGAACGCTGTGCTTTCTTCCTCCTCTGTTCGTTGTGCTTGCTGCAGCTACAGAAATAAACATCTGCTGTGATCCAATTGGCAAAACAAGGTTCCGGGTGCAAAATAGCAAAAAAGGGGCTGGTTTCTTAAAAGTTATGTAAGTACAATATACAATACAATAGTAGAGTTGGAAGGGACCTTGGAGGTGATATGTCAGGATCCATTTTCATGAGTTAAAAAAAATGGTTTACCACTTTTCTGACAATAAATTACAGGTCTGTTTCCAGGAGGACTTTCAAAGAACTTTCAAAATTTTTCTAAAATAAATTTTATTTGGAAAGTATCATACTCAAACACTCCATATGTCCAGGTGCGGTTGCATAGTTAGAAGCAGCAGCATATAAAAATGGAACTCATCTCATCTACCCTTGCATGTCTAGGGGGCTGTCAATGGGATATATTTGCACACTATTGACTCTCTACATTTACACTGCAGAATGTGAGTCTCAGTTGTTCCTGCCAAAGGGTTATCATTACAGTAGAATGCTAGAGGACTATTTTGCCATTCTAGTATGTGGATGATACAACAGTGATGGGCCTCGTTTGGGATGACAATGATGAGGCAGAAGGTTTGGTGAAAAAACTGCTTGACTCTAAAAGTTGGAAAAACAAAAAAGATCATTGTCGATTTCAGGAAAGGCAGGCATAGGCATACACCTCTGTATATTAATGATTCAGCTATGGAGGTAGTTAGTAGTATTAAGTTTCTGAAAGTGCAGCTAATGAGTAGGTTAGCTTGGTTGCTCAATAGTGAAACACTGGTGAAGTAGGCACAACAGCGACTATTTTCTGTGTGCATGAAAAGGGCACATCTTCCTTCCCCTATCCTTACTACTTTCTATAGAGGGACAATTGAAAATATCCTGTTGAATCTGTTTGGCTCAGAAGTATTAATGCTTTGGACAGAAATGCTGTGCAGAAAGTGGTGAGGACAGTGGAAAAAATTATTGGAAGTTAACTTTCTTCTATCCAGGACATGGCATACACTGCTTGAACAGGGTCTGTAGTATTGTCAGGGACATCCTCTCCATGACTGATTTTCATAGTTGCTTTCTGGGAGGAGGCTTTGTGGCATCCGAAGCAACTAAATTCTGAAATAGCTTTGTTCCATATAGGGTTAACCTTGTTAACTCTTAAGACTCCTTTTTCCATTATGTATTCAAAATCGATTGTGATTAATATAGTGTCATTTTGTATAACCTGGCCCAACCCTCTGGAATGACCTCCCCCCCGATATTAGAACTACTACCGACTTCCGCTCCTTCCGACAAAAACTTAAGACTCACCTGTTCCGATTAGCCGGCCTGGCCCATATATAGTTCTACTCTTACCTCCTGGCGGATATTTTATTTTGGGATAGTTTTTAGGGTAAATGTTTTTATAATTTTTTAAAATTTTAATCTAACTTAACTAAATTGTACAGTGAATCATTACTACCTCCTCCAGTCCTATATTGAATTTATTTATTTTGTATTTATACCATGTATATTTATTGTTCAATTATTTTAATATGCCTGTACACCGCCCCGAGTCTCTTTTGAGAGAGGGGCGGTTTAGAAATTGAATAAAGTTAAGTTAAGATAAAGATTATTGTTATCCTTGGGATGATGGCATTGTTTGATGGGAGAGTGGGGCATCAGAATTTCGTGTTAATGTGTGTCATTGTGTATATAGGTAAATGACAATAAAGGCTCTCTCTCTCTCTTTTAGGGGCCATTAGTACATGTAACAGTTTTGAAAGAAGATAAAGAAATTATTCATTTCTGCAATCATGACACAACGATTTATGTTAAGCCCACTTAAGGACAGATACAACTTTTTTCTTGAAAATAATTTGCTTGGCTTATCCAGTATGGGAAATACACTCAGAGATAACTTTTCATGTGCCATCTCAAAAAATCCAAACACATTTTAAAAAAATAGTTAGCTCCTCTTAAAAACACCGTATCTCGTAAGAACATATTTATTCATGGAAATGGAGAAGCTCTGCCAAATATATTATTCAAATGAAAACATGGTTTTAGAATTGTATAAATATATGCCACATCCATTATATCAATTAATGCAAATGCTTAAAAATTCAGAGTTAATCTGTTAGCAAAAACAAAGAACAAATGCAAATATAAGAGTATTAAATCCTTAGGACTTTATGCTGCTGTGCTAGTTTATTAACAGTTTATTTTTTGCTCTAAATTAATTTAAAGAAATATGTTCTGTAATATTCTTGTGCTTCCTATAATTCATCTATAATACATGAAATATGCTCACAACCAGTAAAGACTTATGATTACTTGAATGTAGGTTTCCACTTCTTTCAATAGACCTTTATTCAAAAATGTGTTCATTAATTTACGTAATTCTTACCCTTTCACTAATAGCTTGATATTTACTAGACAACTCATCCTTCTCTGCACGAGTGTGTGCCAACAGGTCCTGAAGGCGAGAAAGTTCCTTCTGCAATAAGTGGTTTTCTTCTTGCATATTGGTTGGAAGGTCTGTTTTTGATAAACCTGGAAACATTAATCAATAGATTATGGCAAGTCAATCAACCAGTGGCTTGAAATCAATGCAGTATTGTTATTTTAGCTGGAGGTTTGGCCTTATGCATATACACAGATACCACATACTCTTCTTTTTAGGAAGCAGGAACACGGATAATTCTCTTAGCAATGTAATTTCAACAATAAATAGATTAGAACACCGGTGCTTAACATTAAAAAGAATAAGCTGGTATTTTGGATTTAGCAAATATTTGACATAAATAGGGATGGATGATAAATCTGTTGCATCAGAACTTGATTAGACAGACTACATCAAAGCAACCTCAATTTATAGAACAATTTGAATATAGAATAATTTGAAAATGAATATAGTAGAAAAGATGTTCACAAGGATGCATACCTACAGAGAAATGCACATGAAATGATGTTAAATGTCCATAGACATTTTCACATAGTTTCTGAAATTTGCAAAATTGAGAACCTAAGGAAAACTAAGCCTGGAAAAAAAATATATCAACCCAGCCTTCAGGTTTATGGTATATGAAGACTTGCTTCCTTATTTTGAATACACATTCTTCTTGAAAGAGCCCCTGAAAGAGTTTGCTGTTTCCAGTTTCATAGAACCTCTTATCACAACTCCTTTAGCCTTCCTGTAAAAAAAACAAATGAGAAGTAGTTGTGCACTAAAACTATTTTGCTAATGACTATAAAATATGTGATGGGTACTGAGCATCAACATGTGTTTTGTCCTTTCCACAATAGACCTGAGATGTAATGTTGGTCAATTTCTACATTCCCTCGTTGGTCAAGTGGAGGAACTGCTACTCATCTCTTGGTGCAATCAGGATCACTGTAGGCTATTATAGAAATGGCTTATGCTCGTTTAAGGAGTGATTGGGAATGACAGCGCAGAAATGGATCCAGTCACTTTTCCAAGTCAACAGCCACCTAATTGATACTCTGCCATGGAACCAGAGGAAATTAAACATTTTACTGGAAAGAATAGATGACTAGCTCTCTTTTTACATTCTTTGTGAAGGAAATTCTGGGAGATACTGGAAAAACACATCCAATACACATCTGGTTAGGAAGTCAATCCACTCCTAGTATCAATTTATGAGTTTCTGCCTTCTGCCATTTCCTTGCATTTAAATCCACACACATCAACTGTTAAAGATATGTCCAATTTAAGGCAGTACCTGATGGATCAGATAAACTTTCTGTAATAATCTGTCGAATTCTGGCTGGGATCGTTACAGGTGCAGCCTTTTCTCCTTCCCCTCGCACAGTCAATGCTTTGTCATCTCTGCTTGCTCTGGGATGAAGTACTGTATCTTCTAGGGTCTGAAATACACTCAAACATCAAAGCCAGGCTGAAAAACATGTTGGATTTTAGTCAGCCATTGATGGAAGATGGATTACTTGGAAACACTCCTCCATACCTATGAGTGAAGATATATACAGGCATGAAGGTCTCTCTCTCTCTCTCTAGGTTTCTATGGTTGCTGGAGTTCTGCACAACCTGACCTCCAGGATTCATGGGAATTTAGTTGCATAGTCTTACTCTTCTCAGTCAGCAAGAGGTGGGGCTGGGGAACTTTGCAAGCTGGGAGTAGAGCCAGCATCATAGCTCAGCTTTACCCTCTCAGTTTAGTATGCATTCAGCTTGTCTAAACTCAATGAAAGGAATGAGTTTAGGCATTGCACAAGATCTGGGCATTTGGACCCCAGCCCTTTATCATCATGTTGATGAAGCATCCTAAACTTAACCACAGTAAAAATATTACTTTAAACTTGGAATATGTAAAGACTTTGCTATACAGTAGCTATGGATGAAAGAAAGGGAAGCCTCATGAATATGTCGTATACAAAAGGCTAGTAGGGCATGCTCATGCCATAGTTAGGGGTGTTTCAGAATAAGTCTTTGGTAGAGCCAGGACTAGTAAGTAATTAGATGAGAGAATTCCAGAGAATACCTGACAAAACTCAGATTATTATTTTTTAAAAAACAGAAAGCACAAAGGGCAAACGACTTCCTTACAGTTATCTCCTTGTGTTGTGTATGCCATATAGTACCTATTTAATAGTAACTATTAAACTTTTAATGATCAGTACAAAAGAACATTTTGGCAGTGCCAAACAGGAGTTCCTTTAGAGAAATGTTTTTAGACAAAATATTACATATTTGTACTTTGACTCTAAAACATTTTTGAAGGAAAACTGAGACCATTTACTAAAAAAAAAAATGCAAATGGATTTTACCACAGAATAGTGTAAGGGACCAGATGAAGACATTCAGAATCTACCTCTGATTTTAAAGTCATCTTTTCCTTTAAGTATTTTGCCCCTTTAGTTCACAATTTTTTGTAAATCACGAGTTGTTTTCAATTCACTTAGCTTTACACATTATGTCTGTTGACCAATTTATAAATTTTTACAAAGTTAAATAATTACTGTGCTTTGTTTTGGCTTTATAGGAATCTTTTATTTTTTTACTTTTTATCTATGCCAAAACACATGTAATATACTAAAGAATGTTCATGTTCCTTGTTGATATTCCCTTGGTATTTATTATAGCAACATTCTTATCTGTGGTAATTAAGCTAAACAAATACATATAAGAACACTGTTTTTAAAGAAATACATTCATTTATATTAAAACATGAGACAATCTTATTTTATACATACTGAATTAGTTAAGGCATATATTGTCTAGTATATAATTGTATGCATATTGTAAGTATTTTATATACTAATATTTTCGGTGCTGGTTTTTTTGTTTTTTGTTTTGCTTTTGAAAAGGATTTCATTTCTATAACATGTTGGACTCTAATGAAATTATTATTATCCTGGCATTTGGGATTCTTCTCTCTGTTATATTCCATCAAGACATTATATCAACATACCACTACTGAAAATGGTGCTCTAGTCCTTATATTTTTTATCTGTAAAATTTCAGAGAGTGCATTTTTGGTCAAATAGCAATATTGTTGCTATTTGAAATATATTATTCCCTGATGTGTTATGCCTTTAAAGTTCAGGACAAGTACAGAAGAAGAGTTTAATTTATCCCAGGAGATGCTAGCAATTTATGACTCTCTTGTGAAGTAAGATGAGATTTGGTGTTTAAGCAGATTTCAGTGAATAGAAACATTTCTCATCTTGTTGACAAAGGTACCGCATCTGTCTGTATAATGATGCTGTAACAATGCTACTTTGTGTTTATAGGGCAAGAATATTTTGGGTACTATTGTAATGAAATAAAACACAGTACAGGTACCAAACCACTTCTGTATTTAAAAGTCTCTCCTGGAAATTAAAAAAAGAAAAGAAGATCAAGAGGCTGGTGGCAATGTGCGTTATGTGCTTATGTAATTCTGAATTTTGTCTCTAATGATCTCTCAATTTCTGGGATTTCTATTACCTCCCTTAAAATAATAAAGGTAACAAATCAAACTGGGTCTTTACTATCATAGGCCATCTAAGGGATTGAGGTACAGACAATTATTAGGAAGAAAAATAAAGTAAAAAACTAAAGTGTAAAATGTAAAAAGGCACATACTGTATATCTGAGACGTAGACAGTATAAAAGATTAAAAAGTGAGAATCTAAAAATGAGAAGTGTTAGGGAAGCCTTTCTGTATGCAGTGTGACAGAAATAATATAGCAAACCAGGTGTTCACTGAATGTAGTTTAATACACTGAATCCCAAGCACAAGTCAGAAATCATCTGACAAAGAAATGCTTCTCCTTCTACTAACTAGCATACAAACATAGCCATTATTCTACTCTTATGATTACTGAATGCCAGGGGTAATTTATTAACAAATTGGAACAGGGGGGAAAAGTGATTTTGTTTTGTGTTTAGAGGTTTGCAAATGTGACCGCTTGTACGGCCTTCTGCGCATGCGCTTTTGACAAAAAAATTGGATCCCCTAAATGGGATGCTGTAGAGAAAAGGTGGGTGGATGGGGCCACCCGCGATTTCCACTACCAGTTTGGCCTAACTGGTCCAAACCAGTAGAATACTACCTCCGATTTGATATATGCAAAATCAACAGTTCATTGATTTTTTGCTCAGACACATCTAGATACTAGAATTCTCTGTCAATATAGTTTGTTTTGCTATAATTGCAAATTTGGACTCAAACGAGGTGTAGTGTGTTATCCAGATCTGATCTCTGCTATATTTTGGAGATTTCACTTGTTTCAATAGGTTGACATAATACTATCCCTGAGAAACTTAGAAGCATGTTGTATTAGGGATGTACTCATTGTGTTTGCATGCACATGTGTAGTCATAGATGTATTATCTACTTATTGTCCTATCATGAAAAAGAAATGTAATTATATAACCATCTGTAAAATCAATGTACGTATATTTTCTAGGTGTCATTTTTGGTATGGGATGGGGACAGATTGAACATCTTATTTGATCTCTTAATCTTTCTCAAATACGAGTAAAATAAAGATAACTGTAAAGAAACAACCCAAAGGTTATGTTCTAATTAAATACTACAATACCCCAGCGTTTTTCAGTCTCAGCAACTTTAAGATGTGTGGACTTCAAATCCCACAACCTGGGGAATTCTGGGAGCCGAAGTCCATACATCTTAAAGTTGCTGAGATTGAGAAACATTGCACTAGTAACATAAGGCATATGATAGCTAAAGTTGTAAAATTTGCAGGAAAAAGAACCCTGAGGAATACATAGTTTTGTAAGGGAATCATCTCCCTTTAGCAACTTGTACGGTTCATTCTAAATCATTTTAGCCTTTCTGCTTTTGAACATAACAGATGCTGTGCTTGAATATAAAAAATGCGAGAGTTGCAAAAATGCCAGTTGTATAACTGTAACAGTCAATCTGCCTATCAGCAAAGCCACGGATTAAAAAAAATAGTTTGGTAATGAGTTACAGCTGTACCACGGAGCCTCTGAAAAGGGACCATGGAGAGAGCTGCACCCTTTGCAATAGGGGAAAGGCAGGTACAAATGGGGCAACTATGGAAAAAAATAAATCCAGTCGAAGTAACAGCAACACTGTTCATTCACAAAAAGTGAAAGAAAGAGCTACCCACCAATAAGTATCACACAAATATAATCCTTGTGTAACTTTGAATTGACATACTTACCAATTGTTCACTTAGTCATAGCTTATAAAATTAATCACCGTATTTTTCGGAGTATGAGACGCACCAAGATTTTGAAGAGGCAAATAAAAAAAAAGTTTTTGCAATCTGCAGATCTCCCAAAAATGGACCGTTTTTCATTAAAATGCCCCCCCTTTTTTCAAAAATAGGACATGAATAGCATTTAGGAGGCTTGTAGAGTGCTCCTGGGGGGGTGGCCTCCCAAAACTGAGCAAAAAATGCCCATTTTTCGCAAAAACTGCCCCTTTTTTTCAAAAAAGGGGCATGAATAGCCTTTAAGAGGCTTATTGAGTGCTCCTGGGGGTTGGCGGAGGGGCAAATTTGAGCAAAAAATGGCCCATTTTTCGCGCATTTCTGCCCTCCTCCTGCCCCCAGGAGCACTCTGACAGCCTTTTAAAGGCCACTTTGGTGAAGGGAGCGGGATTTCAGGAGGCAAAAAAATGTTGTACTCAGTGTATAAGATGCACCCAGATTTTCAGCCTCTTTTCTGAAAGAAAAAGGTGCATCTTATACTCCGGAAAAAAATGGTATTCTATTAGTTATGCTGAACAATAAGTGAACTGTTTCTTGGTTGGGTTCATAAAGGTAAAGGTTCCCCTCGCACATATGTGCTAGTCGTTCCCGATTCTAGGAGACAGTGCTCATCTCCATTTCAAAGCCGAAGAGCCAGCACTGTCTGAAGATGTCTCTGTGGTCATGTGGCCAGCATTACTAAGCACCAAAGGTGCACGGAACGCTGTTACCTTCCCAGTAAAGTGGTCCCTATTTTTCTACTTGCATTTTTTACGTGCTTTCAAACTGCTATGTTGGCAGGTTGGGTTAATACAACATGCTAAATAGCTAGAATGCTATTTGGTAGTTTGTAGATTAGTACAGTGGAAAGCTGACATTTTATTTTCTATGACCAACATAGGTTAATAATAACTGTGATCACATCATTAATATCAAATGTATTACATTTCAATTAGGATAGAAAAACTAGTTACAGCGCAAAAGGTTTTATGTTCTACTCTGGAAAGTACCCTTTTCGATAGGAATCATAAACTGGCGGTTATGTTAAACAGTTGTACAGGTTGTCCTCAACTTACAACCACAATTGAGCCCCAAATTTATGTTGCTAAGTGAGAAATTTGTTAGGTGAGTTTTGCCCCATTTCCGACTTTTCTTGCCCCATTTGTTAAGTGAAGCATTGGAGTTGTTAAATTAGTAACATGGTTGTTAAGTGAGTCTGATTTCCCTCGTGACTTTGCTTGTCAGAAGGTTGCAAAAGGGGATCATGTGATCCCGGGACACTGCAACTGTCATAAATATTAGTCAGTTGTCAAGCATCCAAAATGTAAATCACATGACCATGGAGATGCAGTAATGGTCATTGAATGTGAAAAATTGTCATAAGTCACATTTCCAATGCTGTTGTAACTTTGAACAGTCACTAAGTGAACTGTTGTAAATTGAGGACTACCTGTACTACACGTACAGCAGAATGCTCAATTACATTTCAAAGATTTCTTGTCCCCTTTTTCTAAGAGCAATCTAATTTAAGTACTGTATTTAAGAATTGGCTCCTTTGGAGTCCTTCACAATTAACTAAAGCTTGCTTATGTTATTTCTATTGAAAATACTGGTTTAATAACAGTTCCTGGGTTTATACAATATAATGGTGGAGTCTGAATACTGGTTAAGCAGATCTAGCCTATATATGTTTATTCTGAACAATAGAGAGAGACTTGCAACTTATTTGCAATTATTTAAAGTGGAATATGTGTGAAGAATCCAAAAACTGCCTTTCTAAACACTTTTTGAATACTGCTAAAATTAGAATGTACCCTCCAAGGTTATTATTTGTTTTGCAAATTATTCTAGGAGAGGATATGTGTTTGGTTTCATCTGTGGTGATCTAGTTTTATATTCCCAACAGAACTGTACGCTGTGAATGAGAAGTTTGAATTGCATGCATCTGAATTCTACGTTCACTGAGAAGTCTAGTTAAATTCAATAAAAATCATTGCAAAGTTTAAAGCACTATGAAATTGCACCCCAGAGCTGCAATAGTTTCTATACATGATTGGGAATGAGTCCCATTAAACACAATGTGCTTCCTGAGTAAACTTGTATAAAAGAATGCTGCTGTTAATTGTTTCGTTACTTGGAAAGCAATTTTCTTGCACTCACTACTCTTTTGTTCTTAATCTCAATCCTTAAATCGTACTGCCCTCTAGCGTATTTAAAATATTGACAACTCCATAAGATCCAAGGCAACTTTACTCCATGTAAGAAAAAAGAACTACTAATTGTTACTGATGTTACCGATTATATTTTTAAACATCAGGGCATACAACATTTGACAAAGCTTATGACTATATAATAAATATCAAGTGCTCTTTAGATTACAGATAGTTTGAAGATAAATAACATTGATATGGCTGACTCTGGATCATAGTAGTAGGCATAAGAATGTATTCACATAATACGTTAACCTATGGTTAATTTACTTAATTATGCTTTATTGAATAAACAAAATTGAGTGATTTATAAAGCCTACTAACCTAAAAAAAACCTCAGCCCTTTTCCCATAAATCAAGTGACAAAGTAAAATAATTTTGTTTACAATATACAAAACTACAAATAACTAAACTACTCTCTACTTTAAGATGTTTACCAGCAGAATCTTTACTAAGTATGGCCCCATGGTTTCTATAAACTATCTATTGTAATACTTGACACAGCTTTCCTGCATTCCAATTTAATTTGGCCATGATATCAAACTTTTCTTATAAATGTTCCATATAGAAAAAGTATGAGAAATTAATCTTGTTCATACAGCTTCTCCCTTTAATTTGAAATTACTTAAGAAACCATAGTCTATTTCCCCTTTCCAAGCCCTCAACATTAATATGTATATGGTCCTTCACTTACATTATTCTCACATTAACGGGGTAAAAGATATTGCAGCTCATTACACTCCAACAAACCTTGAGACTGAGAGAGTAGAATTTGGAATTATTGACTCCTAGGTCAATATTCTAATTATTACACTGGCATTTGCATCAAGGGACTAGTTAAACTGAAACCTATAGACTAAAGTCATTAAAATCATTAAAAGTTATTACAGTCTTTTTAAAAAAAAGCAAACTTAGCATTCCATCAGCAGTATTTTCTCCAGAAAAAAAAAACGCAGGGGAGTACACTAACCTCCCACTCCCCTTATTTCACTACCCAAGCTGAACATCTGAATTATGCCTTCCCTTCCTTCGCCTCCCCTCCCGCAGGTGTTCCTTAGGAATGGAATATTGAGAGGTAGGAGTGGGTGAGCTTAGTCCTGTTTTACTTTGAAATTAATCTATTAGAACACTTTATTTGGCCAAGCGTGATTGGACACACAAAGAATTTGTCTCCGGTGCAAGGGGGTCTCCGGGAGGTATTAAAAAGCTGCTCTTTCACTAACCTGGATTGCGGCTTCCAACCTTAAGCTTGGCTTCTCCACATTTGCCTCGCTCATCGCTCAAAACCGGGCCGAGCCCGAAGAGGGAAACCAACGCTAGCCTAGCAAGACTTCTCGCTACATGCAGAACAAGAGAAGTGCATGCATATTTGTGTCCCAACTAATCCGGTGTCAGTGACTGTTGATCCTTCTTCGCTACCTTTTAGAACGGAGGAGGTGTGTAAGAGACCTGGCTCAAGTTGCTAAGGCAATGAGAACGCCGAGTCCCCCATGTTGTCATAGAAATAGAATGCACCCCGGGGTTGCCACGGTGACAAGAGACGCGGCAAACCGAACTGATTTCCTAGGTCAGGCTGCAGAGAGAATGGGAGATATTCTGTTCACAGGACAATTGCACGTTCTCTAGAAGACAATCTGAACCAAGAATCACATTCACAGAACATTCGACACCACCTTTTACTATTCTACACGACAGTATATTTAGGCGGAAACTTTAGCGATTGAATCTTTTTTTTTTAAACAGTCATTTTTGGGTGCAACGTTAATCTCATGTCCTTATTAATGCGTCATAGTTATGCAGGATATTCTAGGAAATATGCTTGATTAATCATACTACATTTTATTTCCATATTTATGATGGGGATAATTAAATGTGTAGACAATTCGTGAAGAATTTATTAGCAGTATTTGTGAAGTGGCTTTCAACATAAATATTAAATCAGTGTACCTCCAGCATTTGCATTCATTAAAAAAAAATTTTTTTTAGGCAGCATGTGTGGGTCCATATGTTTCCTATTGAGCCATAATTTCCATAAGTCTTATTAGCATAAGCCATAGCTGTTGGGAGCTGAAGTCCAATTTACCTGAAAGATAGCAGATTGGAAAAGACTGCTCTAAGGAATCAATTGCCGTATAGACAGTATTTCCTTTTTCTTGATATTTCCTTTTTTTAAAAATACAGTAAATACATCAAGGTCTGGCACTTGAGTACTTTTTAAAAAATCAAAATCAATGTTATGAGGCTGTATTCTTTAAAAAATGAATTAAATGCAAAGCAAAACATAAAAAGATAAACATTTTAAGTACATTATATAAAATCACTAGCGTATAACGTTCTTGAAGACAATGTGATATAATGCAATCTTAGACTGGTTTTCTCATAACTAAAACACTTGTTTCTCTTGTGATATTTTTACATAACTTTTTAAAATTTAGTAGATTTAATTTTGTTTGGTATCTGAGGTTTTTTTACATTGATATATGTTGTAAGTAGCAATTGATTGATTAGCAAGCACATACATTTTGTCTAGGATAGCCTGCCCCTATCTAGATCTTTCTGATCTTCAGAAGTGCACTCTTTGTTAACTGTAACTGAGTCCACCCACCTTGCTGTTGATCATCCTCTTCTCCTTTCATCTTTCCCAACATTAGTACCTTCACCAGAAAATTTGGTCTTTGCACAATATGTGTAACAGGGTACTTTAGGCCTGGTTATTTGTAGTTCCAGTGAAAGTTCTGAGTTGATTTGTTCAATGATTCATTTTATTAATTTATTTATTCAATGTTTTTATAGGGCTTCCAACTCAAACAATGAGACTGGGTGACATGCAACAAAAACCAAATAGTAAACAGGAAAAAAAAAACCATAGTTACTCAACATTTAAAAAAATCAACTCAACATATAAAATATGAAATGGAAACTGAACACACTAATTAAAACAACCAAAAGGGGATTCCATTCAACTGGACTCCAATGGCTTTGGGGGGGGGGCACTAGGTTTTGATGGCTTATAAAACAGCAAACAGATTTGGGGTGACTATTGTGTATCAGGGCAGCAGAGTGAGACCATTAAAGAGCACAGGGACATCCATCAAAAAGGTGCATTAAGACGGCAAAGTTTAACAGAGATAATGTAGAAAATGTGTGATCCCGATGGAAGTGTGTGAGGTGGATAGATGGTCTTCGGAGAAGGTGTCCCACAGGTAATCCAGTCCCATGTCATGTAGGACTTTAAAGGCGATAACTGACAGCTTAAATTGCACCCAGAGACCTACTGGGAGCCAGTGCAGCTTGCTGAGTAATTGTGTCACATGGGTGTAACAAGCTGTGTCTATAACTACCTGCTTTACTGCCTTCTGGATCAACTGCAACTTCAAGGACAGCTGTATGCAGAACATATTGCAACAGTCCAAATGTGAGGCCACTAAGGTGTAGGTGACCACCTCAATCATTGCACAATCATAGGAGAATTACCCTTGGCAGTATTACTTTGATAGCCTATTTATATTTAATTAGTCCATAACCCATAACCCAGGAGTTAAGTTGATGTATACGGTTTTCCTTTACCACAAAGTCTGTTTAGATGGTGATTACTGTTGTGATGAGCTTTGTGATTGAGTGGGAACTGAACACTGGGTCAATACAGCTGGATTAGCCCCACTTTAATCTGTAGGGATTTATTCCAGTGAACCCAGTTTTTCAGGCTAGCTGGGTAGGACAAGTCTGATGTACCAGAAAATAATATTGAGACAACTGGATGCCTCAGATGTATCATCTGAACATACCAGTTTGACTGTTTTAAAATAACTTGGCACTTTATCAACTATGAAACAGGGAAACAGGAGGGTATTTTTAATGCATGAGTGGAATTTTACTGCGTATGCTGCTCCTCCCTGCTCTAGTCCTCCTGGCCACACCTTTCCCTCCCACCTCTATGCATATCATGGTTTTTTCAGGGCTGTGCCAATGTTTTTGTCTGCTTCCAGAGCTACCTTGGGCAACAAGAGGATCTACAGGACGAATTTCATCTCTGCCAATCTTCCATCATGGCAGACAAGGTTCCTAACTGGCACAGCTATCTTCAGGTGATTCGGTCCCGTGAATATCAGAGAGTGCAGCATTTTCAAAAGGCAGAAAACATTTTGTTTATTGTACTGGAAAGAGTGAAGACAATGGATCCTAGAATTATAGTCGATTATTCAAGAAACTTGGAAGCCTTGGAATTTTCCCTCTCCGCCGCAGAAGATGAAGTTACCATGGAGGTTTCCTTATGTATCAATGCCGAGGTTCTCCTGCTGCAACCATGTACAGATGAACAAAGTAATTCTGAGAATGTTACTCATAGGAATTGCCAGATGCCAGGGCCATGCTATTTAGAGGTACCCAAACAAGAAACCAACCTGGAAAATTGGACCAAACAAGATGTGTTCAGTGCTGTGGATGATGCCGATTCCAGGGGACATATTGTGCCAGGCAAAGTTCTTCATCTCCTGAAAGAACTGATAGTTGCTGCCATTGTTCACTGCAAGCACCAGAACCTTATTAAGCCAGGTACTGTCTCAGAGGTAAAGAGGGAACGATAGCAAGCTATTGAAAATATTTTAAAAAAATATTTATGCAGGATTAGCATTTGAAAAGAGTGAGAGGACTGGAAGAATACAAGAAGCTAGGTGTAAATTATTAATCAAACCAGCATGTTATTCTTGTGAGGGTATATGTCAAAAAAATTACAATGCATATGTTGTACTATTCTGTACCCCCAAGCGTGTATGATAAAACATACTGGAGAACCAGGAACAACAATATAAACGGATATGGTATACAGTTATCCGAACTCACTTTTGTGAACCGGTAGGGAAGGTAAGTTAATACCACCCCTAGTTGTAATGCAGAAAAAAAGGAACTTCATGTTATCTTCTATAATATGGGACATCTTGAATTTTGGAACGAAATGCTTTTGTCTGAGGTGCAATTAAATTTGGAGGTTCACTTTTCTTTTTTATCTTGTATTTCTTTAATATTTCCTTAGGCTTTATCCTTGGTGATTCTGCTAATAAGGCTGGATGTAATATTTGTTGGATATCTAGTTAAATGTAGAGCTTTAACGCAACACATTACTTAGATTAAAACACATTCCAGTACTGAGATTCTGGCTTGATCTTGCAATTGTACAACTATTATGTAGTAATAAATTTATTTAGGAAGTATATTAGACAATACATCAAACTATGATAACAGCTCTGTCCAGGAATGCTGAACATGTTATGGCAGATACTAGAACTTGAGACTTTGGCATTATATATGTGACAGCTTATCAACAAACTGTAACCCATTTTTGGCTGGCAGGAGGCCATGGAAGCCGAAAATAGAGCCCAGGCAGGGTGCGTGCAGCCCTCCCGAGCTCTGTTTTTGTCCGGCAGTGTGTTACAGAAGGCTGTCCAGGCCAAAAATGGCCCAGACTGGGGTCCCTCATGACACTCCCCCCCCCAATGGCCTGTTTTGTCTGGCTGAAGCACCACAGGCTGGTGCTTTGATATTTCCAGGCCAGACCTGCGGGCCAGATCTAAGCCCCCCATGTGCTGGATCCGGCCCGCCAGCAAGTTTGATACCCCTGCTGTAGAATGAACTGAGTAGATCTCTTGTAAAAGCAGCCATGTCACTGAACCACTATGTTCAGTTGCTTTAAATGTTTTCCCAAACTGTTTGTTCATTTCATTGTATGGACAAGAGCCTTACAGGCATCACCAGTTAAATAATGTTAACCAGTTAATAAAGTTAAATAATGTGGGTATGGTTACACACACACACATATAGATAATGTTAATAGGAAGTAATACAATTATTACAATTATTGTGATATCTCTTTGCTGGCTTTACCAGTGTCAGAGAGTTGACAGATTGCTAGATCTGAATGGTAGGAATCTAGATCAAAAATGGCAGTAAAGAAATAAAGAATAGGTTAACTTTTTGCTGATATCTATTGCTCTTTCAGATTTTTGCAGCTCAGGTCTGGTAGCCCTATTTGTATGATATTCCAAAAATGAAAGCTGCCTTTCTCTTTAAGTACTAAAGAATGCTTTAAAAGAATGCTTCAGAATTTTAGAAGAAATGTTTTACACCTCATGAGAGTGAACATGCCATCTCTGCTAATTCTGGAAGCACCCACATTTTTTCAGGTTTATATAGAAATTTGGAAACAAGCCCAGCTACTTTAAGAACAGCAAATTAGTGATGTTTGCACAAGTCCCAAAGAGTTTATCTTGAGTCATTTCTGGAGAAGGCAAAGCCCTACACGTTGAACATTAATCAGAAGTGCTTCATACCTCACATTGGCATGGCACCTTTCTGTTATTCATTGAAGGAATGTGACTTAAAAAAAGAATCACTGCTGACTTTAATGGGTGGATTCCTTAAAATGGTAGTAGCTTTTTTTTTTCAAGTTCCCACTGAAGCTTGAAAAGGTACAGGTGCCCTTAATCAACTCAGGTTGTTCTGTAGTACTTATTTCTTATGGTGCACTATCTAAGAAGAGTTCACTGGGCTTGAAATGAGCATATATGTTGCTTTGCCCTAGTTGGCTTACTTTAAAATTTATAAGTTTAGCAGAAGTTTTTACAGCTCTCATTTACACTTATAACACTCACACTGTGTTGTTATCCAGTCTCAAATAGTTCTGTTAAAAAGCAAATGCTTAGTTATTGTGATGCTATACTTTGGGATATGTTTTTTCTTGCTCAAGGGACTTGGTTTCTGCTTGTTTTTAAGGGAATGCATTTTTCTTCTCATGTGACTGCTGATTTCCAATCTGCTTGATGCTGTTACACCCTACAGCAATGTTTTCTCAGGTACCTGTATCAAGCCAGGAAGAATTCAGGAAATGATTTAAAACTGAATCAGAGCAATTTACGGTAAAAAGCATAAAAGCAGAGTAATAATCATAACACAGCAAGAACCAAATATAAAAAGTAACTGTTACACCAAACAATGAAAATCTTTTATAAAACTCCAGAAGAATTGAAAAGGTATTTGCTATTTGAAGAATATATACATACCTGTATACTATATATATCTTCCAGGGCAGGATTTTAATTTATTTCTGAAACAGAAGAAGTACATTACTAAAAAGACAACAAAATAGAATGCAGATTTCTATCATCTGAATCTATCATTTTATGTGTGCATCAATAGGCTATACAAAATTGAAAACAATTTAAAAACCCATAAAATTGTGAAATAATAATTTTAATTACAATAAGTGTATCTCAGCAGACTATGACCAGCTGACTTATTTTTCCTATTTAATCCAGATTCTTATTGTTAGTGGGCAGCCTCATGGCTGTGTTCCTCCTTAATACAATTCTTTAGCTTAAACTGAACATGGACAGATATGAAAGATATTCAGAACAAAAGGGCCAGTACAGGGCTGGGATACATATACCTGGCCTCTATTTACTTCAGATCAGATTACAGAGTCATGGAATAGAAATAGGCTATTTACATCCAGCAGGTCTATGCCTCTCTTCATTGATCCAGTTTTAAGTTCAGGTAGTCCTTGATATTCAACAGTTTGTTTAGTGAAGGTTAGACGTTACAATGATACTGAAAAAAGTGACTTATGACCATTGCAGAATCTTCATGGTCAAGTGATCAAAATCCAGACATTTGGCAACATATTTATGACAATTTCAGTATCCTAGGGTCATGTGATCAGCTTTTGTCATCTTCTAACAAGCAAAGACAATGGGGAAGCCGGATTCACTTAATAACTGTGTTACTAACTTAATTACTGCAGCGATTAATTTAATAACAGTGGCAAAAATGGTCTAAAATAAGGCAAAACTGATTTAACATCTGTCTCACTGAGAAACAGATTTGTTGGGCTTAGTTGTGATCTTAAGTTGGGGATTCCTTGTGTTATTCATACACATTTTATGAAAGCAGATTATCACCTCGTTTCCTGATACCACTGTCAAGAGTTTTATTCCATGCTTTGCACTCTGGTCTGATGGAACATAGGTCTTGATTTTCTTTTGTGTATGATAACTTTTAAAGTATTTAAAGAGGGCCATATGTCTTTTAGCTCTCTTCCCAAGGCTAAGCAAGCCAGGCTCCTTCAAGCTTTTTAGAATACTTAGTTTGTAGGACATTCTAACAGTTCTTCTCTGAACCTATTTCAAGTTTCTAAAGTATGTTCTGCATAACTGGATATTCAATGAAGTGTCTGATCAAAACAAACAAACACAAGCAAACAAACAAGACGTGGAACTGTTACTTCTGTAATTTAAAAACTATATTTCTGTGATGTTGACAAAAATGTTCATTTGCCTTTATGGCAGTGACTTCACACACTGACTTGATTTGCAATCAACTATAATTCTTTCACAAGTGTTAATGTTAAGTCATTTCTCATTTTATTGCATGCATTTGTTTTTGTTTCGGAGGCCAGTACTTTGCTTTTGTCCTTATTCAATTTTATTTCTGTTACTTTCAGCTATTTCTCCCCCTTGTCCCCTTTCTCCCCCTTGTCAAAAGTCACTTTGAATTTTGTTCTCTAGCACGTTAGCTACACTATTCAATTTTGTGTCATCTGCAAATGTGGTTTCATTCAAGTCAAATGAAGTCATTTCATCCAAATCACTAAAACATAAATTTGAATGAAATAACTGTAAGATATTAATAAAAATAATGAAAAGCCGTGGAACCAGTACAGAATCTTGTGCTATCAATTATCACTTGAGTTAATAAGGGGACATTGATGAGCAATCTTGGAGTACAATTCTCCAACCAAATACATATTTATTTGTCATGATATGCTACCTCATACTTAATTAGAATTTCGTGAGGTACTTTGAAATCAAGATGCTGCTGCTATTGATCTTGCCTTTTGTATTTATTATCTATTAGTCATATTTCTATACAACCTATTTTACCTGTGACTTTGGAAGGTTTCCAATAAATATATATATAATTCAAGGCAGTGAACATAACTATTTTTCCTCCTATTTTTCCCAACCAACAACCCTGTGAATCAGGTTGGGATAAGAGAGAATAGTCCAGTCAGTTTTTGTGTTCAAGGGAGGCCACAGTTTCTTGGTAGCTAGTTGAACCCCTTAATTACTACACCAATCTGGTTTTCAGTGAGATCTATTGTGTTTGTAACATTCCCATCTTGTGTTAAGAAACATTCCCTATTAAAAAGTTAGGTGCTGCAATGTTAAAATGGCAAGACATATTATTTACAAAACTATGCTTTTTTGTAGTAATGACCACAATGTTTTAAGGTACTTATCTACTTTATTGTGGAGAAGACTGCTAAGTAGTTCTGCCTTATATAGTATATATGTAAATTAATATACAGTCTAATTTTGTTAAAGCTTACTGATGAATGTCTTTATCATCTTCTCGAGAATCTTCCATGATACTTATTTTTGCTAGATTGTTCATTTTGAAAACAGTGGCATTTGCTTCTCCAAGCACGTGACACTTCACATATCCTCCATGATTTTATCAAAGGCAATACCTAAAATGATTTGAATAAGCTTTTACAAAAAGTAGAAGCAGAATGAAACCTGAGAACTGAGCACAATGAGGTAGTGAAAAACTAAACAGAAAGGAAATAAAACAAGGCATAATTGCTTGGACGGAATAGAGCTTGCCAAAATTCTGTTATAAGCTTCATTCATTTTGTATTTAACATCATTTATCTTATAAAACATTCCAGGTAACACACGTTATGGATAGTCTGGTGATAACAAGATAGGAGACATAAGTCCAGTTGAATATTGCCTGGCATCTCAGTAGCCTTCACTATTTATCATGGTATCTATTGGGATAGTCTCTGAGGGTTGAGAGTGATGATCGCCATTTGGTGGTCTTCTTTCTTAAAGGATAGGTTCCAGTTGGTAATGGTGGGAAAAGATTGAGACCAAGGCTCCTTTGCTATGGAGAGTTGCTGGGCTGAATGTTCTCATAATAATTTATGAATGTTGGGAAGGTACATGCTGTTCAGAGTTAACCGCATATGATAGGTAAGTAAATAAAGCAGTCCAAGCACCTATTTTTTCCTCATGTTTTACTACACTATAAGAAATGAATAAAACATTATAAATGCAGATATCCTCTGGATAGAGTGGTAGTCCTGCAATATAAACTAGAAATTGTTAACACTATAATGGTTTGGATAATTTGAACTTTTAAAGACAAGGAGAAACATTTATATTAATGTTAAATATATTTCTAAAATATTATTAAAAATACAGTTGCTTGAATTGTACAATCAAAACTAAATGTGGTATTGATAAAAATGGCAAAAATAGGTTTATACAGAAAAAGCAGTTATAAGATCGTGAGGACTGTAGATTCAGAGATAGGGCAGAAAAAGGCAATACAAACTTGTTTTCTGCCCCCACCCTTCTAATGGTACGTTGCTCTTGGAAGACAAATGGAATAAACATGACTGAAAAACAGATGATGTGTGGGGAAAAAACTAACATGTTTGCATTATGTGAACATGCATAACAGGTCAGGGTCTGAACAAGTCCCAAACCCATTCTCTTTGTTGTTTTCCCCACAACTAGCAGTTATTCAAATAAGAACTTGAACAACACCTATGGGCTGTCAACACCCGCTGCTAACTCTATTATGAATACTTATGTTGATTTCAAAACACTATTTAATTTTTTATTTTTTTTTGCTAATTTTCTACAACTTGGTACTCTCTAGATCAGGGGTGTCAAACTCGCATTGTCACGGCGGCATCATGTGACCTATCATGGCTTCCCCCCTTTGCTAAACTGGGTGTGAGTGTGGTCACCGGGTGATGCATCTGGCCCACGGGCCACAAATTTGACAGCCCTGCTCTAGATGCAGTCACTAACTGGTGGTCTGTGGACCACTGGTGGTCCATGGGAAAATTTTGGTGGTCCGCAGAAAAATTATTTGCCTTTTTATGTTGCACTAAATGCTATTTTATCTTTTTAAAAATTCATATTAGCGGTCCACAGGATTTAAAATTAAGAATTTAGTGGTCCCTGAGGTATGAAAGGTGGGTGCCCCTGCTCTAGATGAATGGACTGTAATTCCTATCACTATCAGGTAGAGCAGAGTTATCTGTGGGGATGGAAATTGTGTTCCTGTATCAGGAGGAGGTTTGCTTGAAGCAAAACAACTGAAAGGTCATTTTTTTAAAATTTCGAAACCTGGGCAGGAATGAAAGAATTAGCTCCAGAGACCCAAAGATATAAATCCATGTGTCCATTTCTAGAATTCTGATACACAGAAAGCCATCTAAGCTATTTCGGTCCTGTTAAAATAAATTATTGGGCAAGATGAGAAAAAACATTGGCATACTTTCATTTAACTGTTATTGCAGAATTAACTGCTACAGTATTGCTTGCAAGGCTGGGTTCTTACAATTTTCTCCTTAAAACAGCTTTTATGTATTGGCCTTACTGTTGTCGCAATAATGTCAAATTTTTATACATGGGAGTTTATTCTCTCTACTTTAATTTTCTTTGTTTAGGTGTGAGAATACTTTGAAACAGGGGTAGTGACAGATAGGCAAGAAGGGGTTGGCACCTGTCTTCCTTGTTATGGAGGTCTTTTCCCTTTATTATCTCTTTGTTCTGTTGCCATCACTAAACCTATTTCTGCTTTAGAAACTCTTTTAAGTCTCTAATAAAATGTAACTGGGTGGAACGTGGGAAAGATATACATAGCATAGACCACGGGTCAGCAAACTGTGGCTCTGGAGCCACATGTGGCTCTTTCATCCTTCTGCTGCAGCTCCCTGTCACCAGTCGGCTCCACAATTGATAGGGCTTTCGGTCAGGACAGGTAGAGGAAAAAGAACACCATGCTAGGAGACTCTATGGTGGGAGAATCGGACTGCCAGTCGGCTTCAGAATTGAATAGGGGGCTTCTGGTTAGGGCCTTTGTGGCTTTTTCAGTGTTTAGGGTTGCCGACCCCTGACATAGACACTTGATTTACCTAGAAATAAAGGAGCAAAATGGACTTTTGTTAAATGACTCAATATTGTTTTAGTACAGATTGTTATTTCTACAAAGTATCAATATCTCATTAATACCCGCCTACCCTGGCCCACAAATTATTCCTAACCTGTGCCCCACACAGGGAGTTATTTTCAGGGGACATGTAGCCCTGGCCCCCAGATCCATCCTCACTCCTGCCCGTCAAATTTATTTGTTCTACTTTTTTCCTTGTCATGGACTATATCCTGGAGATTACCTGACTTGGCATCTTTTAATTGGAAATTACACATTGCAATCCTCTCAGGGGCTGGTGGGGTAAATTATTTTACTGAATTGTATAGAAAAATTGAGGGAAGGAAGGCTAGGATTCAAAATTGCTAAAATATGCAATCAGTTTTAACATACAGTGTCTGATTCAGACAAATCAGTACGAATTCTTTTTAAAGAATGGGAGAGTCCCAACAATTCTTGACGTATAAGTACAGGTAGTCCTTGACTTAGGACCACAGTTGAGCCCAATTTTTTTTTTGCTAGGTGAGAGACATTTGTTAAGTGAGTTTTGCCCCATTTGACAACCTTAAGTGAATCACTGCAATTGAGTTAGTAAGTGTTAAGTGAACCTGGCTTCCCCATTGACTTTGCTTGTCAGTAGGTCACAAAAGGTGACCACATGACCCCAGGACACTGCAACCATCATAAATATGAGTCAGTTGCCAAGGGGCTGAATTTGGATCACGTGCCCATGGAGAAGGTGCAATTGTTGTAAGCGTGAAAAACAGTCATAAGTCACTTTTTTCAGTGCTGTTGTAACTTTGAATAGTCACTAAACAAACTGTTTCAAGTCAAGAACTAACTGTACTTCATCTAGTTAGATAATATGGAGAGTCACTTTACTGGCAGGGGTTTACTATTAAGTCGGAGGCCCACAACCTTTTGGGCCCCAGGGACCGGGTTTCGTGGAGAGAGCATGCTGCCTGCCTCCCACAGATGAGGCTTCGCTTGTTTGCATGGCCGTTTCTGGCATGCCACAACCTGGTTCTGGTCCACGGACCGGGGGTTAGGAAGCCTTGTATTAAGTCACCCTGAAAACATAAAAAACTAATTCATATTAGGGGACTGGAGACTAGAACATATGAAGAACAGTTGCAGGAACTGGGTATGTCTAGTTTAATGAAAAGAAGGACTAGGAGAGACATGGTAGCAGTGTTCCAATATCTCAGGGGTTGCCACAAAGAAGAGGGAGTCAAACTATTATCCAAGGCACCTGAGGGTAGAACAAGAAGCAATGGGTGGAAACTAATCAAGGAGAGAAGGAACTTAGAACTGAGGAGAAATTTCCTGGCAGTTAGAACAATTAATCAGTGGAACAGCTTGCCTCCAGAAGTTGTGAATGCCCCAAAACTGGAAGTCTTTCAGAAGATGTTGGAGAGCCATTTGTCTGAAATGGTATAGGGCTTCCTGCCTAGGCAGAGGGTTGGACTAGAAGACCTCCAAGGTCCCTTTCAACTCTGCTATTGTATTGTATTGTATTATATTGATTTTGATTTATTGTACACAAGATTATACTTAACTCTTCATAAGTGGAATCCTCTAATATTATCCTCTTTGTGATGTAAGCTGCATATCATGCCATTTTTCATTGATATTAGGGGTTTGCATTGCTTCCTGTTTGTGCTTTAGGACACAAGCATTATTTGTGAAAGATGCTAAGACCCGGGAGCTAAAGAGGCTGACGTTGACAATTACTTTGCTATATTCCTTTGACTTCCTCTGTACTTTTTCCCTCTTAAATCAGGTGAACTTAGTGCTGAGAGGTTAAATGAGGATGGGACGCAGCTGCCTTTGTTGGTGTCCAGTGACTGGAAAACGATCTGCTTCAACATTATCCCAGTAATGAGGAGAAAGCAGGATGCTCTGAACAACTGGCAAGAAAGAGGTTTCCCAAAAGGCAGTCTGAGCAAAGTCACTCAAGAAGCTGTTTTCATTCCTGCCAGTTACCATCACTGGAGGTAAAACTAACACTGTTGTGAAAGCTGCCTTATGGGAAAAGACCCGAGTTTTAACATAAAAACCTTATCCCAGATGCACTTCTAAGAAGATTTCTATGGTTTAGTGTAAAGGAAGGAAAAAGATATATCATATGTATGGCTTCTTGATTCCAATTCATACCTACCAATATATTATCATATTTTTACACCAAGTTCATGAAGTGCTTCTTTTTAAATGCAAGTATGTATGTAGTGGATGTATCCTGCATTCTTCATGTGAATCTGAAGATTTCTGAGAAAAATATACAGGCTAGGTAGCCTTTCCTGGCAGTCAAAATTCCCAGCAGCATGGATTTACACATCAAAAATTTACATGGGAAAATTAGCTTTATAAAATACAAGGCTTCTTTACCTATGGGAAAATGTTTGTTCCTTCTTGGTACATATTATAAATCCCCTAATGAAGAGATAAAGTATTAGTTCCATACAGTATATCAGGGTTGCTCAGATGTAAATTATCTAAGAATTATCTAAGAGTTTGGAATAGAACATTTTGTCCAAAATTATATGATATTGTCCTAGAGTAACGAAGTTTCAAGGTTACGTGTCTCTCCAGACCTGTGCTTTCTAGCCTCTTGGAGCTCTCTTATAATAAAATTGTCAAAAATCAGAGGAAGGGAAATATATCATTTTGAGATAGGAAACACAGTAAATATTTTATAATACCTATAAGTTTAAAATAAATTATTCAAAAACCTTTAAAATTCAGAGGAAAAGTTAACATCCTATCCCATTTATATCTCTGAGGTGCTCCTTTTACCCCTGCAGTTTTCATACCCTCCAAGAATATTAAGTATGGTAGCTGGCCACCAAACTTTCTCACCTGTGCACTTTTCAGTTGATATATAAGCAACAAACAGTACAATGTCAAAGAGTTATCTAAAGAGGCTATCTAAAACTGTGTTTGATGTTTATAGTTTAAAGCTGTCAAACAAAATATTGCTGCGGTTTTCCTAAGCAACTTGTTTAGGCATGATATGTACTATTATAACTATTCATAAAATCTCTATAGGTAGAACACAAAGAGGTTGGCATCCGGAATAGATTACATATAATCTGGTGCTGTCAGTAATTGCTGTGTTCTTCACAAAGGCATGCAGAGATTGTGAACACTTGTGCAGGGGTGCAGAATTCTCATCTGGTTCTGATTGTTCTATGGGACTCGTTCACTCACTCATGCCATCTGAGCTCCAAAATCTCTGGTAATTTGATCAGTCCCAAAATGGAAGCTTAACTCACACAGTTTCTCCTCTTTGTGTGCCTTGCTTGCTTCATGGCCTTCCATACATATACATTTAAAAATAAACACATGTCTTGGCAATCATATCTATGTATTTATTCCAAGGACAGAGCACTTAAAATAGTTTTAGGTACACACATGGGCTTCTGAATACTAAAACAGACCAAATTTTTTATTTATACCCACATGCCTGTACAGGTGGCCCTCGCTTAATGACCACTCATTGAGCAACCATTTAAACTTATGATGGTATTATGAATGAGTGGTACTAATAACCAGACATTGTACTTAAGATGGTTGCAGACTCTCCATGATCACAGGATTACCATTTATGACCCATTTTTCTTGGCTTGTGATAAACAAAATCAATGGGTAAGCCATCAGGAGGTCACAAATAGCTACCGCATGAAGTTCCCCTTAACAATATTGTGGGATCTGCTTAACAACAGCATCAGGAAATGCTGGAATTTCCATCACCAAGCATCACAGTCATGTGATGTCGTATAATTGTGTTGTTTGGTGGCAAAAATACTGGCCCCACTTATTATCAGTAGGAGAGGACTACCTGTAATGCCCTAATTCTTGTGATCTTAGGCATTTACGCAACAAATAGAAACCATCATATATATATATATATATATATATATATATATATATATATATATATATATATATATATATATATATATATAATGTGTATGTATGTATGTATGTATGTATGTATATGTACATGTATGTATGTATGTATGTATATATGTTTTCGTAGATTTTCACGGGTGTAGGTATGCTGGTTTTGTTGTATTCGGGTCTTTTCCCGTGTAAGATTGAGATTGTCTTTGCAACGTTTTGGCAAGATCTCACCTGCCATCTTCAGGCTTGGGCTTAAAAAAGGCATTTGGATTCCAACTTACTGAGCTTCACAAGGAGTGGGACATTAAGCAGTACTTCCCAATATGAAGAGAGGGCAAACTCATTTTGGCCAAAATACAATTCTGCAAATTCATAGGTTCAAAGCGAGGGGTCCCTCCCGGCCGCCTTGAAAGAGGCGGTAGTGAGACCCTTGCTCAAGAAGCCTTCCCTGGACCCTTTGGAGCTAGCCAATTATCGTCCTGTCTCCAACCTTCCCTTTTTGGCGAAGGTTGTAGAGAGTGTGGTGGCCTACCAGTTCCCACGACATCTGGAGGAAAATGATTATCTAGACCCGCGCCAGTCCGGCTTCCGCCCCGGTCACAGCACGGAGACGGCCTTGGTCGCGTTGGTGGATGATCTCTGGAGGGCCAGAGATAGAGGTTGTTCCTCTATCCTGGTCCTATTAGACCTCTCGGCGGCTTTTGATACCATCGACCATGGTATCCTGCTGCGCCGGCTCGAGGGGCTGGGGGTCCGGGGCACCGTCTTGCGGTGGTTCGGCTCCTTCCTTTCTGACCGGACGCAGCGTGTGTTGACAGGAGAAGAGAGGTCGACCCTACGCCCCCTTACTTGTGGGGTGCCACAGGGGTCGGTCCTCTCGCCACTCCTGTTCAACACATATATGAAGCCGCTGGGTGAGATCATACGTGGTTTCGGGGTGGGATACCATCTGTACGCTGATGATACTCAGCTGTACTTTTCCACCCCGAACCACCCCAACGAGGCCATCGAAGTGATGTCCCGGTGTGTGGAAGCCGTACGGATCTGGATGGATGACAACCGACTCAAGCTCAACCCTTCCAAGACGGAGTGGCTGTGGGTACCAGCCCCCCGGTTCAGCCAATTAATCCCATCATTGGCCATTGGGGGCATTCATCTTGCCCCCGTGGAGCGGGCGCGCAATTTGGGCGTCCTCCTGGATGCCCGGCTGTCCATGGATGACCATGTGACAGCCGTGGCAAGGGGGGCGTTCCACCAGGTTCGCCTGGTGCGCCAATTGCGCCCCCTACTGGACCGGGATGCCTTGCGCACAGTCACTCATGCGCTGGTGACGTCTCGCTTGGACTACTGTAACGCTCTCTACATGGGGCTTCCCTTGAAATGCACCCGGAGGCTTCAGTTGGTCCAGAATGCAGCCGCGCGGGTAATTATGGGGAGTACTAGGTACTCCCATGTGACACCGCTCCTGCGCGAGCTGCACTGGCTTCCTGTGGTCTATCGGGTGCGTTTCAAGGTTTTGATAACTATCTTTAAAGCGCTCCATGGCTTAGGACCTAGTTACTTGCGGGATCGTATTCTGCCCCATACATCCCTGCGACCAATTCGCTCGCACAGAGAGGGGCTCCTCCAGGTGCCGTCCGCTAGACAATGTCGTGGGGCGGCGCCTAGGAGTAGAGCCTTCTCTGTGGCGGGCCCAGCCCTGTGGAATGACCTCCCCCCGGATATTAGGAATACCTCTGACCTCCGCTCCTTCCGTATTAAGCTTAAGACCCACCTATTCCAAGCAGCTGGCCTGGCTCAACTTTGATCTAACCATATCGCTCCTGACGGGTTTTTAACCGGGTATTTTAATTATATTTAATTTCTAGGGGTTTTATATTTTGTATTTTAATTGTTTTTATCAATCGACCTCCTCCTTGTGTATGTCTCAGTGTATGTTTTTGCTTTATGTTTGTTTTGTTTACATATTTATTTCGTATGTTTTGTTGTACGCCGCCCCGAGTCCTTCGGGAGAGGGTGCGGCTAAGAAATAAATATATTATTTATTATTATTATTATATATGGCTTTAAATATCAATACTAACATATTGGTCCCAGTGTGTATTGGTAACCAGTGCAGTGATCTCAACATAGGTTCAGCAATATGACTCTGATACCTTGCCATCAGCAGTTGGACTATAGTTAATATGAATCAACTGCAGCTTCCAAGTAGTTTACAAAGGAACCACCTTGTAAAGTGTGTTATAGTAGTCTAAATATGAAGTGATGGGAAACTGAGTTGCTGTTGTAACAGCATCCTAATCTGATAAAGCCACCGACATACCAGATGAAGCTTGGAAAAGGTCCTCCTCCTGGGTAGGAAGATAAGATACTGATGCATCAGTAACAAACTGCACTGCTGCTTCTACTGGGATTTGATATATGAATAAAATAGAATAGAATAGTTGGAAGGGACCTTGGAGATCTTCTAGTCCAATCCCTACTTAAGCAGGAAGCCCTATACCATTTTAGATAAATGGTTATCCAATCTCTTCTTAAAAACTTCCAGTTACAACTTCCATTTACAACTTCTGGAAGTTGTTCCACTGATTAATTGTTCGAACTGTCAGGAAATTTCTCCTTGTCCTGCCCCCCAGGTGCTTTGGAGAATATCTTGACTCCCTCTTCTTTGTAGCAGCCCCTGAGAACACTGCTATCATGTTACCCATAGTCCTTCTTTTCATCAAACTAGAAATATTCAATTCTAGCAACCATTCTTTATATGTTTTAGTCTCCTGTCTCCTAATCATCTTTATTGCTGTTCTCGGAACTCTTTGTAGACTCTCAACATCTTTTTTTTATAGTGTGGCGACCAAAACTGGATGCAGTATTCCAAGTGTGGCCTTATGATTGGCAATTGTTTAGATTTTAGGGGTAATCTAATATACTATTCTATCAGACAGTTGCCATTCTGGTAAAAATGAATTTAACATAATATATTGGGATTATTTATGGTAGCTCTTTGTAAATATTTAAAGGCAGATTCATCAAGGTCAGCGTAAGACAGCTATATTTAATATTGGTATAAATTATTTTCTCTCTCAGCCTTTCTATGACATATAATAATATGTTTTATTTTACAAAATAATTATCCCTGTTTGGTATATAAATAAGGAATCCTCAGAAGCAAAGAAGAAAACCTATTTGATCCAGCCAGAATGATGTGTAGTGCACAATAGGTGGAGAAGTCTGGTTTGCACACAATTATTAAGAACATGATAACAAAAAGAGGAAGGCTAGAGATATGCTAATCTTACCTATGGGCTGATTTTACTTGTAACATCTGCAAATGAAGGAGTGACTGAAATAGCTACATACTTGCAACAAAAATAGCATATAAAATGATAGCACTGGTATGTGACAGGGAAATGTTACTGAACCTGACTACCCACCCTTGACATGCCTATGTGTTCCATAGTATATACGTGGAATCCTATTCACCTGTTAGTGCAAATAGTTACCCTCAAATCTGAGAGCATAAACCAATGCATTATGAAACAGAAACATGTTGGATTCTAGATACATATGCACATATACATAAACACTTTCTTCCCTAAGAGGAAACATACATCATATTTTGATTGCCAAATATGTACAAGAATGTTTAATGTTGTTTGCAGAGAAATCTGTATAATTTAGAATGTGGAAACTGTGCAAGGAACTCATTTTTGTGAACTGATCTTTGTCATTTATTTCAGCTTAGAAACAATGCATCCTCTTTTAGAATCCCAAAAGCTGTCAATGGTCTCCACAGTTCCTAAGTCCCTTAAAACAGAACTAGGAAGTCCTTAGCTCTCTGGATATTCAATAATAATGTAATTCTTAGTATTTCATTTTCTGTTCTGATCGAGGCTTCTCAAGAGCATGAAGCAAACTCCTTATTCTGACAAAAAACCCTTTTATTAATTTACTGTGAATTCTTCTCATTCACATCCAACGAAGTCTTTCAAGGGAGGATTTACAGTCACAGACCTTATTTGGCTTGGAGAGCTGCCAGGCCGATATTTGCAAAACTTGGCAAGGAGTCTCGGAGAGTCACGAATCAATTAAGCGAACTAATTGTCTCCTGCAAACTCTATTCCCCTTTTGCTCCTGTTTTATTTCCTCTGGGAGAGGGCATTCATTGTCCACCTGTGGCCTTACTCCCAAGTTGACCCGTTCTTTAGCTGTTCTCTTCCTCTGGCAACTCTGCACATGCGCACACTGGGAACAGGCTCCAGCTGTTCGTCTGTCTCACTGATGTCTGACTCTGAAGGCAGCTGATAACTGGCATATGGCCCTGGCTCCCTCTCTGCCTCCAACACAGAGCCCTCATCAGAGCCTTCCCCAGACTCCAGGACTGGCCAGTGTTCCTCCCCAACCTCCTCTCTGTCCAAATCCGCTGACAGCTCTGCTGGCCCCTGGCGGGCCACAACATTACCTTTGCTAGTTGAAATGTTAGGAAGTGGAGAGTCATCTTGTTTTAGGTAGCCATATCCTGAAGAAATCAGTTTGAAATAGTAATATGCATGTTGATTTCTCCAGTAATTCTCAGCCTAGATATTAATATGAATTGTGGATGAATGAATCCTACAGTGAAGCAGACTAAAGTCTGAAATAAAGTGTCAACTTCCAGTTGCATATTTTTCTTGTTAGGTACTCCACCAATCGTCCCATCTCGAAACTTGTTCAAATTGTAAGCACCCTAAAGGGATATCGCCTGGACAGTCTCTGCCTTCTTGACCAAATCAACCATGAGTATTGGAGAGAGAAAGGGGAGGAAAAGGGGCTCACATTTCAACATTTGAAGGTTGGTGGGATTTTTTTTTCAGGAATGCAAAACATAATTTTGGTTCAGATGTGTAGCTATTAATAGAAAAGATAATAACGGAGAATGATCAAATGCCTCCCTCCTCTCCCCCCATTCCTGAAGGCTCCTGACAGATTAGGCTTTAATTTTCTGAATTAAGGGAAGCCTTTAGGCAGCACCTTTATGGGGAGGAGGTAGGGAAAGTAGTTGAGTATAGGCAGAAAATAGGAAAACTTCTCTTTGTAGGTATCTACAAATGTCTGATTGGCAAAGGCTCCACTATGGAACACAAAAGAGTACTGGAGATCAGGACTAGTGAGTCCCACTTATCTCCCTGTGCTTCGTATAGCAATTGAACAAAGATTCAATATGGCTTACACCAATTGCTGAATATTGTGTAAATTAAACATGATTGCAAATTCATAAGTGGGAGCAACTCTGAAATGTTCTCAACATTTTCTTTCACTCAGTGTAGGGCTAGAGTTTTTACAAACTTAGCAGAATATCAAATGCTGCTTGGGCAGTTAGAATTTCATGTTTTGGATGTGATCCATTCCTTACCACTGCATAAAAGATGGAGTAGTAGAACGTGTTTTACAAAAATCTGGGTGTGTGCCATACAACTCACAAGCAATGTAGCTTAATTATTACACCGTTTGATTTTAGCTAGTTATATGTTCTTTCAAGAAATGAGGCCACTTTTAGAATGAACTGAAGTAAGATTTATGGTTTGTTCTTGTTCAGCTTTGTTTATGAATTCAGTTATTAATTGGACCATAATTTATTAAGCTTATCTCGCCTTAACTTTGTGAATGGCTTTTTTAACTTCAAGTACCTGCATTTTCTTTTTAATTGCAACTTTAAAAGCTTAGGAAACATCAAAGAAGCAACATACTTCAGTGCACTGTTCCCTACACCATTAACCCAAGGAACTCTAGTACACTCCCCAAAACAACATCTAGTAGCTCAAACAAAACCTTTGCTGTGTAGCACATGTATTTTACTGGGAAATGTAGATTAAGCAGGTTTAAAAAGCCAGGGCCAACATAAGTGTACAAACACACTTTGAATCTAATGGTGATGCCCATTTTGCTCTCTGAATTTGTGGATACCTAACCCTAACTCTAAGAGATTTGCTCCCCAATATAATTTTACCATGTATTTTACCAGGAAACATAGATATCAGCACACTCCTAAGCATATGGATGCACTACATATCTGTTGGTGATGTCCACTTTACTCTGAATTCATGGAGACCTAATGCTAATCCTAACTGAATTTGTGCCCCAATGGTATTTTCTCATATATTTTACGAGGAAATGTAGATAAGGAAGCTCAAAAAATCAGCACCCTCCTATGTATACGACATGCTACAAATTCATTGGTAATATCTATTTTGTTGTCCAAATTCATGGAGACCTAACCCTAAGTGAAATTATCACCATAGAAAAAATGATATATACAAAAATTATCACCACTTCAGTTAATACTTAGTTGAGTAACCTTTAGCATGAATTACGGCCTTACAATATCTTCCAATGGAGTGAACCAAGTCTTTTAGTTCTACAGCTGTTATAATGTGAAACAAAGATTGAATGATTGCTTCTATTAACTGGGTTTTATTGCTGGCTATATTTGGCTATACCTTTCCATAGAATACAGATAATAGAACAAACTTAAATTATCTTTCCATTGATATATAATTTTATGTTACTACTAAAAAAAAGTGGTATTATTAGCCATCAAACCTCAAAAACACACTTTTCCCAAAAGGTTTCCACAATGTTGGCCACTGCTGTATTTTAACCAGGAGATATAGGTAAGGTGGGCTCAAAAAGTCAGCATCTTCCTAAATGTACTGACGTACTACGAATCTGTTGGCAATGTCAATTTTGCTCTCTGAATTAATGGAGATCTAACCCTAAGTCAATATGCCCTCTCATGGAATTTCCCATTATTTCACTAAGAAGCATAGATAAGACAGGCTCAAAAGGTCAGTGATCCATCTATTATTATCAAAATTAAGCTCAAAAGATCTATTCAGTTTCTTATAGTAAGCTGTATTTTAAATGTTTAATAAGGGCCAAAGGTTTCAAGACTACAGGTAGTCCTCAACTTACAACAGTTCGTTTAGTGACTGTTCAAAGTTACAACGGCACTGAAAAAAGTGACCTATGACCATTTTTCATAGTTATGACCTTTGTAGCATCCCCATGGTCAAAATTCAGATGCTTGGCAACTGGTTCATATTTATCACAGTTCCGGTGTTCCATGTGATCACCTTTTGCAACCTTCTAACAAGCAAAGTCAATGGGGAAGACAGATTCACTTAGCAACTGGGTTACTAACTTATCAACTGCAGTAATTCACCTAACAACTGAAGCAAGAAAGATCATAAAAAGGAGGGCAAAACTCACTTAAATGCTTCACTTAACAGAAATATTGGGCTCAATTGTGGTCGTAAGTCAAGGACTACCTGTACAAGTAAGCTACTTTTGGTGTCCCCAAAGTTGGGGAAAAGTTGATTTTTTCCAATTTTTAAAATATGCATTAATTATTTACCAGAACACAGACCAATATATTGTTCAATGTATAATAAACAATAATAATATGTTTGGTTTTACATATCTTTGAAAGGCTTTTTTGCACTGCCTTTAGTAATTATTCTTACTTCCTCCTAGATGATATTGCTGTGGGCTACTCATTTTTTCCCTTCCTCTGAAGATTGGCTGAGTCTGGAAGGATCAGTATATCGTCTGCTGGTGATCTTACTCTGCTGCTTGGTGACCAAAGATCTTCCCCATTTTTTATATCCAGAGCAAAATCTGTTCAAGAATGATAGTCTGTACCTAACTGCCTTGTATCCCAAAGTGGAAAGCTTTGCCATAAGTCCTAAATATTTCCTAAAGTTTCATTTTGTCCAAAGAGAAGGCAAGGAATACCATCAGAAGGATAATGGTCTCAAAGCTTTACTTCATCTCCCAGCTGAAAACAGAGACTACTGGGATACTGCCTTTTTTGATATGCTGCTTAGCAAGGTAATTAGTTATAAACGTGAGGTTTAAAATTTATAATTTGATCTTTTTCCA
Source organism: Natrix helvetica (assembly GCF_964273705.1). Lineage (NCBI taxonomy): Eukaryota > Metazoa > Chordata > Lepidosauria > Squamata > Natricidae > Natrix > Natrix helvetica. The sequence continues at coordinate 41,431,894 of NC_138551.1, read as the reverse complement.
GGTCTGGGTGTAAGATCCTGCGACTTTCCTGTGGATTCCCTAGGATAATCATTCAGATTTATTAATGTACTTTTACATGTAACCCCTTAATTACATATACATATATGAATTTTCTGCTTACATTTCTTCAAGATGTTTAGAGATGTGAAGTTTAAATAGAAGGGAAGGTTTATGCATCTTCATATATGTAATTTTTATTACAAGTACAATGCATTGTTAGCATTCATTGATGGCTGAGCTAAGTCCTTACTTTGCATCCTATAAATATATGGACATTTTTTCTTTTTAATGGGGCATTCTGCAGCTTAATTACTCGGTATTATTTCAGCACTCGCCTTGATTATATTCTCTAGTAAAGGTCTCTGCTGAGTTTAAATCTCCTGTGATAAAACTTTAATCAAAAGCAATAATACACTTGTGTTTACAAGTGAGGAGCCCTGAGAGTTAGAGATAATTTCCGAAGAGACATTCATGTTTATTTATTTATCAATTTAGACACCGCCTAGCTCCCTATCTAAACAACTTTGGGTAGTTTACAGATTCAACCTGTTTGGGAGGGAGGAAATAGCCTGATGGGAAACAGCCTTTTCTGAAGGGTAGAAAGAAATTAATTCAACCTGTTTTGGAGGGAAGTACTCCTTTGTGCGCGGGATATCTGGAGCAGGTCGGCTACCAGTGCAAGGATGCCTGCCTGCCACAAGTCACGAGTGGGCGGTGGGAGGCATAATATCCCTGCCTCAATTTAACCTCGACAGTAAAGTCGCTTATTGTTGCTGCAGCATAGACTAAGACAGAATACCTGTCACCTGATGATCCTGCTCATTCTGCACTGTGACAATGCCAAGCAATCATTGCTGCTGCAGTTAAATGGAGATGGCAAACTTGTACGGCACTCCATGCAAGTCCCAAACCCGGAGTGTTATTATTTCATTTAAAAATGCAGTTATTTATTTTATTGTTTTTATTTTATTTTGTTAAATATTTCCCAGTTGCGTTTTAATTTGGTTTAATTCCTTTGTTCTAGACCTACCGTGTTTCCCCGAAAATATGACCTGTCCTGAAACTAAAGCCTTGCCACATTTTTCGCGTGGGCAAAAATATAAGCCCACCCCCGAAAATAAACCCTCTGGACAACCCCCCCCTCCGGCCAGGCAGAGCACTGCTCACCGACATAGCGGTATCCTGAAGGCGCCAAGCTGCAGGAGCCGGGGGGGGGGAGAAAGGCACTCACATTGCTTGGCGCCTTCGGGATACCGCTAGGTTGGGGAGTGGTGTTCTGCCTGGCCAGAGGGGGGAGTTTCTGGGCGGCTGCTCCCTTGCGAACTGGCTCCCGAAGAGCCGGCACAGCGTCAGGGGCAAAGCAGCCATGAGGTGACCAAGCTCACGAGTAACCGCCAGGCAACCCCCCTCTCCAGCCTGGCAGAGCACCATTCACTGACCTAGGGGTATCACTAAGGTGCCAAGCCACATGGCGCTCTGCCCACTCCCCAGCTCCCGCGGCTTGGCACATTAGGGATACCCCCTAGGTCAGTGCATGGAGCTCTCTCGTCTGGAAAAGGGGGTTGCGTGAGCGCCTCCAGCAGGCATGCCTCCTAGCCTCAACATGTCTGGGCCCAGCTCTCCCTGCAGTCGCTGTCACCGCTGCCGTGCTCTGAGCATAACGTCTTGTCCGGTTCCAAACTCCAAAACTTGGCTGCCGAGTCTTCAAGCAGCGGCCGCTCTAGGAGTGCGCTCTATGATTGTGGGCTGGCCCTAGAACGGCTGCTGCTTGAAGACTTGGCAGTCAGGTTTTGGAGTTTGGAACCGGAGAAGACGTTATGCTCGGAGCACGGTGGCGGCTGCTGCAGGGAGAGCTGGGCCCGGACATGTTGAGACTAGGAGGCATGCCTGTTGGAGGTGGAACAGGCACTTGCGCAACCCCCTTCTCCAGCCGGACAGAGCTCCATGCACTGACCTAGGCGGTATCCCTAATGTGGCAAGCCGTGGGAGCTGGGGAGCGGGCAAAGTGCCACGTGGCTTGGTGCCTTAGTGATACCACCTAGGTCATTGAATAGCGCTCTGCCCAGCTGGAGAGGGGGGGTTGCCTGGAGGTTGCTCGTGAGCTTGGTCACCTCATGGCTGCTTCACCCCCGAGGCTGTGCCCGGCTCTTCGGGAGCCAGTTCGCAAGGGAGCACCACCTGGCAACCCCAAAACAATAAGCCCTCCCCTATAATAACCCCAAGGTCATATTTTGTAAGTAAAAAGAAAATAAGACCCTGTCGTATTTTTGGGGAAACACGGTATTGTTCTTAATAGAACAATCTTACCTGTTTTTCATTGGGCTTCTACCCAGCCCTAAGTCCCCCCCCCCCCGGTTCTTTGGCATAAAAATGCCAAGTTAGTCAAAAAAATGCTGCTTTTGTTTTCTTGGGTTATTACTTCATTGTTTTTAAGACAACTGCTGTACTGTTTTAGCCTTTTAACTATGACCTGGTAAATTTACTAAAGAAAAAGAAACAAACCTTACAGCAGAAAAGTAGATTGCTCAAAGAAAGAAAAGCAGTACTTCCCACAGAGAAATCAGCAATATTTTATATATCAAGCATTATGCAGAGAGTATAGATTATATGCTATTGAACATCACTGCTAAGAGGTTATTAAAGATTTACAGGCAGCCAGGACTGACTCAGTTGAGGGCACATTCTCTCTGTTAAATAAACAGTCAAAGCCCAAGGTCTGCTCAAAAGAAAATAAAGCAGATCAGGCAAAACATATAGCGGTGTTTGATATGACAATACAGTAATGCCTAATAAGACTGAGGACAAATATAAACCAACGTGGGTGTGGGAACATAAACTTTAGGGAGCATCATCCCAATAGAATCTAGAATCCCAATCTCAGGGAGTGATGTGTAACACTGAATATACTGTCACAGTTGTAAGTTGTGCAACTCCAGCAAGGTTCTTATGTATGTATGCAAGAAAACAGTGAGGTAGTCTGAGAAAGAGCAACTACAAAACCATTTATTATGGGAGTAGTTAGCAATATTTTGTAAATCGTGTCCACAATACCAACATGACTGCCAACCATTGTGGGAAACAATTATTGACAAATTAACCATTCCAATAAATAAGTATGGAAATTGAACCCATCCTAATTATAAAATACCAAGGACGCAGTGGCTCAGTAGCTAAGATGCTGAGCTTGTCGATCAGAAAGGTTGGCAGTTTGAATCCCTAGTGCCGCATAACGGAGTGAACTCCCGTTACCTGTCCCAGCTTCTGCCAACCAAGCAGTTCGAAAGCATGTAAAAAATGTAAATGGAACCACCTTTGGTGGGAAGGTAACAGTGTTCTGTGCACCTTTGGTGTTTAGTCATGCCGGCCACATGACCACGGAGACCTCTTCGGATAGCGCTGCTCTTTGGCTTTGAAACGGAGATGAGCACGCTCCCTAGAGTCGGGAATGACTAGCACATATGTGCGAGGGGAACCTTTACCTTTAATTATAGAACAAGTGATACAGCAGTGAGCAGGGGATTTTTTGGGTGAGAATGAGAATAATAGTGTCATGGTGTTATGTTGCATGCTTTGCCCTTTTAGGATGTGCCTGTGACACCACAGCACACAAAGAGATCAAGATTTGCAACACCACATGGCAATACTGCTTTCCTTAACCTGTCAGTCTCCTTATCCTGGCAATTGCTGGATCTGAATATTTTCTTAAAAGCCAGTTCTACAGTAATGGATATGTTATTTGATATAATTTTACTTTTTTTTTTCAGTTTCAGGCATATCAGGTTAAAGACACACAACGGATCTCTGCTATGTCAAGCATCTTGTCAAAGATTAAGAAAATGGTCCAAAATGAGAGTTGAAAATTCTTGTCTTTCCTGCCTGGATGATTTTTTGAACATGCTTTATATTTAGCTTATTTCTTGTGATCAAGCTTCAATTCTGATATTTTTGCAGTTTGTTGCTCAAGAAAATAAAGCCCATATAGCATGCCACTCTTCAGTATATAAATGTAGCACTTGTTGAATTCAATTTCATTACTCAAAATGATGGTCCAATTTGTATAACTACTGTCCTTTTTTTATAAAGTAAGTAAAATATATACAGTGGTCTTGATTCTCTGTCCATATACTGTTTATCAGAGGTTCACAATCTGGTGTCTTTCAAAGTTTAGAAAGAATCACGAGAACTCTTCCAAAAGTTGCTACCAAATAGTAATTGTGAATGTGACAGCAATAATAATTACATACATGCAGAATAATCCTATTAATTTAATTACTGTAATGTAAAATTAATATCATTTTTGTCCAGTCTTCATTCTGTTCCCCATTCACCATGACAGAATGGGATAGTATACTCCTTGATAGTATGCTACTATATTAGAAGAAAATGTTAAGATATTCTGAGTCTCTCTAGGAAATTCCAAAGTTCAGAATGAATACAGGAAATTTTTTTTAAAAAAGGATGTGAAGTATTTTTTATAGCTTTTTCAGAAGCTCAGGAATTATTGGACAGTACACTATGTTATTGTTGCCGATTTCTAAAGGCTGAAAACCTGATGAAAAACATAGCATAAGAACCTCTGGTCATCTATTGCTTTAGTAGGAATTTCAGCAGTTCTTTGCTCACTTGCTCCCCTTACTGATAATGATTGGTAATACATCCATGAATTAAAAACTGAACAATTTCTAAGGGGTTGCCACAAAAAAGGAGTCAACCTATTCTCCAAAGCACCTGAAGGCAGGACAAGAAGCAATGGATGAAAACCAATTAAGGGGAGAAGCAACCTAGAATTAGAAGTTAATCAATGGAACAACTTGCCTCCAGAAGTTGTGTATGCTGCAACACTGGACATTTTAAAGAAGAGATTGAACAACCATTTGGCTGAAATGGTATAGGATTTCCTGCTGGAGCAGGGGGTTGGACCTGAAGACCTCCCAGGTCCCTTCCAACAATTCTATTCTGTTCTGTTCTATTCTATTCTTACACATGCATACATCTGTGAAAACCTGGATATTAATCTAGAGCTAAACCCTTTTTTCCCATACAGCCCTTGGAGCCAAAACGGCTGCCATTTGCATTGTAGAATGTGATCTTTTGTGAAGAATATACACTTACAAAGCAATGCTAGATCCTATATAATGTTAATTGCAGCCATATAATGTATCTGTATTCTTTCTGCAAAGGAAGAATTTATGAAGTAACAAAATCATAGCGTATCTTTTTATGTGATTGTACCTAAAGATATATACTGTATGTTTATGGCGCTGCCATTTAGTCATTGTTATTTTTAATTCCATTTTGTGTGTGTTAATTCATATATGTAAGAAACCTAATAATGTAATACAATTCTATATGAAAACTTGTTATCTGATTTTGGTATCATACAGTAATTAATTTTTCCCAGTTTATGGCTCAGTTTTATTCTGATCTCACACTGTAAATATATCATTTACTAATGGCAAGATAATTTCAATACAATACATAATATATATAACTTTTCTTTTGTGTTTCAATTGAGGGTTTTTTTTTTTGTAAACAAGATCCAGGTTTAACACATTATTAAGATTATATATGAAGGAAGCAGTGAAAATGTAGTGGATGTTGCCAATATACTATATAATGTATCAAGAATTATCCACAAATGCTGTTTAAAAATGCATAGGTACCAATTCTCAAAATCTTTCACTCATTTTCCCACAGCCTTCATCCATTTTCTGGCCCAACTGACTATAGAAGAATACATGTGGTTAAGCAGTTGGAGTCCAACACACTGCGAGGTTTAAGACTTCTCTGAGACCATAGCAACAAACACAACATCAAAAATTCCAGATCCATTATTGAAGTCATAGGCTCTGTAGAATTTTATCTAAGTTTTCTTCTTCTCTCATATACACAGAAAAGCAAGACGCACTGACACTTCTAGCCTACACTCAACAGGTGGGTTCATAGCTGCTCGGTGTCATTATACAATTTTTATTTCGGTCTTCAATCGGCATACTGATATAATAAAAGGTAGTGATTGGAAAATACCTTGAAAATCATCTAGTTCAACTTGATGCTCAGTGCAGGATCCCCCATGAAAACATCCCCTAATGGCAATAACAATATTCTACTGCATCAATTCTAACCCAACTTTTACACGAGAGCCCTTCAGATACTCAAGACAATCTGTCCACCAGTCTTCTGTTTTTCAGCCTAATTATATCCCTTTTCTGTATATATGTTCTCTTTGGAGCCCCTTTTTATTCACCAGATTTCTTCTGAACGTGCTCCAGTTTGCGAACATCTTTTCCAAAAAATTGAAGACAGAAATGTATGCAATATTTTAGCCACGGACAGACCAAAGCAGAATAGAAAGGAATGGTAACTTCTTGATTTATTTATCAAAATGTATTTATCAAATTCCAAAGCCATTCAATTCTAAAGCCATTCTGGGGAACTTACAATTTAAAAAGAATAATATAAATGGTACAACTAACAGAGGAGCAGCACATAAACAATAAACCTAGAGAGACACCAAAACAAAATGAGTCTCTTTTGTTTATTGTGTTCCCGTGGCCCTGGAAAATCTTCAATGATTTCCTAACACAAAACTCTGCTGTGGTGGGAGATCAATCCAGAGAATAGGAGTGTCAGGGTTCCAAATAGCACCCAAAATTAAATCAGAGTCTGAGGGAAAGCATTCCTCAAAGTTCCAATTTATTAAGAGAGCCATGTTGGCACATCTGGGAAAACCCAAATCTGAAAGCTTCCCAGTTTTCCCCACCCAGTTGAAAGTCTTGCCCCCACACCCACAAGCCCATCACATGGTCCAATCTTCCACTGCCATGCTGGCAGTTCCACCCATCCAGTTCCGGTCAGGTGTAGAGGTACAAAGACAAAAGATGACCTTGGCTTTGTAGAAAGAATTTTGTTATGGCTACATAGCATCTAACTCCATACAATCTCTCCTCCCATTTTCCCACAATAGAAAATGCATAGTAGAATAATAGAAAGTGTGGCAGGCCAAAGATCCAAAAGAAAAGATGGCTGCAGGCCTGACAGGGAGCTTTAAGGGTAGACATGACATTGTCTAATAGACAGGACCTAGAGTACACCCATCCTGTTGGATTTTAATAGATGGGTAGAAACAACTGGAGACAAGCAGTCCATCAGAGAGCCCTAAAGAAGAACCAGGACCTTAAGTTGTCAACTGCCAACTAGTCCAGCTCTTGATGTAGTGGGGTCATGTGTGCATAATGGGGTAACCCCATCATTAGTGTGCTCTTGCATTCTGGACCTGATGCAGCTTTCAAGGGCAGACCCCAATACAGTGTATTGCAGTAATCCAATTGTGAGATAACGGGGGCATACGGAACTATCTGAAAGAGCTCCTTGTTCTGATTCACCTCCGGCAGTTTCCAATGAATAATTCTGGAAACTTGGTCATAATTTCAGTTTGTGAAATTTTGTTTCAGTCATTAATAAATGGTCAATTGTTTCATCTGTTTCACTATAAAGACAACATTTTCTGTTTGTTACATGCTGAATTTTTGCTTTCCTACAATTAGTTGGTAAAGTTTTGTCTTTAGTCATTAAAATAAAACCTTCAATTTCTTTTAACGCTCCTGAACTTAACCAACGTCATTTGCGGGTTTCATCAGATTTTCCTTCCTTCAAGTACTAACCATGGATTGACTTGTACTTCCAATTAACAAACTGTTTTTTTTTTCAAACACCCCCACCCCCAAATATTCAGCCTCTGTTGTTCTCTGTTGATCAACTTCCTTCAGCAAAGCTTCTTGGCATTTTTAATGTATCATTCAGGTCATGTTTTTCCCCTCCAGTTTGTTTTACAGCCAACCAGATGTTTAGACTAGCACTTTTATCCAGTCTTCCCAGGGAAGTGATAGGCAGATGTTATTGTTTGATGGTGTTAAAGACATCACTGCAGCATGTAAGCTGTTTCTGCTAAAGCTGCTAATGGCATTCAAGTGGTGTTCCAGTTTCCAGATTGCATCGGAAGTGTCTACTACTATTGGTACTACCTTTGCTTTCTTTTGCCACATTTGTTCTATTTTTATTTGCCAGTCTTTGCATTTTCTTCCTTTTCTATTCTGCTGCCCCCAGGTACTACTACATCCACTCTAGACTTTTTTTTGCTTTTCTTATTGACAATTGTTAGGGATGTGGTAGGTGCTTGTCTGAATTTTAAAGTCCTAGAGCACTTTAGCTTCTTCATTTTTTATTACTTTGTCTATTTTGTGGTACCCCACATTCCTGCTTGCAAGTAAATGGTATTGTAGATACTCCAATGCACATTTTTTGCTACTTTGTCATGCTGTTGTTTCTAAGTAATCTACAATTTTTTAGATAACTAGATAGCTTACTATTTCTTTAGCTCATTTGCAAGGTGGCATTTGCTGTCTGTTGCCTTCCTCCTCCTCCTCCTCCCAAAAGTGTGAAATTACAGCTTCTAGTTCTTAACTAGTTTTGGCCTTCATATACATCAAGTTCTTCCCAAGATAGGATGTTGTACTATCTGTCTGGATCCAAGCAGTGTGGCATATGGAAAGTCTGTCCAAGAACAGATTTTCTAGGTGCTAAGATTTTTTGGTATAGCTCCCAGTGTGCTGATAGCCACTGGGACACCCATGATCGATTTATGCCATAATCTCAATTTTGATTTTCATATGTGAATACTTTGAAATATTCTTCAATTCTTTATCTTCTATTCTATTATCTCCTACTATTGCCACGTCAATCATCCACATTTATTATCCTTTCCATCACAATTAAATCTTGTGTGTTATGAGCCAAGACTCCTATCAGTTAGCATTTAGAATTCCCACAATATTTTAACCTACTATATTTCTAGACGAATATGAACTGCTTGCTGTGACAGTTCTGTAGGGACAGCTGCTTTAGGCAAGATGAGATGGTACTAAGTATCCTGTATGAGAACCTTTTCTTCTACACAGGAGCATAACTGGTGAATTAGTTAAAACAACGAAACACGAACTCATCCTTACTTTGAACAAGAAGGAAGTGCTAGGATTTAAAAATATTCCTGGAATATAATCTAGATTAGTGTTTCTCAACCATGGCGACTGGAAGTCCTGTGGACTTCAACTCCCAGAATTCCCCAGCCAGCTGGGGGATTCTGGGAGTTGAAGGCCACAGGACTTTAAGTCGTCAAGGTTGAGAAACACTGATCTGGATCAATACACTCGCCGAACTTTATGTGATCACTGAGAAAACCAATTAGCTTGTTTCCAACGGAGCATTTTCTCCCAATGAGAATCGCTAGTAAATAAAAAATCACTGCGAGGTGGAGCCACTTCGAACTCCACGAAACCCCGCCTTGATCGCTATGGAAACTCAGATGCAGCGCAGGCCAGGCAGGAAAGGGGAATCCAGAGCTTCCTAGAGAGAGAGAGACCTGGCCGCCTTTCTCCGCTACCTGCGCCGGTTTCCTACTGAGGGACGACAGGAGCAGCGCTTTGAGCACGTCCTCCCTGACTGTTACGTCTTTGCTCTCCTCCACGGCCCTTATGAGGCGGCGTCTGCGGGTCCGGCGGAGCCTTTGCCGGCCTTGAGATCCAATGGAGGTCATTCAGGCTACCGCTGCGGCTCTTGGGTGGGTGCCGCTCTCTGAGAGGCTCTGTTGGGTCTTCCCCGTCCGTGCGAACCAGATTCCTAGTCTCAACGGACCTCTGGCGGAAGCCGGCGGCAAGTGTGCACAGCCACGTGAATCGGGAAAGGGGCCTGGCCAGAGGCTGCGAAGGCGGAATAGGCGGACCGCGGAGCCGCGTGGCGTTCACGTGTGAAATGGAAGGAATGCGGTAGACGAAAGTTTCCTCCCGCCTCCGCGCTCACCTTTTTTCTTTTGCACGGAGAAGGTTTTGTAACGGCTACTGGGTGGTGTAAAAATAAATATATGTTGCTTTGGGTAATCAACTGCCTATGGAGATTCTCAGTCATCCTGGTCACGGTTGTCCCAAAGATGCTTTTTCAAGAGGCAACTGGGCATTCTGGTTTTTCTTTGAAGGCGTTTCGCTTCTCATCCAAGAAGCTTCTTCAGCTCTGACTGGGTGGTGGGGAATGTCTATTTGCAAGGAGTATAAATCCTTCCATTCCCCATCATCCAGTCAAAACTGAAGAATCTTTTTGAATGAGAAGCGAAACGTATTCGAAGAAAAACCAGAAAGTTCAGTTGTGTCTCCAAAAAGCACATTTGGATATCAACGTGATCTGCTGTGAATGTGACTCTAAAGTGCAAAAAGTGCAAACAAATGCCCTTAGGAGTTCATGTTAATGTTGTGTTTATAATTTGCTTTTAATGCAGAACGATGGGGCTAAGTATAAGAGGTATAGAAATATTAAAGGCCTCTGTCTGGGTGTGAGTACAAAATACATCCAGAGACTTAAAAGTGTCATTAATCAAAAGGCATTACAATTCTATATTTTTCTTCTTGGTAATTTTTCCTCTCCAAAACGGCCAAAATGACAATTGTGTTGAGAAGATACAAAATAATTTCCGACACTACCTGGATCCTCTTTATAACTGCTTGAATGAGGAAGGGTGATTGTATGAAAATCCTTAGGAGAACATACCCACCCTTGGACAGGAAGGATGTCCTAAGTTGCTTGTCCAGTTTTTTTTTGGGGGGGGGGGTTGTGGTAGATAGTCACGAAGTCGTGTTCAACCCATCGCGACCCCATGGACAACATTCCTCCAGACCTTCCTGTCCTCTAACAGTTTTTTTTTACCCTGGTGCAATTCATTTGTCTTGGATTAATGTACAATTCCTATCACAGCCATCTTGGTTGTCTGATATAACAAAATAATAATCCTATTGAAAGTCTTTGTGTTGGGGAAAGCAACACTAGAGTACTTAAAAATGTACTTTATACAGGCCTGAGATTATATGTTGCATTTATACTTTAAGCCAGAACCTAGAATATAAAATTTGACAATTCCATTCAATTTCTAACTTGCAGAGTTAATTTTTTCAGAGTTAGAATCCCAAGGAACTAATTGTATTCTGGGAAGGAGAAATTGCATATTGTGAACTAAATTACTGAGGTTTAGATATAACAGCTAACTGAAGTAGTATTTAGGATTTGTTTGCTGCGTAGCTCAATGAATACATGTAAACAAATATATTTTAAGCACAGGAAAAGAACGTGTGTCTTATCAGTGTTTCTGTGGGAGAATTATGTGGATATATTTTTATGACAAAATTCTGAGGATGGTGATAATTTTGAATGGTTTTGTTCAGTGAGAGAAAAGCTCTTGTGCTATATAAGCATGATTATAAAAATATCAACCCAGAGCAAACAATATTTTAAGAATAACTAGGTTGCATATTTCTTGAAAAATTTAGCAAGTATTTCTAAACTTATTTCCCTGCCACAATTTGTTTTAAAATGTTATTGTACATCAGCGTCAACCCATCACAGAAGTGCTGTTTTATTTAAAATGTACAAAGCTTTCAGGCCACTATTTTTTGTTCTTTCACTTTATGTGTTATTTTGACTTGTCTTCAAAGTTCAATTCTTTTTGGTAACAGCAAGTTGATATTTAGAATAATTATGATAATATCTGCATCCAGTCCAACATTATTTAGTTATTTTAAGATGCTACTGTCTTTTACCCTTTTCCTAATTGTGCAAAATGTAGAGGCAACCAAATTGCTTCTTTTTGGAAATTTATATTTGATTAGGTTTAGTAGCAGAATTGGTACAGTTCCAATATCTTTGGCATATCTCCTCAAAAATAAACTTTGCTCATTTAAATTAAGCCTATGTCCTGATAGATGAGCATAGGATTCTAAGCTACATACATTTACTTGCAAATCATTTTGAAACATTCTGTTACTCTACGTATGGAAGAGCTGTGATATTGGATGAATTTAGTTGATAAAGAATAGTAACTGTTCCTGCTTATGATTTCAGACAAAAGAAACATAAACCAGGAGATGGCTTCTCAGCAAATAATTTATTCCCAGGAGAAGAAGAAAGTGAAATTGAGACTGAGCAGATATCTGCTGTTGATTATGAGCGGGGTGAAGAAGAAGAGAGAGACGTTTATGAGGAAGAAAGTAATGGACAGCAAGATATATTAGTTGAAAATGATCTGAACAATAATAGGATTGAGTATAAATCTGGAGTGCAAGAATGGCCAGATGGTTCTTGCTATAAAGGCGAATTTTCATTTGATTTAAAACTTGGATATGGAGAATTTGCCTGGGACAATGGTGAGGTAAACTGGTTTAATATTTAAAATGTGCTTATTTTGGTGCTGTCTGTAAAGTATTATTACTCTTACAACTTCACATAATAAAAACAGCTAGGAGTCAAGGTTAGTGTTCATGCCCAAACATGCATGCTCATAGGTAAATATATCTGTCACAATATTTTACAAAATATATAAGACGAAAAAAGTTCTGACTTTTTCTAATAGATGAGAGTTTTCAGACTATTTTAAAAGCTTTATTTTATATATACTAATTTTAATAAATTATTTCATAATATAAGGATTTTGACTTTATTTTATTCTTGGAAATTAGATTTTGGTTATGGTATTAGGCAGATTATGATTCTTCACATAATTTGGCTTCCCTTAAGCTTCATGAGTCTAGGGCTATGTGTGTTACTAGGCATGCTTATATGAAAAAGACCTTATATTGCAGAAATGCCTATAAATAAGTTTGTGCATCTATGCCTGTGATGGTGAACCTATGGCAGACGTGCCACAGGTGGCACGCAGAACCCTTTCTGCAGGCACATGAGCCATCGCCCAGTGCGGCTCCACTGCGCATGCATATGCGCATGCGCCTTCTGCCGGCCAGCTGATTTTCTGCAGCACGTACAGGGGTGTCATGCGTGCATGTGCAGGGGTCTGGGGGGGTCGTGTGCATGTGCAGGGGATGAAGGAAACATGGAGGCGTGTGCAGCGCCCCCTCTCTGCAGCCCATTTTGGTCCCAGGATGCTTCAGAGAGGCCTGCTAGGGCTGCAGGGGTGGTTGCGTGCATGTGCGGGGGGAGCGCAACGGGATGCACGTGTAGCATGTAATCTAACCTGATTTATGGAGTGCATTAGAAGTGAACATTTGCTTTTCCCAGAAGTTTCCTCTTTTACTAAAAGAACCTGTAACAATGGCTGATAGCCAGGTAGCACCAATTACTTTAGCACAAGAAAAATAAGGAAGGAAGGAATACTTCAATTCATTTACAGTGCATTTATAAATATTCAATGTTACTTAAATTCACAGTTCTGAATATTTAATAATAATAGGAGGTTTAGGGAGTCTGTATGCCTTGTTCTTAAAATATCCCAATTTGCAATAAAACTTTGTTTAATATAATATTTTATTCAACATATTTCTGTTTATTTTGTTTTTAAGTACTGAGTGGATCCTTATAAATAAAAAGGAAGTGTTTGAAAATGTTTATTTTCTGCTAGTGTTCTTAATACTGGTAGTTAGGTTAAAGCTACAATGGGCTACTTTAGGAAAAATTTTTTTATTTTACTCATTTATACCCTTCCTTTATTATTTTTACAAATAACCCAAGGTTATGAAAATTTCCAACATACATTCCTCCTCCAGTTTTCCCCACAACAACAACCCTGTGAGGTGAGTTGGAGAGACTCCCCCAGGTCACCAAGCTGGTTTCGTGGCTAAGGCAGGACTAGAACTCACGATCTTCCACTTTCTAACCTGGCGCCTTAACCACTAAGTCAAACTGACTCTTCAAATACTTTCCTTGTCCCTTATTAGCTTGTGTTACATGCAGATTTTTGAATTATTAGCTTGCAATGGCTAATAGATTGAATTTCATACCCCCCTGGAAAAAATTCTGTAAACTACTAGTCTCTTAGTAGATTTTAAAGGAATTATTTATAGTATTTCCTTGTGGGGAATCAGTTTGAGAAGACAATAATACATAAATGTCTGAATGCCATTATATATTCAAACTGAGAGAGATTGGGTTTGATAGAAAATTATTTGTTAATGATAGTCTAGCTACAGGTCCTATTTGCTCATTTCAGATACAATTTGTATGTTATTAATTTATTTTGTCAATTATTTCACCTTCTTTAGTTACTGTATACTAATAATGGTTATTAGAACACTAATATATCATTCTGAAAGTAGATATTCAGTTCTCTTTTTTTACTGTGATAAATCATGCAGTAAATGCAATATTAATGAAATTTACCAGGAATAAAAGTCATGGATTGGTTAGGGTTTATAGTTTTGTTTGAGGTTTATCCTCCATAGATTTCTCTTTTATTAAATGTTGTAATTCTCAGTATGTATATCTGCAATTATTTTCTATGGATGAAGTCAAGTGGAATAAATTTCCTAGGCTTGCAGATGATGCTTCAAATTCTTTGAAAATATCAGTTAAAATTTCTGTTTTTGATCCTTTGTTAGCTATGATATGGCAGTCGGTTGTAAATTACTACTGTCCTTCAATTATTTCTTATCAACTTTCTCTGACAACTTGCAGATTTCTCTCTTAATAAATATATCAATGTGTGGAATATAGGGACGTGCAGTCAGGGGAGGCAGGGGAGGCAGAGCCTCACCGCTCTCATCATGAAAAAAAAAGGGAAAAGGGAAAAGGTGCTGAGGAGCCTCGGGGTATGGGACTGCACAAGCCGCGATCCCCTTCATGTTGACTCAGGAAGGCGGGGAATGGGACCATGTGTGCAAGACAGAGGGAGGTGCAGGAGGCTCCTCTAGCCTCAGCCTCCTCCTGCACACGTGGTCCCATTCCCCGCCTTCCTGAGTCAATATGAACGGGACCGCGAGCCGAGGTCCCCTTCATGTTGATTCAGGAAGGCGGGGAATGGGACCATGTGTGCAGGACAGAGGGAGGTGCAGGAGGCTCCTCTAGTCTCAACTTCCCTCCTGCACACGTGGTCCCATTCTCCACCTTCTGTCGGGTTCTGACGCCGGAGCTCATGTTCCAGGGCGAATGCGCATGCGCGAGCGGCTCCCTTCCTCGCACTGAGCAACAGCAGGTTTACGGAAAGTTGCTCGCGAAAGCAGAAAGTGCGATGGACTTTTCGGACCGTCGGCTACCATTTCCCTGCCAGCTCGCTCGCGAAAGGACCCTGGAAACTGTCTCAGCCTCCTGCACATGTGGTCCCATTCCCCGCCTTCCTGAGTCAACATGAAGGGGACCGTGGCTCGCGCTCCGCGGTCCCGCGGCTTGCGCTCCGCGGTCCCCTTCATGTTGACTCAGGAAGGCGGGGAATGGGACCACATGTGCAGGAGGCTGAGGCTGCCTCAGCCTCCTGCACACGTGGTCCCATTCCACGCCTTCCTGATGACGTCACCAGCCTCACCAGCCATAAACCTCACCGCACGTCACTGGTGGAATATAGGTTGGGATTCAGTGCATATGTGAAGCATTGTACATATTGATTGCTTTCCTATGTGTCCTGGAGATGCATCCCAGGATAAGCTTTTTAGAAGGCAGAATGCACACCACTCCTAAGAGTGTTTGGAGCATCTTTATTTATAAGAACAATTGGGGCTAGAATCTTTAGGTGGTCTTTGTAACATGTTTTGAAATAATTACGGTATTCATCATACATACATATGGACATCTCTTAAACAAAAGATTATTTTATTGATTGGTCTATTTCAGATACTAAACCTGAGTGATGGTTTAGCCATTAGGGTTCTTTTTAAAATTCCCGTCTGGTTTCCTGATTTTCAGCAATTATAATTTACTGTAATATTTAAGTAGGGTAAACAAAGGTTTCCATAAACCAGATTTTCCCTTTAACTCAGAGTTGGTTATCCAATTCTACATATATTAGTTCAGTGTGTGCTGAAGTTTCTTATGTTTGTTTAATGGTTTATGGTATAGAAAGACTACGGAGGTTGAAATTATACCAAAATTCAGAATATCCAGTGAAACTGACTGAAAGCAGATTCAGTGCTTACAAAAGAATATATTTAAACCAATGCATAGTTATTTATGAAATTTCTTATGTAGAAGTGGTGTTAATCATTATATTGATTTTCAAAATATTTGACTCAGATTACTCTCCCTGTCTTCAAATCATGTGGGTAAACATATAGCTTTCCTTTAAACTTGCAGCAGAATGGATGAACACTATAAAAAGATATAAGCAGGCCTAATGTGCATTCCCCATTTAGTATCCATCTTATACACGTTCAGCTTATATATGTTCGGTTGAACCTCTCAAGTGAGTTTCGGTCACATAATTTATCACATTTAAAACTTGTGTTTTCTTTGAAAATTCTCTGCTCTTCCACTTCTTATACATACTAAATATCTTTTATAGTATTTATATTTAACTTAGGGTTGTAATTGGATTAATTATATATTTTTTCTCTCACTGTTTAGAAAGCATAACTGTATACATTGTTTGTATTAGTTTATATTTATTTACAGATATTTCTAATGCTTGATCTTCTTATCTGGTTTTTCTTTCAATTTTCTTAAAACACAATGTTATTTGTTCAACTTGTTTTATATAGACAATATCAGGAATAAAATAGAAAAATGCATACTGCTCAAAGTAGTTTAGTGTTCAAGTCTCAATTTTTGTTCAAGCTTCTTTTGTACATAAGCGTACAAATTAAGTGTGACATAATTTAATATAAATGTGTTATCTAGTGGGTAAAGTGCAATGATTTTGACATGCACTATCTGAATTGATAATAAGCCAGACAATATAGTACTGGCATATGAATTCCTTATTCATCTCAACCTCCTTTGTATGCTTGATAATGTGTCCACATTTTTAAAAAATTGTAAAACTTTGACTCTGGTCCAAACATTTAGAAAGAGTAGATATTAAAGCCATCCTGAAATTTTAAAAATTAGACTAGAAATTAAGAATTACACATTTAGACATTCAATCCACCATAAAACTGAAAAGCTGGCATGTGAGAATGAAAAGTGAAAAATGGAAGGTGCTATTAAGTTAACCTATTCTATTCTTAGAATAGCTTAATTTACATCTACTTAGTTTAAGAATTGCTGCTGGAAAATTGGAATTCTCTGCAAAGAGATTAAAGAACTATAAAGTCAAAATCACCTGTGGTTCAAGCTATAATTTTTCATCCTGAAACTTTCTTTCAAAGTGCCTTGTAATTTTGATATATGGGATAATTTAGTCATGAAAATATATTTCTGTGTTTTGAAATGCTGTGATTGCAGAAAAATGCATGCAGAGGCTACATAATATGAGATAGATCTGTGATGGTGAACCTATGGCACAGGTGGCACATGGAGCCATTTGTTAGGGTACGCAAGGCGTTGCTCTGTCAGCTCCAGTGTGCATACGTGCGCTGGCCAGCTGACTTTGGCTGAAGCCTCCTGAGGAACAGACTTCCGATTTGCCTGTTGGGCTGTTTTTCACCCTCTGGAGGCTTCAGGGAAGCTTCCTAAAGCCTTCAGAGTGCCTTGAGAGAGGGGGGGAGAGAGAGGCTGTTTTCACCCTCCCCAGGCTCCTAGAAAGCCTCTGGAGCCTGGGGAGGACAGAAAATGGGTCCATCGCGCACCAAAAGCAGGGGGAGGGTGGGGGTCACACGTGCATGTGAACGCAGGGGGTTGCACGCATAGAATTATGGGTGTGGGCACCCCCGCGCATGACCACCCTGCGCTTCCCCCGCTTTTGGCATGCGATAGCAAAAAGGTTAGCCATCACTGAGGTAGATGAACTATATCCATTAATTCTGCAGTATTGCTTATATTAATATTTAGATATTCTCTAAATGTACTGGAATATATTCATTTAAAGTAGAATACATTTAATGTTTATTTCTTCTTTATTGCAGAGATACATAGGGCAATTTTATAAAGATCACCGTCATGGCAAAGGAATGTACTTTTGGCCTAATGGCTCCAGATTTACAGGTTCATTTTATCTTAATCGTAAAGAAGGGTATGGGACCTTAGAATTTACGGATGGAAAACAATTTCAGGTAACCATAAAGTTTTAATAATATTAAATTATAAATTCTAATAATAACGTTGTACTATCATGTTTGTAAAATGCGTAAGTTCAACAAATATTTGAGAAACATGTTTCTTTTCAAGGTTATGAATGTTTTTAGGAATAGCACAAAGTTTGTTCATTTATTTTACAGGGTTTATAGACTGTTGATTTCTTTCATAGTGTTGCTAATACTTTTAATTTTTAGTATTCCTTGAATAAATGAGCACGCAAATAAATTAAAAATGCATTCTTTTCTTTATTTTGTCTATATTATTCTGTCATATCTTTTTGTTTTTGAACATTTTTTCCTTCTAAAGGGGCTTTACAAGGCTGATGAGCGTTTTGGACCAGGAATTGAAACGTATCCAGATGATAGGCAAGATGTTGGCCTGTGGCATCGAAACCATATTATTAAGCTATGTACAGAAATTGATGCACATTTTACTCTTCTTGATTTCCCAGAACTCAGTATCTATTTTGATGCTGAGTCTAAAGAACAGTATATTTCAGAGGAAAGCACTTCTATATGGGACTTGAATGAAGAAAAGGATCCATTTTTCTACAGATTCAAACATCTTATCCTAAATGATGACAACTATACATTGCCTGCTAATATGTATATATATTCAATTGATGCAGATAATCTTCCTCTTACTCAATCCTTCTTGAAAGAGTTTGATTTTCAATATTTTAAGAAAAGAGTACACCATTCTTCTGAAAAACCATGGCAAATAACCAACATAACCCCTATTCTGGTTAAGATGCAGAAAAACATATATAAGTATAGGTAAGAACTGATAATTGCTAATATGAAACTGTAGCTGAAATTTTATTTTCTGTTGCTTTTTCATATCTCTTTTCAACTGAATAGTTTAAACAATTCAATTACCGTATTTTGGGGAGTATAAGACACACCCAGATTTTCACCCTGTTTTTTGAGGGAAAAAGGCGCATCCAAAAAATATGGTAATGAATACAGCATTTTTTTGCCTCCCGAAACCCCGCCCCCTTTGCAAAAATAGTCATGCATAGCCTTTAGGAGGCTTCCAGAGTGCTCCTGGAGGCTGGGGAGGGCAAAAATGAGCAAACGATTCTGCCATTTTTTGCTCATTCTTGCCCCTCTCCAGCCACCAGGAGCAGCCTCCTAAAGGCTATACATGCCCTTTTTTTGACAAAAAACCGGGCCTGTTTTCGTGAAAAATGGAGCGTTTTTGGGAGGTCTGCAGAGTGCAAAAATGTTTTTTTTTAAATTTGCCTCTTCAAAATCTTGATGCATCTTATACTCCGGTGCGTCTTATACTCTGAAAAATATGGTATGTTTCCAAAGTTTATACCATAAGCTTTGTTCTATCCTTTCAATTGCTGATGAAGCCTGCTGATACCTTCTTCCTTACTTATTCTCTTAATTCTTCCCTAAAAGCCTGAACAAGTGATTATTCTGCTCATTCCTTTTCTTTGTGTCTACTGGAGGCACTATTTATCAGGTACTCAAACATATTATTTAAAATATTATTTGAAATCTTGATTGATTGATTCTACCAGTTCTCTAACCCCATCCAAATTCCAGTTATCAGAAGTGCTTTTATTTATCATTAACTTAATATTAAATTATTTGTAATTAGTTTAATGGTTAAGAAGATTGGTCAGAGAGTTAGAGAGAGAGAGAGAAACTTAAGAAATAAGAAGAGTCGGGTTGAAAGGCAGAGATCCAATCTAATCCAGCATTATGTGACACACGGTAGCAATTTAAGAGGATTTGAGAAATTCAGATCGAGGCAAGGAGGGCTACAGCCACTTTCATTGGATGCTTTCTGTGCTTCAGGAACTATGAAGTTTAATAACTACAGAGAACTAATATTTTATATGAGTCTGTTGATCCTCTTAAAATCATTTAAATTTAAAGTTAAAATAGGTGGCTCTCACTTGATAATATGGCAATGAAGTTCCCTAGCTGTACTGTTTTTAAAAAAGTACTTTTTTGTTGGCCCTCAATTTATTTGCATTTAGTTTGACTAATTGTTTAGTTCTAATATTGTAAAATGTGGTCGTTTGGAAAAAATTATCAGAAATCCTGTGTAAAAGTACGTGTGTGCGCCTGCGTGCGTGTGCATAGGCATATAGGATTTATTTTTATGTGCTCCTGCAGCCATTTTATTACCTTTTTTAAAAAAAAGTGTAGCAGTGAAAAACTTTCTTTACTTGGATGATTAAAGTTTGTTTATCTATAGCCTTTTAGATTGAAAATGATCATTTACATGATTGATTGTTCTTCATATTAAATAAATGAACTCAAGAGAGAGCAAGATTAAAACCTTTTCCCCATTAGCTAATTTCCTGTGGAGAGGGAATATGTATGTATGTATGTATGTATGTATGTATGTATGTATGTATGTATGTATGTAATGTGTGTGTGTGTGTGTGTATACATACATACACACACACATACAGGCACACAACATATATACATATATATACTGATAGAATGTTGAATGAAGGGGGATACTCTGTACTGTGATTTCTCATACATATCTTCAATCTGTAGTAAAACCCAGAATTACCATTCCACTAAGCATTAAACCAAAGGTAGATAAGGAGAAGTAAGGTTAAAAAAAAAGCCACTATGTCTTATCTGTTCTGTCCTTATCTAACTAGCATGTCACAACAAAACTGTACTTCTATTGTATTTTTAGCTTTTTATGGCTTTGCTTACTTTCAGGCATTGCCAGAGTGACATAGACTGGGATATTAATGGCATTATCAAAGGCAACCGGTATGATTTTGGAGCTAAAGGTCCCAAAGAGCTTATTGCTGAAGAACTGATTGAGAGATCAGCAGAAGGAGACTGTAAAAGAGTTTATGAAATTCTGAGGGACAATCTGGCCCATCCTGATGTAGCAGATATGAGTGGATATACTGCTCTTTCTGCTGCTGCTGTAAGTTCTTACTATATATTATGCTTTCCGTCATGGTGAACCTTGGTCATGGTGGTCACCATCATGGTGAACCGTGAAGGGTAAAAAGTGCAGCTAAATTCAAATTTTATTTGTATTGTGACAGTATTGTACCATTGAAATACGTTTATTTATTTGTTTGTTTGTTTATTAATTTATAGTATTTGTACATTGGTTCTTAATCCTAAAATGATTTGCAGTGGCTATAGATATGGGATTAAAGCAGGTTATAAACAAAACCTATTAGCATGTGTTAAGAATAAGGACTAACATAAAAACAAGTTTTTAAGAGATGCTTCAAATAGGTCATCATTAGGGCCTTTCATTACTTCATGGGGTAGGTGTCACTGAAGAGATGGCCATCTTTGTAACCACCAGCTGAAAATGTGAGAGCAGGATGTCCTGATGATTTTAAAATATCTAGAAGACTGAATTAACTGAAAATGCTGTATTCGTATTGTACATATAATCAGGCTAGAACCTAGTCTAAATTGAATCTAAATAATCAATAACCTTCAAGCACCTTTGTAGTTAGCTCACCTCCAGCTTAATTACTTTCAGCATGTTAAGTGTATTTGCAAAACATCAGAGGTTATTACAGTTCTGGGTTGCTTGAGTGATTTGAAAGAATTTATACTATTTGTCAACAGCAATTGAAAATATGAAAAAATAGACTGTCACTGGACAGTCACTGTAGACCGATTTTTCCCAGTTTGATACCTTACAGAACTGGTTAGATTATTACATGTAGAATTTCCAGACAACATGTAATCTATGCATTATTGGAACTCTAATCCAAATATATTTGGAGCACTAGATGGGGAGTGATAAACTCATATATATTCATTGGATAAATCAAATTCATAATCTTGAAATGTGTACAAACTGGAGTGTAAAAAAACTTTGTGAAAATAATTGAAATTGTTTGTGCAGTTGAATTATCAAGAAGACATCATCAACCTTCTTCTAGATTGTGGAGCTGATGTGAATAAATGCAACGATGAAGGATTATCAACTTTATCCATGTGTGTTATTCACTATTTCCCTGCAGAAGGATTTCAGCCCAATATTGCCGAAAGGAATATCTTTTTAAAAGAAGTTAGTATTTCATAATTTATATATCTGAAATAAATTTCAGCAATATCTTTCACACTTTTCATTTTCAATAAAGAGAGCATGCACTGAATTGTCCTGATTGTATAGAATAAAGAGGTATATGCAAGAGATGTAAACTTATCCCCATGATTTGTATTAACCAACAACACTTGCTACTATGGTGCTAAATTCAGTTGAAAGTGCTGGATTTTCCTTTTGAAGTTGTCTAGGGTCTTTGTGTTTGTGAAACTGCATTTGTCAAATGAAAGTTAAATTTGCTAATAATCATTTAAGTTGGTTGCTAAGCTATATCCAATAGGAATGGAGTTACCCACAATTCCTAATGTTCTTTGCTTAAAATGTTTATTTCAATGTACTGTATTTGCTCTACTGCTCTATCTTCAATCCCTAAATAGCTTGAATTAGAGCTCCTCTATAGGGATTGGTCCATAAGTGTCCTTTCTCTCCCTTTTAGTTTTATAATATAAAGTACAGCCAGTGCTTATTGAAACTTTTTAAAAAGTATTTCTGGTTTTTAGAAGTTTTTTTTTCAAAAACCAAATAGTTGTTATTGTTAAAAGATAGTGATGTTTTCATCCTTGCTGTCTGTAATCTAGTGAGTGGTATAACTGATAGGCATAGTCTGAAATATGAAGCTGCAAATTGGCCAGATGCAAGTCTCTTCAGTATTTGTGGACAGGAGATTACTTGAGTTCCATAATTGATGGATGGATGGATGAAAGGAAGCAAGGTAGGAAAGAAGGAAGCAAGGAGGAAAAGGTGATATAATGAAATTATCTTTGCAAAATTTTGGTAGAAGGTTACCTAAATTTACTATTTTGCATAACAACCTGGTTATAGAGATGTATGTATCTGAACATTAAAAACATACCCTAATAATATATTGTTTTCTGTCAAGATGTAGTTGTTAGTTTTACAACTGATTATCTCCCCCCCCCCTTACTTTATATAGTTAGAAGACATCCTTGAAGAAATATCTAAGGAATCTACATCATTATCACGGTCAGAGATGTCTCAATTATCTGAAGCGAGTACAAATGCTACCACCCCAGTATCAGTTGAAGCGTTGCCATTGTTAATTGAAAAGACAGAATTTTCCCCAGATGTTGAAATTAAATCATCAGAGGAAACAGACAATGGAGAAAAAAACTCTGGGACAATTTGCGGTGTTTACAACTACAAAATGAAGATTTCTCCAGAAACTATGCATCAAGGTGCAGTTGTTCTTAGTCAACATATGTTACAAACTCACAGTTACCCAGATATTGGGGAGATTGTTCAGCAGGAAGGCACCTTAAGGAAAATGGCAGTATCATTAACAGAGTAAGTGATTTTAGGAGAGCATAGATGAATCGTTTGAAGTACCATGGTCAAGACAATCCCTATGTTAGATCTTTTTCTGAAGATAGAAGTTAATTAATTTTATAAGGTGCTTCTATGAATAAAAGTTGAGGGAACTCTTACGATATGAAAATCAAGCAATATATGCTGTGTTACAAAAACTTACAATACTGCAAAACTTTTTGATTACTTAGTAATGGTATTATAATTCGTTCTTACTGCAAACTCTGAATATGGTGTGAAATATAGAACAGATTATGTTAATGATTCCAATTTAATGTCAGTTTGTTTAGCTTTCTTTGCTCACTTCAAAAACAGCTTTTTGTTTCCATAAAAGTCACTTTGTATTTTATGTCTTTTTAAATCTTAACATTGCTTGCTCTCTTTCACTTTATTCTTTGCAATTACCTTTTTTCCCAATATACACATTAAGCAGTATCTTTTTTATCATTTTAATCTTTTGCAGCAACCTTTCTCTTTTAAGCATTGTTCCATAGTCTCTTTCAGTTCATCCTTTTTCATTTTTACTATTTTCATAATTCTACACACCTCAATGTCACCGTGTTAGTTAGATCTTTTCTCTTTTCTTGCTTTAACCCATCCATATAATATTCTTGTGGAATGATTTCCCCCCATGAACATATTCATTCAGCATATTGCCCATTGCTCGGCTCCAAAATTCATTCTAGTTCTTTCATTTTCACCATTTAGAGTTAACCTAGTACAGGAGTATCAAATTCAATTTCATTGAGGGCCACATCAGGGTTGTGTTTGAACTCAGGGGGGCAGGGTGGGCACGGCCAGCTCCACGTCACTCATGTCGGAGGTGCCTGTGGTGGCCTGAGCGCTCTGTCAGTGAAAATGGGCTCCCAAGTGCATTCCACTGGCAGAAGCAACGCAGGCCAGTCCTTTGCTATTTCCACGGTGGCCTCGCGGGCCAGATCTAAGCACTCTGTGGTCCAGTTCTGGCCTCTGGGCCTTGAGTTTGACATCCCTGACCTAGTATATAACTATTATTATTAACCTGTGCGTTCCTACCTTTTGGAGGGTCTACTGTAACTTCTAATGGTCACTGAGAGATTGGCTGTAAGTTAAGGACTTTATGGCTTTTGTGAATTGAAGCTGTCATGTAATAACTTTTTCAAAAAAAATGCAATATTTCTTACTAACGATTAGAATACTATTCCAGTTATGCGATTTTGACCAGTATGTCACAAGCCTGAACAAAGCCCAGTTTTACCTTAAACATGCTAATAATAGTCTGTGCAGGCCGGGCTCTCTTATTTAGAGACAACCATGTAAACTATCAGTTTGTTGCCTGCATCCCATCAATTAGAAGAGCCTGCAAAAGAAAAAGAAAATATCTTTCAAGTATTAGGCATCAGAGGATGAATATCTGGTTATAGAACTTCTTATCTGCTTGCGTAGCATTATGTATACTAATGCTTTCAGTTTTTAGATATTGACATGGATCTTTTTTCTGCTGGATTTTAGACAAAAAAAGAAAATGTCTATAATTAAAGTGCTCCTAAGGAGAGGTGCTGATCCAAATATTTGCAGCATTCCTATGCATGTCCTGTTCTTTGCTGTTAAATCCGCTGATGCAGAAGGTGTGCGAATACTTCTAGAAGCTGGAGCAAGGACTGACATACGACTTCCAACCAAAGTAGGATATTTTGTTTTTATGGGATAGTTCTCAATTAAAAACTACAGTTTTAACTTATGATAGGATGTAAAAGCTCTGATATCAATTTTAATACTTCCAGTGTGCACCACAAATGTAGCCCACAACGAAGAGTTTGTTAGCTTGCCACATTCGTATGAAATCTGTTTTTGTCTTCTGAATTAGGTAGCAGATAAAAAGAGTTTATTTAGTTTCACATGAGTAGTGACTGAGTTAGTGTATACATTTTTATTTATTTATTTATTTATTTATTTATTTATTTATTTATTTATTTATTTATTTATTTATTTATTTATTTATTTATTTATTTATTATCAAATTTAGAGATTACCTATCTCACTCTCAGAGCTACCTATTGTCTGAACATTGCCTAGTAGGTGATTTCTAATTCAAAATTGGTATCAAAATGAGATGTTGCAGTGAAGTTGCATTGGTCTATTAAAAGGGTTTTCCTATAAAATAAGTTGTAAAAATAAGTTGTAAAAAGTGTGCCTGTTTTCTAAATTCTTCCAGTGTTGTAGAACAATCCTAATTGTTTAAAGAAGTAGACAAATATTTGAAAGCCACTTATTTCAATTGGATTTGGATTGGATTTATTGGATTTATATGCCGCCCTTCTCCCAAAGAACTCAGGGCGGCGTACAACATTAAAAAACACATATCACAAAAGTTAAAAGGAAATTAGATAAGTATCCAACAAAACAAACCCAATTAATATAACAACAACATTTTAAAAATTAGATAAAATTAACAGGCCAGGCCGGCTTGCTGGAAAAGCCAACTTTTTAGGGCGCGTCGGAAGGACCGGAGATCGGGGATTATGCGAAGCTCCGGGGGCAGCTCATTCCAGAGGGAAGGCGCTCCCACAGAGAAGGCTCTCCCACTGGGGGTCACCAGCCGACACTGTCTGGCCGACGGCACCCTGAGAAGGCCAACTCTGTGGGATCGTACTGGATGGTGGGAGGCTACTGGTGGCAGTAGGTGGTCTCGCAGGTACCCTGGGCCCAAGCCATGGAGCACTTTAAAGGTCATAATTAGTACCTTGAATCGCACCCAGAAAACAACCGGCAACCAGTGCAGGCCGCCTAAAAGGGGTGTAACATGGGAGCACCTAGGTACCCCCATGATAACCTGCGCGGCTGCATTCTGGACCAGCCAAAGCCTCCGGGTGCTCTTCAAGGGCAGTCCCATGTAGAGAGCGTTGCAGTAGTCCAGGCGAGAAAGGACGACGGCATGAGTGACTGTGCATAGAGCATCCCGATCCAGGAAGGGGCGCAACTGACATACCAGGCGAACCTGGTAAAAGGCTCCCCTGGTCACAGCCATCAGGTCTTCTTCTAAACTAAGCCACGTGTCCAGGAGGACTCCCAAATTGCTGGTCCTCTCCGAGGGGGCTAATATTTCTCCCCCTATCATCAAAGATGGAACAAGGTGCACAAATCGGGATGATGGAAACCACAGCCACTCAGTCTTGGAGGGATTGAGCTTGAGCCTGTTCCTCCCCATCCAGATCCGCACAGCCTCCAGGCATCGTGACATCACGTTGAGGGCATCGTTTGGGTGGTTTGGGATAGAGATGAAAAGTTGGGTATCATCAGCATATTGATGATACCGTACCCCAAAACCACGGATGATCTTGCCCAGCGGTTTCATATATATGTTGAAGAGGAGGGGTGAGAGAACTGACCCCTGGGGCATCCCACAAGTGACACGCCTCGGGATCGATCCCTGCCCTCCAGTCAACACGAACTGCGACCGATCCGACAGGTAGGAGGAGAACCACCGTAAAACAGTGTCCCCCCCACTCCCAACCCCCCAAGTCATCGCAGTGGGATACCATGGTCGATGGTATCGAAAGCCGCCGAGAGGTCTAATAGGACCAGGACAGAGAAGCAGCCCCTGTCCCGGGCCTGTAGGAGATCATCGACCAACGCAACCAATGCCGTCTCCGTGCTGTACCCAGGCCTGAAACCCGACTGAAACGAATCCAGGTAGACAGCCTCATCCAGGTACTGGGGAAGCTGACGTGCTACCACACTCTCGACAACCTTTGCTACAAAGCGAAGGTTGGAGACCGGTCGATAGTTGGCTAAAGAAGCTGGGTCCAAGGAAGGCTTCTTAAGGAGGGGCCTCACCACTGCCTCCTTCAAGGCGGTGGGAAAGAACCCTTCTCTCAAGCGTTGGTAATCACCTGGAGCCAGCCTCGTGTCACCTCCCGGGAAGCCAAAACTAACCAAGAGGGACACGGGTCCAGCAGACAAGTGGCAGCACTGAGTCTCCCCATAATCCTGTCCATGCCCTCAGGGGTCACAGGGTCAAACTCATCCCAGATTGTCTCCACAAGATTCATCCTCGTCGACTTGCCCGAATCTACCCAGTCAGAGTCCAAGCCTGTCCGGATCTGAGCGATTTTATCCTGCAGATACTGAATAAATTCTTCAGCCCTACCCTGCAAGGGGTCTTTCCCAGTTCCTTGGTTAAGTAAGGAGCAGGTCACCCTAAACAGGGCGGCTGGGCAGTTATCTGCGGACGTGATAAGAGCAAAAAAATGTTGCCGTTTTGCTGCTTTTATCGCCACTAAGTAGCATTTAATATGAATTCTTACTAGTGTTCGATCAGATTCGGACTGGCTGGGCCTCCAGCCAATCTCTAGGCGTCTTTTCCAGCGTTTCATCTCCTGGAGCTCCTCGGTAAACCAGGGAGCCACCTGGGATCGACACCGGGTCAGAAGCTGCAAAGGCACAACGCGATCTAAGGCCCCAGTGGCCGCCCTATCCCAGGCTTCCACTAGGGCTTCGGTCGAATTGTGAGCAAGGGATTCAGGAAAAGTCCCAAGCTCCATCAGGAACCTTTCAGGGTCCATCAGGCGCCTGGGGCGGAACCATCTAGTCGGTTCTGCCTCCCTGCGGCGAGGGGTAGCAATATGGAAGTCAAGCCTGATGAGGAAATGATCAGACCATGACAAGGGTTGAATAGAAATATCCCCTAAATCTAGATAATTCATCCACTGCCCAGAGACAAAAATCAGGTCGAGCGTGTGTCCCCTATTATGGGTGGGGTCTTGAATTAACTGAGTTAGGTCCATAGCCGTCATGGAAGCCATGAACTCCCGAGCTGACTCGGATGTCTCGCCAATGGAAGGCAGATTGAAATCCCTCAGGATCATAAGCCTGGGGAAATCAACCGCCAATCCAGCTAACACATCCAGCAGCTCCGGCAAGGCTGATGAAACGTACCAGGGAGACAGGTACGTAACAAAAAGGCCCACCTGAACTCCAAGGCCCCATTTCGCAAAACGGACTCACACCCGCCTATCTGAGGCACAATGATTTCTGTTTTAAGCATATCAACTTTAAGATGCACATAAATTGTTTATAGTGCCTTGTAGTAATTTTAAAAAGCATGTTCGTTCTATTCTCTGTTCCTGTTTTATTGCTACTGATTAATCATTTTAGTAGCTTAGTTCAGAAACTCTTTTAGTGTATTAAGCTGTCATATAACAAAAAAGGTTGATTGTATTTGATGAAAATGTTTTGTTTCTCATAATAATGACTTGGCCAATTATATTCCCTAAGGTTTCTTTCTTTTCAGTTCTTAAAACTTAGCCAATATGGATCAGATTCTCATTTAGAAGCGGGAATACCTTTTTGTCATAATAAGCTTTTAATGGACTGAGTGCATACAGTGGTGAAATGTTATAGTAACTTGTGCTTTGCTTTGGGAATAAATGCAGTATTTGTTTTCCCAGCTTGGAGGTGTGGCTCCTCTTCATATTGCTGCTGCCCTTCCTGGTGTAGAAGGGATTGTAATCACAGAATTACTACTTCATGCTGCTGCAGATCCTGATGTCAGGGCAGAAGATGAGAATGATATATTCCAGCTAGATAAGATAGCAAAGAAGGTATTTATTTATTTACTGAATAAATCAGAACAAAGAGAAAAACACACAAAATAATAGTGAAATAAAAAATAAACAAAAAGCAATACAATAACATATACAGAGAGAGGGGGGGGGGAGAAGCTTCTTACACCTATAAATTTGACCTATACAATTATCCTTCCAACTTGAAATAGTATTCTTTGATCATGTTTGCTGTCCAGGTATCAGTTTCTATACAGTAGGTTCCATGAGAGTAGGCCTTTGTTATATTGTCAACCATATAGAAGAAGTGAGAAAAAAACCCCAAAACAGCTTGTGTATGACGAAGTGATAAATTAAATTCGTAGTGAAGTTATTTTATGGCATCCTGTACGATGAAATAGTGTTTTTACAAACAAATTCTAACATATTTAAATAATGTGGCCATTTCAGATATATATTCTTACTTTATTTATCAACTTGTATTTCAATCACAAAGAAATTCTAGGCAGCTTACACAATAAGATTAAAGTATTAAATAGGAATAATAACTAAAAGTTTTAAAGCAAAAATAACAAAAATATAGAAATACAGTTTTTATAGCAAATTTCACTGACTACTTTCTGCATTGCTTAGATCCTATAAAGCGACAGTTAATAGAGTTGACTGAATATCTATGATTTAAGAGGTTCCTAGAGAGGATACTAGGTACCAGATAACATCTTAAACTGTTACTGTGGAAGACCATTACTAAGTAGTTGCTGCATTGAGATTAATTAGTAATATGATTTAATAGAAAGCAACTATGTATGCATAAACACAACTCATGGGGCATATAGAAAAGGTAGTAAGCACCTGCTTAGGAACAATTAATCACTGGGTGTTAGAGAGGCCAGATGAGTGTGGATTTTGTCCATAGACTGAGATCATTTGTGTAGATAGGCTGAACACCAGGGACAATAGGCTTAAGGGAAGAATGCCCTACTCACCAACCATTGATTTTTTTTTTGTAGGAAGTGGCAGGGAACAACATTTATGGCTCCTCAATTGTGTTGTCTAATTCCCTTTTCTAGTTTGATGTTGGTGAATCAGTATCTGTCATGAAAATGAATAATGAAATCGGACCACCCAAAAGTTACTACAGAGAATGTAATATTGTCCCAGAGGAAGGTGGGAGGACACCTCTTCATATTGCCTGTGAGAGGGAAGACAATTTTACAGTAAGTGATAGCTATTGGGATTCTTTCTTACCAATTATATTGTCCCTTCTCAATTTTCAAATAGCACATTTTGCATTGGTAAGGATTTTATTTTGTAAAAGGAAGAAGTTGTCTGTAGTCAACTAGTTCCAGCTTATCAATATGGACATTTAATATTTAAGCCTGATCTCAAATTATTTGAGGAATTTAAATCATATTAAATAAATGGACATCTCGGACATATTAAATCTAATGCAGATCTCTGGTGTAATCAGTTTTAGCCTACCATCTGTCTAAATCCTTTGTCCAAGTGTTAAATGTGTATAGAATATTAATGCAGGAAGAATGGAATAGTAGCTAAAGAACAATCTGAATTTAGGGCCATTGTCAGAAATAAAATTATTGGGCATCTTGTTCTGGAAAAACTCTTGAATGAACAGATGAGCAGCTTTAAGGTAGTAGGGAGGCCATATGAGAGAATCAGCTTAGTTCCAGAATGGCATCCAGACTATTCCTTCATAAAGACCAAGGAAACTGTACCCCAGGTATTGTACAGAGAGAGAATGAATTGCAGTAGTCTATATGGTATGCAGGTCAGATATTGGGCATGGCATCAAGTGTGATAAGAAGAAACATAGCCCTTCATATCTATTCTAAGGCCATCTAAATATTTGGAGAAGGAAATGAGCAATTTAAAGTACTTTAAAATGACCAGTGGCTGGCATTTATGGTAGAATTGAAACATCACTTTCCTTTAAGGAAGGTGGGATGTATTACAGACCACAATGCTGCATTCTCTCCACTTCTACTCTTCTTATATAGAGTGGATTTCCTATTTCTTAAAATAGCATAGGATTCCTTCAATAAGATAGAAGAGAAAGCCCTTCCTCACTGTATTCCCAGTTTAAATCAACAAATCAGAGACACAACAGGGATGGAAATATGCTGTAGTCCATCTGCCATTAGCCATAATTAATATATCCAGTGGGAGTTGCATTTCAAGGACATCTGGGATTTTCAGGGATTTTTGGAAGGTCAGAAGAGTTGCGGCCTGGAATAACAGGATTTTCACATTCCAGTTTTATATTGCTACCATCACTTTTATAAATACAAAATTAAATAATCTAACACTCTAATATCTCATGTACCATTAAATAAATATAACTGTATCAGGCCTCTTTCCATCAAAGTTTACTTTGCAAATGAGGACACAGGTAGAAATGGGTTGTAATGAATTCAGTGATGCTTACTGTCTAGTAAAGGGATATAGGATTTAATACAATAGTAGAGTTGGAAGGGACCTTGGAGGTCTTCTAGTCCAACCCCCTGCCTAGGCAGGAAACCCTATACCGTTTCAGACAAATAGCTATCCAACATCTTCTTAAAGACTTCCAGTATTGGGGC
Organism: Natrix helvetica; assembly: GCF_964273705.1. Lineage (NCBI taxonomy): Eukaryota > Metazoa > Chordata > Lepidosauria > Squamata > Natricidae > Natrix > Natrix helvetica. The sequence continues at coordinate 41,400,363 of NC_138551.1, read as the reverse complement.
ATTTACAACTTCTGGAGGCAAGCTGTTCCACTGATTAATTGTTCTAACTGTCAGGAAATTTCTCCTCAGTTCTAAGTTCCTTCTCTCCTTGATTAGTTTCCACCCATTGCTTCTTGTTCTACCTTCGGGTGCCTTGGAGATTTCTTTCTCTTAAGCTAAACATACCCAGTTCCTGCAACCGTTCTTCATATGTTTTAGTCTCCAGTCCCCTAATCATCTTTGTTGCTCTTCTCTGCACTCTTTCTAGAGTCTCCACATCTTTTTTATATCGTGGTGACCAGAACTGAATGCAGTATTCCAAGTGTGGCCTTACCAAGGCATTATAAAGTGGTATTAACACTTCACGTGATCTTGATTCTATCCCTCTGTTGATGCAGCCTAGGACTGTGTTGGCTTTTTTGGCAGCTGCTGCACACTGCTGGCTCATATTTAAATGGTTGTCCACTAGGACTCCAAGATCCCTTTCACAGTTACTACTGAGCAAGGTATCACCTATACTGTACCTGTGCATTCCATTTTTGTTGCCTAAATGTAGAACCTTACTCTTTTCACCATTGAATTTCATTTTATTAGATAGTGCCCAATGTTCAAATTTGTCAAGATCCTTCTGTATCTTAAGCCTATCTTCTGGAGTGTTCGCTATTCCTGCCATCTTGGTGTCATCTGCAAATTTGATGAGTTCCCCATTTATTCCCTCATCCAAATCATTGATGAAGATGTTGAAGAGTACTGGGCCTAAAACAGAGCCTTGGGGTAGTCCACTGCATACTTCCCTCCATGTAGATGCAGTTCCATTGAGAACTACACGTTGAGTGTGGTTGGTCAGCCAGTTACGAATCCATCTGGTGGTGATGCTGTCTAACCCACATTCTTCTACTTTATCTAGTAGTAGATTATGGTCTACCTTATCAAAAGCCTTACTGAAGTCCAAGTAAACTATATCAACGGCATTCCTCTGGTCCACTAATTTTGTCACATTATCAAAGAATGCAATAAGATTAGTCTGGCATGATCTGTTTTTGACAAATCCATGTTGTCTTTTGGCTATTACTTTCTTTGCTTCTAGGTGTTTGCAAATTCGTTGCTTGATTATTTTTTCCAGAATCTTTCCTGGTATTGAGGTCAGGCTGATAGATCTGTAGTTTCCTGGATCTAATTTTTTCCCTTTTTTGAAGACTAGATGTTTCAACTAGATTTTTTTTTTTTTTTTGGTAACAATAGTTGTAGCTGCTCAGTTTTCAGCTCATATTGGAAAGCAAAATCTGGAACAGTATCAATTTGCAAAATACAATTTATCTTTAGTAGAAGTTCAGGTTTTTTATTTTTATTTTTGCAGTTGGATTATTTTTTGCCACTTCAATTTTTTTATTAATTCACAATTTGCCTCCCTATTCTCAATACATAAATAAATATAAATATAAGTTTGTTTCTTCACAGTTACTGACATTCCTATGAGACACCTGAGAACCCTACATTTTATAATTAACCAGATACAAAATCATTCAGTTCATCTAATGATAACGTGCATAAAAATATTAAGTATTGGTTAAGATTCAGAGCGCTGCATTCATTGTACCTTCTTTGATAACCTGTTATAGATGCTACTTTTTAGGTGGACCTTGTTTTAAAAATAATGAATTGAGCCATGGAGAGCAACTTTTCAGCCCTGTCTGGATCCCAACACATTATCTTTATTTCCTTAACGGAGTTGTTTCCCTGTCATTAATTAAACTAACTGATGCATTGAATATTTGTTTATTATGTTAATTAGATTACCGGCTACAAAATTTAGTTGGGAAAGATAAATATGCCAAAAGCCTTCCAGGTAGTCCTTGATTTATGACCACAGTTGAGATTAGAATTTCCATAGCTAAGTGATTTGCTCATTAAGTGAGTTGCGTCTGATTTTACAACCTTTTTGCCACCCTTGTTAAGCAAATCAGGCTTTCCCTTTGACCTTGTTGATTGGAAGCCTCCTGGAAAAGTTGCTATGGTGATTTTTTGACTCTAGGAGGCTGCAACATGCTGGTTGCCAAGTGCCCAAGTTTGGATCAAGTGACTGCATGACTATATACAGTAAGTGTGAGGACTGGTTATAAGGCACTTTTTTCAATACCTTTGTAACTGAGTGATTGTTAAACAAATGATTATCAGTCAAGGAATACTTGAATTTCTTTTTGCCTTGATGTCCATACAATCTTTTACTTTACTTTTTACTTTTATTTAGATTTTTATACCGCCCCCTCTCCCCAAAGGGACTCGGGGCGGTGTAAATCTCAACTAATAGGGTATATTTATTTATTTTTATTTATTTATTTCATCAAGCATGAATTAGATAACAGATATAAGTATAAATATGATTGTGTATACATGAAATGAATCTGAATACAAGGGAATATTAGGACAGGGACGGTAGGCAAACTGAAATGTTGCAGGAAACAGAACATAAACTTTTTTTAAAAAAGAAAATTCTGAGCATATTATTTAATGTCCTTAAATCTTTTAAAGTTTTGTTTTATTGCATTTTGAAATAAGCAAAAGTTGATTTTTCTGTCTTGGTTCTATTACCTTCACTGTTGGCCTATTTTATTGGTGGCCATTGCTGTTTTGTTGTTGTTGTTTCATTACCTTCTTTAGTGAATTTTTTTCTGTTGTTGTTTATCGTAAATTATTCATTTGGTCAAACCTTTCTACTGCTTTTTTATTTTTTTATTGTTTTAATTAAACAAAAATACAAAAAAACCATTCTTCATTACATCTTGTAGAAAGCATGTCGATTGGTTACAAATGAATTTCGTGCGTTACTATTCATCCTTCATATTTTTAATTTACATTTTAAAATCGAAGATCTTTATGTATTTTACCATCAATATACCATCATTCTCATTTAGCTGTAATTATTTAAATATGCTTTTATCTAGAATCATTTGCACTTGAAGACACAACCATCTACTGGCATTCATTAGCTATTCCTATAAACCTCCAATAATTACCCTTTTATAGCATATTCCCTTTTTTTTCCAACTCACTATCTAAGGCTTATATCTAATTGCTTTTACCAATGCCAAGACATATAAAAATCATTAAACATTATCCATTAACATTTTCTTATTATTATAGTTATCTAAAAAAAAAGATTTTTTTTGACATTTATATCACACCTTCTCCCCACCGACCCAAGAAAAATTACATCTTTATAATAGAGTCTAACCAAAAGTTTGTTAGTAGAGTTTATAAGTGCCCAAGAAAAATTGCATCTTTATAATAAAATCTAAACAAAAATATATTAGTGGAATTGATAAATCTTTTCCCCAGGTCGCCATTTACAGTTTATATCCAAATTATTTTTACTAATTGAGATTTTTACTTCATCATTATTATTATTATTATCATAATGAATTATTAATTAACAAAAAAATTTTTGAAGAAAGCATTCTAAAAGTGCCTAGGAAATCCTACTTATTAATCACCAAAAGTTAACTAAGTTTTGAGTTCTGGCTTCCGAATGGCAGATTCAACTTTCTCTTATTCCTATCAAGCTTAAGGAGAACAAAGATCTCTAAGTGTCTTTAATAAAATTTAATAGTCAGAAAGAGGAAGGATTATTAAAGTGAAAAAAGTTTTAAATCAGCCAAAAAATAAAGGTAGCACAAATTAGGAGGAAAAATCAATTCATTCACTTAAGAGGAGAAACAGGAAGCATTCCAATCACTTCAATCCACAAAATGCTGTTACATAGAAGAGGAAAAAAAAACTTTCTAAGGCAGTCCAATAAAGATAAATTTCGCCGCTTTATTCTTTTGCTTAAAGGACTAATTTATCTTTAAAAAAAATTCTTTGGGCAATCATTCTCAAAGAAAAAAAAAGATCACCAGCTGGACTCACTTTCACCTTCTTTCCGGAGCCGTCTCCGACTTTGTTTACCGCTGGCTTGGAGAACTTCCCTTGGGTCAATCAGGGACTTTGCGGTGTCCCTGAGACCAGCAAAGGTTTGTCTCCCTGTCACTGTCTCTCAGGGATGGTTTAGGTCCCTACGGACCGTGCAGCAGGTAAAAGAATCAACGGCGGTCTCAGACTATCGAGACCGTACGTTGTGTCGTCGCGATGTCTGGCTCGTTCTCCACCTTTCTACTGCTTTTTATTAATTCCTTTTTTATATTCTGCCCTTCTTGTTGTCTATAGGGATCCTGAGATGCCTATGTGAAGGTTAAGATATAATAAAGATACATACCACAGGGATTGCTAAAGTTATTGGGGAGATAATTATATGGCATGATCTCTCTCCTCTGCTTATGTCCTACTGCTGTTGCAGTAATTATCTTGTTGAAAATTCTCTGTCCCAGATTGGTTCTGTTGAGTAGGAGTGGTTCTTTTCATTCTTGGAAAGGGGAACTTCTTTCTCCAAGGGCTGAGCACTCCAGTTTATGAGTCTAGCTTTTTCAGAAGACAATATTAATTTAAAAAGATAACAGAAATAGCTCTTCCTCATGCTTTAAGTGCAACTGTTGTAATAATTTGCATAACTTTTATTGAATTGTTCAAAGGAAAGGAAAAACTACTGTGGAGTGTAGAGGTGAAAGAAAGTAAAAGGCAGAGATGAGAAAACATGTATGTATAATTGTAGCAGGTTACAAATTTGGCTATAATATATGAATAAATAAAATTAGATTATACAGGTATGTACACATACAAAAGTAAAAGAAGAAAAAGGTGAAAGGTTTTGAAGTTTTGTTCAAAATATCAGCAAAACAAGCCCTGTCTGTTCAAAAGTATGCAATTGCAATCTAGTTATATTGTGAGGAAATGTAAAATAAATCTCTCATTTTAAAGATGCACTATTTCGGAGGGAAACCTTTATAGTTTCTTTCAAGTAGCATTTTCTGTGCTTTTCAATCTGATTTTGATCCCATAAGTGTTCTTGGATTGACGTACTCATTATAATCGGGAGAGAAAATCTGTGCATGAAAAGAGAACAGGTTGCTTCTTCTATTGAAGTGCATGAGCCATAGCAGAATAAGTTCTGCATTGGAAGGCCAACAGAAGACAAAGTGATTTGAAACCACTGACAACACAAGCATGAGCTGAGAAGAACTCAGAGAAGCAAGCAATGCTGACAGAGTGAGGTCCATCAGGGCACAAAGAATTGGAGGTGACTGCATGACCAAATGTCGACAGCATTCATAAATCCCCATATCTGCCAAGCATTCTAACATATATATTATTTACTGTTGTGACTTTGCATTCATTGCACCAGATCCTTAATTTTGATATCTTGTTCTGATCTGAATATGCTTATATGCACAGACATAAGTAAATGTCCAATTTGGAACCAGCTTCAGTGTCAGCCTCTGCTTTGCTGCTTGCTTTCGGCTGCCATTGAAACGGGGAGGGGGGATATAATATGGTATTTGGGAGGGGAAGCTAAGCACAGGAGTGAATGAAGAAGGGAGTGATTTTCTCACCATCTATTGCGCATGCTGCAGATAGTGGAATTGCCGCCAAGGCCAACCGTCCGGCATACCAACCTGATGATGGGTTTTGAAGCTGCAGCCCACATGACACCTGTGGGGTGTGCGGATTGGACTGGGGTTTGGGGTTACTAGGGGGAGGGAGTTGGGTCACATATTGATATCTATGATTAGGCGCACTTTTGCCTCAGATCTTGCTTTGCTAGCTGCTTTCTACTCATAACCAGTAAAAGTACTCTTAATTCTGAAAAATGGAGTTGAGTGGTTTCTTTCTTGGTTACTGAGGGAGGCTGCCCTGACATGAGCTTTTTTTCTTCAGGATAAAATAGGTATAATATTTTTGCTTTGAATTTTAAAATGTGGGCTAACTTAAATATCTTATTTAAATTTGTCCTTACTCTTTATTTTAATTAAAAAACAATATCTGTACTGATCTGGTTTTTTTGCTTTATTCTCCCCAGCAGAATACTGGCAAAGTTATTAATCTTCTGTTAGATCACAATGCAAATCCAAATGTCCTGTGGAGTGGCCATTCCCCTCTTTCACTAGCAGTTGCTAGTGGAAATGGACAGGTCTGTCTTTCCAAGCATTTTTAACAACAGTTGTAAGCATTATTTCAAAATCATTTCAATTGTGGCGAACTCAGAGCAGTGTTTCCAATCCTTATGTCAACATTTGTAGGTAATATATTCAATGATGCTAGAGCATAAAATAGACAATAAAGATTCCTTGAAGCATATGAAAAGTTACAAATATATGCATATATTTTGAGCCGTGTTGATACTGATCAGTAATCAATTATATGGTTCAAATAATTTATTTATAGTCAACACTATTAGTAAGAGCTACAAATCTATTGATTCAATGACAACAATTTACAGTCATGCTATCTGTACGTGGTAATGTTCACATTGTTAAGAATTTGGTTGTTAGTTTTCCTGTTTTGGTGTTTAGGAAATTGATGATATTAAAGGATCCAGATCTCTCCATGGACAGGAAGAAGTTGAATTCTTCTTCCTGCAGTCCCATTTGAGAATTGACAGTGCCACACAAATATCAAATTATTTGTAACTTATTTTTTGTATTTTAATTGTTAATTGGATTATAGATTTATTTATTTCAAAATAGTTATTTTATGTCCTATGTTATATTCAATAACAACACATGGCATTTAGGCCAGGAAAAAAACCCTGCATAAAATGCATACACCTAAAATTATTTAAAATATTAAAAAGAAAGTATAAATACAATGAAATTACATAAAAATAAAATTAATATTGTAGAATTTTGCTACAATTTTTAAAGCCTGCCTACCTTCTGAAAGTGTCGAAACACCTAGCTTTTCTCCCAGGCATTGGATGATGCTACCCTGAATCATCTGTCAAGTAGACAACAGTATTAATTGAATGGATAAATAGAAATAAACGAATGAATAAATATCATTTATTTGATATTTTTTAACAAATAGGTGATGCAGAGGAATGATTCAGTTCATAAATAGCTCTTCATCATGCCATGCCATAATACCCTTCCAAAAATATGAGTATACATATGAATATGTGTTAATGTGTGTTTATTTTCTGATGCAACCCATGGAGGCTGATAATAGTAATAGTTAAAAAGTGTATCTCATGGCCAAAGACTTGTGCTTGTTCCTAAAATGGACTATATGAAGGCTTGACAATGCCATCCTTTCCTCAGCAAGTTCTAACCTAGGTTTGCTATTTTCATAAAAATATGGTATATATATATAAAAATCAGGTTTACATAACAGTTTCAGTGCAAAGCAGTTTCTTTCTTTGGCCTTTGGCTGCAAACTAGCAAAATTAGACATATCTCACCATATTCTTGCCTTAGCTCATCCTATGAACCCTCTGCTACCCCAGAGTAGGAAATTACTGCTGAAAGACCTGCCCTATCTAATTAGTCCCTTACTGTGGTGTGAACCTCATATTTAGCTGCAGACAAGAACAAAGGGAGAAGCAGGGAAAATAGTTTTGTGCCTTTATCTGAAACCACGTGGAACTCCCAGTTTTGGTGATTTTTTAAAAAACGGATTAAATGGATGAAATCACTGCTTTAAATTTCTCTCTTTAAATCCCTAACAAAAATATTATGTTGGCCATTTTTAGCCCTGCCCAAAATTTGCTCAGGCAAATTATACCCAGATCTGAAACAATAATATTTAGGAGAATGTTTAAAAAGATTTTCTTTTCTTTCTCCTACATTTAGGCAGTAGCTGAACTTCTGGCTGGTGGAGCTGATCCAAATCTACCTTTAAGTCAAAGTCTTGGAAGTGCCTTGTGTGCTGCTGTTAATCCTCCATATGAACAGACTGGGACAATAGCAGCTAAGATGGCACTGGTAAGAAGAGTCTTGCATTTTTGGTTACTCTTTTCTAAATAAAGATTGTAAACTTTCCTAACCCCCTGCCAAAACAAAAGTAAAATAAAATAAAAGTCATTATTATGGTGAAGCAGGATGGAAAAACCATGAATTGAGGAAAAAAGTGAGAAAAGAGGCTGTAAAAGGTTCAAGGATCAAAGAATCCAAAATAGAGCTGATGCAGATTTTTAGTGTTATAGGGGGAGGTCAGCATATTGGGTGACTGAGAGACCAAGGGGGTTGAGCGAACAGTAGACAGCATTGACAAACTGATGGCTCCAATTTGTCTGCCTGCCTTCCCAGTATACTTACATAAATAATCATTTATATATAAAACCTCATTATCTATACCTCACCAAGCAAAAAATGCTATATCCCCATATTAAGTTTGGTTGTGGTTCAATTTTAACACAAATTAAATTATACATCTGATTATCCAGAACTTCAGTTTCCCATCATAACATAATGGCTTAAGAAGATACCGAAACATTAACAAATTTGCTTTTACATGATTAATGTAATTAAGTAACGTTATTAGGTTTGTAGATGTGTGTGAATACTTATAAACATTAACTGAATTGTGTTCATCTTCCTAAAGACAAGTTGGTTCATGTGTATAGTTATGTCTTATTTCTATATAAATGCTAGCAATAAATCAATGACCTTCATGTTGGACTATATTGATTTGTCTATGTGTAACATTGGAGGAAATGGCTGCATATGACTCTTGATGTTCTACATTTATTTTCTTCTCTACTTAGATTGATACTCTAATAGCAGCAGGTGCAGATATGTTGCTGCCAATTGCTCTTATTGATGAGGGTAGAGTTGCAATGGGGACAGTTCTGGACTATGCATATTTCAAATATTATCAGGTATCTTTTTCCATGTTTGAAAATTCAAAATTTGATGGCATCTATAGTCCTGTGTTTTGAGGAATGTAAATTTTTGTTACTGTTTATATGGAAGTGAGAGTCATGTATGTCAGGAAAGCCTAAAGGTAATTTGAATAAGGTATTTAAATGTTATGGTAGGACAAGAGATGAATGGGTGCTGAATTAATTAATGGATCAAATACAAAAATTACTACTACAAAAGAACTATGTTGAGGTGATGCAATTATATGGAGAAAATGAATGAAGATTCAATATCTTAAGGCAGTGATAGCTAACGTTTTTTGGATCATGTGCCAAAAGCAGGAGGAGCACAAGGGGGTCGTGTGCGGGCGTGCCCACACCCATAATGCAATGCAAGCGCGACACCGCCCGCTTTTGGTGCACTTTTTTTGCCCTCCCCAGGCTCTAGAGACTCTGCCCCCCCCCGGAGGCCCTCCAAAGGCTTCAGGACCTTCCCTGAAGGAGCTTCCCTTCCGGAAGGCGAAAAACAGCCCTATGGGCAACCCAGAAGTTTGGGAACAGTGACTTCTGGTTTGTTGGTAGGGCCATTTTTCACCCTCTGAAGCCTTCAGGAGGGCGAAAAACAGCCTTATGGCCAAACCGGAAGTCACGTCTGGGTTGCCCGTAGAACCATTTTTTGCCCTCTGCAGCCTTCAGAGAAGTCACTTCCGGTTTGGCTGTAGGGCTGTTTTCCCCCCTCCGGAGCCTTCAGGGAAGTTCCTGAAGGCTCCGGGAGGGTGAAAAAAGGCCCTACAAGCAAACCCGAAGTCCGTTCCCGAACTTCCAGTTTGCCTGTAGGGCCGTATTTTTGTGCTCTGGAGAACGGCCCTACAGGCAAACTGGAAGTTCGGGAACGGACTTCGGGTTTGCTTGTAGGGCCTTTTTTCACCCTCCCGGAGCCTTCAGGAAGGCTCTGGAGACTTCAAGGAAGCCTCCAGAGGTCGAAAAACGGCCTTAAAAGAAGGCCCAAGGGCAATGCCTCGCATGCCCTAACAAATGGCTCCACATGCCACCTGTGGCACGTGTGCCATACATTCGCCATCATAGTCTTAAAGAATGGTTGAGAAGAGAATGATTGAGAAAGTCATGGTTAAATTGAACTGATCGTTGAGAAATGTAAGAAGCTCATAGAAAAGTGTTGTGGCAATAGATATATAAATGTGATGTAAACAAGGGTGATTTGTAAACAGAAAGGTCTGGTGAATGGTGTTGATATAAATGAGATTTATTTAGATTTCCTTTCCCTTTCTTTTTTTCTTGAATGTCATTTATTTAATACGTCTTATTCCTCTTTGCATTTTACACATTGCTTATTTTGAAGTGTATTACATATATACTTTTGCAATTTTTGAAGACTGGTTTCTCATTTGATCTATGTACTTTGATCAACATTTGGTGATACTGTCTGGGAGTAAGTAAACCTGCTGTGTTTCACAAGCATACAGATGACTTAGAATGTAGTTGAGATGCTTCAGTAACCATCAGTGCTTCTGTCCAGAGTTCTACATGTGCCAAAACAACTGTGCTGCATTATCATGAATAAATGGATAGAAACAATGGATAGAAAGATGTTTGTTCGTAGTTGCTTTCATCAAAATACACAAATTTCACTTCTGTTTATAAATTAAATAATATATTGTTACATTATAGGAAACAATATTATCAAGCACAGTGGTTAGAATGTAGTATTGCAGGCTAATTCTGCCAACTGGTAGCAGTTCAATTCTACCTGCTCAAGGTTGACTCAACCTTCCATCCTTCCAAGATCAGTAAAAATGAGGATCCAGATTATTGGGGACAATATGCTGACTCTAAACTGCTTAGAGAGGGCTATAAAGCACTATGAAGTGGTATATAAGTCTAGGTACTATTGCTAGCTATAATTTTTATGCACATTTCCTAGTTATATACTAAAAATACTGCTTATGTATTGTAGGATAAAAGACTGTTGCATACTCCCCTCCATTCTCTGTCACCATTAGAGAGGGAAACATGTGCATTTCGACGAAAGATGCTGGATTTTCTCAGTGACCGGATTCGTGAGACTGTCATTGAAAAAGAAAAACAGTGGGATGAAGAAGAACTTAGGAAAATCAAAATTGGTGAGTCCAAGTTAGATTTTAAAATAATATATATATATATATTATGTGTGTGTGTGTTTGTGTTACAACCCCTGGTATGACCTAATATGGGAGGGAGCTCAATCCTCCCTCTTCCTGTCCTTTCGGCTCATCACAGAAAACCATCCAGGCAGAAACCCATATTTTTATTTTTAATGTTGCCTTTTTATATTTATATTTATATATATATAAAGGAATTCTAAACTTGGATTAGAATTCTTAGGGCAGAGGTGTTTTCTTGCATCTGGAGATTATTTAAGAATATGAACCTAAAAAGTTTAAATTGGGATTCATTGTCAACTTTCCTCCTATCATCTGGGGAATGTGATAATATGATACCATCTTGTTATATTTTGTATTGACAAGATATACTATGCTGAGACAAAAAGGAAGCTAAAGATGTTGAGACTTATATGCAATCCTTTAATTTCATGCTCAGACATTGAAATTTGTTTGGCTTCTATTTTTTTATTTAAAAAATGACTAATACTGCTAACAATTCAGAAAAAATAAGATTGATTCTGGCATTTAGAAAAGCAACAACAGCTCTCATGAAATCAGTTTTAATAATAAGTGGTCAGAAAGGCCAAATTCAGCATGGACATCTGGTTGACTGTGCAGCCAATTATAATGGGGCAAAAATAGTGAAAATTGAACAGATCAAGATACTCTATAGAAATAACATCAAGAGACTAGATGAAGATGATCACTATAAACACCTGAGCATCCTTTAAGTTGACAACATCATGCACACTGTAATCAAGAAGGAGGTTAGAAACGAATACAATATGAGAGTAATGAAGAGTTTACAGTCCAAATTCAGCTGAAGAGATATCAAGACAACTAACCTGGGTAATTCCAGTCATTAAATGTACAGCTGGAGTCAAGCAGAACTAAAATCCCTGAATAGAAAGTCCAAATAATAATAATAATAATAATGGCTATGAATTATGCCCTTCATACACACATCAATTTTGACAGATTGTACTTATCAAGGAAAATAGGTGAATAATGTTGCAAGCACATCAGACAAAGAAGAAAAAAGGGCATTGGAAGAATATCTGAAGGACAGTGAAGATGATATATTAAAGCTAGCATATTCAATAATGCAGGCATACTGAGTTGTGAAGAGACCAAACTGGCCTTCAAGAAATACCCAATGAAGAATAGGAAAGAGATATGGCAAGGCAAAATTTTATATGGCCAGTACACTTTAAAAAAAAGCAGGAAAAATAAATAACAACAAGACCCGGTAATGTCTAAGAGCAGGAAAATTGAAGAAAGAAACAAAGGTGATAATACTGGCTGCAGAAGACCAAGCCTTAAGAACAAATGCAAAGCCAGAATTGGAGAAGACAGCAACAGACAGCAAAAGCCACTTCTGCCAAGAAGCTGAAGAAACATTGGACCCTTAATTAGCTGCTGCAAAAAAGATTGCACAGACTGACTATAAAAAATGACAAAGTAGCAACAACAGTGTGTTGGCATATTTGCAAGAAATACAATTTGTCTTCAAGGGGGAACTGGTGGGACCATAAAATAGTGATAGAAAATGTAACAGAAGTAACATATTCTGGGAATTTAGCACTTAAATGGACAAGCTCCTGTTATATAACACCCCAGACTTAACAATTGTCGATAAGGACAAAGAAGTCTGGATAGTGGATGTGGCAGTACCTGGGGACAGCAGAATAGAAGAGAAAGAACTGGAGAAGATCACAAATGCAATGACCTGCAAATAGAAATAGAATGATTGTGGCAAAAGAAAGCAAAGATAGTACCATTAGTTATAGGTGCCTTGGGTGCAACCTCAAAACTTCTGGAGCATCACTTGAACATCCTCAGCATTGACAAAATCACCACCAGTCAATTGCAAAAGGAATTAGTTGGAACAACTTACATACTGCAATGATACGTTTAACACCAGCAAATAATAACATCTACCTAACCCAAGCCTTGGGAACGACTCGAAAGGTGGATAAAAATGGCATATACGAACATCTGGCTGACTATGCAATGAACCATAATATCTTTAATACCATCAAACAAGAACATCTGCGTATACTAGGTCTTTGGAAAGGACTTGATAGGTAGATAAAAATGCCAAATCCAATCTAAACATGTGACTATATGACAAACCAATAATAATAATATTTGCATTTCAGCTGCTTCAGGAGTAAGAAAGAAATCTATAAGTCCCTTTTTAGGACCATTACCAGACACAGATTCAGCAAAGTAAGTCCTACGAATCAAAATTTAATTTGCTTGTTGTACTTATAGATGATTGTGATAGTTGGTTTTAGTATTGTTGTCATCACTAATGGAACCAGACATATCGATCGAGTATTCTGCTGCGTATGTATGTATGTATGTATGTATGTATGTATGTATGTATGTATGTATGTATGTATGTGTATATATATATAATATTGTTGCTATGTTTTGTTTATATATAGTATTTGTATATATAGATGTATTAATGCAAATACATGTATATACCAGTGGTGGGATTCAAAACTTTTTTACTAACGGTTCTGTGGGCATGGCTTTGTGGGCGTGGTGTGGCTTTGTGGGTATTGGTTTGTGGATGTGGCAGGGAAGGATACTGCAAAATCCCCATTCCCTCCCCACTCCTGGGGGAACATTACTGCAAAATCCCCATTGTCTCCCTATCCCACTAATCTCCTTTCCAATTCCGTTCTCCTGTTCAGGGCAACAAAAGAAGATGAGCTGGGAGAGTGGGAAACAGTGGGGGCGGGGCCAACGTATTTGCCGGTTCTCTAAACTACTCAAAATTTCCACTACTGGTTCCCCAGAACCTGTCAGAACTGGCTGAATACCACCTCTGATATATACCCACACAGACATACATATATACACGTTGGACATAAAGTTCATAACTGGTTTATTGTGTATTTCTCCAATTTCTGCAAGTCAGTGTTCAGATTTCTTTCGAGTGCGATGATGTAAAAATGATTAGCTGAAAAAAATATTAAGAAACTTAAGCACTGGTAAAAGTTGCTTATTGACTGTATATATTGACAAGCCCACAAAACTTTTAATTTGGGGGATCTTAATTAGAAGATTAAAAGACAGTACGGGTATTTGATAGAAAATTATTGAAATAACTTTAGAATCGCGACATAAGAAAATAAGTGTTGAAGATTAAAACTCTGGATGCACAGAATCATATATATTCCAACTTTTTAATATTTGTCTTTGTTATGTGTGTGTTCCAAAAAAATTACATATTACATCTCTGATCTTGTAACCACATTTTTTTAACAGATTACTCTTTTTTAAATACTGCTACCAGTGTGGACGATCTGTTGGTGTGACCCTTACACCTTGTCTACATTGTTATGAGATCTTCACTTGTAGCAAGTCTTGCAAAGTCAAGGCTTGGAATGACCGGCATAAGCGAGAATGTTTACAAACAGGTAGGTGGGGCTGATAGCATGCAGAACAAAGAAAGACTGAGATAGGATGCAAAAATGTTGAAATTATTTATTCTAGAAAGAAACAAAGTGTCCTTAAAATGTAAGCAATCTAAGGACTTCCGGTGGTGACGTGGAGGTAAGTGCGGGGAAGAAAGCAGGGCTCTGCTCTTCGAACCCCGATATACACGTTTGGAGGATCCCCCAGGGGGATACGCTGAGCTTGTAGGGTGAAGCGGAGAAGTAGGGATACCCCAGAACGAACGAGGCGGAAGGCGATCGCCCGTTAGGACCGGGGATACCCTTTTTAACCCAACGTGTAAGCGTTCGCCGCTTGCTTCACTGAATGGTGGACCTGAAGCCTCGGCAAACCACTAAATAGAAGAAGGAAGGAAGAGAATTGAATCAACTTTTGCTACATTGTTGCAATGCCTGATACAAGTTGCCAGGGGTTGCCACAAAGAAGAGGGAGTCAAGCTATTCTCCAAGGCACCTGAGGACAGAACAAGAAGCAATGGGTGGAAACTAATCAAGGAGAGAAGCAACTTAGAACTGAGGAGAAACTTCCTGACAGAACAATTAATCAGTGGAGCAGCTTGCCTCCAGAAGTTGTGAATGCCCCAACACTGGAAGTCTTTAAGAAGATGTTGGATAGCCATTTGTTTGAAATGGTATAGGGTTTCCTGCCTAGGCAGGGGGTTGGACTAGAAGACCTCCAAGGTCCCTTCCAACTGTACTATTGTATTATTATTGTATTATTATTATTATTGTATTATTATTGTATTAAGTGAAAACAGCGGAGAGCTACAGGCTGGGAAAAGACGTACCTAAACTATAGAGGAGAACGGGCAAAAAGCTAGGATAAAACTGAAAGCATTACAGGACGATAGAAGCAGAGGTGGTATGGGGCTACCTGACTGGGAACTCTACTATAATGCAGCAGCACTAATTTGGATTAAAGATTGGATAAATTTAAAAAACAAAAGAATGTTAGCAATAGAAGGCCATGACCTGCAAGCAAGATGGCACTTTTTCTTATGGGAAGAGAGTAAAAAGAAGCAAAAATATTTCCATGCACATTACATTAGAGAAGCATTGATTCAGGTCTGGAACAAAATTAAAGCAAAACACTATATGAAAATACCGGCATGGCTTTCCACCATGGAAGCCATGACACACCCCAGTACGCTAGATCTATCAAAAATGGTTAGGTATAGTGAAATTTTAGATAACCAGGGGAATCTGAAAACGAACCAAGAACTAAAATAGAACAATATCAATATAGATTGGTGGCCATACCTCCAATTACAATCAAGATATAAAAAAGATATAAAAGAATATGGAATATATACAGAGCTACAACAAATAGACAAAATGTTAATTGACCCTGAAAACAAATTTATAACGAAAATGTATAAATATTTGCTAGAAATAAACTTAGAAGAAGAAATAGTTAAAGGCTGTATGATAGCATGGGCCAAAAATTTTGGTTATAATATAGATCTAGCGGATTGGGAAAAAATTTGGAATATAAATTATAAATTAACGAGATCAGCAACACTGAAAGAAAATATATACAAAATGTTTTATCGTTGGCACCTACCACCAACAAGATTGGAAAAAATGTACCCAACACTGAAACCAACCTGTTGGAAATGTAAAAAGAACAAGGGACCTACTACCACATGTGGTGGACCTGCCCGGAATCGCAAAAATATTGGAAAAGAATCTGGAAGTGGGCACAAGAAATTACGGGGGAACAAATAAAGTATAAACCTTCTTACTAGGAATAATTAAAGGGAACTACACAAAAAAAAATTAAATATCTACTAACACATATATTAACCACAGCTAGAATTGCCTTTCCCCAATGCTGGAAGCAAAATAATACACCGCCAGACGAATTAGTGATAAAAAAAACCCTGGATTGTTCAGAGATGGACAAATTAACCCTAAAATTAAAGGACAAAGAAGAATCGGAATACTACGAAATTTGGAATAAGTGGTATGAATGGTTGGAAAATAAGAATAACAATTAAGCCGAAAACAATATACATAAATAAACACAGAACTGTATATAAAAGTAGGTAAATATGTAAAATATCATAAAAATGTATAGATAAGATGACATAATGATTGTAATACCGAGAGGAAAGAGAGGAAAACATACATAGATATGACGATGTAACATTGTACAAACTGTTGATATAAAGATTGTAATATGTGATGAAAAGACAAAAACAATAAAAAATTATTACAAAAAATAAATAAATAAAATGTAAGTAATCTTGTTTCATTTCATTTCATTTAATTAGTATAGTATAACCCCGTGATGGTGAACCTGTGGCACACATGCCAGAGATGGCATGCAGAGCCTTATCTGTGGGCAAGTGTGCCATTGTCAACTGCTCTTCTGGTTTCCGGCACTCGCTTGCTCGCCGGCCAGCTGTTCTTTGTGCGCACTGGAATGCCGGAAACCCAAAGAAGAGGTGGCTGGCCCGCGCATGCACACCAATCAGCTGGCCTTCGGGTTTCTGGTGCTCTGGTGCACATGAGTGCGCACGCACACGCTTTCCGGTTTGGGCACTTGGTGCCGAAAAGTTTCACCATCATTAGTATAGCCTTTATTGTCATTATGCATCATGTATAATGACGTATAACCATAACAAAATTGGTTATCTGTATCTGTAAACGTCAACTGTTACTTATCCTTACGAAAACCTAACCTTTATGAAAACAACTCAGCTAAACCAAACTTAAATTGAAACAGTAACTTGAACAATACACATATAAAATCCGCAGTAAAATTTACTTACTTACTTACTTACATACATACATATATACATACATACATATCTCAACAGTGAAAGAAAAGCATTAAAACAAAGAAACAAAGAAAAAAATACCTGGCACTACAGATAAACTTTCCCATGCAGCTCTCAACAGGTTTGCCAGTTTCAATCTCATCTCAACCCTAGGGAAAACCACCAGGTCTTAAGTGCTTTTTGGAAGATCAAAAGGGTAGGGGGCTGCTCGATCTTTGGCGGAAGTGTTCCATAGAACAGGGGAAGACACATTTCATAGGTCCCATAAGATGGCAGCATTTAAGGGAAGGGACCAAGAGTGTGCCTATCATATCAGATATGGTGGAGGTGTCCTCAGGGAGAGATAGTCCTGCAAATTACCTGGTCCTGTGCCATGTAGGCTTAAAGGCAGTAACTACTACTGTGAATTGGTACCTGAAGGAACCAATGCAACTTGCGCAATGGAGATATAACATGGATTAATGTAGATGCGCCCAACACTGCACGGGCCACTGCATTCTGGACCAATGTGATGCACTTTGATTTATTTCATCACTATTGACTACTATAGTTCTACTCTTCTTTCTATGGTAGTATAGTTCAGGTCTGAGTGCTTAGCTTTCTGATTCAAAGTTTGTTTCATGTTGCATCTTCTTATTTGCCGTACTGTATAGAACATTTCTTTTAAAAATGAAACTATGGCTAGTTAAATCCTTAATTTTGGAAGCATCATTTATTCTTCCCTTGGCTTCATTTCAGATGGATAACTGTCCTTAATAGGAAGATGGTAACCTAGGCAAAATTTGGAATGGAGTTAGATTATGTAAGACAAATGGATAATGACTTCCCAGTGTATATCATTTGAACCTACCATATTTTTCGGAGTATAAGATGCACCCTTTACCCTCAAAAAGCGGCTGAAAATCTGGGTGCGTCTTATACACTGAATACAGCATTTCTTGCTTCCCAAAATCCCGCCCACTTCACCAAAATGGCCGTGCATAGCCTTTAGGAGGCTTTCAGAGTGCTCCTGGGGGCTGGAGAGAGCAGAAATGAGCGAAAAACGGGCACTCTACAAGCCTCCTAAAGACTATTCATGCCTCTTTTGAAAAAAAAAATGGTCCTGTTTTTGTGAAAAACGGGCTGTCTGCAGAGAGCAAAAACTTTTTTTTTTTAATTTGCCTCTTCAAAATCTTGGGGCGTCTTATATTCTGGTGCATGTTATACTCCGGAAAATATGGTAGTTCCTGC
Source organism: Natrix helvetica (assembly GCF_964273705.1). Classification (NCBI taxonomy): domain Eukaryota; kingdom Metazoa; phylum Chordata; class Lepidosauria; order Squamata; family Natricidae; genus Natrix; species Natrix helvetica. Next base: position 41,382,002 of record NC_138551.1, on the reverse strand, counting down.
ATATTCCTACATATTTTAGGTACTTAGTTGTTCCAATCTTCTCTCCTATGCTTATTTTACCTAACATTTTGTGGGCTAACATTCAATGTCTTTTGGCTTTCACTTAGCATACACATTTTTTAAAAAAGAAATTCAGATGTGTGTACCAACAATATCCAACAAAGTGTAGCTTTTTAAGATATGGGTGGTCCATTTTACTGCCCTACTGGGAAACATCTGCAGAATTACATACTATATTAAAAATAATAATTATATTACTTAGATTTAATTCAGGCATTAAAGTTCCCACATGAGTGCTATTATAGGGAAGCTATAAACAATCCTGAAGTAGTGGTTTGAGATGCTGACATAAATGTCTTTATACCACCTTCATTCTTAAGTAGCACTTGGAACTGCCATTCACCGCCCCGAGTCCCTACGGGGAGAGGGGGCGGTCTATAAATTAAATAAACTATAAACTATAACTATAAACTACTTCTTTGATAGATAATTCTCATTCCCAGATAATTTCTTTGTAAATATTATGTTTTAATAATATTAAGAAGCATTTAATGCTGATCTAATTCACTGTGAATCAAATATACATGTTTAGTTTTCCTGTGATCATTTATCTTACATCTTGTATGATGTAAATTAATTTTTTAATCTGTACTGATTTAAATCTGTTTCAGTTTTGGCAATGGACTACTTTTTGCAGTGTCAAAAAAAACAACAACCCTATATTGAACACAAGGACACTGTTGCTTATAATGGGGAGCAAATTATTTCATGTGGTTACTTTAATTGGGCAGAATATGCTTTCTCTCATCTTTAGAACAAGTTAAAGAGAACAAAAATAAAATGAATTGTTACTTTCCTGACCACTTTAATGTACAAACATATAAGATTAAAATTGCAGGAAAAACTGAACTCTTGAAATATAAAAGCAGGATTCATTGAAAACCTGATTTGGAAAGATGGCAAAAGATTGTTAGGAGAATGACTTTAAAGGCAAGATAAGTCTTCATTCAAACGAAGAAGCAAGGACAGAACCATGCAAGAAGAAATTTATTAGTATATGGACTGTGTATAAAGCTAGGTGACAAGTGTGCCTGGACTGTACATGATTTTTCTTTATTTTATTTTGGCAAGTGTGTGTTTTCTTGAAGGGGTTTTTAAGATTAAAATTTAGAATTTGATCTAGAAACCTACAGTACATGGTGTATTTCTCAAAATGATATAGTCAACGAAGATAAAGCAAAAGATTCCATGAAGAATACGATATCAAAATCTCATGTGGATGGATAAACTAAAGCAAAGCATTTTCCAAGCTTCCGGAAACTGAAATAAGGAAATTTCATGTCTGCATATAAAATGGGTATTGTAAAGCAAAAGATTAGTTCCACAGTGATCAATCAGCTATGACTGGGAAAGCACATGAGCAGGACATCAATATAATACTGTTGTCTTCCTCTAAGTTTTTCACCCTCTGGATTTCATCTTCTTCATACTCTGAAAGAGGCATAAAGCCAGCAAAATATATATAGTCCCTTTCTGGAGCTAACCAAATGACTAGTTTTCACAACATCATGTAATGAATTGTGCTATGTGAGAACTTTTCTTTTTGTATCTTCAAATCACCAAAGTCAGCTTCAAGCTTCATTGGTTGTCCTATGTTTTAGTATTAATAAAGAATGCAGCAGCTAACTCTAAACTGCAAATTTGGTTTCAACACACAGCCTGTTCCAAAAATTTGTACCTGTTTTGTTTTGTTTGTTCTACGAAGCCCACGTATTATGTCCCTCACGGCCAGAAGATACCAACGTTTTAGATTGGCGTTTAGAAGAAACTTTTACCAAAGCAATATTCCTTGACTTATTCAAAATCTATATGAAAGTTTTGTACCAGTATTGTACTATTTTCCCTCTGAAATGTAGTTTGCCCATTACTGCACTATGTGGCTCACTGACTTCTCTTCAAGCTATAGAGCAACCTATTAGTAATGTAATGTAGTTGATCACAACTATGGCCAACATTTTCTATTGGTTTTAGACTGTTTTGTTCTACCAAGCCAAGCTTGTGTTAAAGGGATTCAAATTGAGCAAATTTCAAAAAACATTTTGTGGCATCCACTCATATTTCTCTCAGTTTTGTATTTGTTTTCTGCCATTTTGTCAGATCAAGCCTAAATTTTGTATCACCCAACAATGTGGGAAACTGACATGTTCCCCAAAAGGGAGTTACAGAGCATCCCTCTGTATTTGCGTTTTTTTTCTTCCAGAACTTTGTTCCCCCATTTCCCCCTCCCAGTTGCTAAGAAGTGGCTAATGAACATAAAAGTGTGCTACTAACAATATTAATGAAGTTTCCACACTCTGTGGAAGGAAATTGTTTAATACTGAGGTTAATGTTAAATTTTCCAGATTGTGATAAAATCTATTTGCTCACAAAGATATTGGATCAAGCTTGCATCAAACAGTCTGAAAATCAAATATGAGTTTGGTTATCATCCTAGTTCTTATCAGAAGAAAGTAAGATGAAAGCAGTTAATACAAAGCAAAAGATTGAGAAGATTGAGATTATGCAGTTCTTTCCTCAGAAGCACTTACTACAATTAAGTTTGTCTTTCAGTATTATAGCCTCCTTCAGTAGTGATAATTTCACTATCCAGAATTGTGGATCAATCAATATTTTCATGCTGAGGCGTGTATTTGAACTCAGTTTTTTTATAGTGGTTCGTTCATCTTTTTCACCATGTTTGCTACAGTGAGATCTCCATAGTTCAGATCAGCTAAACCTATCTTGAAAGCTGCATTATCCGGTGCTTCTTCAGAATGGCGATAAGGACATAAATCTCATCATATGAATGCCTGAACGATTTTAGTAGAATATGATTCAAATGATTTAAATTACTAGAAAATGTATTTTTTAAGTGTTGATATTAATGTATAGAATTTCCAGTAATCTGTGATGTGGTAACCTGAGAACATGGACACATGAACGCTGTTAGTAGTACATATCTATATTGTCTTCATGTTTATGTACAAAAATAGATTTTCCACAGGAGGACAATATTAAAAAAAACATGATGTGATATCCTATAGAGCATTGAAAAATCAAGATGGCATTTGTAGCAGCATGAATAAAGCTGTACCGTGCTGCGATAGTTGTATTTGTTTCTTTTGTTTTTTTGACACTCAGCTGAGGATAGCTGCTGGCTTGAGGAGCCAGCTACTGGTTCATATAAATATTTACTTCTAAGGAATAGTCTGTATCTCTTTAAGACTATTTTATTTTAACTTTTCCTTTTGAAGAATGCAATTGGAATTAAGGGGTTTTAAGACACTAAATTGTTCATGTGTATGTGGATTAAGGTAACTGCAGAAAATATTTTAATGTATAAAATGTAATGTCTAAAATTATATTTACTCTGTTACTTATGTTGAAAATATTGCCATGTACTTTAGGAATGTATTTAAGAGAATCAGATTTTTTTGTAACTTTTAATTTAATAAAAAACAAATCACATTATTGGATTTTGACCTACACAGACATACAGGTTGTTTGAGGCATACATAACCTTATTTCATATCTATTGAGCATTCTGAAATGTCTTTCTAACTTATTTTATTGCTGCAAAAGAGAGTGCACCTCCGCCTGAAGAAGTAGTCCCATCTGTTAGGGAGGGTAAGTAAATTCCCATTCTTTCATTAATCACATTTGGTGTTGTTTTTGTTTCACATAATAATGTTGTTTTATACAGAGCAGGGGTGGGTTCCTACCTGCCCTCGTACCAGTTTGCTTTGCGCGCGCATGCCCAGTTCAGTATAAATTGTTCTGTGCATGCGCAAGACCATGAAAACCTAATAAAAAACATGCTGGCAATGGCAGTGGAGACCGGAGAACTGGTTTGGGGGCGTGGCAAGCTTGGGTCACTGCCGATTCTGCGACCCAGGCCAAATTATCACTACCGGTTCGCCCAAACTGGTGCGAACCGGTAGAAACCCACCTCTGAAACAGAGTCTTAGAACATAGGGTTGCAAGGGATCTTGGTAATCATCTAGTTCAACCTTTTGATCAGAAGACATTGCTGCAACATATTCAAAAGATGGCCATATATCTTTGTTTAAATATTTCAAGTGAAGTAGTTCTCCACCTTGCAAAATAGTCTATTCCATTGACCCTTATCATTAGATCTTTCCTGTTGTCCAACCAAAATCTATTTTTAGTAATTTAAACACATTTGTTCTTAGCCTCTCTTCTGGAAGAACTCAGAAATATGTATGTATGTATGTATGCATGTATGTATGTATGTATCTATGTATGTATCTATGTATCTATGTATTTTCCCTAAAAACTATGGCCAGTGTATAACACAAAAACAATAATAAGAGCAATAAAAAAGGAAAGAATGATGTACATCCCTAGGAGAAATTATTCAGATTAGCATATACAATCCTATAAGAGACTTGCCATCCAGCCCAAATCCATGCCTAAGGAAAAAGCCAACGTTTCAGAGACATTTAGATAACCTAAAGATATCACATCCTCCTGCATTTATCTTTTCTCTAAACAGAACTTATATCCAGTGCTTCATAAACTTTTTCTTCCAGAATATGATATATCAATCATGTGATTTTTCTGGACAATGTCCAGTTTATTATTGTCCTTCCTAAAATACTTTGCTGGATAGATCTAGAATTGCATTTGGTTTTTTTGTAGCTGCATCACCATTTTAGTTCCTGTTTGCCATATGATTCCCCAAGACACCCTAATTATTTTTACATATACGGCTGCTCAGAACTGTAGTCTCCATCATATACAAATGGCTTGGATTTTTCTCAGCTAGATACATAGGCTATATATGTATACATATACATATATACATACACATACACACACACACAAATATATAGATTACATACATACATACATACACGTGTGTGTGTGTGTGTGTGTGTGTGTGAGAGAGAGAGAGAGAGAGAGAGAGAGTGTGTACAACTTCCTGAATCTTGATGCTGCCTTTTAAAGAGTTTGTAATTCCTTCTCTCCATGTGTGTCATCTGCAAATTTGATAATCATACAACATGATCACTCATCCAAGTCAGCTAAAATTACTGCACTACGTGTTGAGTAGGAAAAGGTGTAGAACAAAGTCCAAAGTTCTAGTTCTGACACAGAATCATGCATACTTGGGGGGTATAGTTGTTTAAGCATCTCTACACTGCCATGGACTTCATTAAAGGCTTCATCAAATATTTGAAATCAATGTTCACTATTCTATAATTTAACTGACCACTATTTTGTAGTCAATTAAACTGTTCCCTTTATTAGAAAAAGTAAATATCAGGTTTGTGGTGATGTATTTTTAATAAACCTATGATACCTCTTGCTAGCCAATCTATTCTTTTTAAATACTCACCAACTGCTTAATCAACTGTTCCAAGTTTTGCTGACTGATCAGTAATTATCCATCTCTTACTCGCTTTTTGAAGATAAGAGCATTTGTCCTTCTCTTGCCCTGTGTTATGTCCATGGTTTCTCGAAGATCAGAGATGACATCTGTTTGTTCCTTTGAAACTTAGATGTAGTTTTTATTTTTACAGATATTTTCTATTTCCTCCATAATGATTGTACCCATCATCCATTTCCTATATATATATATATATTTAATTCAAAAGCTCCCTGTGCATCTACAACTTTTATCTAAGATACCCCTTCATTTTTTTCTCTAATAGGAATGATTTGATATCCCAGTATATTATTTCTGGAAAGATCCCATCCCTTCTTTGATCCCTTTATAAACTTTGCATTTAAACTGTGAATACATGGGATGCTTGCGCTAATATTCTAGTACTGCTTATTATTACTGTTGGTTTCAAAGCTATGTTAGATTTTGATGTTCCATATTCTGAATAATTGAAATGTTTTCATGGTGTATGTTGTAAGCTGACATGAAAATTATGAATAAGTATTTATAGATGCAGTAAAGTACGCTAAGTGGTAGACTGTAGAATGGTGAAAATTTAGCCTGTATATTCAATTAGCCTGCTGTTCAGCTTCATAATCCTGACCATGATACGTGTTTTAGCAGCCGTCATAAAAGAAAGAAGTTAACTCTTGTCAGCGTGTCATGCTGACTGCTCTGCTTGCACACATTATCTGCATTGTGGATTTTTTTTTTGCATTGTGTTTCTTTCCTACCTTTTCTTTCCTAGCCTTTGTTGTTCTCCAATAAAACAGCAACTATGAAAAGGCTTGTTTTATATTGAGGGTTGTCCTGCTGGAGCGATTTTTGAAATATGTTCGATAACTTTTTGTTTTCCACTTACCTTTTTCTTCATGGACTTCTAAGAGAGGAGGTGTTTATGATTAAACAGTGTTCTTAAATTTCCAGGAGACAATTAGGACTATATGGGGTATAAATGCAATGTGTATATATGTACTGTATGTATGCTTGGGTAAGAGAAAGTGGAGGGTGGTGAGTATAATATGGAAAGAAATGCTGTTGCAGACAGATGGGCCAGGTAAAGAGACAGCTGAAGATTAACTCGCCAGCAGGACTTGGACAATTATATCAACCTGTCTTCTACGGTTGTGAGATCAGATCAGATCATAATAAAATGACAGCCCGTGTCCATTATAGTGACCACCAGGAGGCACTTTGATTGCTTATCATAAATCGAGGTTATTGAAACTTGGATGAGTTTAGAACTCAGCTGTATAATCTACACTGGGATGAGAGGAAGGCAGGGTTTATGTTTTCTTAGTTGTGCACTGAGTTACGTTTTTCTAATTTGGTGCCTATGTGCATAGAAATATAATTAAATAACTATTATAATCTGCTTTGAAAAATGCTAATTGTCTATCTGTTCTTTCTGGCAGTGAGACAGCGCAAAGCCAGCGTTAAATCAAAAGTGTCTGTTCAATACGTAAAATCAAAAGACACTAAAGCAAAGAAACAAGCAACAGCCAGTCATAAAAAGGAAGACATAGAAAAGTGGAAACATGATAGAAGACGACGAACTCCTGTGCAGGCCAGCAGTCACGCAGATCTCCCTTACACTGGAAACTATAGTTTCATTTAGATGTTATTTTTCATGATGCAGGTCTGGTAAATTTGATGTTCAAAATGCTGCATAAGGAAGGGTGAAAAGAAAGATTTGTTTTTAAGACATAAATTAAGAAATGGGGTACTCTTGTGTTGTTTTGGGGAACCAGTTTAAACAAATGCCTGGTAAATATGAAATTATTTTTTAAAAAGAATATAGTAAAGTTTACCACACATTAACTTGGGAAGATAGAATGATTCTTCTGGTGATACATTTCTGTCGTCATCGGGTCTTTCAAGGTCCTCAGCTGATGCGTAACATTAACCCTCATAATTGTTTAACTCGATGTGCTGCTTAGTTTCCACAACGATGTGATTTTTGCCAAGCAGTTGATGGTTCTAGTACTAGCGTAAATGCATGTATCTTTCTGTTACTGTGCTTCCAGGGATTTCAGAAACCAGAGAGAATCAGTTTTTATTGACTTTAAATGCATATGAGTTAGGAGCTGAAGCAATTGTTTCATCTGTTCAGTTGACAGAAACAAAGGAAACTGTTCCACAAGCTCTTAGAAGCACCCAGCTCTCAGTCATCTGTGAGTGGTGACTTTTAAAATCATATCCTTGAAATCTGATTTGCAGCATTAAACTGGTAGAATTCACGATTAAAAGTTTCTGTTCAGAGTAATAAAAAAGCACACATCTTATTTTAGTTGAAGCTTAGTTGGAAAACTTACAGTGTTATTGAATGAGGCAATTGTTTTTATATGAGATCCCCTGTAGGCTTGGTACTGAAACATCGCATTATTAGTGATCTTTTCAATTACAGATCCTATTGCAGTCAGTAAAAATTGGGGTAGAATTCAGCAGTGTCTATACTTGTAATTGAGGGTGAAAAAATGCTAGCAGTTATCTTGCTTAAGGCTACTGATGGTATTAACAATATTGAAGTATCCTATTGTTATGCCTCTGCTGTAATATATTTCAGATATTACACAATTGAATTATTTCTAAAACATGTTTTCTTATTTTAGTTGTGAATATAAATAAAATATTTTATGTTTATATAACATGGCACTTACGTGTATAATTACTTAGAAGTGAGTTTCTTGAAGTTAATATCTATTCCTTTAATAAAAAGGGGGGGGGGTAATGCATCCAGAAATTGGTCAAATGTCTATAAACCTTGAACTTAAATTACCTCTAATTACCCATGATGAAGCCTGTACATCACAGTCCTAACTTGTCATAAATTGGGTCACCCATGACCAACCCAATGTTATGACCTTTTTTGCAGCTATCATTAAGTGTATGCTACAATCATTAAGCAAATCCATGGTTTGCTATGGTCCAGTTTTGTTGAAAATTGTTAAGCAAATGCTATTTTTTCTCTCAAAAATGTCAGAAAATGAGTCATATCATCATGGGACACTGCAAGTGGTAGTGAATGCAGCTATCTTGCTGAGTGCCTGAAGTGTGGTCATGTGACTGGGGTGAATCGTCAGAACTTTGAATCCAGGTTGTAAGTTCCCCAAGAGGTCCATTGTAACTTTGAATAGTCACTTAGTGACTGGTTGTAAGTTGTGTGTATGTTACGGTGAAAGACCGAAATCTGGTGAATGTCGACATTCACCGGTGAAAGACCGAATATTTCATTACATCGTTTTACATTCGGACCTTCACCGGTGAATGTCGACATTCACATAGTCGTTTGGTGTATGTCCGAAAATACCCTTATCCTCTCGACACCCTTACCCTAATACCTCGGCTCCTCGCTTCCTTTTAAGCGTCTTCTATTCGCGGAGTTTTTTTTTTAAAACCTGCGATCCTTAAGACGACGCTTAAAAGGAAGCGAGGAGCCGAGGTATTAGGGTAAGGGGATTAGGGTAAGGGTGTCGAGAGGATTACCCTTATCCTCTCGACACCCTTACCCTAATACCTCGGCTCCTCGCTTCCTTTTAAGCGTCTTCTATTCGCGGAGTTTTTTTTTTAAAACCTGCGATCCTTAAGAAGATGCTTAAAAGGAAGCAAGGAGCCGAGGTATTAGGGTAAGGGTGTCGAGAGGATTGTCAGGGGAAAAACACCCTTACCCTAATACCTCGGCTCCTCGCTTCCTTTTAAGCGTCTTCTTAAGGATCGCAGGTTTAAAAAAAAAAAACTCCGCGAATAGAAGACGCTTAAAAGGAAGCGAGGAGCCGAGGTATTAGGGTAAGGGTGTCGAGAGGATAAGGGTATTTTCGGACATACACCAAGCGACTATGTGAATGTCGACATTCACCGGTGAAGGTCCGAATGTAAAACGATGTAATGAAATATTCGGTCTTTCACCGGTGAATGTCGACATTCACCAGATTTCGGTCTTTCACCGTAACATGTACATAACTGTATAATGTCAGCGTTCCAAGTATCATGCAGAATTGTCGAAGTGTGAGTTCCACAAGACTTTGCTAGATTACCTGGGGTATCGTATCTCCAATGAAGGGGTAGAATGTGTTGTTTTCAAAATAAAAAAATCCTTTCTAGAAGCTCAAGGTTATTCTTTGTCTCCGCACCTTGGCACCTGACCGGAACCAGCGGGGTGGAGATGACAGCATGGAAGAAGATTGGACCATGTGATGGATTAGTGGGTGTGGGGACAAGATCATGAACTTTCAACTCGGTGGGAATCCTAGGTAACTTCCAGAATTGAGATTCCACAGATGTACCAACATGTCTGATTTATTAAATTGGAACTTTAAGGAAAGTCTTGCCTTGGACTCCGATTTAATTCTGCATGATATTTGGAACGCTGACATATACATGAGTATATAGCTACCTATCTAAATAAATGCTTTGGATGTTTAACAGTGCTTTGATAGTTTTTACTCAGTTCTGGGACTTGTCATAACATAGAGAACTGTAGATGTTTGCATATTCTTTACTTACATGCTCCCACAATAACTCTCTCTTTATTATTATTGCTGTTTGTGTTAATATTTGGGTGAACTTGGACAGAGTATCAGGCTCTACAAAAGACAACCTGCTTGATCTATTTTTGGAAGTAAAGAATTCCAGAACCTCTAGCATGGAGCTATCCTCCCCAGTTCAATTCAAAAAATTATATGCTAAAGGTTCACATAATTATGTGAAATCAATCATTCTGATCCCAGTGAATTCCGATTTTCTGTACCTCAGCAGCATTTAAACTAAACCAATGAACACAGTTTGACTATAGTTGGCATAGAGGTACTTGCTATTGAATATGTAAACAGATTATCCTTGATGATAATACCACCCATGAGCTCCTTGGGTATTCAAGCCAACATCAAAAATATGTAGTACAATTTGGGATTCTTGAGATGAAGATATATGTAGAAACTTTGTATCTAACAGTTTAGATATAAAGCTCTTGGAATTACGAGTGCAGTTAAATATTTTCTTTTCTTGACACATCAGGAAACTTCTTGTAGGAAGTGTTTTCTGACTTGTTCCGGGGTGCATCATATTAGCAGAACTTACCCTACTGGAAAAATGTATGCTGTCATTACCTCATAGCTATGATGAAGAACAAGGAAGTAGCTGTATATAAATTTTACTTGGCCTTATTTCTGAATAAATGTCATGCCATTTCTTTGCAATATGATAGACATCGATGGAATAGTTATGGTGATTGGCTGGGGATGTATTTTGGAATTTCACTATACTGGCAGAACACTTTTCAATGCTATTATTATGAGTGATCTAATGCACACTCTGATTTTCATGAAGCCAGTTGGCGACCTGCAGTATTACTGTTGAAATTATATAAAGCAAAAGAATACATCATCCTGTTCCAAATGGTATTCATACTTATTTAAGTCTCCAGCCTTTTTTTATTTATTTATACAAGGATTCAAAGAACATAATTCAACAGTGCAAGATAGTTACAAGTAACTTGGTAACCAAAAGAAATATATATAAATGATCAAGTTTGTCGATAACGTGAAATAAATCTTACGTTTTGCAGACAGAACTGTACTTATTTTACCTTTTTTTAAAAAAAGTCAAGATGTAGTCTGGGTATATTTGTATCTTAACTCCTTAACAAGCCCACCAGAAACAACAGGTTTTTGTCATTGAAAGGATAAATAGCAATGCTCTCAAAACTTCTGTTGACCCCTTTCTCCTTCTGAAACAGATATTATGGCACATGAAAATATATATGTCTATGTTATACACCCATGACTCATTTGTTTCAAGGGACTTGAAACAGATCACATCTTGTAGCATAATGCTTTTAATACCAAAATGTAGTACTGCCATAACAAAAATAAACCTTAAAAAATGTTATTCTATGACAGAAGACTGGGGCTCAAATGATGAGCAATGGTGGAAGACTCATTTAAATCAGGCATCTCCAATTTTATATCAAGCAGAGAATTGATGCTAGATTGAAGAGCATAAAGTATATGCTAGGGAGGATACTCCTTTTTGTTGCTGGCGGTAATTTCATTTCATTTGGTCTTTCAGCTAGTGAAGAAGGCTGTACCCCACTCTGCTCTTTTCAAAGGCTGGTTGTGCTTCAGCAATGATTTTAAAGAGGTGCTTCAGAATGTGTGGGGAGATGTGCACCACTTCTTCAAAGTGGCAATGTGTTTTTTTCATGCTTCTTGCTGTTTTAATGAATTATCCTGTTAAGGTAATGCTAATGTGCATCTCTCATGTAACTAATTAAAATAGTTGTGCTTCATCAAGTTAATAGGAAAGCCCCCAAAATGATGCAGCTACCTTAAAGAGGTGTTGTGTTCATATTCCCACATATCACAAAGACTTCTTCTAAATCATTTTTAAAGCATGAATAATCCTTCAACTTTGCACCTCAATTTTTTTTATATTCCTTTTTTTTTTAAAGAAATGATTCACGGGGGCTTCAGGTTTCTAAAAAAACAATACATTGTCAACATCACACATAGTTTGAATCTTAGAAAAGGCTGCAACCCCTTTTGAGTTTACAGCTCTCCAGCAAGTTGGCAGATTTTCATTCAGAGAAGGAAATGGCAAATATTTGTTTCCCCTGCATGATGTATAGCAGTTTATTTCTTTGTGTATTTACAGACATACATTTACAACACTAATTCAATGTGGCACTTTCCACTTTCTCTTGCATTCAAGCATGTTCAAAGAAGGCAGGATATTTGATTTCCATGCCTCATGTGTATTCTCTTACGAACATATTCAGTTTAAGAACAATGTAACTGAAGATTAAAAAAAAATGTTTTAAATAGACTAAATCAGTAATGAAAGTGGAAGGGTGTACTGTTTTACTCACAAGGATTTAAACAATGTGTACAAAACTAGACGTATTTTGCTACAAATAATTCCTTCTGGCATTACTGTTTGTTAAACAAGTTTTCAAATCTCAAAGAGGCTCCATGGGATGATTAGGGAACTAATTTTTCCCAATAATTTAACAAAGCAGAACCAGAATCCTTCAACTGAATTCATTTGCCTCTACTTATCCCACTGAATGCTAAGATGCTAGAAATGGTTTCCTTATTTGTAACTAGGAATGTTTCGGAATTGATAATAGTTTCTACGTCTGACTGCTGTCCTAAGAAACACAACATTTGGGTTGTTTTTTTAAAGACAAAGAATAGAAACATTTCAGCATTTATGAAAAGCCTATATATTTTAAATAAAAGTTATGCTTTCAGATCACTTGCTTCTCAAAGAGAAACTATAATAATGAATTAAAGTGAATTAACACCAGTTAATTCTTTTCAAGGTCTTCCTAGTATTTAGTCAAAATGGTAGGGTTGGTTTGATATAATTTGGGAAAAAGAAAAAAAAGATGCTTAGAATTAAAGCTCAGGACCCAAGGCAGAGAATTGCACACACAGACACAGATACACACTGGTGTAAATCTGTGATTGGACATTTCTCTCTGAGAGGCATCAAATTAATTAAGCCAATATATGGATAGTTTTGGTCTATGTACTCTTTCCACCAACATAATTCTGAGCAGGTTTCCTTGAAAATTTCGGGTAGTAGAGATTTTGATAAACAAATTTCTATATATATATATATATTACGACAGTATCTAACTTGGCCCTAAGTTCACCAATTCATGCAAATTCTAGTTTTGATTACAGGATAAGTAATAATACACACACATGAAAATCACTTTTTTTTGCATTATTCCTTTGGTAAATATTGATTCTTATCATCTTATTAAATAGGAAATTTTTCTTCCGATAGCTCAAAGTAGGCTTTCTGGAATGACATCCTCCCCATATCTTTCTTTACCACAGTGTTGTGTATACTGTTCCGTATTATTATTATTATTATTATTATTATTATTATTATTATTATTATTATTATTATTATTATTATTATTATTATTATTATTATTATTATTATTATTATTATTATTATTATTATTTGAAAGTTATTTTCAAAGGATCCTGCAATACACAAATCTTTTACTGCTGTTGCTATGGATGTGGGAATAATATTAGTGGATAGCAATGATTACTTTAAGCAGAATTTTTTAAAATAAAATTAAGGACCTTCATTCCAAACTCTGGGATAAAAATTCATTTGTTAATTGAGATGTTAACTGAGATTGTACAAAATAATACTCTTACATCTTATGCAAAGGAAAGACTCTCTTCGCTTTCGTGAATGGAAAATTATGAGCTGAACCCCTTTTAGAGCAGTCTGAAAATGTATAAATGAAAAAGATGTATTGTTCTGAACCAAATATAATGCCAGAGTTAAATAAAAATACGAGATATTGCATATCTTTATTCCAGTCAATGAATGGTGTTGCCTGGGGGGGGGGGAGGTGTATTAAACACAGCCCCCAGGTATCTCTTTTTGGCAAATAAAAGGCTTTTTTAAATGGAGGACAGAAGGAAAGGCCCAATATTTGAAAGAAAGAAAGGAAGGAAGGAAGAAAAGGAAAAATAACCAACTCTAGCACTGCCAGATTATCACAAACCATCAAGAACTTTTGTCTCTTTCATTTTGCCAAGTTGAATCAAGTTGAATTAAATATGTCCACCATTTTGGCAAAGTTAAGACTTAGCCACTACAGTTTCTTTTGCAGCTGCTCAAACAAGTTACCGCCACAGGTACTGGGCTACTATAGCAGCCAAAGAAAGTAATAAAAGGAAGTATGAAGGCAAAAGTACATTGCTGTTATTTCCGCCAATGCCTTGTCCTGACTGTTTAGGCATAGGATGTATTTCTGGTGGCCGGGTGCTAGAATTCTTGGACAGTCTTTTCCCACAGACTTCATCCAGGCAGGTATCACCGCTTCCAGAACCACTGTTGTCATCACCTGGCCAACACAAAATTCAAATTAGTATGTACTTCTTCAAAAAACTGAATTCTAGCCAATATCTTTTTTGTAGATATTGTAGGTTAATCTGCAATTGCCTGTCATGCAGAATAGAAGAAGGCAGAATTAGATTCAACTCCAGCATTATCTTTCTTTTTCAAAATGTTAGTGGGTCCTAGATTGACTCCCTGGCTCGTCATAGAATTTAACAATAGTGGGTGGCTATAATGGTAAAAGCTGCATCCCTTTGTACATATCTTTGGAAGTATGTTCAGAACCAAGTGGAGAACTGAAATGGCAGAGAACATCATGGAGAGCACAGGAAAGGGTGGGAAGCAACCTAATTATTTTGCCTGGGAAATGAGTATTTCATGGTGACTATGCCTATCATGACAACTTCTTGGTAAGCTTCCACCCTGCAATTTAGCAATTTTGAAACACAGCCTAAGATATATTCGTCATGCTTTAGATCTACCTACCAGTCCAAAATGCTTGGAAATCTTGAATTAAAGTAAAGAATTAGATTCAGACAAATTTCACATTAGTCTTGCAATAGGAATATTAATTTTAAGAAAGATTCTTAAATTAATTATAAGAATTAATATAGGAAAAGGAATGACAAAACCAACCTGGGAGTGAAATGAAAAGGGGGATCAGCCTAGAATCATTACATAGCCTCAAGCTAAGAAAGTCCAACGCTTGTTCTTGAGTGCCGCTGGCCCGTAACTAACTAACCAGGTGTTGAACATTAGTTCAGAAGATTCTTGGGCATAGGCTTCAGCAATAAATCAGTTTAATTGAACCTTCATGGGTGGACCTGATCTCTCATGCCTCACAATTTTGGAGTCTCCAAATTTGGTTGCTTGCTTGCAGATATTTCATAACCTGACTGATATTACTTAGTTGGGTAATGAAATATCTGCAAGGAAACAAACAAGCTTGGAGAACACTGAGGACTCCAAGTTCATCCTGAGTTACCTAAATTCTCTTCTTCTGAAATTATAAGAATTCTTATGCTATGGGGGCGCCATTTGGGACAGAATTTATTTCACATATTAATCTGGATGATTCACACTACTTTCATTACCCATTATACAATGCCTTAACTGTCACTCACTCACTCGATTAACTTTGATTAGTGTATGAGAGTTGTGGATACATGCATTTTTGGTAATACCTGACAAAAAGAAAGACATTTGGATTATCAGTAAACATTAATGCTTCTGACACTTGAGCAATGCCTTCTTCTAGATTAAAAATCCAGTCCTTGAAAATTAACAGGGGGATAATTGTCCAGTGTTCTGAACACTGAGTATCACAACTGTGTATGAACCTCTCTTTTGCTTATTAAACATGCAATGTTATGAATAGTCCCATTTTCTCAAGCTTGTACCTACTTGTATCCTGGAAATCCACATCATTTCCATTGTATGCATTGCGCAATCGATTTGTCATAATCTTCAGCTGCATGATTTGCTGGCGAATAGTCATGTCCGGTTTGGTGATGTCGACCTCAACCTCTGGGTTATTGATCTGATTGGCTAGACCATCTCCCATCACATCTGGAAGGTATCTGTAAAGAGTATGTATATGTTCATGCTGAAAGCTAATTCTGGAGAACTGGACTTCATGGAGATCCAACTGGACTTACTCAGTGGGTGGGAGCCTAACTCACTCTTTTAAAAAAAATTGATTTCCCATTTTCTTTTCTTATTGTTATCCACTAGCTAGTTACCATGGGAAAGTGGCAAAAGAAAAGAGATAGAATAAAAAAATAAGAACAGAAGAAAAATGAAAACTGATTGTTTTGGTCACTATCTCATCTTTGTATTTCATGAATCTAGTCAGTGATCCTTTAGACATGAATTATGAACTTCTGCTTGATACTTTTTTGCCTTTGGCCCAGGAATATAGTGGAAATATTGGAGCCTGTGGAAAATTTGTCCCTGGAAGAGGAAGACAGCCTCAAAGTAAGTCTGACTTCTGAAAGTGAATCAGTTTTTCAGGCTATACTAAATTTGAGAGAGGTTACAAGTCTTTCCACTGTTCTGACAAGCTGATAGCTGTGGTACTGGGCTTCCTCTTCTGATAAATGGCAAATTTATTTTAGTGTTTAAACAGAAGGCAGCAGCCTTCCTTGAAGACTGTCAAGAACTGGTTCTCAATCTTTGGTCCGGGGACCCCTGGGAAGTGATGATATAATCACAGGGGATCCACAAAGGCATGAAGAAATTTACGATCTATATCTTGAGTTAAGTCTTAGTGGTATTTAAAGGGATCCATGGTGAAGAAAGGGTGGAGAACCCCTGACCTAGGGAAATGGAAGTATAATATCAATGAATTTTGTGAATAGCTGCCTAAGCTTTTTTAGACCAGTCTTCTCTTTTGAGCTTCACCTGTCTAAATAAAGATAGGACAATTAATTATTGCCTCATCTCATTTAATTTCTTTCCTATCCACCTCTGTAATAACATTTTACTTTTCCAAGCTCTAAAACTTCATAAAAATTGTAGATGAGAGTATGAGTTTCCCAATGTGGCTGGCTTGTGTCTGATAATCCCTAAAACACTGGATTTTTTTTGATGTGGTTATTTGAAGAGTTACTTCTCAATATCAACTTACCTGCATATATAAGTCATTTCTGATGCCCCTCTTATATGTCCCAACAAGCTCCAAGGTCTGTTTAGTTGAAACTAAAGAAAAGTCAATACTTTCTGGTGACTATGTCACACTCTATAATTTATGTGATAAGGTGGCACATCTCATTTTTTTTCAGTAACAATTTTCCAAAAATTGTCAAATATTTTCAAGAAATGCTTCTACTAAGAAATTTATGCACTGTTTTAAATTTTTAAAAAGATGTTTTTTTTAAAAAAGTTGATTATTGTGTATCAATGTATGTGATACACAATAGTACAATACAAAAGGAAATTTGAAATGTTTATTTGCTACGCATAACCTAAATGTTTTGAAGCATGGTATAATAAATGGGCCTCATTATTTCACAGCTGATTAGCCTTACCTGTTTTTGGTCATTCCGTTCCAGCACCTATCCTCATTTACAGAACCAGATGATATTTTTTCATTGCAAAGTGTTGATGGGAGAAGAGCCCAGAAATCTCTTATGTCCCTCAGCTTCCCTTTGGCATCTAAAACCTGTCATTAGGAAGAGTAATTAAGATTGAAAAAAACACTTTAACATCAACAGCTTTACATTCTGTACATTCTGTATTTACATTATAAATGCATTCCAAGACCATTCAAATAGAGGACAATTGTAATGTGACTAAAAACAAAATAAACTAAAAACAACATTTGTTTCTGTTTCGTTTCTATTCTATTCTATTCTATTCTATTCTATTCTATTCTATTCTATTCTACCCTACTCTATTCTCTGCTGTAACCATCCCTGGACTGTTACCCATTTTAGTATATAACAACAATTAAAGATACATTATTTTATACATTAAATTGGCTTGTAATAAAATCTCCAGTCTAGAAATGCTAGCTTGCATAAAATGGTATGGCTATGCTTGAGATAAAATTAATTTTTGGTTATATTTATCACATAGTGTCACAACTGATCAATATTATTCTTATCATTATCTGGGAATATTACACATGGCATTAAAACTACAAAGGCTAGTAAACTAGTCTACATCTCATCGATTTTATTAAAAAGTGTTATGTGAAAGCCTTGATTTTCAAAAGCCATAATGGGTGTCAGAGGTCTACATCTGTGGGGCAATCAAATGATAACAACGGCATATAGATTGTGACATGAAGGAGGAGTAAATGGGAAAGGGCATACATTAACAAATGAAATGAAAAATAATAGCTATATATTATAACTGAAACTACGAAAAGGCAAGGATTAAAGAGATAATGGTATAAGAATGAAGGCCATGAGATGGCCATGAAAATTCAAGAAAGAAATTAAAGAAACAACTGTTGAAGTAGGATGACTGCATGAGTCCTGCAGGAAAAAGTATTAGAAGACAGATGAAATGAGTGAAATTAAAAACAAAAGTGATAAGATATTTTGAGAGGAAACCGAACTGAAGGATGACTGGAGGGACTATTTTTGAATTTTATATGAGAATGAAACGGAGGTTTTGAAAAATGGATATACTGTTTGTATGAAAAAAAATGGATGAAATGGAAACTTGAAATGCTTCAAGAAAATGGGAAAATGATAAGTTTGTATGTATAAATTGCAAAAGCAGATGTAGTTTGCTTAGTGCTGTGATAGTATGACTTTTTTAAATGTGTGAAGATTACAGATCCGACTGAGTCTTGAAAGAATGTCATTTTTCTTCCTTTCTGCAAAGGTAAGTCATGAGAAAAAAGGCAAATCCTACAGGAAGATTAGTTTATGTGTAGCTGGGAAGATGTTTTGCAAGAATTGGGACTGAAAGGGTACAAGAGAGGACAGGAGGCAAAATTTAGGAAGACCACTATAGTGTTATGTTGGGGAATGCATGTGCAGATCAGATTTTTGCTCTAACTGAGAAATGTAAGAAAGGGAAAAAGATACTTTAAAAATTGTAGGTGGCAAAACAAGAAAATATAACATTAGGAATATATAAATATTAAATACAGACCAAGAAACTTTTAATGGCATAAATTTTCAGAGGCAACGTTCTGAGATAACACTTTTTATATCTGATAAAGACTTCATATTTTTATGATTTTATGTCTAGTTTGCACTTCTGCTTTGGATTTATACAATAATAATGAAAACGGAATAACAAATCTGATCAATAAAGCAAATGAGAAAATATTCTTGATTGTTTTCTTTTTTTGAAGAATGTGGCTGATAGAATTCTTTAGTGTAGAATAAAGACTAGCAATGGAAATGGAACTTTGGATGCTATTGAAAGACATCCCAAAACAAAAGCAGGAGAAAGGCTATGTTTCAAGACACTGTTAAGGAAAATAAACTGGCTACTCCATACTAAAATATTTACAGTTAAGACACTTTCACTGCACATTGATGCAATAATTCTCAATCGAGAAAGTCTATTTATGTATCTTCTGCAAAGTAGTGGCAGATCACATTTACCTGATTTAAATCTTATGTTAATAATCAGGGGGATTTTGTTGCCAGTGCTAGCAGTGTTTAGATGTTGGATACAATCCGGGGAGACTCAACCCATCAGCTGTCTCTATTTTACAAACATATTATGTTCTTTCAAAGTGTTTATCTTCTTTCAAAGATTGGCTGTAGTTTAGCTGAACTGCAAAGGGATCCCAGAATGATTTTATACAGTGAGTACAGCAGGCTGGTGTCCCTTTTTCCTTTCCTTTAGAATCACACCTGGTCCTACTATTGCTTCCTTTGCCTGATGTGTATGTCAGTTCTCAGTGATCTTCCCTCCTGTTTGCTGCTACCAATATTCTATCCCTTGGCCCTTCTCTCTCAATCTCTCAGCATCTTCTCTCCCTTTCCAACCCCTAGCTCAACAGCTACCAGAATAAGCAGATACTGGCTCAGAAGCATGCCAAGCAAATCATTCGCGATAGCCTCTGTAATTATTACACAAATATTGCAAAATTTTAGAGATTTGCACATTTCTAAAATACATGATATAACTGCAATTTATGTTATTGTAAAGTATGGCTCTGAGTTGCCCATGATTACTAGATGAGATAGAAACATTTTTACTTGCAGAGAGTCTAAACATGTGAAAAATAACTCCTTATATTGGTAAGCAGGATTGCTAAGGATTTGGTGCGTTTTTATGGATGAACATGTGACAGCCGTGGCCAGGGGGGCGTTCCACCAGGTTCGCCTGGTGCGCCAATTGCGCCCCCTATTGGACCGGGACGCCTTACGCACAGTCACCCATGCGCTGGTGACGTCTCGCCTGGACTACTGTAACGCTCTCTACATGGGGCTTCCCTTGAAATGCACTCGGAGACTGCAGTTGGTCCAGAATGCGGCCGCGCGGGTGATTATGGGGAGTACCAAGTACTCCCATGTGACACCTCTCCTGCGCGAGCTGCACTGGCTTCCTGTGGTCTATCGAGTGCGTTTCAAGGTTTTGATTACGATCTTTAAAGCGCTCCATGGCTCAGGACTTAGTTACCTGCGGGATCGTATTCTGCCCCATACATCCCTACGACCCATCCGCTCGCACAGAGAGGGACTTCTCCAGGTGCCGTCTACCAGACAGTGCCATGGGGCGGTGCCTAGGAGCAGAGCCTTCTCTGTGGCGGGCCCAGCCCTGTGGAATGACCTCCCCCCGGATATTAGGACCACTACTGACCTCCGCTCCTTCCGTGTCAAGCTCAAGACCCACCTTTTCCAAATAGCTGGCCTGGCTCGACCATAACTTCGTAACGCTCCTGATGGGTTTTTTAATTTAGTAATTTTATCTAAGGGGAT
Organism: Natrix helvetica; assembly: GCF_964273705.1. Taxonomy (NCBI): domain Eukaryota; kingdom Metazoa; phylum Chordata; class Lepidosauria; order Squamata; family Natricidae; genus Natrix; species Natrix helvetica. The sequence goes on along the minus strand of NC_138551.1, from coordinate 41,361,281 downwards.
TTTAAATTGTATTTTTAACTGTCTTGCACTTATAAGTCAATCCTCCTCTATGCACATATGTATATGTCTTTGTTCTTTTGTATATATGTTTGTTTCATGTGTATTTTTATCCGTTTGATTGTACGCCGCCCCGAGTCCTTCGGGAGAGGGTTGCGGCTAATCAAATAAAATTATTATTATTATTATTATTATTATTATTATTATTATTATTATTATTATTATTATTATTATTATTATAAAAGTGTCTTTTGATGATTGGCTAAAAGGGTACTTTCATTTTTACAGGTTAGTGATGTGTATTCTTCCAATGAAAGAAAGGCTCCATACCGAAGCTAAACGGTGCTTACACTGTGTGTATTCCTTTACACAATGAACATCTTTACAAGGCCTAAGGAACATTTTGATTAACAGATTACACAAGTAGTTCTAGTGCAGAGTTAAATCAAACAAACCCTCTGCACTCACAAATTTCTCTGAACTAAGCCCAGGAGGTTTATCTTCAGTGACATATTTCCCCCGCCTCTTCTTATCTTCCACATTGGCAGCTTTTGTACTGAGTTTGGGATTTCCACAACCTTGAAAAATCTGGGGAAATAAAAGAAAACCACATTTAAGGAAAAAAAGGAAGTTCTACCAGGTAAATCTCTGCACATTGACTTCCCCAATATTAAATTTACTTAAAATTCATTTCAAATATGAAGACATTCTGATTTCCTATATATTTCATACTAGTATTTTTGTTTTGTTTGTTTCAAATGGCTGATTTAAAAATGTATAGCACAATGAGTTCTATTTTTCTAAGTTGCTTAAGCCCTCAGAAACTAGTATCGATATGGGATGCCATATATGCATAATAATTAGTGAATTTAAAAACCCCACCCTAGAGCTTTCTTTTGTTGGTTTCCTTAGCAATCTAATGATTAATGGATTTTGAAGCCATTCTCACTCTGAACTGATGGCTTTATATCACTATATTTTAGGCAGCAGTACTATGTTCTCTCTTTTTCTTTCTGTCAGTCTATTGGTGACTTATTTTCTTGCTAGTCAGTTCCTGATGCACTTTCTTTTAGCAGCTTAATTACAATTCTTCTGTTCCATGAGAATAATAGCTGGGGTCCAAGACCTCAAATTATGCTGTTCACATCAGGGTCAATTGGATAGGAAGCTGCAGGGTTTGTGATGGAGCAAATTTCTTTTATGCTGGGCTAAAATATTACACTCTGTTCAGGAACACATATAGGATAAATGTTTGGTAATCAAAGGTGATGAGGAAGAGACAGATAAATCTCACAGTGAGCTCACTCTAATACTGGGAAGGAGTCAGTGAGCTCACTCTTATACTGGGAAGGAGACACATTCCGGTCAACACTACAAATTAAAGATGACAGGTCTAGGGTTTAATAATTCTTATATGACAGTAAAAGTGGATTTCCACCTATTGAGCTCTGAAGAATTGCAAGAATAACATGTCTATTTTTTATTAGTAGAAACAATGGAATCCTCTCGTGGTAACTTGTCATTAAATGTCACTGGCTCAGAATACCCAGGGTGTGATCCAAAGTCAGTTGGCATGCTTAGGTGACTGTTTACAGGAAATACCATGAATATTCAGGGGAGGTGGGGGGAGGAGCAATAAGAAAAATACAGGCAATTAAATATATAAGAGGTAAATATTCTGAAGTTCACAATTTAATTCTTACTTTGGCTGTTATAGATTCTTTATTTTCTTGCATGTTTGAAATGGCTTCAGCAATCCTAGCATGAATTGTACCAATTACAACGTCTACATTAGATGGTCCATCAAAACGATCAGCCACCAACAGTAATGAATCTATTGGGGAAAATAATAAAATGATACTGATTAAGAAGCATACGAAACAAATCATTTGAGATGGCTTTTTTATAATTACTATAATAAGTATTGAAAATGCAACATGCATCAATGGAATATTTTATATATTTATATCCTAGATATTTAGAAACCATGATTTTACCTACACCTACAAAGATCAGAACAGTGGAAACAGTAGCATTTCCTGTGATACTTAATGTAGGCAAAAGTTGTACTTTAGAGAGACAGGATTGGAAAAGTATTGACACTTTCGAACTTCGGTGCCGGAGAAAACTCTTTATGGTATGGATAACAAACCAACTAAACAAATGGAACATCAAACATATGAATGCAGCATTCTCACTCAAGGCAAATATGAATAATCTTATCCCCTCCTATTTTAGACTCATTATCCAAAACCCTAGGGCAGGGGTGTCCAAACGTGGGAACTTTAAGACTTGTGGACTTCAACTCCCAGAATTCCCCTGGCTGGGGAATTCTGGGAGTTGGAGTCCACAAGTCTTAAAGTTCCCAAGTTTGGACACCCCTGCCCTAGGGTCTTTTGTGAAGTCTGTAATGGTGGATGGCCTCAATTAAAATGGCAATGTACTGTTGAAAAACCTGTAGGATCGAAAGACAGATCGTCACGAAGAAAATCTATGTATGTGGTTGTCATTAAGAGTCAACACTGGCCGAAAACATTCAATCAATCAATTAGTTTAGATCCGGACAAACAGTTAAATATTGTCCCACTCAAAGAAAGAAGGATAAAGTGCTACAATAAATGTAAGAATATTTAAATAGCAACATACAAAACAAAATGTTATAATTATGCTTGAGAACTATTTTTCAATTTTTAAACTTTTTCTACATGAATGTGCCCAGGTAGTTTACTAGAAATAGAGTTCAATTTGAAGGTGACTGAACTTTTTACTCATTGTTAAAAAAATTCTTTTTCTGAAGTCATTAATTTTTTTAACTGCTTAAAATCATCCAATCTGTGGTACTGATGAATACTTGGAGATTCTATAGCCTGGTGTCTTGTGAAAAACTTGAAAGACTCATAATCCATTATGGGAACTATGGAATTTCAAAAGTATGGAGAATTACATAAAGGAAGAAGTGATGCTTCAAAGGTATCGAAAATATTCCTCTAATGCATGCATCAATTGATCTCCAACCTTGCATTGCTTAACTAAAAGGAAACAAAAGAGCTAAAAAAAAAAATGTCAATGAAAGCAATTTTTTCAGGCAGGCATCTGTAGATCTTACCAATCATGTTCTTCCATTCAGTGTCCAGGTCAGCATGATTGCCCAGGCAGCCCTTCAAGACATTACGGCAATAGCTATTACATGGCTTAATGTTTGACATGCCCCGACAGTGTGCACAATACATCAATTTCATAATAGCACGACTGCAAGACTGGCTCAAAGGGACCTTAAAAACAAAGAAACCATTATTTCTTAAGGACATAATATAACAATTGTCAAACACAACATGTAACCTAAAACGCAACCCAGTATTTAAAAGGGGAAAAAGTATTTTTGTACGTGTGTAGAGATAATCTATATAAAATTTAAAACTAAGTGCATTAAATAGACAACTAGTTTGTTTCTTATATGAAATCCTTGGACACAGCCCACTTAATTTCAAAGTAGGACTACTTTTCAGAGATGATCAGAATGAAAAATTTCAAAATCCTTGAAAACCATGCATTCTAAGACCCACCTATTCCAAGCAGCTGGCCTGGCTCAACTTTGATCTAACCATATCGCTCCTGACGGGTTTTTAACTGGGTATTTTAATTATATTTAATTTCTAGGGGTTTTATATACTGTATTTTAACTGTTTTTATCAATCGACCTCCTCCTTGTGTATGTTTCAGTGTATGTCTTTGCTATATGTTTGTTTTGTTTACATATTTATTTCGTATGTTTCGTTGTACGCCGCCCCGAGTCCTTCGGGAGAGGGTGCGGCTAAGAAATAAATATATTATTATTATTATTATATTATTATTCTGAAATCTGAACATTTAGAATATATTCAGGTCTAAATTGTTTCTTTGATGTCCTGCCAATTTAAAAAAGGACAGAAGAATAAAGAAACAAGCACATAAATATTACAGATGCCAGCAATGGTTCTAAAATACTTTCCCCCCTTCTGTTCAATCATGTCCGATTCTTGGAGACTGCCTGGGCAAGTCCTTGAAGTTTTCTTGGCAAGGTTTTTCAGAAGTGGTTTGCCATTGCTTCCTGCCTAGGGCTGAGAGAAAGTGACTGGCCCATGATCACCCAGCAGGCTTTGTGCCTAAGGAAGGACTAGAACTCACTGTCTCCTGCTTTCTAGTCTAATGACTTAACTGCTACACTAATAAGATATCTATAAAGAATTGTCAAATTGCAAATGATATAATAACACCATGTTTATTTGCTTATTCAGCCAGGTAGTGCAGAATTTGAAGAGCATCACCATGATTTACCATACCAAGGTAAAGGTAAAGGTTCCCCTCACACATATGTGCTAGTCGTTCCCAACTCTAGGGGGTGGCGCTCATCTCCGTTTCAAAGCTGAAGAGCCAGAGACATCTGTGGTCAAATGGCTGCCATGACTAAATGCCGAGGTGCATGGAATGCTGTTACCTTCCCACCAAAGGTTATTCCTATTTTTCTACTTGGATTTTACATGCTTTCGAACTGCTAGGCTGGCAGAAGCTGGGACAAGTAACGGGAGCTCACTCCATTATGTGGTGTTGTGGATTCAAACTGCCGAACTGCCAACCTTTCTGATTGACAAGCTCAGTGTCTTAGCCACTGAGCCACCACGCTCCTTACCATATCAAAGCCTACTGAAAATCAAACATGAAATAATCTCTGAATATTCAGTATCAACTGTTCCAGAGGATTTTTTAAAAGCTCTAATGACAGAATTGTGGTTATGTATTTATGTACATTATGTACCTATGTATAAATAAATAAACTTTGGCAAAAAATTTACTAAAATTTCCATGAATCTGAAATCAGACAATAAAGTCAGTATTTGACAAGTTTCCTCATTTCCATCACTATGGGTCTCAATTCAATTATTGTATCAAAACATAGGTAGTATTAACTGTAATTTAGAACTCAAATAAAGTTTGAACTTTGAAAAATACAAGAGATAATGGACTTTTTCCTCATCTATTTTGTCTTATGTTATCTATTGTAATATACCTCAGAAATGTATTAAATTCTTGTTATTGATCAGGTTATAGATATGATGGGAAAATTCTGATGGCCAAACTAAAAGGTAGTTAGCAAAAAGCATAGTTTTCAACTTCATTTCAAATCTCAGTTTATGAATCTGGGTTGCTAGTCAACAGAAAAACAAGATATTGACCACTAATTTTATTATGCACCTTTACCAAGCAGGATATGTCATTGACATCCTTCAGTCTCGAAAGACTATGGTATTGTGCTCTGGAAAGAGTTCCTAAAACAGCATTTGGTGTGACTAAAGGCCAATATAAGAGTGGCACACTGAGGGCAATCTGCCCAGACCCCTGATTTTACTGGTTTCGGGACTGCCTCTTTGCCTCGGCCTGCCGAACAAGTGTCTCTTCAAATTGGAGAAGGCCATGCTGCACCTTAAGCCTCCAAGCTGAATGATCAGAGGTGAAGGTTTCCAAGCTTTTAATGTCTATTCCCAAGGCCTTTAAATCTCTCTTGCACATATCCTTGTATCATAGTTGTGCCCTCCCTCTGGGGCGCTTTTCCTGCATTAATTCTCCATACAGGAGATCTTTTGGGATCCAACCACCAGCCATTCTCATGATATGCCCAAGCCAGCATAGATGTCACTGTTTCAATAGTGCATACACTACCACATGGATTCGTAACTGGCTGACCAACCGCACTCAATGTGTAGTCCTCAATGGAATTGCATCTACATGGAGGGAAGTATGCAGTGGAGTACCCCAAGGCTCTGTTTTAGGCCCAGTACTCTTCAACATCTTCATCAATTATTTGGATGAGGAAATAAATGGGAACTCGTCAAATTTGCAGATGACACCAAGCTGGCAGGAACAGCCAACATTCCAGAAGGCAGGCATAAGATACAGAAGGATCTTGACAAACTTGAACATTGGGGACTATTTAATAAAATGAAATTCAATGGTGAAAAGAGTAAGGCTCTACATTTAGGCAAGAAAAACAAAGTGTATGGGTACAGTATAGGTGGTACCTTGCTCAATAGTAGTAACTGTGAGAGGGATCTTGGAGTCCTAGTGGACAACCATTTAAATATGAGCCAGCAGTGTGCAGGAGCTGCCAAAAAAGCCAACATAGTTCTAGGTTACATAAACAGAGGGATAGAATCAAGATCACGTAAAGTGTTAATACCACCTTGGTAAGGCCACACTTGGAATACTGCATTCAGTTTTGGTCACCACGATATAGAAAAGATGTGGAGACTCTAGAAAGAGTGCAGAGAAAAGCAACAAAGATGATTAGGGGACTGGAGACTAAAACATATGAAGAACGGTTGCAGGAACTGTGTATGTTTAGCTTAAGAGAAAGAAGGACCAGGGGAGACATGATAGCAGTGTTCCAATATCTCAGGGGTTGCCACAAAGAAGGGGGAGTCAAACTATTTTCAAGTATAGTATAGAACAAGAAGCAATGGGTGGAAACAAATCAAGGAGAAAAGCAACTTAGAACTGAGGAGAAATTTCCTGACAGTTAGAACAATTAATCAGTGGAACAGCTTGCCCCCAGAAGCTGTGAATGCCCCAACACTGGAAGTCTTTAAGAAGATGTTGGATAGACATTTGTCTGGAATGGTATATGGTTTCCTGCCTAGGCAGGGGGTTGGACTAGAAGACCTCCAAGGTCCCTTCCAACTCTGCTATTGTATTCTATTATTGTATTGTAAGTTTCAAATCAAACTAAAGAAGAACAAAGTTATCCAATTTCTACAATATGATCTTGAACATATCCTGGCTATTTTCAAGATTGCTAGGAACTGCTTTGAAGTCCTAAACTTCACAAGTAAGGAACCAGAGGAACTATGGAATGAAATCAAAGAAGTAAAGAATGAATGGAAAAGAGGAGTTCCGGTTCTGGCGGCAGCGGCGACGGGCAGCTCTTTGCCCGCTCCGGCTCTCCGGTGGGCTTCCCCACTCCTTGGGGGGCACAGGACACCCCTCAGAGGGGTCCTGCCGGAGGGGCGGCATCGCGGGGAGCTCCTGCAGCGGCGGCGGCCGGCGGGAGGTCTCTCGCGCGCCCAAGGCACCGGGGAGCTAGATCGGAGGGCGCCTCACGTTTCTGCGCCTCGCGCCTCGCTAAAGCCGTCTGGAGAATGAAGCAATTGAAGGAAGCAGCTGCGGTGCGGTGAGGTTGCTTCTCTCTTCATGCCCTATTTTGCACGAAGAATTAGTCAGCTTTCCTTAAAATAACTTTCGGAGTATTCTGGAGGCGCGGCTGGAGGGAGGGGGTTTCCCCCCCCCCTTGGACAAGCGGCGAGGAATAATTTTGCTCTCAGCCCCCGGGGAAGGAGGAGGGGGGAGAGCCAACGAATGAAGCCTCACCCAGGTTGAGATGATTTTCTTTTCAACTTAATTTCACTTTCTACTGTGATTTGAGGACTTTTGGAACTTTTTAAAACTTTGTTATGCCTCTGTGCCCAAAACTGGCAGGGCAAGATGGCACACTTCCGTTGTCTTTATGAATTGTGAAACCTGACTCCACCTTTAAAATTCAGGCTTCCGGTCTTTGTCTCCGTGTCTCCCAGAGGAATCTCTTGTGGATTGGTATTTTTTGAACTTTCTAGGGGAAACCTTTCATCTATTGCCAGACTTATTAGAGAGATTCTCTTCTGCTTGGTTCTTCTGCTCCCGGACCTCACCTGGCTACCCTTCTTTTCTAACTGTTTATCTTATATATGGACTGAACTTCTAATGTTATAAAGGATGGCATCCAAAAGACCACCTCCTGGGAAACCTGGCTTTGCCACGTCTGCTCCAACATCTGTAACATCCAGTCCAGCCACACAGTCAAAGATAACAGAACTGATGCAACCTAAGACTATAGAGATGGACTTTCAACAAATGCTTCAACAAATTTTACAGGGCCAGGAGGAAATCAAGAAACAGCTAAGGGAAATGAAAGATGAAATTAAAGAAAATCAAGCCCAAATTTATAAGAACTCACAGAGACTGGATCTTGTGGAAGGGGAGGTGGAGGAGGTGAGGGGGGTGGTGGAAGCTGTGCAGAAAGGGAACAAAGATCTTGACATCCAACAGATGAAATTAGAATTTGAGAGAATGTCCTATTATCTTAGATTTCAAAATGTTATAGAAGAAGATGGGGAAAATATAAGGGACATCATGACAAACATTCTGGCTGACTACACACACAAAGAAAAACAACAGATGGGGTGGGATATAGACCTGGTTTATAGAGTGAACTCAGCTTATGCTAGAACACACAATGTACCCAGGGAGGTTCACATTAAATTCCTTAGAAAAAGCACAAGAGATGAAATTCTGGGTGTACAAAGGGGGCAAGCATTGACATATCATGATATGGAGATAACCATTCTGAAGCAGATCCCTAAGAAGATTAGAGAAAAAAGAAAAAATTATTCGCAATTAGCGAATAAATTATACCAGAAAGGGGTGTGGTTTAGATGGTTGATGCCTGAAGGTATGCTGATATTCTGCGAGGAGACAAGAATTAGAATTAATTCACCCATAGAGGCGCAGGCCTTTATGGAAAAAAATAAAACACTCCTAGAGAAACCACCAGACACCACAACGGACACGCAGGACACGGGAGGGGCCAGAGCTCTGCCAGTGGAGGGAGATGGGGCAATAGCAAGAAGACTCAGATCACAAAAATAAACAAGAAAATCATATTATTATAAATTGACCGAAAGTGAAAATGGAATTATATTTGGATTTTATACTGTAATGTTTAATTTGATTGAATTTAATAATAGAACTAATATGCTGATTGTAATCAATTATATACTAATGCATTATATATAAATGTATACTATGGGTATGGAGGGAGGGGGGCCTCACACATTTTGCAACTGCCAAAATTTGTATACCTGTCCATTTACCCTTTTCCCTATAAATCTTGAAAAACCAATAACATTTTATTACAAAAAAAAAAAAAAGAATGAATGGAAAAGAGACTGCCAATAGACAGAAGAAAGTAAACTGGAAGTCAGAACGATGGTGGAAACCGTCCATAAAAGAAGCCAAAGCCAAGAAAGACAATGATCTCAGAAAGGACTTACAGAATTTAAGTGAGCCATTAGAATAGTCAAGAAACAATATTGGAATGTAAAGTCATCAAGATGGAAACAGACATAGATAAACAAGGAAAGAATTGTGATCCGATAGAACTGGGGTCATCAAAGGAGGTTCCAACAAAAAAATTGCATACTAAAGGATGGACAGTCATGAACTGATTCAAATAGGATCAATAATGCATTCTGAAGTAGCTTTTGGAGGTAACACAAAAATTATAATGGATCCTGAATATGTATACTGAAATTACTGGTAAGTCAATCCAGCCAAAGCATGGTAACAACTCTCCTGACATTGCTGTCTTGGTTATCTACTATAAATTACTAATAAAGCATAATGCTAACACAACATTAAATTATTTATTTAGATTTTTGTAACTTATCTTTATTATTTTTATAAATAAGATGGTGAACATACCTAATATTCCTTTCTCTTCCTATTTTCCCCACAACAACAACCTGTGAGGTGAGTTGGGCTGAGAGAGAATGACTGGCCCAAAGCCACCCAGCTGGCTTTCATTATACCAACCACCATCCTGCCAGAGGTGAATCTACCCATTCATTGAGAACAGTTCTCTGTCAAGCTTGCTATGAGACCATATGTAGAAGACGACCTTAACCCAGAAAAGGCAAATCCATTATCAAGGCAACAAGTAGATACACATGTCTTGACTATGGTAGGTCTACCTTGAATCTGAATTGCCATGAACAAGACAATGAGGCCTTTCTGTGGCACCTCCCATACTTTGGAATTCTTTACCCCTAACATCCATACAGCTCCCTCACTTCTTTCAGATATTCAAGGAGAGTTTAATTTCACTTGGCCTTCAGCCACTTTTTGATTTATCAACTTCTCAACATGGGGCAGAATTGATTTATTGGTAGCAAATGCATTACTAAAATAGCATTGCTTTTTATAATTTGATTTACTACTATTAATTCTGATCCCATTAAGCAGGAATTTTAGAGAGCTAAATTTTGGTTGGTGGGGTATCTCATTCAGATGTGTTCTAACAAGCTTTCATCAAAGAGAGGCATGTTCTGCTTGACACTTTAAGATCTCCTTTTACATTTAATTGAGGAATATTAAACACGTAATTTCCATGGCCATATTACAAAGTGGTTACAATTGTTTAGGTTGAGAATCCTGATAAATAATCTCTTTGTTCATAAGAAAAATGCACATTATACTATACAATGCATGAATAAATAATACGGAGAAGCAGGACATCAAGGCCAATGTTATATGATGTATTTTTAAAAGATCCATTTTATTATTTCTATGTCAAAGTATTCTGGCTGAGAATTCAATTATAGGTTACTTATTCATCAACTAAGCAACCCTTAGAATTATTTGTCTTTTTAAATAATTACCTTATAGGAAATCAGAGTAGTATGTCATTTAGCTTTGATATAATTTATGTTAAAACATTTTTACATTTCTTTTTAAAATATGCCAGGAAGCTCAGCAGTTTGCAGAGTTAACATAATTATAAGCGATATGAAAATAGAATTTACTAGTTTCTCAGATAAATACATAAGCAGAAAGCATATTACCAGCTCACATACGGGTATTAACGGCTAACTATAATTATTCAGACTTAAGTTATTCATAGGTATGCTCATTTAAATTAATTTGACTACAATTGTTTATACTATAAATATGGTAAGTCTATAATCAGCCCATTCAAATGAAATTCATTAACTTATTTTTATCCATCAAGGACACAAAAAGGTCAGAATTTTTAATGATGAACACAATCTCTACTGAATTAGGGATTAGTTTAGACTTTATAATCTGCTGTAGAGTATTTTTTCTTGATTTAAAAAGATTCATATTTTCATAAATTTTATAAAACTTGAAAACAGCGAATTAAAATAACACATACACAAAAGTCTAAAAAACAAAATTAAAATACAGATTTATTTTAATACAGGGATATATTGTATTTTAGTGCCTAATGGAATGCTACAAACACAGCAATAGTGCGATGCTTTATTCTTGATAAACAATTACATTTTATGAAAGCTGTCACCTACCAATATTGTCTACTTATGATCTAAGTTGAGAAATGCACTGACATGCCTTTGTGAGTTGTGCGTGGGGGAAGAGAGAGAATTAAATCAATGTGGCAATAAATAGTCCTTTATAAGACTGGATTCATGTATTTATTCTACCTAAATGACGGTATCAAAACAAGGCCCCTTGCTCCATGGTCACTTCCAATCCATAGCAAAGAAGAGAATTTTAACTGTTACAACACCTGTGTTGCAAAATGACTAATACTCCAAGTATTGTTGCTTGACATATATGGTATTTAGCATTCACCTTAAAAACAAACAGAAAACTAGCAGGTCCTTTATGAGGAAAAAAGACATCTGGATAGAGTGTGACAGCAAAATGAAAATGTATTATAATCCTCTATACTGAAGTGGTATTTATTTTCCTCAAACTGCTTGTCCAAGTCTATTAAGTTTAAGTTAAAGGGAATGTGTTTATTGATCCACCAAAAATATTTCTCAGTGGATGTGTGTGTGCATGTGTATGTACAGAGTAAATTGTAGCAATATTATCAGTAAATTTATTTCTCTGTGATAATCACTTCTTATATGCAGTTATCTGCTATTTGATTTAGAAAAGGAATTCCATAAAAGTCTTCTGAAGTTCCCCTATTCTAAGTTTCAGAATTGTCTGGCTGGCTGATGTGGAAATTCCAGGAACCTACATAACATAAAGAGCTTGGTAGGATGATGAGGGCAAGACTGATGAGGGGGAGAAGGAACTAGTGTACTCCTCTTCAATTTCTCTTTTATTAAAAATATTGACGCAATTCAGGAATGCAAAAAAAAAAAAATTCAACTGGAGGATGATTTAAAATTTATATTGGATTTTTAAAAATTTCTTCACTATGTGGAACAACATACTATCTTTCTTTTAAAGTTTACCTCAAAACTGAGGCCAAAAGAAGGTATGTTGATGGAGCACTCTTTGTTTCAAGCACTGATTTCTTCTGCCAGAGAGGAATTCCACCGGGGATAAAGGAATAGGAGGAGGGAGAGGGGCTACGGGGAAGTCCACCATCTGTTTTAACAGATGGGTTTGTCACATCAATCTAATTTGAGCCTAAGGGCCAATTCCAGCCTTCCCCAACCTGGTCCCCTGAAGACATGTTGAGAAATGTTTTGTGATATTATGAAAAAAAATCTGTTATGGTATGTCTTTCAAGCATTTGCTCTTAGAAACTGGTATGGTTTTCCAACAGAACAGTGCATTGCAATCTGGAGAGCTAGTCTAAATTTATAGAAGGATGTATGGTAGAAACATTCCTTTATTAACATTACTTAATGGAATAAAGTACGGAATTATTATACTGTAACTATTTGTTTATTTTGTTGGAACCATGAGACATTAAAAATGTAACATGAATCTATTTTCATGATAAACATAATTATTAAGTGATTAAAAACCACTTAATTATGATCACCCAGCTTTATAACTTGTCCCTAGGCCTTGGAACACTATTCTAAAATAGATCTGGTGCCTAAGTAATGCCGTTTCATTTCACAGTGAAGTTTGTTATGCTGATATACCTTTTAACATAATTCTATTACATGTGAACAAAAAGTCTCATTCCATTTGTTTATTAATTCAGGTTACTGCTATGAAAAGGAAGCATATTATTGGACAAAAATCGCTATCCGGAAGTCAATACACTTAGAAGATCAGGGGAAAATGTTCACATGATCTAGCGTGTCACAGAGAAAATCAAAGGTATATTGTTGTGTTGGTTCTTTCACCTGAACAACTTCCATAGGGTGCTTACCACAGGGTGACTGTTGAAAAAACACCTTATAGTGTGTGAAACGCACTCTCGTGGATTCATTCAAAAAGCTTCTTCCAGCACTGGCCTATTTTCCTTAATTCTGCTAACCTGCCAGAGGAATTAAAGTGGTATGTGAAAGTATTAACCAGGGATTATCTTGTGGATAATACAAAATACTTTCTTAGCAGGTTGTAAAATCTCACATATGCTAAGAAAAGTCTGGCAGAGATTTCTAGGCTGGCCATCAAACAGCAATATATTTCACTCATATTAAAATAAAGGTATTTTAAAATAGTAAAGAAGAGTTTGAATTACTCTTCATTGAGGATAACTAACGGGGGAAGTAATGCTTTATGCCATTTCTGGGAAAGAGAGACTTTGGTGTTGGGAGAGCCCATATAACAGACAATTTGGTTAAAAGCTTTCATTCGCTATTCTTTCAATCCAGCCTGCATGCAGATCTTTCTATTTCTATAAGAGCTTCTGGAATGTAATGATTCAATTGAAGGGCAAACTGAAGAGCAAAATGGTTGAAATGTTCAAAAGATACAAGTCCTGGAAGCTGGGACAAGTAAGGAACTTTAATGGTAGCAAAAATAAGAAGCCGAAGTAATTAAAAATGTCAATGTTGCTTGAGCTGACCAAAAACATAGTCCTTCCTATAATTTACTAGCTTTCTCTAAGGATGGTTTATGAGTAGTGTATTTTTCTTTGCTTTATCTACAGCAGATTTTACTGAATAAGGTTCAACTACAAGAAGACTGGTACAGATTGCTATATCCATATTAAGTAATATGAAATAAATAAATAAAAATCTTTGCAGATAGATATGAATACAGAGCTGAGCAATCATGCAAATTAGGTGTATTTTATCTTAGATAAAGGAAATTACATGGCAAACTTCTGCAAACAAAGCACAGGAAATACAATGTTTCTAAATGTTTATTCTCCAGCACTGTATGATTGATCATTTCTTTGGTATACTAAAGGAAAGCTTATTTTACTATTGATACTTGCAAGGGGATATCTAATGAGACTAGAGTATAAATACAAGAAATAGATTATTTTTATTGTACTTCCCCATCACTCTATAACACAAGTCTTTTAATGTTCCAAGCAGCTTCCACCTCTTCCTTCCTTGTGTTCACTTTCTATTCCTTCCCTGCATGTATTGTACAACTTCACTCCACTAGTTCAGGCTACCTTCATTCAAATGTATCTTCCCCCACCCCCCTTGCTTTCACAGACATACACCAGAAAATCTATAGTTACTGTGCTCTGCCACTCAACAAAGCTTTAGCAAGCATGACAAAAGGTGTGGCAGTTGTTTCATCCCAAATATGCATACACGCATTTCTTTGCAAATTGTAAATGCAAAAAAATTACTTTGCAAAATAATGCTGGTTCACATACCACCAATCAGGAGATAAATGCATTTACTGACATAGAAAAGTCATTTGTCCTGGAATGCATGACTTAATCTCTAAATTTATGAACCAAACACTTCTGAATTGGGAGCACCCAGGAAAGAGGGAATGAAGGCAGACTGGTTAAACTAGCTAGTTCACACTTTCATGCCCAAGTGGCATATTATTTTAAACATGAAGCATATTGAATACCCAAAAGGAAAACAAGAAAACTTTACACTTTTATCTGAATTGTGTCAGCTTCTTATATAGCTTATGTTCTTCTCTGTTCAATCTGCTTGATGGCCCAAAAGTCCAATGCTACTGCTGTGCATAAAGGCTCAGTCACTTTCAAATTATTTATAATACCACATTGATACGTAAAATATTTGGGTACTCGAGCTATTTTTCTTTATGAACTGAAGACATTATGTATTTTACAGGCCATTTGTGTTGAAAAAAACATGTAACTTTCCATTGGAGGTAAAATAACAATAATCTCTGAAAACCTCAGTGTTTTATTGTGTTAATCTACACATTCTTTCTCTGTTCATGTGCATTTTATAATATCAAGAATAAAAGATGACGGACATGTTTTAGAGCAAAGCTATAGATAGTTTGTTTCCTTCAGACTCATTCCCTTGATATTTTAAGGAATATTGAAGCTACTATGATTTAACTTTTTATAATTCTCTGGAAATGCCATATGATAGGATCCTAAATATCTCCATTTCACCATATTGTAGTTTTTGATAGAAAAACCATGACTTTGGAAAAACTAGTAATATGAAAGTGGCAGGGGAATCAACAATGCTGCAATGAAATAATTCTAAGACAATTCATTTTTTAACAAGATGACCACGTTATCTAGAATTCAATGAAAACTAGCCACAAATGTAAATAAATTTTAATTCTAACTATATTCTATCCTTGTGAGTTACTGAAGGCATTTGACTATTCAATAGGGTTACCTAACATGTTGTTACTATTTCCTTCTATAGACACAGCAAATGACTTTGGGTAGCTTCCAGGTTTCAATATCCAGATGCCATCTCGCAAGGCCCTCCTAGTGTATTTAGCTTTTGGTAGTCGCTTTTGTCTCCCCCCACTCCCCCCGCAGTACACCAGACACTAGATTGATCTGATGTAATATAGCAAAGGGAAAAAGGTACCTCCCAGAAATTTAACACTCAAAATGAAAAGAGTCCCACTGCTTTGCTGAATTGCAGAGTGGATCCTGCTGTGACAAAATTTTAGGAACAGCACTCACAAATCTGAAGGGAGCTCTCTGCTTGAGATAATCAATTATGGAAAGCAGAAATTGCACCAATTGAAGGATTTGTCTGCCTTGTCTAATACAACAGTAAATATATTCCCCAGAGTAAATAGGTACTTTAAAAATTCTCAGGAATTTAAGCTGACCTACCTGAGAGACCTTTCTGACAACATCGTTGCCCACACCAAGTCCCTGCACAAAGGAACGAACTGCAATAAAGGCTCTTGTTGCCTTGAGCTTCAGGTCCCTTGGAATGTCTCCAAATGGCTTATGCTGTTCCGAGTGCTTCACTATGCAGTCCATATATTCATCAGGAAGCTGGTACTGGGGATTCATCAACTTGAAAAGCCGCTCTAGCAGGTGAGTCCAAAATTCATTGAGGGCTTCTTCTAAATTGATGTTGGGACCTCGATAATAATGCCGCAGCTCACTATACAAGTCTTTGAAAAGCTTTACGTTCTGGAGATAAAGGTCTCCATACATACCAGGAAATGTGTCATAAAGTGCCTTTTCTGACTTGTTTAACAAATCCTGGAAGCAACCTGAAACAAAAAAAGTAGGAGAAACAGGTCACTAAAAGAATCTGGAATTTCTGGGATGAAATTAACCTGAATTAAAGACATCTTCAAATTAATTTATTGCACCATTACTAAAAAGAAATAAAAAAACCTGGTATGTTTAGTGCACTTGTATCCTCAAGCATAGAAAATGAATACTTGCCATCTGCATTGTGTTGTTTGACTGCATAGATGCAAAACCAGGTTCACATTCAGAACTGTGAAATATTTCTCCCAAAAATCCCATGCCCAAAATAATACTTCTTCAACATTACCATGAATGTGTAAGACCCAACACTACATTCATTCTCATTTATTGTATATTTGAAAATCAGGCACTGATGAAATTTTGGCAAAAGATTATCTATGTGAAATATGCCCAAACATATTTTTAATGAAATAGTGACAGACAACAATTCCATTTCAATTTGATCATACTGCTTAATTCCCAAGATAATATATGCAAATTACTATATAAATCAATACGATAAAAGGTCAAAGGGATTAAAAGATGCTAAAAGGTTATTTTCCATGCTTCTTCTGCTGACAGAAACGTATGTGCATAAGCTTACCATCTTATTTAAGAGAATATATCAATAATAAATATATCTAGTAGTTCTATGTATGAAGACTAAAAGGTTTCAATATTTGCCTTTGGTATTAAAAGAGGACATTTAGAAAATTATTTGACAACTTACCAAACCTTTTTGATTTAAAAAGTACAACATGACAGATAGCATGCTGGTTCATTACCACCAATTTAACATTTATTAAAAGAGAACAAATACTATATCTTTTCAAAGCATTTTTCCATGGTGCTGAGACATCATTTCCTTTTAGATATCATTTGTGAATATTTATACTAACAATACCTGGTCATTAAATAGTATAATGCTAGTGCACTTTAGTGCGAGGCATTCCTTGTAAAACAGAAAAATAAGAACTAAAAGCTCCATTAACCCTAAAAGAGAAAATTAAGGGAATCATCCTAGCTTTGAAGCAATTGAAGGTGGTACTGATTCCAGATCTGTGAAACTCTTATTTAGTTTTATCAGTTACTTGATAATATCCACCAACCAGAATCAACTGCAAAAAGCACAAACCTGGCCTGAAATCACACAAATGTGGTTTATTTGGTTTTTGCTCAGTGATTTGTCAATATAAACATTATGGTTTGTAAACAATGATTTATAGGTAAACATGTGGTGTGACTCCAGCTAAATATGGGTTATTTGGAAAAGAATGGTTAAGTAAATAAGAATCTTGCATGAATGCACACCTAGAATGAAAACAAATATCTCCCAGAGCATGTTGTAAAAGATTTTAGCTTTAGAACTGCATTGAATTCAAAGTCCTTTCACACAAAAATACATTCCTATCCTAGGAATCCCAAGCATTCTTCATTTCACTTAGCTTAGCTGGAAAAAAATGATGAAAGATACCACAATAAAAAAATAAAACTGTTAGAACTACTACACCAGTGGTGGGCAACCTTTTTTTTCAACTGAGCCAAATCTCGCCAAAACCACGATTGAAATTTATTTTGAGAGCCACATTTTTAAAACTGAAAATACATAGGATGGTACACTGTTTTTAGTTTCAATAAACTCTGGCATTTGAAGCACGCAAGTCTTAAAGCTGTCAAGTTACAAGATCCTTGCACCCCTAACCCTTTAGAAAAAAAACCCAGGGGTCTTCAAACCTGACAGCTTGAAGACTTGTGGACTTCAACTCCCAGAATTCTGAGAATTGAAGTCCACCAAGGGCATCAATCATATTAGCCCAGGGATCTGCAAAATTGGCTCTTAAGACTGGTGGACTTCAATTCCCAGAATTCTGAGAATTGAAGTCCACCAGTCTTAAAACAGCCAACTTTGCAGATCCCTGTGTTAGCCCAAAGCCTGGTGCTGGGCCTTGCTCCCCCATTGGTGGAGCCCCAAGAAGCGAGGAGGGAGAAAAAGAGACGGAGGCCAAGGAGCTTCCCCCCCCAGCAAAAATCTAACCGGGGAGCTGGGCAGTAGCAAATTAGCCAATCATGTGAGGAAAGCAAGGTCTGACCGGGTGGGCAGCGAAACTCCAGGGCGCTCTGTTCTAATTCCCCGTGAAAACTGTTGCCTCTGAAGCGTTTGCTCTACTGTTTGAACCTTTAAGCGTCCCTTTCCCTTTTTTCTTTTCAACCCACAATGATTAGGGAGGATCCTGAAGTCGGGCGGGGACGAGAAGCGAGGAGGCTCCGTTTCTTTTTCTGCCTCCTCGCTTCTCGTCCCCGCCCGACTTCAGGATCCTCCCTAATCATTGTGGGTTGAAAAGAAAAAAGGGAAAGGGACGCTTAAAGGTTCAAACAGTAGAGCAAACGCTTCAGAGGCAACAGTTTTCACGGGGAATTAGAACAGAGAGCCCTGGAGTTTCGCTGCCCACCCGGTCAGACCTCGCTTTCCTCGCATGATTGGCTAATTTGCTACTGCCCGGCTCCCCGGTTAGATTTTTGCCTGGAGGGGGCGGGGGGGGGAGCTCCTTAGCCTCCATTTCTTTTTCTGCCTCCTCGCTTCTCGTCCCTGCCCGACTTCAGGATCCTCCCTAATCATTGTGGGTCGAAAAGAAAAAAGGGAAAGTGGCGCTTGTTTTGAAGTGCCCGAGAGGAGGGAGGGGAGCGGGCGCTTCAAAACAAGCGTCCCTTTCCCTTTTTTCTTTTCGATCCACAATGATTAGGGAGGATAATAATCCGGCACACAGAATAGCCGCATTAAAATGTGTAAAGAGCCGCTTGTGGCTCGCGAGCCGCGGCTTGCCGACCACTGTACTACACCAAGACAACTAGACGCAAGAACAGTTTTCCCCCGAACACCAACACTCTGCTAAACAAATAATTCCCTCACAACTGTCAAACCATTCACTAAGACTGCATTACTATTACTATTAGTCTTCTCATTGTTCCTATCACCCATCTCCTCCCGCTTATGATTGCAGAACTGTAACTTTGTTGCTTGTATTTTTACGATTTAAATTGATATTGATTGTTTCCTGATTGCTTATTTGTACCCTATGGCTATCATTAAGTGTTGTACCTTATGATTTTTGATGAATGTATTTTGCCTTTTTACGTACATTGAGAGCATACGCACCAACGACAAATTCCTTGTGTGTCCAATCATACTTGGCCAATGAAGAATTCTGTTCTGTTCTGTTCTGTTCTGTTCTATTCTATTCTATTGTCTTATCTTAGTTTATTTTATCTACCTTCTATGAAATAAAACTATATCTACATTTTTCTTTGAAATTATGAACAGAAATTATAAAATGTTGAGTTGACAATTTATATTACTCTATTGAATCAGACTAAGTATTTTTTACATACCATAGTATCTGAATGGAGCAGCATCGACTGATATTAGTATCCACTAACAATATCACCATTCTCTTTGACTCTCTCCGACCACAGCTATTTATTTAAGAACATAAATAAAGGAAAAGCAATACCCCCCCCCCACCACTCACCTGGCGACATCAATGAACCACTTGATGAACTCCATACCACTCTGGGTTCCCAAGGTCTGTTAGGTACCCCAGAACAATTTTGCTATAGTAGTTGGTCAATCATACTTCTACTACAAAGAGCTAATATGCAGTTATGCATGCAGGTTATGAGGAAGAAATATTAATATTTCAAGAGGTGGCTGAAGTGTTTTACCTTTAAACTTAATAAAAGGCCCAGAAATCATTCATAGCAGCAAAAAGTTTTTGTAGCCCTTCAAAAAATACTGCTTTTTGAACAAATAATTAAAATGGTATGGCTCATTGTTTTTGCAATGCTTCAACAATCTATTCATTCTAACAATATTTACAAAATAGGGAACAGTTAAAATCATTTGTAAATGCTAAACAATTCACAAACTGGGGATGATTCCATCCATCCATAAAAGAGAAAATATTTCAGTTTCTTAAATGTTAATGCTGGTATACATTAAATTTGAGCAGATTGCTTGGGCATCACCTTAATAGGTAATACCAGAGGACAAAAGAGTTGGAAAGATACATTTAGGCCCTTCATTCCAGCTTCTTTCTTAATGCAGGAATCCAAATTAAGGCATTCTAAATAGATTCCAACCAGTGGAATACACCTCTCTGGGCAACTGCTTCCACCATCTAGCTATTCTTATTATTAAGGTATCAGTTCTAGTCTGCCTTCCAATAATTTCTATCCATTATTTTGTATCCTGCACTTTACAATGATATACATTATGCAACGGGTCTTTGATATCTATGTAGCATTATTTCAGATATTTGGTGAGTGTAATCCACTACTGAAACAAATTGCTAAGAAAATTGCAGGGACTTGTTCAGGCGGTTTCTGAGAATCAGATCAGAGGTGGTATTCACTAACCTTTCCTACGGTTCGCAAATGTGAGTGCGCACGGATGTGTTTTTGGCAAAAAAGGGACCTAAATGGGATGCCAGAGAGCCGGGTGTGGGTGAACGGAGCTACCCGTGATTTCTGCTTCCGGTTCGGGCAATCTGGTCCAAACCATTAGAATACCACCTCTGAATCAGACACTGTTATTCATGTGCTTTGGAAGTCACCTATCTGTAGATTCTGCCTCCACTTCCTCCTCTGCCATATCACACTACTATTCCAGGAGCACTATCAGATCAGCTATTCTATCCTAACGCCATCTATTATTTATGTTTTTGAAGTGCAGAATTTTATATTTATCTCTCTGTTAAATTTCAATGTTACTTTGATCTATTTCTCTAATTAATGAATATTATTATTTCTTGCAGTCCAAAAATATTGAAGGTTATATGACCCAGGACTGAGCCTTAACTCAACACTCTCCAATATATTGATCTCTCTTTAAGTACAACAAGTGCCCCAAGAAAACCATTCTGGACAATCTACATGTGCAAATGGACAAAACATAATCTTTCTTTTATACAAATAAGATATTGCTTGATATAACTATATCACAAGACAAGTTTATGCATATACTTCAACTACAACTCTCTGGTGTAATTTAGTCTTAAAGATTAGTAGCTCTTCTAAATTCACTAATGCAAGATTTAAAATAGTTTCTGACAGGTGAGAACTATCTCTCTGATTTAAGAGAATTCATCCAATTTTTTAATTAAGTCTCCAAGGACCTAATAACTAGGTTATTACAATAAGAAAATATAATACTTGTAATTTAAAACCAGAGAAGAAATAACATGGGAGAAATATGTGAATGGTAACAAGCATGTTGATACATACTAGGTTCAGATTAGCTTCTGTTTATCATATGGGAAAAGTTTAGGAACCACAGTCTTTGCCATAACAGATTAATGCCTGATCTCTTCTGCTACAGGCTGGAAAGAATGTAAAAATTATTACAAATAATGAGATTAGAGAATTCTCATGTAGTATGTCCAGTTCACTGAAAATTATGAGATGCAACGAGTGCCGTATGAAGACAACTGCTGTAAAATAATTTATTGATGAAAATAAGACCACAATTAGTCTAAATTAAGAGGCTGGTTCAAAGTACAATTATAGGACAAAAGCCCTCTTTTATTAATTCTCATGAATAAAGGAAGATTGCTCACAGTATGAATTAATATAATGTACAAGTCAGTGTAAATACTTAATAAGAAATTACAATGAATATGTTCAAAGCAGCTTATATATTTTAATCTATATTAAGTCTAATGCATTTATAGTCCTCTAAAAGAAAGGTTACTGAAACATTAGATCTGGAGAAGGCAGATTGTGTCTGAAGATAATATGTACAGAGGAAAAGTTAGTTTTTAAAGTAGATCATCTTGCTGAAAGATGAGTGCTTCTTAAAATTGACATACGCATTATTCTTTATTTATTTTTCAATAGCCATTGAACAAGGGTTCTAAAACTTTCTGGGTGATGAACACATTGTGAGTTTTGGGAAGTTATAAGCATTCTCCAAAAACAGTTGCCTTATAGAATGACTACTTATGAAACAGGCATTTATCCAATTAACTGTTGAAGATTAGGCATGCTTTGAAAATAGCAGTGGAAGTGATTCAAATCTTATACAATACCACTTTAAATTCAAATTCATTAAATAAGGCTTTTTCTATGACAGTTACTTTAAAACAGTGTTGGGGAACTATGGACCTTTTATGCCTTGTGGACTTCAACTCCCAGAATTCCTGGGCCTGCATGATTTAAGCCACCTGAGCCACCTCTGCTTTAAAAGGTAGAAAACATTACCTAGAGAGCTAATACTTCAAAGAAATATGTATTTTTTCAAATTTCACAGAATTGTGAAAAAAATATTGTGTCAGGCCTGCAGCCATATTCCTTTTGGATCTTTGGCCTGCCACACTTTCTATTATTCTACTATGCCTTTTCTATTGTGGGAAAATGGGAGTGTGGGGATTGTACGGAGTTAAATGTAGCCAAAATAAAATTCTTTTCTAGAAAACCAAGGTCATCATTTGTCTATGCACCTCTGCACCTGACTCTGGAACCGGATGGGTGAAACTGCCAGCATGGCAGTGGAAGATTGGACCATGTGATGGACTTGTGGGTGTGGGGAAAACCGGGAAGCTTTCAGATTCGGGTTTTCCCAGATATGCCAGCATGGCTCTCTTAATAAATTGGAACTTTGAGCAATACTTTGCCTTGGACTCTGATTTAATTTTGGATGCTATTTAGAACCCTGACATATTGCTCTAATGAATAACAGAAAGATGTTGTGCCGATGCTTGTATGAAGCCTAAAATATTTCTTCTGAAATATTTTGAAGTATGTTATTTACGGCTCTGCAGAACCTTCTCCATCAGTTCCTTTACCATCAGTTTTCTTCTATCTGCTATTTAGGGTTAGTTAATGCAGGGTCCCCAACCTCCAGTATATGGACCGGCAAGGGGCTGCAGCATGTCATCATGTCAGCAACAAAGACGCGAAGCCCCATCCATGGGATGCAGGTGCCACAGATGGCACGTCCCCTCTGGTGCACTTATTTGCTTATTCCTTAGGGGAACAGAGATTCCTGCCTGAAGACAAAGGCCACACTGCAGAAGGAAGTATATATATAAAGAAATATATACACAACTTATATACAGCATATTGTTTTTTTAGTAAAAGTGAAGAGCTTTATTTATATTTGGTTTTTTGGCGAAGGAGGAATAGACACGAGATCTACTGAGAAGCAGTATTTCTGAAAAGTTGGGGGAAAGCAAAGTAAGAATTAAATAAAACGTTGAAGTTGCTCCACTCAATAGGACTGATACTGATTCTCAGGCAATAAAATTTAAGTAACGCTATCTACATATATATGTTATAATGGCAAATGAACAGAAAATGAAAATAACTATGCCTTTGTTTTTATGCAGCCTTCTTGTTTTAAGATACTTCTTTCCATCTGGAATGTGAAAGGCCCTGTTTATTTAACACCTAACATCTCAAAAAGGCTAAAGGGATTTATGCGGCACAGTGGCTCTGACATATTGATTTTCCCCAGTGAGAGGAAAGAAGAGGATAAACCTACTGTTGGAATAACCTTTTCGTTTCCAGGCAGGATCCTCCTTATCATAGGCTCTTACCGTAGTCACATTTTATCTCTCCTCCGTGCTATAAAAATCAATTTCCTTTGTTGCCTGGAAAGAACTCCTAACATTCCGTTTCAGAAAATATTTGAGGATTGGAGATTTAGCCCTATAATGTTATCATACTTTCGCAAATCCCTGATACGTCTGGTGGCATATTAAAGTTATGGTGACATGTTAGCGTTAAAGCAATCCACATTTGGGTATCTGAATTTTTTAAAATAAAGATGAAAAAATAGTTTATTTCCCCCTTATTATTATTGAAGCAGGGACGCTTCTGTGGCTCAGTGGCTAAGACGCTGAGCTTGTAGATCAGAAAGGTCGGCAGTTCGACGGTTCGAATCCTTAGTGCCATGTAACAGAGTGAGCTTCCGTTACTTGTCCCAGCTTCTGCCAACCTAACAGTTCAAAAGCATGTAAAAATGCAAGTAGAAAAAATAGGAACCACCTTTGGTGAGAAGATAACAGCATTCTGTATGCCTTTGGTGTTTAGTCATGCTGGCCACATGACCACGGAGACCTTTTTGGACAGCACTGGCTCTTCAGCTTTGAAACTGAGATGAGCACTGCTCCCTTGAGTCAGGAACGACTAGCACGTATGTGCAAGGGGAACATTTATCTTATTATTGAAGCAACAGTTTTTACAGCTCTTTGAGAATTCTCTTCAAATGTTATTCAGTTTTCATTCATATTTCAGACAGTGAAACAGCTCAAAGAAAGCTGAAGAGAAGCTCTAATTCTAATAGGCTCGATTTGGAGTGCTCCTTGCCCATAGAAATATACCTGATGCAATTTTTAAAATCTCCCTCTCTGTCCAGATATATGGACTTGAATTCCTCTAATTCTCAGCACTGGTTATACTTGTTGGGAATCTTGGCAAGCAAGCTGGGGAGGCTGCCTTATACAGATAGCATTGTCTCATTAACCTGCAGAAATAGATTTGACTGGCAAAAACTACAATTCAGGTATACTCTTTGTAGCTCATTTTAGTCAGCCACTTGACTAGGATTGCCACTCCATTGTTGTACACAACCCTCCTTGGAAATGCAGTTTACAATAAATATATAGAGTTGCTCAATGCTTAGAATCGTAAAGATGTTTCAGAATGCATGCATGTCTCACTTGTCTGCAACCTTTTAAAGCAATTACTCCATTTCCCAAGATGGCATAGCTTTGCGTAATAATAGTTTTGCTTCTGCATAATCCTGGGAAAAGACAATTTGGTTTTAGAAGTTGAAGATGCATGTTACTTTCATGCCCCCATGTACTTCCAAACAAATGTTTGACTTGTATCTGAAACTCTTATTTAAAGCAGGAATTTAAGTTGCACAATTCTCATTCTAAGTAACTAACAGTAAGATTTGCCATAATTACTGAAACAACCCAACCCAAGAGATGTCCCAAAATGAGCAGATGAGAAGGAAGGACAGATAGGAGTAACCTCATAGTTTTTTATTTGTTTCTGTGGAATGCAATAAAAAATATCCGATGAATGTTGGAGTGCTATTACTACTTCAGGACATTTTTTGTGTTGTCAATTCATAAAAACAAAACAAACTTTCCCCCTTTGTTTAGCTCATTTTCTCAGGAACGATGGGAGCTGTTCTTTAAAGAAATGTCTCCATGTCATCTTTGAAAGTGCTCCTCCAGAACGACTTCCAAATGAAGGTTACGCAGGTGATTACTTATTAATTATGTTGTACAGTGGAATGGTCTGCTAAAATGGCTTGCTTGACATTCACACTGCTATCTGTTTTGCCTTCTCTTTTCACAGACCTTTTAAAGTTTAATGCTTCCATTCTGAAAGCCATCCTAAATTAGGTTTAATGACCCTCTCCTCCTTTTTTTCTTTACTAATTACTGGTTAGAAGATAAGTATATAAATGAACAACCAACTCACTATCTGGAAACCTATAGTCTGCTCTTGAATACAGTGCTTTACAGTGAAGCAGTAGCAGCCTTCCAACCCTTTATCAGCTGTAATTCAAAAGTTAAAATAGCTTCATTGCTCCCAAAGCCTAAAAGTTCTCAATGAGCTATGCTCTGTGAACTACACAGGGATACAATTTTCTTAAGTTGCAGGATTGTTGTGTTGTGATTTATCCTCTTCTAATTTAAAAAAAAAATCAGGATTTTTTGGCATCATGCCTCATCTTTGATGTTTCAGAAACCTTCATACTTCCTTTGCTGAATATTTGTTAAGTATGTTCAAAGGCCCTGTTGGTATTTTGTAAGGCTTTAAAAACTTGTTTGTGTACCTGGGCCTGAGGCTCTTAATGTGCGGAGGGCTTGTTCTTGGCTTTACCAAGTGGTTGGTTAATTATCTTGGTTGCTGTATGCATGTATTCTTGGATATATCTACTGCTTTAATTGTTTTAACTGTTTTATAATATTTATATGTAATACTATTTATAACTATTTATAGTTAGTTTACAATTGTAAGCCTTCCAGTGTTACTTGGCTGAAATGGGCGATCATAGAAATTAAATGGAATGAATGAAAGAATGAAAATTTTGTCATGTATCCACTCCCATGTTTCCAAAAACCTACCAGTGATCTTCTCGCCACATATGAGTCAATCTTCATAGCACTTTTCTTCCCTCTTTAGCTTCATCCTGTGCAGTTACAGACTTCCTCCTGCATTGTCATTGATGTTTCTTTCTCATATTTAATCCCATCAGTTCATCCAGCCCCACCAGCTTTCCTATCCTATTTGAACCTCATTTGAATCTACTGCATTTTTTCGCTGATTTTTTTTTCCATGCAAGTTTCACATTCTTGTACTCCTTCCTGAAATTTCTTCAAGCCACCCCCAAAGTCCCTGAAGGAGAAAAACATGGATACTTCTTCTATGAGAATATGGGAAATGTAGGAATTTGGAGGCCACTAAAACTGGTAAAGGCTGCTCTAAGTTTTCATTATTTCTCAAGACTCGAATAAAAAAACAGATTTTCAATACTTACACATTATGCTACTCCTTTTCTGGGTAAACATGCAAATGGCTACTGGTGCACCATTTACTCATATGTATTATGAAAAATTATCTTTCATCAACATGTGTATGTTTCAACATGAACATAAAAATAGCTAAACATGCCAAAAGACTGGTATCTTCTTAGAGCGTCAGTTTAAAACAAGGAATGATGGAGAGGAATAATTCCTCTGTTCTCTCATTTGTCATTAATTTAAACAACTTAAAGGAATTCACAAAGTTTTCCTCAGGTGCAGGAATCTGGATGGAAAGATGACCTTTATATGGTCAACAATTAATTTGATGCTTTTAAGGTAGCTTATTTATTTAAAATACACACCAAGAACTCAGAACAGGCCATTTACTCCATTTCATTATAATGAGGTATTCAGAATTTCTTTCTTAGCATAGAAATTAATCTTTTTAAAAAAAGTAGCTTTCACACTTGTGGACAGTAGTATCCACAAACCAGTGATAAATGGACCACTAGAATTATTTCTGCAGAGACCATGTTCTCATAATACTGAGCTGGTCTCTTTAAACACCATGCAAAATCACAATAATATTCTTGCTATGAAACTATGAGCTGATACACAGTGGACAGAAGATCTCTAAATGATATGGTCTGAGGCTAGCTAAGCTCTTCCCGTAATTAAAAAATGGGGGAAAAATTAAACAATCTTTGTCATTAAGTGCTGGTAATTAAAACCATTAGCTTTCCTCCTTTAAAATCCAGCACACTTACTTCTTTGTTAGAGTGGATAAACATTAAGCCTCCAATTATACCCTAAAGGAGATGTGGCTCAAGTACAGCATCATTATGTTATTTTTCAGCATTTTATCATATTCATGATTCCACCCCCACCCCCCCGCCAACCTATCCTGCCGGAAAAAAAGCATTACTGTTAAGCTGCTCTAAGTCTCTGTTACAGAAAATTTTGGGGAGAGACATCTTGATTTTGGTTTTTGAGCAGCTGTTCTGGAAATATAAACATGACACATTATTTTTTCTCCACCTCACTTTCTCACCAAACAGGCCACAATGATTTTTTTTTCTGTTTAGAAAATTCATTTGGTGCCACCATAGAGAACACAAGCCAATCATCAGTCATATCATTATAAAGACCCTTTATTAATTTAAATGCTAAGGCAATCCATAATTATTTAAGTTAAAAATACATCTTGGCTCAAAAGCGATTTAGAGAAATGTAGTGCAAGTTTCTGAATCACTTTAAAAAGATGAATATGGTTTGTTATACATTTGAAAACTACATTTCAAAATTAAATTATACAGTTCATTTTAAATCTATAGCTTAGGGTACATATCCTGTTAATTATACTTTAATATACTTTGCACTATTTTTAAAACCTTTTTTATAATAGCAACTTTAACTCACTGGTAATTGTAAAATATAAATATTTGCATGAAAACCTAGATTATTTTATATTGCAAGCCTGCAAAAATTGTTTCTGGGCATTCTCTTTCCTTTACTGTTGACAAGAGAAAACAAGTATGATGAATAGTATATAAAGAAGATGCTGAAAGAACTAAGGCAGAAGAAAGTATAGACCCGGGATGGCGAACCTAAGGCACGTGCAGCCATTTGCCAAGGCATGTGAGGCGTTGCCCTGTCAGCTGACTTCAGCCTTTTTTTGAGGCCATTTTTCACCCTCCCAGGCTCCAGAGGCTTTATAGGAGCCTGGGGAGGGCGAAAACACCACCTCCCACCTCCCCCCGCGGGCCTCCGTAGGGCCATCCTTAGGGCCGTTTTTTGTCCTCCGGAGCCTTCAGGGAAGCCTCCTGAAGGTCCCTGAAGGCTCCGGAGGGCTAAAACCGGCCCTATGGACAAACTGGAAGTCCATTCCCAAACTTCTGGTTTGCCCATAGGGCCAGTTTTTTGTGCTCCTGAGGCTTCAGGGAAGCTCCCGGAGCCTCCGGGGAGGGGAGGTGAGGCTGTTTTCGCCCTCCCCAGGCTCCTATAAAGCCTCTGGAGGCTGGGGAGGGCAAAAAAAGCATGCACAAAATGGGAGGAGTGCTGATCATGCGCGCATGCACGCTGGGGTCGCACATTGCATTATGCGCATGGCACGCCCATACATTACTCCCTGCACTCCCCCCGCTTTTGGCATGCGAGCCAAAAAAGGTTCGCCATCACTGGTATAGACTGACAAAGGAGGAAAAAAGGGAGAATTCAGCTAAACCTGTCTCCTTAATTTTAAATAATCTGTCACAAGAATTGAACAGTGGGAAAATAATTTGGAACAGGCACTAAGTGTGGGGTTTCAGTGTTGCCATGTATCTATTTACACCTCTTGCTTTCTTTAAATATATTAAGTCAGCATTAAAGTTCTGTTATATGTATTTATTATTTACTTGATGTCTAATAATAACAACTTTTTAATGCTAAATTATTCAAAGCCCGTACTTCTATATTTATATAGTACATATTTATTTGCTTTTCCTCTTTGTCTAAGCTTCCCCCTTGGGAAAAAAGAGGCTTTGAATAAAAGATAGATAGATAGATAGATAGATAGATGGATGGATGGATGGATGGATGGATGGATGGATGGATGGATGATGGGTGGATGGATGGATGGATGGGGAGGGAGGGAGAGAGGGGGGGAAGGGAGGAGGGGGGGGTCTAATAGGATAACTTACCAATTTCTTTTACTTGTATTGCTCTCAGTTCCTGGCAGGCAAATGAACTACACAGATGAGGGTGTGCAAATGTTGAACATGATTTAAAACAATATGATCATACTCTGACCTCACATTAAAAGATATTTTTGTATCCTGTAATCACCACACTAATATATTTATATACAATGTCTGCTTGGAAAATATAACACAGGACTGCGTAATTATTTATGATTTCATAAATACAGCTCTACAGTATTGTATAAAATTGACAGAAGCTGCATACCATTAGCCCCAGACACGAGGTGTTCTCTTGTTTAGATGCATTGCCAAAATTGGGAAGGGTAACTTCAGTTTCAAGTCAATATCATAAATGAGAATGAAGGTTGTAGGTTTCACAGAATCATTAGATGCTTTCGAGATATCTGTTCACTGTTAACATAGCAATGTCTTATCTTTTAAAGTTCACGAAAGGCTTCTTTTTTTACTATTAACATTTAACTAATTATTTTTCATCTTGGGCTTTCTAAGAGTTGTGGCAATGCCCTAGCTTTATTATGGTCCCAAAGTTCTCATTATAGCCTCTGACAAATTAACTCTTGCTGAAAAAATCTGAATACATAGAAATAAATTTTTCTTCCTCAGCCATGTAATTTTTCCATGTAATTCCATTTATGCAAAGGCAAAGCCAGTGAAAACCAGACAGCCCCTTTATAGCTCCATCAAAGATTTCCAAGAAGATGGGTGAAGTCCTTAGATAATTCCTCATTGATGATTAGACCCAGGACATCATATTATAGATGGAGCTCTGTCCTTGGCTGTCTTTAACTTGCCCTCCCTCCCACATATTTTACAAAACTGAGAAGTGTTATGAAAAAATCATAAATTGAGGAGGAAGAGGGCTGATAAGGTATCCAAACAACATGTAAGTACCAGGTTCGGAACCCCCCCTCCCCCAAGCATCAGCTCTGCAATAAATGTGTGCTGAACTCCAAGCCTGTATTTAAGAGCAGCAACTTGTTCAGTGAGGCTAATTACAATTGATTTTATCTGAAAATCTGTCTGCGTGGTTTTAGCCTTTTTCCAACCCCTTGGAACGCTGCAATTATGTACAGAGATTAGAATTCTTTCATCACAGACTAACTCAGAGAACTAAACAAAATGAATCAAAATGTGAATGAGGGGAAGAAGCCAACAAACAAGAGATCTAATAGGCTGAACCAGGCCAAGGGATGGTCAGATAAGCCAGTAAGGTTATGAGCTAGCTACTGTAGATGATAAGAAAGAGTTAAAAAGAAAAATGCTGTTAAAAGCTTTCCTTTCCTGTCTTCCCCAATCATAAAAATCAAAATAGGGCATGGAAAGTTTATCCAAGGAATATCTTTTTTTTCCACACAGATTTTAATATAATGGGTGAGAGAATACCAGTAGTAAAAGATAAGGTCATCCCACTCATTTTGCAATGTTTCTTGCTGTAAGATTTTCCTCCTTCCCAGAAGCCCAGATGAAATTTTTTGACCTGCATTCTTTAATGTTTTATTAGTGAAGGGGAGTGGAATGAATTGGCTATTGAATTGGATAGTGATGTGTGGTGGAGTTCAGTTGTTTCTCCAGGCTCAGAAACATGTTGAATTAATTTGGGCTGTGCAAATAGACAATAAACCAAAAAGATCCAGAACATGAGAAAAGCTTATTCTACATTATTTGCTTTAAATTAAAAGAAAACAAGTCTATATTTGTTTTAAAAGGGACCAAAACTATATGATTTTTTTTTCCCAGTAAGGGAAGTACTAAGGTCAAATAGCGGCTATCTGCTATCACTACTATCACACGGGGGGAGAATTCAGTGATGTCATAGGATATTGGGAATTCCTTTCTTTAGGACAGGATTTACATTTTCAATGACCACAGAAACAGGACATTGAGTGTATGTGTGTACTTGTGCTCACACCTACATAAAAATATTATTCATATTTTACACAGGTCAATTCCTCTGTTAACATTCAGTCTTACAGGAAACAGATATATCAATACACCCAGTCTACATGCTTTCCTCTAAGGGACTGTTATTTTACTGGGATTTGATCACTTAAAAATATCGGAAATTGCACAAATCTGAGTGCATTATTTCTCTGCTATTCACTAGAGCAAGCCAACTTTTTCTGGCTGCCATATGAAGTTGAAAGACCTGTGGTTTTTTTGGTGGTATCTGGAAAACCTGAGGTACCTTCATTCCATTCTTACATCAAACTTACTTTTGGACTCCTATATAGCTTTGTGTGAAAAGCATATAAAAAGGATATCTGAACTTCATGTAAAAAAATGTCTTTTATATCAAGTCATTTTATGTAATTCATAAAACTGCTGAAGTTCCAAAAGTATCAGAATATAGAGGACACATTCTAATTAAACTAAATATATATCTGTTGATTTCTATAGGAAAATGAACAAGTTTCAGTCTTTCCAATTAAAAAGAAAGATTTAAAAGTCCTTTAGTAGTGTTAGAGCCATATGTTATGAATATTTATTCATAAATTTAATATTCTGGACTTCAACTATGCTTCCTTTCAAGGACTCTTAATTATCAATTGGCAATGTAGATCAGCAAACACCCCAAATTTAACAATAAACCTAACCAATACAATGGTAGGATTTTCATCAAGATGGTTACAGGATTTCAGTATTCTTCTGAAACTTCTTATCTCATGAGATAAATTCCAAATGTCATTAAAATTTCATTGAAATACTGAGATTGCACAAAATATAATGGAAGAACATTGATATTTCAGGGGTCATTTATGGCATTGAGTTTTTCTAGGATATGTCTATCAATCAATGATGGTGCAGTGGTTAGAATGCAGTATTGCAGACTCACTCTACTCACACAGCAGGAGTTACAATACAATACAATACAATAGCAGAGTTGGAAGGGACCTTGGAGGTCTTCTAGTCCAACCCCCTGCCTAGGCAGGAAACTCTATACCGGTTCAGACAAATGGCTATCCAACATCTTCTTAAAGACTTCCAGTGTTGGGGCATTCACAACTTCTGGAGGCAAGCTGTTCCACTGATTAATTGTTCTAACTGTCAGGAAGTTTCTCCTCAGTTCTAAGCTGCTTCTCTCCTTGATTAGTTTCCACCCATTGCTTCTTGTTCTACCCTCAGGTGCCTTGGGAAATAGTTTGACTCCCTCTTCTTTGTGGCAACCCCTGAGATATTGGAACGCTGCTATCATGTCTCCCCTAGTCCTTCTTTCTATTAAACTAGACATACCCAGTTCTGCAACCATTCTTCATGTTTTAGTCTCCAGTCCCCTAATCATCTTTGTTGCTCTTCTCTGCACTCTTTCTAGAGTCTCCACATCTTTTCTACATCGTGGTGACCAAAACTGAATGCAGTATTTTATTTACTGTATAACTGTCCTAAATTTAATTTCCTGGGTCGATTCAGTATTTTATTGTAATCAGAAGGTCTACACCTTTCATCAATCAATAAGAAGGATTGCAAAAGGTGTTCATCAATTTGCAAACAACAGCAAAACTTCCAGTCCAGGCCACATACGACATATTGTTGAGCCCAAAAATTAGTATTTGGAATAACCAGTAAAGGATGATATCAGAAGCCAGATTAATATCTTCCAATCTTCAGAATTTTGTAGCGTGTAAATACATTATAGTGTGTGTGTGTGTGTGGGGGGGGGGGGGGGGAGAACAATTAGTGATGAATGGTTAGAGAAACTGACTGATCCCTTCCCCATCCTAGAATATGCTGACATGAATACAAATTTACAACTTTGGCTTCCTTGTACATATTCTGTCCATATAGAGATAACGGAAAAGGGCCTTTGTATGATCCTACATAGGAATATCCAGCTATTTCTACATACAAAGTTCTATTCCTTTGATCCTGATTGGCTCAAGGTTGACTCAGCCTTCCATTCTTCCAAGGTTGGTAAAATGAGGACCCAGATGTCGGGGACTAGAGAGGCATAGTAAAGCACTGTGAAGCAGTATATAAGTCTAAGTGCTATTGCTATTACATGAGACTTTGTGATGGTACCTGATGTTTTGGCATAGAGGTGTGGAGCCATTTGTATATTTTTGGGGATTTAAATTGCACTGAATTAAATCATGGAGTTATGTTATTTGTGGGACAGCTTCTCTCTAATCGTTTCTACCTACCTGTGTCATCCAGCAAAAGAGAAATAGCATGGGTCTTATCAATTAAAGAATGTCATATTGCAGTACCTAGATGTTGAGGCTTTTCTGGGGTGGTTACTTCTTCTTTGAAATATCATTCTTTAGATAAGGGGTGTAAAACTCACATCATCACGTGATCTATTGGGAAGATACAAACTTGTGATGTATCCAGCCTGTGGGCCAGGAGTTTGACAGCCCTGCTTTAGATATTAGCTTGGTTTTGACACTACCAGCCTTTTGCAAGATTCTGACGACATTGTTATTTCCTTGATACAGGATTTGGATTATCAGTTAGAGTCTATGAGAGGACTATTTTAACTCTAGTTTGATCTATTTTTACAATGGCTGCCAGTTGTTTTTTATTTTGTAGTTCCTTCTGTTTTTAACTGCTGTTAGCCACCCTGAGCCACTAGGATGAGATGGGCATCCCCATACATTGAATAATTAAATAACTAAATGACTAAATCCCACCCACTAAGAGGGAATATGATTGCTGCTTTCATCTTTATAGACATATGTATCCGTATTTATATAATTTACAATTAGATCCATGGCATTCATTTGGAGCAAACAAGGAAAAGTAAAGTGAAACAACTTGCTTGCTTTAAAACAGATGTTAAAAGGGAAAACTAAAAAGCGGTGGAAAAAGGAGGTGACTTGCATTTTGTTTAAACTGGCAACACTGTTTATTCAATTGCGGAAAATATAAAGACCAGAATAAATGTAAGTGACAGACGAATTCTACATTCCCGGGTAATAGATCAAACATGTTTGTCTTAATTTGGAGCGTGCAGAGGAATGCAACCACAGTTGTCTGTTCTCTAAGAGCAAAAGAAATTATGACAGGCAGCTGTCAACTGGATTGCAACAGCTGGCTTTGCTTCTTTGGTTATGGTCTTCTTGCAAACAATTGTGTTGGTTCTAACCTGGAGCTTTTCAAAGCTCCTTCCATCTGTTCACATCATAATAACCTTGCTTTGCATACTGACTACAGCTGCCCAACACAGCTGCTCCCTTTTTGGTGTTCTTTTTCTCCAATATTGAAACAACTGTTAAGTTAGGCTGCTACTCTATTCCATAATCTTCGTCTATTAAGAATTGGAATTCATTCACTTACATAAAATGAGCATTTCTGAGCTAATATAGTTCAACTGTGACATCAATGTATCTAAGCCTGAACATTTTGAACTAACCCTAACGCCACATACAAATTTAATCTTCCTTTTAATAAAAGGTTCATGGTTTCTCAAGCAATTATATCCATGTAAACAAGGAAACTAACAAGGCATCATCTAAATGACAACTCACATTAATCTTCTTAGAATGCAATCCCGGGCATGTACTAAGAAATAAGCTACACTGTGTTAATTATGATTTATGCCTTGGTAAATTGTAGAGGATTGCATCCATAGACTATGGAATTTATTTATTTGCACTCAGAAGAGTTTTGCTGGGAAGAAATAACATTTTCAAGGTTATTTTAATTCGAAAGCATGTAAAAATGCAAGTAGAAAAATAAGGACTACCTTTGGTTGGAAGGTAACAAGTTTCCGTGCACCTTTGGTGTTTAGTCATGCTGGTCACATGACCACGGAGATGTCTTCAGACAGCGCTGGCTCTTTGGTTTTGTAACGGAGATGAGCACCACCCCCTAGAGTTGGGAATGACTAGCAATATGTGCGAGGGAAACCTTTACCTTTAATTTGTAATCTCCATGAAATAACTCCACTAAGTCACTTATATTTCAATTTGAAAGGATAGTCCACATTTCTTTTTAGGTTAATTTTTGTATATCCTTTTTGATTTTTAAATGATCATCCAATTCCGCTTGCAAATTCAGTATTTCCATCTCTTTCTTATAAATTGAAATTTTTAAGGGTGCCTTAAATCCATTTTGATTGTTTTCAAAAGGGTTTGAATTTTTACACTGAACAAATCTTTTTCAAGAAGACATTCTTTAAGTCATGATCACTTTCTGATAACTGCATATCTGAATTTGTTGGTGTTTCTCCTAGCAATTTTAATTTTATTTTTTATTTATTTTACTCCAAGAAGTAAATGCACAATGCAAGAAATTGTGAACAAATAAGGTGACAATATAAAATATTGGTGCATTGCTTACTTAGTTCTCAACCACTTAGTTGTTCTGTTCTAACATTTTTCCTGGTCATTATATAAATTCTTCTATGTTAATTGTTAATTCATTTGTAATAACTATGATTTTAGATCTATCTATATTTTTTGTTTTGTTTTCAAGACTATTCACAGCCAAAATATATTGTATAATTAATAAAAAAATAAACATCATTTTGGAACTCCTTTGTATATTTCATTATCCAAAGTATGTTAGCAATATAATCTTGGATACTTCTGCTTTTTCTTCATCCACTTTGTACCTCTGGAAGTTCTCATTTCATGTGATGTTAAAATCTGGATTAAAAATCATAATCATAATTGTACTAGCATACGATATAAATGCAGTTGTTGTATAGCTTATGCACAGAGAAATTAAGTGTGATGCTCCAGAAAGTTTATTAAAATGCCAAACTTAGTGTTCCAGGAGAGAGAATGATAGAAAGTCCAGTGGGTAAGCTTGGAATTCTCATTTTTTTCTCTTGTATTAATATTAATGACATGTAGTGGAGGATTTGTTAATGAATAAAGTAAGAAGCATGGAACCTGGCAATGCTAAACAAAAAGAGGAAATAAATTTACATCTCAATTTATGGATAACTTGAAAATTTTTATGAACAGTTCTCATTCTATCGCTCCAATTACCATGCCCCTAAATCAATCAAGGGTTCTGCACAACATTTTTTTAGTTACTAGCCATTTGCATCCATGACACAGAGGTTTTGCAGTTAATGACTAAGTGCTCATTGTTTTTGCCACATTTTGAGCAGTAAGCCAAAGCACAACTATAGTCCCTTTCCCCAAGTATGGTCATGCTATTTTAAGCAAGGTAGTACCACTAATTTGAGGACTATATTGCAAATCTGATGGCTGATGGGCACTTTAGAAATATAAAAACAAACAATCATGCTGTTTTCATGTACCATCAATATGTATATTCAGCATACCGATCTTCTTGGAATTACAAATAACCAGGTACAATCTCGGCAGAAGAGAATATTTGTAGTTCAGGGTTGAATGGTGGGGGTCTGGTGTTCTCTGAGGTTAGTTGTTTTCTTATGGAAAACAACAAGAAGCACACGACCTAAATACACATAGAATCATGTCAGAGAAATCAAGATTTTATCATTGAATATCAATAGTCTAAATCTGCCCCAGAAAAGAAAAGCAACCTTTAACAAACTAAAACATTTGAATTGCGATATAATTGCATTGCAAGAGGTTCATATAACTAAACAACAGATCCAGACCTTGGAATATCCTAGATTGGGTAAACTGTACATGGCATTAGCTGATCAAAAGAAAAGAGGAATAGCACTATATGTTAAAGACACAATCCAGACTAAATTAATTTATCATGATGAGGAGGGGAGAATATTAATTGTAGAAATAATGTTAAACCAAAAAAAGGTGTTATTGGTTGTAATATATGCATCTAATGAAGGTCAGGGAAAATTTTATTATAGACTACATAGCATTATTCGAGAGATGGGAAACGAAAATGTCTGTTTAATGGGTGATTTCAATGCTATAGATGACCAGAAGTGGGACTATAAAAGTGGAAAGAGGAGAAAAGGAGCTAGGAGAATTTTGCCCAGGTCATTCTTCCAAATGGCCGAAGAATTAAATATCTATGATGTTTGGCGAGAAAGATGTCCAGAGAGAGAGCAATACACCTTTTACTCGAATAGACATGAATCCTGGTCAAGGATAGATATGGTCTGGATGTCGATAGAGTTAATC
Source organism: Natrix helvetica (assembly GCF_964273705.1). Lineage (NCBI taxonomy): Eukaryota > Metazoa > Chordata > Lepidosauria > Squamata > Natricidae > Natrix > Natrix helvetica. The sequence continues at coordinate 41,323,846 of NC_138551.1, read as the reverse complement.
TCGGAAGTGAAGGAGATAGACATAAAACCCAATTTATGGGCTGATCATAATCCTATAAGGATTACATGGAAAAAACAGAAGGGTAGTAATCGTTGATTATTCAATAGAACAATCCTAAAGGATCAGGAATATATTAAAAGAGTTAATCAGGAATTGAGATTTTTCTTCAAAGAAAACTGGCCAGGAGACACATCCATACAAAACCTATGGGATACAACTAAGGCACTTATAAGAGGGGTCACAATATCGGCTACAGCTAGGAAGAAAAAAATTGAGAATAAAAAAATAATAGAGTTGAAAGAAAGGTATAGAAACTTAGAGAGTGAACTTTAAAAGAAACCACAAAATAGAAGTATAAAAGGAAGTATGGGACTGATTAAACATGAATTGGCTACATTTGAAAAAGCAAAATTGGCAGTCTATAAAAAAAGCAAAAAAAAAAAAAATTCTTTGAGAATGTAAATAAACCAGGGCGGTGGCTATCCAATAGGCTGAGGAAGCAGAAGCAAGAGAACTGGATCAATAAACTACAAGATGAAAAAGGCGAGATCTGCTATCAACTAGAGGAAAAGAAAAGGATTACCCAAGAGTTTTATGAACAATTATATAGAGAAAACTGAGACTATACAAAGGAAGGAATACTACAATATCTGGAAAAGTCAGATCTGCCAAAGATTCCAGAGGAAATAAAAGATATGCTCAATGAAGAAATTAAAACATCAGAAATAATTGAGGCCATACAAAAACAAAAGACTAATAAAGCTGCAGGGCCGGATGGACTGCCAGTGGAAATATATAAAGAATTCCAGGATATGCTTGTTCCAACGCTGTTGGAAGTTTATAAACCTGTGTTGAAAGAGGCGAAGACACCGCTATCATGGACGGAGGCTAACATTGTATTAATACCTAAAGGGGACTCAGTTCAGATGTTCATACAAAATTACAGACCAATCTCACTGCTAAATGCAGATTACAAGATTTTTGCTCTGATAATAGCAGAACAGTTGAAAAAATTCCTCACATTGTTTATCCACATAGATCAAAATGGATTCCTCCCCAGAAGACAAACTAAAAACAATATGAGAATTATCCTGGACATTCTTGAATATTATGAATTATATAATGAAAAACAGGTTGCACTATTTTTTCTCGATGCCCAAAAGGCATTCGACAATGTGAACTGGGAATTCTTGCATCAACAATTGGAACATATGGAATTTGGGAATAAATGTATAAACACAATTAGAGCAATATATACAAATCAAAAAGCCAAAGTAATAATTAATGGTGAATTAACGCAAAGTATAGTAATCCAGAAAGGTACAAGACAAGGTTGTCCCCTATCCCCATTGCTTAGAAGTTTTAGCCAGGAATGTACGTAAAGAGGAACAGATAAAGGGACTAGAAATTAAAAATAAACAATTTAAGTTACACGCTTTTGCGGACGATCTAGTGTTTGTGTTAAAGGATCCTATAAAGTCTGTTATGAAACTTAGATCGAGGAATTGACAGAATATGGGAAAGTAGCGGGTTTAAAGATAAATATGACAAAGACTAAAATGCTGGTTAAAAATATGACATCCAAATTGAAAGAGGAGTTAGTGAAGAAATTGGGTATCCAAATTGTTAAAAAAGTGAAATATCTAGGTATACACTTATCTGCGAGGTGTGCGTCCAGCAAAGAAAACAATTATACTAATCTGATCAACAAAACTAAGAAAGACCTAAGAAGGTGGAAAAACCTACAATTGTCCCTGATGGATAGGATCGCAGTCATAAAAATGAATGTACTACCAAAATTTCTTTTCCTATTTCAGAATATTCCAATTAAATTAGAAAAAGGGTTTTTAAAGGATTGGATCAATTGGTTTCGAATTTTATTTGGCAGGGAAGAAAACCAAGAATAAATCTCAAAGCCATGCAAGATACTAAGGAAAAAGGAGGATTTGGCATACCAGATTGGGAACTTTATTATATTGTGGCCACCCTAACATGGTTAAAAGAATGGATAATGTTGAGAAATAAAATATTACTCAAATTGGAAGGTCATGACCTCCAAGCAGGATGGCATGCCTTCCTGTGGTATGAAAAAGGATCTGCACATAAATATTTCATTGGACACTATATCAGACAGTCCCTGTTATTAATATGGAACAAAATTAAACACGAACACTATACCGAAACGCCTATTTGGCTATCTACAATGGAAGCATATATACCCCCAAATTTAATTAATATGGAAAATATTGTTACATATAAAGAGTTATTGAACAGACAGTGGGAGATTAAAACTAGATTAGAATTGGCATCACAAGGGGTACAAGTAGAATGGTGGTCTTATTTACAGATACAATCAAGGTTTGCACAGGACAGGAAGAAGGAAGGTATTGCTAAAGATTACATAGTGTTAGATAAACTTTTGATAGAGACAAAAAACAAGTTGATCAAAATGCTATATAGATTTTTATTGGAATATAAACTCGAGGAAGAACATGTCAAAGAAACTATGGTTTCCTGGGCGAAAATTTTTGGTTATAATGTGGAATTGGCTAAGTGGGAAAAACTATGGATACTTAATCAGAAACTAACATTGGCTAAGGCATATAAAGAAAATCTTTATAAGATGTTCTACAGATGGCATCTCCCTCCCAGCACGGCTCTCCAAAATGTTTAAAAATCTGGCCACAAATTGTTAGAAGTGTAAAAAAAACACCAGGCACTTTTTATCATATGTGGTGGACATGCAATGAGGCCAAAAGATATTGGAAAATGATTCAATCATGGTTGGAACAAATGGTGGGAGACCAAATTTTGTTTAAACCAGAAATTTTTCTCCTAGCCATAATACTGGAGGGGTTTAAGAAAAATGTACTCTATCTAATTATACATGTACTAACTGCAGCGCGCATAACTTTTGCGCAGTATTGGAAAAAAGAAAATACACCATCACAGCTAGATATGATCAGAAAAGTGTTGGTCTGTGCGGAAGCAGATAGGCTCACTCTTGAACTTAAAAATAAAGGGGAATCAGAATATTTTGAAGTCTGGAACAGATTTTATGATTGGTATAAGACAAGGTGACAAGAATGGAACAAACTATATATATTGTGGTTGGGTAGAAAGATAGATAATGCACTTAGTAGGTTAATAGTTAATGGTTGAGACTAATTATGTATAATGTGAATGTATGGTCACTTTGACTCTGCGGTACTGCATTGTTTTAAATGTAAAAATAATAAAAATATATTTTAAAAAAAACCAGTGCTAGAAGGAAGTGGGTTTTCCCCCTCGGTTTATATATAAGTGGTTTGCCCTATCAGTATTCATGGAAGTGTTCTTGGTGGATCCTTGATTAGGCTGTTGTTTATTGAGTTGGTAGTTCCTTCAGTGGACTATTGTTTACTGCTTAGTGTCAATTTCTGCTTACGTGCATGTTGATTGCTGATCATATGGTATTGTGGTCTCTCGGTGTTTTGATTGTCTCTTTTGAATGTTCTTTATATGCTCTTTATTTTTAAGTGCCTGTTTTGCTGATTTGTCTCAGTTCCAGGCTTTCAGGAATTTTGCAATGTTTTTGGACTTGCCTTGGTGTAGGATGTTCATTGTCTCCCAGTTGAAACTATAGTGGAGTTTGTCCATGTGTTGGGGAACTAAGGAGCTATCATCTTATCTTTTGACTGCTAGTTGGTGTTCAGGGATATGTTTTGCTAGTCTTCTGTCAGTTTTATTCTATAGCATTACTACATGGAAAATATTCTTTCAGTTCTAGACTATTCCATTTTATTAGGTTTTAGGTTTTATTAAATTTATAGACCGCCCCTCTCCCCGTAGGGACTCGGGGCGGTGTACAGACCGTTCGTGTATAAAACAACAAAACATAACATAAAACATCAGACAAAACAACGCACACATACCGTCTGTATATACAACCCAAACTAATTAAATAATTAAAAACAATTCTAAAACCAGTTTAAAACCCCAAAATTTAAAATTTAGAATGCCATCCAGGAAGGTCAGTAGTAGATGTTCCCTGTAAGTACAATTACAATTACAATTAGGCCAGGCCGGCTAGTCGAAACAGGTGGGTCTTGAGTTTCTTGCGGAAGGAGCGGAGATCCGAGGTGGTTCTAATATTGGGGGGGAGGTCGTTCCAGAGGGTTGGGCCCATCACAGAGAAGGCCCTATTCCTAGGCACCGCCCGCCCTGCTTAGCGGAAGGTACCCGGAGGAGACCCTCTCTGTGAGAGCGGATTGGTCGCAGGGATGTGTGGGGTAGAATGCGATCCCGCAGATAACTAGGTCCCGAGCCATGGAACGCTTTGAAGATGACAATCAGCACCTTGAAATGCACCCAAAAAGCCACAGGAAGCCAGTGCAGCTCACGCAGGAAAGGTGTTACATGGGAGTACCTAGTACTCCCCATAATAACCCGCGCGGCTGCATTCTGAACCAGCTGGAGCCTTCGGGTGCATCTCAAGGGGAGCCCCATGTAGAGAGCGTTGCAGTAATCAAGATGGGAAGTCACCAGGGCATGAGTGACTGTGCGAAGGGCGTCCCGCTCTAGTAGGGGGCGCAATTGGCACACCAGGCGAACCTGGTGGAACGCCCCCCCTAGCCACGGCTGTCACATGATCATCTAGCGACAGCCAGGAATCCAGGAGGACGCCCAAATTGCGTGCCCTATCCACCGGGGGCAGTTGTTCCCCCCCGATGGCCAGAGATGGAACACATTGGCTAAAGCGGGGCGCCGGTAGCCACAGCCACTCCGTCTTGGAAGGGTTGAGCTTGAGTCTGTTGTCACCCATCCAGACCCGCACGGCTTCCAGACACCGGGACATCACCTCGACGGCTTCGTTGGGGTGGTTCGGGGTAGAGATGTATAGCTGAGTGTCATCTGCATACAGATGGCACTCAACCCCGAATCCTCGAATGATCTCGCCCAGCGGTTTCATGTATGTGTTGAACAGGGGAGGTGAGAGGACCGACCCCTGTGGCACTCCGCACGTGAGCGGCCTCAGGGTCGACCTCTGCTCCCCCGCCAACACACATTGCGTCCGACCGGAGAGGAAGGAGGAGAACCACCGCAAAACGGTGCCCCTCACCCCCATCCCCTCCAGTCAACGCAATAGGATACCATGGTCGATGGTATCGAAAGCCGCTGAGAGATCTAACAGGACTAGGATGGAGGAACAACCCCCATCCTTCGCCCTCCAGAGATCATCCACCAACGCGACCAAAGCCGTCTCAGTGCTGTGGCCGGGTCGGAAACCGGACTGGCGCGGGTCTAGATAAGTAATTTCCTCCAGGTGTCGAGGGAACTGTTGCGCCACCACACTCTCAACAACCTTCGCTAAAAAGGGAAGGTTGGAGACAGGACGATAATTGGCTAACTCTACTGTGTCCAGGGAAGGCCTCTTAAGTAGGGGCCTCACCACCGCCTCTTTCAAGGCGGCTGGTAGGAACCCCTCCCCCAGCGAGGCATTCACCAGCCCCAGGAGCCAGTCTCGTGTAACCTCCCAGGCTGCCAGTACAAGCCAGGAGGGACACGGGTCCAATAAACATGTGGTGGCCCGCAGTCGCCCGCGTAGCCTGTCCATATCCTCGGCGGCAACAGAGTCAAACTCCTCCCAGAGTGGTACCTCAAGACTCGTCTCTGGTGGCTCCCCACGATCATTTTATTGACAGAACTCTTACTATGCACATTTATTAGCTACAGCTGGAAAACTGGAAGATAAAAATACTAAAACAATTGGTTTAGTCAAAAAGGAAACACAAATAAATACCAGAATACAAAACACAGTATTTAATGGAAAAGTAGAAATAATTTAACATGTTTTAATTTCTTTCTCCAAGTTGATATTAAAGTTCAACTTCCAGAATCACCCAGCTAGTATTATGGGGATTATTCAAATCCAAACCTAAGTTATTTGGAGACCACAAGGCTGAGAAAGACTGATCTTTTATCTACACATATTTGTACATGTAACTTAGTAAACTAGATACTATTTATATCCTTTTTTTTCAACCTTAATCTCATGAGAACTGTTATATTGTAAAAAAAAATGTGGCAGATGGATGTAAGCTATTATGGAATAATTTATTTGACAGGATTTATTTTTTTCCTTAAATAGTTTTGTTAACTATTTGTTAGAATTTGGGGGGGGGTGGTGGCATCTTCTATTGCTTATGTTATTATGGAACTTCCTGGGTATTTAGATCATGCATATGCAGATATTTCGAGGAAGGTAAATTCTTCCTTTAAAAAAAATAAAATAAAAACTATTTACTGCTTATCTGCATACGACCATAAATTATGTACAAACCGATATATAGGAAAGAATGCCTTTTAATCACAACCTTAAAAAAGTAACAAAGTCACATGTGAAAACAGATTCTATGAGAACTTAGCTAATTTTGAATGTTTATTTTAAACTCTGGAGGCTAGTAGAAGTTACACAGTGATACATACATAGATGCCATATGGCCAGCCTCTACCTAAATAGAAGGAATAACCTAGATTTTCTATCTTTCACCTGCAAGAATAGGATAACTTTCTTTTTTAGAAGTGGGAGAAAGCAAGTTTTTAAGCAACTGATGCATAAAAAAAGGCTAAAGCTAAATAAACACATGGTAATGAATGTGATGCCGCAACAGTTTTGGTTTTCCCTATTTGGCCACTTTGCATATAAATTGAATCAGCTCTTAAAAAAGAATTTTATTGATTTGATGAGGCTATTTTAATGGGAGCTATAGATCAGATTATTTTATTTTATTATAAGATTATTTATTTTTAATACTGATTTAATATTTTATATTATTACTGTATGTATGTATGTATGTATGTATGTATGTATGTATGTATGTATGTATGTATGTATGTATGTATGTTGTCTTATTCAATTATTGTGTTCTGCCCAGAGTCAATTTCAGTGAGACGGGCAGTCATATACATTTGATTAAAAGATATTTTAATCTCAACGTCTTTTCATATGAAGAATGACAACAGCAAAAGATTTGAGTCTTTGGTTTTTTTCATCCCTTCCCATACAAAGTTACATTAGAAACCATTCCCAAAAAGGAATGTCTGAGAACGATAAATAAATCTCAAGTTAAATGTACTAAATCATGAAGTTAAAACAATTGCATCATAAACCGCACTATAAAAATTTTCAGTAACTCTGCTCTTTATAACATCCTTTTCAAATATTCACATATTTTCATGTCTTAAGTGATGAATATGCCACATTTAATCCTTTTTTTTTTTTTACAAAACTTTTGTATCTTTAATCACTGGTTGCAAAATTGCTTTTAACAACCATAAAGGAAGAATGATATATTAGAAAAAATGTATTATAAAGCAATGTTAAATATTTGAACTACAATTCAAATACTTCTAGGAGCCAAAATGAACCATGTAGCATGTATAGTTGTATACTCTTACTTGAAGTCAAATTTCACTGAATTTAATTTAAAGCAGACAATGCTTTTATTAGGTCATTAATGTTTTATTCCCAGATAAAGGGACTTAAAGTCTTAGAATTCTTTGACTAGCACTTTTCTGTGATTCATGGCAATTTGCTTTTGAAACAAACATATGGTATAGAATGGAACAATGAAAAAAGAAAAGCAACCCAAACTTATATTGGGTTAAAATAAAATCTGTTTTTGATGCAATGTTTTCTGCAGCTTTTTGGATTCTATCTTTAGAAAAATAGTCAGGTAAGTTATAATAAAAATTATGCATGAATTGCCGAGGTACACCATTTTTTAACTCCCCACATGGAAATATTCTTTTCCCAGAAGAGCCTAAAAACATGGGTAAAATGATGAATGCAATGTAATTTTATAACCCGTTCAATTAGGATGTGAAATAAACTTGTCTTGGACAAGAAAATTATCTCAAACAAAAAAATTATCTTGTAGTCATATGGTAACAAAATGACTTGCATTATTTTTCATGTTTATACACCTTCTACAATGGCTTTTTAGCTTTAAAAAGAAAACTTTATTCTGCTATTAGGTTTACATTTGGGGAAAATTTCTTCTTCCTTGATTGTCATCCATGATTTTCAGGCTGGGACATTTCTTAATAAACACAACGCTACAGTTTGTTTCACTTCCTTTGAATCATGATGTGGTGGAGAAATAACAATCCATTGCAATTTGAACCCAAATCATAGCAATCTGAAACAACTATCCCTACAAGGATGATCCTTGGCTCCCAGCCAAATTGATTAAGACTCCTAAGAACAGATTGGCAAAGGATTAGATGGGAGAGAGAAAAGGTGAATACATGATTAATTATATTACATAGATAGGAAAAGCTCCCAACTCCGTATCACCAATCAAGTAGTCAGTCAGATCTAGCCTAGAGGTTGATGCCTGGCTCTTATTGTCAACCCTGATCGACATTTTGAAACCAAAGAAGAGAAATATCTTCTACTATTATGAGAATATGACCCTTTTTCATACTTCTTGAAATGAAATTCTGTGCTTTATTATCTGCCTCCTGATTTATTTATTTTTTTGCCCTCAGGTTTATTTTCAGCTGAGATACTGTCTCAAAGGACATTGACATAAAAGTCAAAGTTTTAACTAAACAAATCTATTTCTAAATCTATAATAATAGTGTGGCACGTGGGTTTTAGTGGCCTGGCATGGATTTTCTGAATAACAGAATTACAGAATAACAGAGCAGAATCCAACCTCCTGTTGAAGCAGGAAACCTATAGCAGTGATGGTGAACCTTTTAGTCACCAAGTGCGTGCGCATGCATGGCCAAACAGAAAGGTGTGTGTGCCCTCGTGTGAATGTGCACATATGCGCAAATGTCCGTGCATGTGTGAACATGAGCACATACGCATGCACATACACACACAGATGTATACATGCATGGACATATGTGCACACATGCACGGAATATGTGGGTGCATGCATGGACATATGTGCACGCATGCACAGACACTTGTGCATCAGCAGCAGAGACCCGAAGACCAGCTGCCCGGTGGGAGGCGGGGCATCCCAACACCGGGAGTGTGGCAATATCTTTTTCTTTCATGGGGTTTCTGTTTCGTTGTTTGCAGGGAAACAGAAGCTCACAAAAGAAACACCACGGAGATCTGACTTGCTGCAATGGTGCGCGTGATGGCAGAGAGAGCTCTGTGTGTCACCTCTGGCATGCATGCCATAGGTTCGCCATCAGGGACCCTATAGTATTCCAGAGAAATGGCTGACCATGCTTTTCTTTAAAAAGTCTATTGATGGAACATCTACAATTTCTGGAGGCAAGCTATTTCACTGGTTAATTGTTCTCACTGTCATAATTTCTAGGTTGCTTCTCTCCTTGATTAGTTTCCATTGATTGTTTCTTGCCCTGCCTTCAGGTATTTTGACCCCCTCTTCCTTGTGGCAGCCCCTCAAATATTGCAAGGCTATCAATTCCGTCCTGGAAGGGTAGCTGTGCTGTCACGAGGTGCAATGAGCTGAGTTGGCAGCACAGCAATTGAGAGGGGGGCGTGTGTGTTTTGTGTATGTGTGTGTGTGTGTGTGTGTGTGTGTGTAGCTTTTGAGACAAGGGTACCATTGCCTCACCTTGGTATATTGGTGTTGGGGACCAGAGCTGTAGGAGATACACATTTCCTCAATTTCTGAGAGAGATGTTGCCAGTCTGACTAAAAATTGGAGAAATATACAAGGTAAAGGAGAGAAAAATTGTGTGCATGGAGTGGCTGGAGAGAAAAGTTGATGAGATAAGTGTGCAGAGCAGTCATTGGTTTCTAATTGGAAGGGGAGAATAAAGGTTCAGGGCTGATTTCCCTGGAAGAAGGGAAGTAAAGAGCCAGATTGATGAGAGTTCAGCCAAGATCTCAAAATGGAAAGTAGGGACCTGAATGACTGCAGAGAATGGCAGTTTCACCTAAGGGGAAGGAGTAGATTGGCTGTTGGTGACAAAGCCCTAGTTTCCAGGGAAGGACCAAGTAGAAGACCTTAGAGATGATCTTTTATGAACAGAGAAACTGGATGCTGAGCAAATCCGGGAGGAGGTCAAGCCATACTGAAAATGCTATTGTAAATCCCAGCCCTTTTCTTTCTCTCCACTCTCTCTTGTCAAGTCCAGAAACGGAGAAGGGGGGGGGGGGGCAGAGGAAGATAGAGAGAATTGCATCACACTGTGACAGGTTACCTAAGAATTGGCTACATTTAAAAAATAAAAGATGTAAACAGTGATAGTATTGTCAGTAATTTAGCAATGAAGACAGGCTACCAGGAATGGAGTCCACATATAAGCAAGTTCAGCCTCTGATTCCTGATGACCTATACATCTCTGGCCAAAGAATAAGTGTATTTCATTGAACTTCAAATGCTTCTAGATCTTAAAAATATGGCCTGCAAGACAGGAGCCATAAAAAGGTGTCCTAATCAAAATAAGAAATGGTGTTTCCGATTTAAAAGGCTTATGCTGTAGGCTGGAAATTCAGAGTTCTGCCATTAACCTGACTCTGGATAGAAGTAGCCTGCAAAGATATGCTATCGCCTTCAGTGTTCATTACCTCTTTACCCACTTTGTCAAGATATCTCAGTCTAAAGATATAATCAGTCTAAAGAATGAGACATTGTGAGTTCTTAATATACACCTCATTAATACCTTACTGCATCTTACTTGACTGGATCACTCTGATAGCTTTCCCAGAATTTGGCATTTGGTTTAAGTACATCCACTGGAGAAGCACTGGACAAGAAGTCACAAATACCTCTTTCTGAAACAAAGAAGTTATTTTGTTGGCCCATTATGATTTATCGTTAGACGGAGAGCCTTGATTAATCTTCTGCTGAGAGTGGCATAAGTGGGATATTAGAGGACCGAATGTAGTCTGTGGGTCACTAGTTATTCAAAATTGATTTATGATAAGACAGATGGCAATGTAAGTGTGGAAACATGATAGCTTGCTGACGGAGCCCTTGCTCTACATACAAAAACATCCTAGATTAACCCCCAACTTCATTATTTTAAGGTTTCAGACTATGAACTGAATTCAAGGAGAGTCACCATCAATTCAAGTAGGCAACATTAGCCTATTAGCTGGATATTAAAAGCTTTCATGTTGACCAGTTTGAGGTGTGAATGTGACGGCAGTGATTTCTTCAAAATGGGAGGGATAGATATTTTCCAGTCTACTTTTTGGGCTTTTTATGATTATTAAGGCTGAGAATGGAAGCATGTAGGAAACAACTGTTTCCATTACTATCCTTAAAAAAGGTCCCATAACTATCTTAACCTGTTCTATCAACTGTGAGCAAAAGAATATTCTAATTTTGAAAGTCTGATTTTCTTTCAAGTACAGTCTGAAAGTCTTTCAAACACAGCTTCTTTAGCTTGTCATCGGTGAATCCTCTTTCTAGCTATCAATGGGTAGGGTCTGTGTATGAAATAATAACTATTTTACTGAACATTGCTTAATTTTTGTGAAAGAAATTACTAACTGAAAAACTCAATGGGTTTACATATTTATGCTATATAGTGGTTCTACAGTGAATCATTATGAGCAGCATCATACTTGTTTTAATGAGTTGTTCTTCACACTAAGAAAAAAATGCATACTAAAAAGTTACAGTGAAAAAAAATAAGCAATACTTTTGAAAGCAGCTGATTGCTAATGGATATGAGAGAAAGTGTTATGTAGAAATATGTTTACTGTACCCAAAGAGTGCTGCCTTATAAATGACCTTCCAACAAAATAAAAATCAATGTTTACACTGCAAATATCAAGAATTCTTCCAATAGACTAAATATTTTCAGCATGCTTTAACAGAACACAACCTAGGTTCCACCCATCATCATTAAATAAAATTTAGAATGACAGATAAATTAATGTTCTCATAACTTCTAAAATATGCAAGGTATGTCTCCCCTGTCTTCTTTAAAGCAACAAAAACAGGATTTAAAACCAACAAAAACAAGAGCAAAACCATCCTAATAATTATTTAAAGTCTACATTTGTTATACAGATGTTTGGACTATGGAATCTGGGCTACAGTTGCTTGCTTTTACAAAGCCTAAGGGTGTGGCTTTTCCCACCCACAATGATTTATAAGATTCTGAGTCTTCTACTTTTTCTTCATTCCAGCATCAATCAAGGGCAATGGATTTTACCAAGCTAGGATTAAGAGCTCATAAAGTAAAATTCCTTTCTTTAATTTCTTTGGTTGCTTGAGGGGAAAACAAATCTTTTCAGAGAACAAAAGATGAACATCTTGTTTCTAAATCAAACGTGACTGTATTTATTATATTTTTCCAATAAAAGTGATCGTGAACCCTGTGCATAACATCAGCATGTTGACCTACTCCTGTGCAGCATATACATTTTTATGCTAATGATTTAAAGTAAGCCTTAGAATGCATACTGTTCATAAAAAGTCATTTATACCCAAAAGCATTTCTCCTCAATTTCTGATTCACACAGCCACTGATTCAATCCCAAACTTAACATGCAACACAATGGCACCATTCTCAGCACCAGGACTGTGACCCAGAAAGGCCACTGAGTTATGCAAGTTCAGTGACTATTTTTGTCTTGGGACCTTTTATTCACCATGGCATCATCGTGATTCATGTTCCTTGGTGACATCTGCTCCTTTGGCTATACAAAGGCCGTGGCATGATACCACCCACCTGCTATGATTCATGTCTTTGGCTTCTTCAAGAAATCAATTAAATTTATGCACCTATCATAGCAGATGCAGAAAGCTTTTAAAATGAAGAGCAGGAAAATATAATATCTGCCCTGGACCTTTATTAATAATGAACGTTTCACCAGATATTTAAATTCAAGTACCTACATAAGAGTTTTTGTTATTAATTGCTGTAGAGTTTTCATTATTAATTGCTGGATCTGAGCAGAATGCTGTATTTGCTGACTACTAAATAAAAGTTTATTTAGAGTTTCCATTATTTAGATGTGTATAAGTTATCTCAGAATGAGATAACAAAAAATGGATGGAGATACTCCTTTTATGTATAATTTGTCTAAAAGTAGACATATGTTTTAGGCAATTCATATAAAACAAACCACAAGAGCTTGCAACTGAAAACCATTAACAGTATCACCATAATTCGTATATGAATATAACTGAAAGATGCATTAATTACACACTGCCTAAAAACCAACCTCTCCATCTAAATATTTGTGTGAAAATAATTTTTGCATCAATAGAAGTCTGGGGGTATTAGTGCTTTTGATGAAAGCCCTTTATGCTTAATGGGACATTAGTAATCCAAAGGCTTCTGGTCAAAGGGCGTTTTGAGGAAGCAAGCAACTTATGGAGGAAGTAACATACGAACATTTTCTATATTACAAGCATATTGGTGGGCCTGTTTCTTTGGATCCCATCCCCCCAAAAGCTTCTTCTCAAGTTTAATCAGCCAAGGTTAAATACTTGTCAATAAATTAAGTAATCTGATTTTCAATTTAGCACTATTACTCAATAACTTAAACTTAAGGCTTCCATACGTCAGAATATGAGCTATGGTAAAAATTAATTTGTGTCATTGGGAACTAAATTATACTTCTTTTTTAAAAAAATGTTTTTATTTTATTTATGCAATCATATCGTCTTTACAGCATATTTTACATCTTTTACATATCCATTGTTTCTTTTATCAATACATATATATCTTATATAACTATATCCATATTTCATATGTCCTATTTCATACATATTATATACATTTGATCCTCTCATATTTCTTATATAATCTACAATCTATCTTGTATTACCCCTTATTATTGATTCTGCGGTTTTGTATTTTTTTAGTAGTTTCTTGATCTTTCTTCTCCTCTTTGTAACTATCCTGTTTTTTTCCTCTTTCCTCTAGCCAATTATACCGTAAGTCCCATACTTAGTAGTACTCTGATTCCTCTTTGTCTTTTAGCTCTTTTGTAAGCCTGTCCATTTCGGCGCATTCCCAATTTTTTTTTATCACACTGTCTTCTGTTGGTGTATGTTTGTTTTTTTCAATTCTGTGCAAATGAGATTCTTGCTGCCGTGGTTATATGTAGAATTAGATATTTGATTTTCTTCTCATACTTCCCCTTAATTATTCCTAATAAGAATAGTTTCGGTTTAAGTTCAATTTGTTGTGCAGTAATCTCTTCAAGCCAATCTTTTATTTTTGTCCAATATTTTTTTTGCGGCCTTGCATGTCCACCACATATGATAATACGTTCCGTGTAGTTCCGTGATGGCGAACCTATGGCACGCGTGCCACAAGTGGCACGCGGAGCCATTTGTCAGGGCACGAGAGGCTCTGCCCTGTCAGCTGGCCAGTGCGCATGCGCGCGCTGGCCAGCTGAGTTCACCTTTCTAAAAGCCATTTTTCCCCTTCCCCAGGCTCCAGAGGCTTTATAGGAGCCTGGGGAGGGCGAAAAGAGCCTCCCCCGCCCCCCGGAGGCTTCAGGGACCGTCCCTGAAGCCTTCGGAACGCTTAAAACCACCCTCTAGCAAACCGGAAGTGACTTCCGGGTTGCTCGGAGCGTCATTTTAAGCGTTCCGAAGGAAGCGGGCGGCGGTGGCGGCTGCAGAGGCGGCGGCCCCGGAGAGGCAGAAGGAGATTCCCCGGCAGGCGCGGAGCAAGCGCGGAAAGGCGATGCGCCGCCGCCTCCCAACCGCAGCAGGCACAGCTGCTCCAGAGGCGGCGGCGGAGGTGGAGGAGGTAAGCGCGGGGGGGGGGCGGGGCGGGGGAGGCAGGCAGGGCGGGAGGCGCCACGCGACGCCTGGCAAACTTTTCCTGGCTGGGAGCCGCCTGGGCAAGAGGCGACGGGGGGGGAGGACAGGCGCTCGGGGCGCCTCCACACCTTACGCTGCTCTTCCACGTGGCAGGCGCGCCGCCTCGCGTGGGCTCCGGCCGCCTCCCCGGCATGCAAGGTCGGGCCGGGTCTCGGGGGGTGGGGGAGGCAACTTTGCCGGGGACGGGACAAACTTTCCGCCTGCCCTGCCAGCGCATCTCCCGGGCCTTGGAGGCGGGGGTCACGGGGGTCCAGGGCCCCGTGGGGAAAGGCAGGAGCTGCGGGAGGGGCGCGTGGGGCTGTCCTGCCTCCCGGAAGGGGGCCGCCCGCTGGCTCCGCTAAATGGGGAGGGGGTGGCTGCGTCCCCGGGCTTCCCTTCTTCTTTGCCCGCTTGGGCTGCGCTGGCCAAGAAGCCCCCTTTGCCCCCCTTCCTCCGGGAGGCCGGGAGCCTGAAGCTCGGGGGCTCCGTCGCCCGGGGGTGGGGAGGCTGCGACACCGTAGGACAGGGGAGCTGCTTCCCGGGCGTTGCCTCCATGAGCTCCCCGCCTTTCAGCAACCGGCAGTGGGGAGGGGGTGGCGGCGGGGCAGGTGCCGCTGGGGAGATGGGGAGACCCGTCATGCAGAGCGGGGCTCGGGCGGGGAGGTCCGGAGCGGAGAAAGGCAGGAGCTGTGGGAGGGGCGCGTGGGACTGTCCTCCTGCCTCCCGGACTGGGGCCGCCCGCTGGCTCCGCTAAATGGGGAGGGGGTGGCTGCATCCCCGGGCTTCCCTTCTTTGCCCGCTTGGGCTGCGCTGGCCAAGAAGCCCCCTTTGCCCCCCTTCCTCCGGGAGGCTGGGAGCCTGAAGCTCTGGGGCTCCGTTGCCCGGGGGTGGGGAGGCTGCGATGCCGTAGGACAGGGGGGCTGCTTCCCGGGCGTTGCCTCCATGAGCTCCCCGCCTTTCAGCAACTGGCAGTGGGGAGGGGGTGGCGGCGGGGCAGGTGCCGCTGGGGAGATGGGGAGACCCGTCATGCGGAGGGGGGCTCGGGCGGGGAGGTCCGGAGCGGAGAAGTGCCGCAGCCGGTTATGTAACCGCTGGATGCTGGGCCTCCCCCCGCCGCCTTTCTCCCTCCGTCCCCAACTTCTGCCGACTCCCCGCGTCCTTCCCTTGCTGGGTTCAGAGTGGCCGAAAACTACTGCGTGTGTTGACTGCATAGCCGCGCGCCCCCTTCGCCCCCCCAACTGCCTGGCGGGCACCGGTGTCCAAGGGGGCTGGGCTGGCAGGCGGGGGCGCCCAGTTGCAGGAGCGCCTCTCGCAGCAGCGCTGGGCTCCCTCGCTCAGACCCAGCCAAGGTTACATAAACTCTGCCGGGTGGGCGTTTGGCGGCGGCAGCGAAGGAGGCGCGCAGCGGCTGGGCGGAGCGGCGCAAGGGATGGAGGCGGCTGTGCTCCACGCTGGCGAGTGCGCAGAGGCTGGGTGGAGCGGTACAAGGACGCTAGGCCCGAGGCGCCGCGCGGCGGAGGCAATCCGAGCACGGGCGATCGAGACGCACGTCTCATGCCTGTTCAGGGACCGTCCCGAGGCTTCCCTGAAGCCTTCAGAGCTCTTAAAACGACCATCCGAGCAACCCGGAAGTCACTCCCGGTTTGCTCGGAGGGTGGTTTTAAGTGCTCTGAAGGCATCAGGGAAGCCTCCGGACAGTCCCTGAAGCCTCCGGAGGGCCTCCGGGGGGTCGGGGGAGGCTCTTTTCGCCCTCCCCAGGCTCCTATAAAGCCTCTGGAGCCTGGGGAGGGCAAAAAAAGCATGCAAAAATGGGCGCGTTGTGCGCGCATGCGCACTGGGGGGCGCGTTGCATTATGGGTGCGGCACGCCCACACACGCCCCCCCGCACTCCCCCCACTTATGGCACGTGAGCCAAAAAAGGTTCGCCATCGCTGGTGTAGTTGATTATACTTGCTGGTGAACATTCTGGAAACTTTCTTACAATTCTCGCGGGTGGTAGGTGCCATATGTAAAACATCTTGTATATCAGGGGTGGCGAACATGCGGCTTGCGAGCCGCATGCGGCTCCCGGCCAAAATAAATGAGGCTCTATGCCTCTTATCATTATTTAGTATACTGTGGCTCGGATCGCGCGCTCCCTTTCGGAAGCTGGGGAGGTCCTTTGCAGGCAGCTAGAACGGGCCGCCTGCAAAGGACTTCCCCAGACTTGCTTTGAGGAGCACGGGGCGACTGAGGCTAGTTGTGAAGCCCCAAAGCCCCCACCGCCATCGGAAGAACTGCTGCCACCTCCTCCTCCTCCTCCTCTAACAGGCAGCACTGCCGGATTTGCCGCCCGGCGCTGCGGCTGAGATGAAGCCGCCAAAGCTCCAGCCGGCATCTCCGCGCGTGGCAGCGGCGCCTCCCCTCCGCTCGGAGCAGCTGAGCTCAGTCAGCGCTGGGTTACCCCTGCCCCCTCCTCCTCCTCCGCTGTGCTTTTGAGGAGCCATGAGGCTGCAGGAGCCAGTAGGAAGGCGGGGGGGCGGGAAGCAGGGGAAAAAAAGCCTCATGGCTCCTCAAAAGCACGGAGGAGGGGGAGGGAGCAGAGGTAACCCAGCGCTGAGCTCAGGAGCAAATCTGGTGATTCTGTTGGAGGAGGAGGAGGAGGAGGTAGCAGCAGTTATTCTGGTGGCAACTCGTACTCATCGGCATCTTCAGCAGAAGCCCTGCCCACAATGAAGAAAGCAAAGATGGAGCAGATCCACGCAGATGACGTCGCTGCAACATGACTGGAGGAGGAATTCTGGGAGTTGAAGTCCACAAGTGTTAAAGCTGTCAGGTTTGAAGACCCCTGGGGGTTTTTTTCCCTAAAGGGTTAGGGGTGCAAGGGTCTTGTAACTTGACAGTTTTAAGAGTTGCGTGCTTCAAATGCCAGAGTTTCTGAGCCAACATTTTGGTTGCTAAGCAGGAGCATTGTTAAGTGATACTGATATTATATAACACTTTGAATTAAGCGGGTACCTTGAAGAAACATAACTTTGAGTTTCAAATAATACTGATTTCGTTGTTGTCTTAGGTGACATCTGTGAAAAAAATTCGGGTGCTCAGGCATGAAAATGTGCCGCTCAAACACTATACTTTTCTGCTCACATCGAAAAAAAATTAGAGGGAACATTGCTTCCGGGTCTGTTTTGGCAGGTCACTGCGTGGTGTGGCTCTCTGACTCTCACAGTTTAAAATTTTGGCTCTTTTTGTCGAACTTGTTCGCCACCCCTGTTGTATATGTTCTCCCTGTACGCCATTGCCATTGTTAGTTTATAGTTTGTCTCCCAAAGGTTTTCCCATTCTACCAATTCTAAATTGTGTTTCGAAATTTGTCGCCCACGTTAACATGGTCTCTTTCACTACTTCTTCCATCTTGAATCTTAGTAGATAATGATAAATTGTTTTGATCAGAGAACTAAATTATACTTCTAAACTAACAAAAATTGATTTTGCAGTAACATAATGTTGCTGATTCATATTCATCTGTAGTCAAGTACTATTACAAGTTCTTTTTCAAATGTACCGTTATCGCTCAATTTTGTATCACCTATAAATCTGACAAGCAGTACTTCAACTTCTTTATTCAAACCACTACTGAAAAGATTGAGAATAAAGATTTTAGGCCTTATTGAACAACTACAGATGAGCACTTATTGAATAAAATTCTTCAACAAGCCATAACATTTAATTGTCATGCCACCCATGTCACATTTAATTTGCTTGGTAACTGGCATGTGACAAGATTAACTAGCAGCTGATAAAGTAATCTGTCAAATGCTTTGCTGGGTATATTATGTCTACAGCATTCCAACAATTTATAAGCAAGCTACCCAATTAAAAATGAGAAGATCAATCTGGCAATATTGGTTTTTGATAAATCGGCACTGACTTCTCTAAATTACTAAATTGTTTTCAATCAGTATTTTAATGACCTGCTCTAGAATTTTCGAGCATACCATGTCACTCTAGTGGGTCTGTAGTTTGATGCATCTGGACAGCATGAAAATTTGTCACGCACTGAGCTACATCCTTTAGTACACTGTTATAATTCATCTAGCCTTAGAGATTTAAAATCATTCAAAGGATTTTCTTAGTATTCTCAAACTTCAGTATTGCCATTTTATTCTGCCTTTACAATTTCCTTTTGGAACATATAATTTGTTTTGAGGACTGAATAGCTCTGCCTTTTCTTTATTACCTGTTGGAAATTTGCCTTCACTCAACCGCTGATATTCACATTCTTTTATTTTTAAACATATTTAAAGAAGTCAATTGTGTTACTCTTAGCATTCTTGCTAATCTTAGTTCATTCTGAAATTTTGATTTTTTCTTATCAGCTCTATACTTCTGGAGAAGTATATATTTCTACCTCTCTGTATTCCTCTTTTGTATTAATGCCTCTTTCCATTTACTGCTTGAATCCTATTATATTATATTATATTATATTATATATATATATATATATATATATATATATATATATATATATATATATATATATATACATACATACATACATACATACATACATACATACATACATACATACATACATACATACATACATACATACATACATATATATATATATATATATATATATATATATATGCTGGTTTTGTTGTATTCGGGTCTTTTCCCGTGTAAGGTTGAGATTGTCTTTGCAACGTTTCGGCAGGATCTCACCTGCCATCTTCAAGCTGTGGGCTTAAAATGTGATCGGAGCTGCCGACGGCTCCGATCACATTTTAAGCCCACAGCTTGAAGATGGCAGGTGAGATCCTGCCGAAACGTTGCAAAGACAATCTCAACCTTACACGGGAAAAGACCCGAATACAACAAAACCAGCATACCTACACCCGTCAAAATCTACGAAAACACACACACACACACACACACACACACACATATATATACACATACATACATACATACATATATATATATATATACACACATACATACATACATACATACATACATACATACATAAAGTTTTTTGTGTAGTCACAGTAACTTCTTTTGCTGTTCTCCTCACTGCAACTACCTGCAACTGTGCTTTTAATGCCATGTTTTAGGAGTTTCTACCTATCTTGAATCAACAAAAAGGAACTTAGAACTGTTCTGAGTTTATAAAAATCTACTTCAAAAAAATCCAAAATATGTGCTGATTATGCTCACTTTATTTACTTTCAAACCAAACACTTGATAATTACATAATTATTGCCCACAATGTTTTTGCTGCTTTCCTTATCCCCCACTAAGTTTCCCCTATTGATAAATATCAGATCAAAGATAGCTAATGATCAGGTGCTTTCCTTTACCTCCTGTGGTGAAAATTACCAGCAAGGGAAACCAGAAGAACAAAATTTGGCGGAATTTTTTCCTGACAGTTGCTGCACTGTTTGAAGCCTTATATCACTATGTCTTCATGCCTCTTTTGAAGATCAGCAACTTGCTTCTGGAAAGCATTATTTACAATCTTCCTTGGTTGGGAGGATGCTACTAGAAAACAACAATAGCAGGGTGGGTTTTTGGAGGGAGGGGGTTCCTCCACTTATTTTAACTCAGATGGTCTGTACAGCATTCCCAAGCACACATAAGACACACACACACATACACACACACACAACTATATTTCCATGATGACATCATCTCCTTGGGTGCCTCCTTTTAAATAATTTCTTTTCTTTACTAACAGCTGAAGCTCATGTTTGTTTCCCATATTTTGATAATGAAAACCGTGAACATTAGGAGTTAATGTCCTTTCTGATTTTAGATTCTATCTTCCAATAGTCCACCTGTTGCTATTCTAATTAAGCATCCTTGCTCCTGGTTGCCTTAGCTTCTCTTTCCTTCCCCTTTTCTCAGAATAATAGACTTCTCAATGAAGTTAGGCCTTGGAATAATGTATCCAAAATAAGATTCTTTGAGCCTCATCATGTATCTCAAATGATATCTTCAGATTGATTTATCTTATGGGTCATCTATTTGTTTTCTTGGTTATCCATGACATTTCAAAGCTCTTCTTCAACCAAGATTTGAAAGCATCAATAATCTTTCTATTCTACTTCTAAAATCCAACTTGTACTTCTGTACAGGAAAAATTACTCCCTTCACAAAGCTGATCTTTATAGTTAGAAACTTGTCACAGCATCTGCCTATCTTTCCCGGACCTTCATTGCTGTTCTGTCAACTGCTAGTCTGTGGCAAGTATATTAATTTCGGTTCTTCTATTGTTGATAGTAAATTGTAAAAAGCAGAAGCTATCCACTATTTCATATCTGTATTATCAATTTTAAGGTTGGTTGTTGTACCTATCGTCATTAGTTTGGTCTCTTTCTATTTATCTTAGTCCCATTTTTTTCACTGTAATCCTTGAACTGATATTATTAGAGCGTGCAAATCATTCAGATTTTCAGTTGGCAGAGAACTTGATTTTTTGATTGATCTACCCTAATTTCAGTCCATTTCAAACCTGATGCCTAAGATGGCACTGTATAATTGACAAAATTAAACTTCAACTGTGTTCAGCTTTCATATATTCATACTTTCATATTCCATGATCCTACTGTCATTCTATCTTTGCAGCTTTTGATTATCTCCTACATGGCAACATCAGGATTTAGACATGTGGAAAGTTCTCACTGTGATATAAAGATAACAACTGGCTGAAAGGTCTTCAGCTCTTCCTTAGTAGTTTACTGAGTGTCATCCAACTTGAAGGGTCTATCATTTGCACCATATAATTATGATTATTGCCTTTTCCCATGTATTATGAAATGATGTTTTGGGTGACCTAAGGTTAGCCTTCAGATCAGACAAGTTTAGCTGGTGCAGCTACCTGCTGCCATGGCAATGAAATTATTTTAAGATGTCTCTTTATATAAAATGCTAAGGAGTTCATTAAAGTCAAATCAGTCATATCAATTTTCTAAGTTTATGTGGAAGCTGTTTTAATGACAAACATGGAGGAGTTTATTGTTTCTAAATAACTTTTTAAGAATGCACAGACCTATTAAATAATACTTCAGATGGTGCTCTTGGAATCAACCCATTCAATTGAAACAAATGCTGAAAAACTGTGTCTCTAATTCTCATTTCCAACCAGTGACGTGCGGTGAGGTTTATAGCTGGTGAGGCAGCAATTTTTTTAGACTTGTGGACTTCAACTCCCAGAATTCCACAGTCAGGCATGCTCAGTTGCGACCTGCCGCCCTCCGCCCTGGGATTCGGCCATGGCACTGCCTGCCAGAGCTGCGCGGAATCGGAGGCGCGCTTGTCGGGTGAGGGCAGCGCAGGTGGGGAGCGGACGGAGCGGAGGAAGCCTCTCCCCCCCGCTTCCCATGCCCGAAAGAACAAAGGGAACCTCTGCCGCTGCCCGGGCAACCTGGCCGGCCTCTCTCGCAGCGGCTCTCTGGTGCCGAACTTGGGAGTCCCTGGAGGAGCTGGCGGGGGCTGCAAGCACCGCAGGCTGGACTGGAGCCTTGAGTCTAGGGCAGCGAGTCATTCGATAGGAAATTTGCCTCTTGGAAGGAATGACTCGGCTTGGCTCCTGCTTTGATTCTCCTGCCTCTTCGCTTCTCCGTTTGGTCGTTGGGCGGCAGATCGAAAGCGGGAGCCAAGCTGGGTCATTCCTCCCAAAAGGCAAGTTTCCCATTGAATGACTCGCTGCCCTGATGAGGAGAGGTTAGGCTGTGCCTCACTTGCCTCACCTGACTGCACGTCACTGTTTCCAACAGTGTAAAAAAAAGTAATATCCGAAGTTATACATTCCCTTTGTCTTGGTGTAAGCAATATCCATTACAGTACCCAAAGCAATCTTGGTAACAAAATAATTAGAACAAAAAATGAGAGATATCAGCAGATTTCACCTAAGGTGAGAAGCCAAGTTTTATATTCTATGTCAAGAAATAATCAATCCAAAGGTCGTATTTCTAGTCTCATGTGGAATGCATTTTCAGTATCATTTTACACTTCTTGATTCATAAACACATTCTAGATAATTTAAATTTCTCATATAGAAAGTATTATTATAAAAATAATATATTTTAATTCCTGAAATAATACTTTTACAGTCCGTTTGTTGCAAACTGTGCTTGTTGCCCTCCCAAAAATTATTGGGGCATTTGTGATTCCCAGTATTTTATATTGATTGCTGGTAGTCTCTAAAAACAGAATTTTTTCATTTTGATAAAACTGGCCATCTTTATCAGACCACTAATCCTGTAATGTATATAACTGCACTGATTCTCCCACGGTATATATGCGGGCTTGCACACATATCTTATGAAGCCTTAACAAATTCTTTTCTTATCCATTGCAAACAACTTCTGAAAGGCCAGAAAAATTGAAATATTTGAATTAAAATAAAATTGTGTTGTTGTTGTTAGTTGCGAAGTTGTGTTCAACCCATCCCGACCTCATGGACAATGTTCCTGCAGGCCTTCCTGTCCTTTACCATCCTTTGGAGTCCATTGAAGCTCACGTGTACTGCTTTGGTGACTCCGTCCAGCCAACTCATTCTCTGTCATCCCCTTCTTCCTTTGCTCTCAATCTTTCCTATCATTAGGCTCTTCTCCAATGAGTCCTTCCTTCTCATTTGGTGCCCAAAGTATTTGAGTTTCATTTTCAGGATCTGGACTTCTAAAGAGCAGTCGGGGTTGATCTCTTCTAGGACTGACCGGTTTGATCGCCTTGCAGTCCAAGGGATTCGCAAGAGTCTTCTCCAGCACCATAGTTCAAAGGCTTCAATTCTTTGGTGCTCAGCCTTTCTTATGGTCAACTTTTACAGCCATACGTTGCAACTGGGAAAAACATAGCTGGGAAAACCATAAAATAGAATACAAATGGAAAATATTTTTAAAGCATGGTTGTTCCTTCTTAACAGCTAATGTATATTGAAATATGAAATCCACTATGTTATATATAGACTTTAGAGCAAATGTTTGGATCTACCACAAAAACCTGCATGAACGAAACATTATGGACAGACAATGAAAATAGTTTGTCTTTACTGGATGAATGGAATCTCATTCTAAAAGTGAAAGTATGAGATAATGAAAAATTTCCTTGAATGCTAATAGTTTAGGAAATTTAACTACAACATATAGTTTACAGCAAATGGTTAGTATCCATATACAGTGCAAATTGAAACAGAAGGTCACATCAAAAGTAACAACTAACAATTATACCACAGAAGTTAGCCAGTCTGCTCTATTTAGAGACAGTAGAAGCCTTTAATTTGCAATAATTTCAGTTTCTTTTGAAATCAGATAATCACTGGGAGTAACTATTTTGCAATGTAACAAGTAGGTCAGTTTACATTAAGAAGGCTTTTTTGCACTTGATATAAGCAGGTTAAATGCATTCATTAAAAGGCTTTTCATCTTTTTGTCCAGTTTTTAAGTAGCCCTCAAAAACAGTTCAGTGACTTTGGTGAAACA
The DNA here is from genome assembly GCF_964273705.1 of Natrix helvetica. Lineage (NCBI taxonomy): Eukaryota > Metazoa > Chordata > Lepidosauria > Squamata > Natricidae > Natrix > Natrix helvetica. The sequence goes on along the minus strand of NC_138551.1, from coordinate 41,299,617 downwards.
GAGTAATGTCTATATTATTTACTTTTTTCCCTCTGCTTTCCCAAATATATATTTGTACCGCAAAAGTGAGAGAATATTATAATTTGATGGCAAAATGAGATATATTCTATAAGATCTTAAATGGGGCAGAGGCATGCATGGTTCCCATATGATGTTGTGTGGAAGGTTTTATCTTCAAATAATAGCCACTTGTCACTTATTGAAACGTAAGCTGGGATGGACAACATAAGGTAAGTTTTTTGACTGGGAAATAAGGAAAATGTTCAGGAAAAAAACCAATGGCACATAATTTTCCATTTAGCTGTTAAATATGATACATAGATGTCCATGTAGTCCCCAGAAGTAGAGCACAACTCAATGGAATCTTTATTATTAAGTAGAAGATGGATCAGCAATAACTTTAGATGGTAGCACCAATATCTGATTCTGAGGAGTGTTGCAACCATGCTTTTTATAACCATAAAAATAAATAAAATGGTCCAAAGTTGGTAAGAATGGAGATGAGAGCACAAAAATCTTGTGAGATTGGACTCAATGTTTTAAATGATTAACCTCCCTGATTTGGCTATCTCACTAGATTTTGCTACCTCACTTTAATATATATTTGTATGAATGTGTCAGTATGTATGTGATCTGGGCACAATGTCTGTATGCATGTGATCTGGCCACAATATCGAGTAGTGTCCACTGGTGCATGGCTCCAATGGGTGCATTGCTGCCAACACTTGAAAAAGAGTTCCTAGTCTTCATGATATCTTAAAAAAAGCAGAGGTTATAAATATGTAGCAGGAGAATTTCTATGAAAGTTAGAAACCAAAATAAGCTTTGTGAAGAATGTCTAGAATAAATGCTATGAAAAGAACTTTATACACAGACCACATGGAATTGTGTAGTTCAGAATACTGTATAGAATAATATAGGATTTGAATTCATGCTAAACCTTGTCAATGGTCCTATTCATGAACTGCTGGCTTGGTTTACAGTTGCATACCACTGAATGCCAGCTGCAAGCTACTCTCCTGATTGAGAGCATTATAGGGACATTGGGTTAGCCACTGCTCTGATGATTATTCTCATTTTTTCAAATAAGCTTTAATTTTTCCTTCAAGCACAGCAATCAAGCCTGTCTACAATTTTAATTTGGAAAGACTCTGTTTTACCTATTTCTTGAAATGAAATAAACTTTACCCAACTAAATCAGATGAAATACTTATGCTTTAGATTTAGCCAAAATGGTTTTTGTAGGCACTGTTATCTTAGTAGATCTTGTTTTAACAAAATGTGTACAAAAATCTCTACTGCTTCTACTTTAGTTGCATTTTGTTTGTTTGTTTATTTAATCAATCAATCAATCAATCAATCAATCAATTTCTTAACCACCCATCTCCAGTAGAGTCATATAACAGGATACTCAGGAAAGCAGTACTTCATATTTATAAGACTCAACACTTTTATTATGACTATTCATTTTACATCATCAATATTCATGGAAGTTTATGTTCTTGCTCTCAAAAAGTTTACAATTTAAAATCACATAAAAAATAAAGGAAGCAAAAAATGGAATAATGGATAAGAAAAAAGAGATTGTTTCAATATATGTTTTGATTACTGATTGTTTCTTTCCCTGTTATGCTTTCATCTGTTACCCAGTTAGGAAAGTAAAATAAATGATTTAGTTACAAAACCATTTCCGTAACGGTTTCAATTCTCATACAACATGGTTATTACAGATTTTGGCACTGATTTTTTATAGCTAAGTAGCTGAAATTGGGAGAATCTACAGGAACATTCCAAGCCTGATGTTCTTCATGATGGGAGCATTTCAAAACAGTGTGAAACAAAATACAGATAAATCCTGACATACTGCTTCATTTTGAGACAAGATAATTGCACAACAGTGAAATATGTTTAAGTCGCATTTGATGAGATAAATTTTCCTGTAATAATTTTTGAAAGAATCAAGTCAATCAGTTTCGTGTTCATGGAAAAAAGGGATGCTTGGATTCAATAAAAGAAAAAGGCAAAGTGCAGTCTTAGTGATAGAACATATTCCCTAAAAAGATGTAAAAGCATCTATCTCACCAGGGCTTAGCAATAAAAATATCCAGACTTAATATTTTAAGCTATAGTAGCTTAATTTAGCATATTTAAATTCTGTTTTGCCTTTCCTGGACTCTGTAAGTACAGCAATCCCATTTATTTATTATTTAAGCGTTACAGATTGCACACAATGGCATTTTTCAGTTCACAAAATATTTTTTAATTCATCATTGGATTTAAATCACTCCCATTTCTTATTTTTCCAATCTTATTTGTACGATTTTTTTTGTTATCTTTTTGTGTGTGTAATTTTCACTTTTCACTTTCACTCTGCTACTTGTTTCTGTCTTTCCTTGCACCAGAAATGAATCTCTATTGTTTGAGATATTTTGACATAGTGTGCATCAGTGGTGGGTTCGGGACCCTGCGGAGCCGGTACGCTGCGCATGGGGTCGGACATCCTACATGGGCATGTGCACTGTGCATGCATGCGCATGCCATTGCCCTGTGACACCCAGCCGCTTGGTGGAGGTTGTCACTGCATTTATTTTGGTTTGCTGGCTGTGCTGAAGATTTACTGTGCAGGTCACAGTTCTTATCTGACAATGATTTACTGCGCATGCACTTTCACACATTCCTTCTTAACTTTCTCTTCTGATCTTCTGTTCACCTGCCAAGAGAGGCAGGCACATAGCTCTTGCCAAGATGTAATTAATTCAGTTAGAAAGTTTGTATTTTTACTTTCTTTTATATTAAAAATGTTTTTATTAGATCTTGCTTCGGGTTTATTTTTGCTTATTCAGAAGTATACTGCTAGGAAAGGCCACGATCCATCATTATTAATTACAAAGGTTTAAATTATATTCCTTAACAGAGGTCCCGCAGGCGCCGCACGCTGTGCGCATCTGTGCAATGGGCTGGTCACGCTATAAATGGCCATAGAATGCAGGTGGGCAGGTGGGCCAAACGAGCCACCATACCAGTATGGTGGCCGCTTCTCCTACCCGCCCGGATCCCACCACTGGTGTGCATATCCCAAACTATTTATTATTATAGTCAAATGTTTTTTATTACACAAATACAACATAATCTAATTTTCAGAGATGCTAACCAAGATAAATGAACTATGATAGAAAAGCCAGAAAAGCAAGCAGCCTGCATTAGACTATCGACTGGAAGCCCCTCAAGTTTGTTATGAGTGGCTATATAATTTTTTAAAATAAATAAATAAATATTTTCAGATACAAGCTTTTTTAAAAAATGTAAGTTTTTAAGGTACTTTATGCCTGGGTCCCCAATGTCCTGTCTGTGGATTGACTGTCTACCATTTCATATCAGCCAGAATTATAGGTAATCTTTTTACTAAGATTTACTTCAATAAGCACAATGTTAAGTTGAAAATGGAAGTGCATATTTCTAGTCTCTAGCAGCCACATATGGAAAAAGAAACACAAGAATTCAAGATGTATTCAAATAGCAGTGGGTTAGTGTTTAATGTTTTGTGCATATATAGCCTTATGCCAGATGGTATTTCTTTAGAACAATTTAACATAGAGCAGTAAAATTCTGTATATTTCTTCTCAGAATGCACATGGAATTTAATTTAATCCCACAAAAATATAAGAATTCCATGTAATTTTTTTTAAAAAAACTGTTCTTATCCTAAGAATCTAAAAAAGTAAAAATAAACCTGTTCTTTACAATAATAAAGTGTTTTTTTTTAATACTCAGTAGATGTTGCCTTCCAAGCTATACTATAATAGAGAAGTTTTAAATGGAAATAATTCCAAAAATAAACAAAAGAGCCATTTATATTTGCATTGGTTAAAAATAGAATATGAATGACAATAAGCACTCCTTATGGTAGCAGGTTTGGGAAATCTTGCCATCTGAATCTTTTAGACTGCTTGGAGATGAGCTGTGCTTCATGAGATGTAATTAAAGTTTCAAATCATATAATGAGAGAAAACTGAGGAATGAATAGCAGGCAAAATAAGCCACCATTTAAAGCCACGTTCAACATTCTTTTCTGCTCTTTTGTTTTGGTAGATGTATAGGTTAAAGAAATAGTATTTAAATACTATTTCAAGAAACTTTGAATTTATTGCAAGGTTATAAAACATGAAGAGACACATAGAGAGAAGGCAATTTCTAGTGATAAAGAAACCATCTTTTGGGCCTTGACTACTCAGAGTGATAAATTTATGTACATTAATTTCAAGGAGGTAACCCTAATTGTCTATTTAAAGCAACATTAAAAAAAAAACTAATTTAAAAAACTAAAGTGTGGCAATCTTCTCCAAATTAAGGAAGGATTGGTTGTCTGTCTGTCTGTCTGTCGGACATTTTAGATATATAAGCAAGGAAGGAAAATGAACAAAAGGAAAAGAGTAGAATACAAATGAATGTGCAAGAGATTTACGAAGTCATACAGACTATAATTTTCTAGTGCATTATTGATTGATTGTGAAAATGTGAACATATTGTTTCAAAAACCTGAAAACCTCTGTTGAGTTCTAAGCAAAGCATAACATCAGAAAACCTAGTCACCATAATATAAACCTTGAAGAAAGTATATGAACTACATTACATTCTATCCATACTACTGAAAGTGTGTTCTAATTTAGAAACCTTACAAAAAAATAAAATATAGTTTCTGGGCAGAGAAAAATCTGATTTTTGGATGTGGTACAAATCAATGTATTGAACTGTAGCCTAGGAATGATTTCCAATTTGAATTAAATTCTGTACTAGATTTACTTTTAAAATACTATGTTACCCATCATGGCATACTTCATAATTTAAACGCTCTTCCAAACAGGAGATAAAAATCCGAAGAAAAGCCCTATAATATCTTGCAGCTATTAGCATAGACAAAGCTAATTCCAGTACACTTAGAGGGAATATATGATTTCGTGAAATTTCATAAAAAGCTTACTAGTTGAACTGTGAATTTATTCTGTTGTTTTATTTTATATGAATAATTTTTCTAAACTGTTGAGTTTTACTAGTCACTATTTATGAAAGAACAATCCAATCGGATCCAACTATTAGAATATTAGCTACTCATTTTAGTCATCAGAAGTGGATTAATATACAATTACAAAACATCCCATGCCAGTTTTCTCCAAGGATAATATTTGGCATTAATTTAATATTTTTCTTCCATTGAAATTCCCATTGTTGCAAACCTATTCTTGCTTCTAAATTCTGCATACGGTGTTTGTCTTATTTGGTTTCTGAATCACACTCATCAGCAATTTATATACAGCCCAACATATTCTAAATTACAACATGTTCTAAATTATGTATTATAAGAATTCCAAATTCAGTCAAGTCTCTAAATATTCCAACTTTTTATGCAGGTTTTTAAATATTACACTACTTATTGGAATAAACACATGTCCATCATCCATAAAAAATAAAAATAATTGAAAATAATACATACATAAATTAAAAAGAAAACATTTTCTTTACTTAAGTCTAGTTGGTTTTTTATTCCTATAATAACAAGCATCTCGCCTCTTATATCTTACCTGTGCTCAACCCAGTTACATTACATTAGAAACTTTCCTAGCCATCAAAAGAGGCTATGTGACACATATATAATGGTTTACAACAACTTTTAAACAAAAAAGGAGATCCCTATCTTTTTATTTGCACAATAAAGAAGATAGACAAGGGGCAGCGATGCAGTAACATCAAGGAATCTACCTACATTGATTGAAGTTTTTTCTTTGGCTTGAAGTATTCGTTGAAAAAAGTGAAACTATATTGTTTTTTAGAGCAGTAGTTCTGGGTGTGATTCGCAGGCACACAAAACAGGTACATGCAACCACGGTCTATCTAAGATTGCTTATTAACAAACCACAAGTGATTAGATTCACACAATTAAATTAACATTTGAAATTTTAAAAGCCGCAAAACACACTAAGTCAAAGATGAACAAACTAAATTACAGCTTATGTATGAATATGAAAATAAAGTTGCTTAAGACAATCTTTGGGCAACAGAGAGCGATGAATCTCTGGAACAAAATTGTCCACATAGACCTAGGTAATAGGAAATAAGAGCTGTGGTAAATAATAAAAGATTGGGACTATCAATCTAGTTGCAGTTGGAATAACTAGCTGGACAGCTAATTGTGTGTCATATGGATTATGCCCTGTCAGAATGCAGCTTTCTCTATGTTAATTGTTCTTTTTGGTTTGTTTTATTCCTAGGGAAAGCATGCTTAAGTAATAGGGAGCAGCCTCAACTGGTAGAACACACCTGATTACTTCATGAAGCTGAAAACCTCAAAATCTTTTTTCATATTTTGCCCCCAAAGAGATTTATCTTCAAGGGAACAATTTAGGGAAGGTTGTATCATGAGCTGTATATTGAATCAATCAAATCAAATGATTTTAAAAGGGCTGTGGAAGGAGGGGAGGACACAGAATGATAAGGGACATCAAAGAGGAAAAGATTACCCTAATTAAAGTTTTGTTTCCAAAAACTCTTGAGAAAAGAATCAGAGTAGTCTGGAAGTTTAAAAGGAGAACTAAACGAAGACACCTCAGGCAGTGAGAAATGCATCCTAGCTGACATCAATAAGAGGACCGTGGGCTCTGTGAAGGAATAGCAGCATCTGTTACAGAGGGAAAGAATGATAGAACAGTAGTTTGATATTGCTCCTTTAAAGCAACAACATTTCACTCCCTACAGAGTTTAATTTCAATACCAAATGTACTACATGTTGCAAAACAATATGTTTATTGCCATTTATTTTTCCTCAAGGACCAATTTATTCATTTTTTACTGGCATTAGAACGAGGTTTTGTGTTTTATGAGGAAACCTTCCCACTCTTTGAGGCAATGATAACAGCTTGATTTGTTGTAGCATTTTCAACACTGAAACCAAACAGATTTTACATCATAGGAAGAATGATTTCCAGGATGATGATAATACATTGACATGAAATTTGCAGGTCATTTTAAAGGATCTACTGTTTTTATGCAGGAGCCCTGCTATAGTGTATGATTAACAGATACAGAGAGTCCACTGTGCCACAGATAACCGGTTGTGAGTCCCTATGCGTGAAATGGGGCCCAGGGAGGAAGTTGGGCTTGCTGATTGTATACTTGGCTCCTCGCTATGCATCAGCGGACCTGCCCGAGCTCCTCGAGGTGATCGCCGAGATGGCGGTTGAGACCCCCAGGCTCTTGGTCATGGGGGACTTTAACTTGCCATCGGTAGGGGAAACATCCGAGGTAGCTCGGGAGTTCATGGCCTCCATGACAGCCATGGACCTGACCCAAGTAATTCAGGGCCCCACACACGAGGGAGGTCACACACTGGACCTTATCTTTGTCTCTGGCTAGTGGAGGAGTGATCTGGGAGTAGGGGATTTAGTTGTTACACCCCTGTCATGGTCAGATCACTCACTTCTCCGGCTTGACTTTCCTGCCGCTACTCCCCATCGCGGGGAGGCGGAACCGGAATGCTCTAGATGGTTCCGCCCCAGGCGCCTGATGGAACCTGATAGGTTCCAGATGGAGCTTGGGCCATTTCCTGTAGCCCTGACCCGCACCCGGATGGAGGACCTAGTGGCTGCATGGAACAGTGCGGCCGCCGGGGCCTTGGACCAGGTTGCGCCTTTGCGGCCTCTCTTGCGGCAGCGATCCACCCAGGCCCCTTGGTTTACCGAGGGGCTGAGGGTGATGAAGTGCCGCAAGAGACGCCTAGAGAGCAGATGGAGATCGTCACGCTCTGAATCTGACCGATCACAGGTGAGAGCCTATTTACGGACTTACCTTGTGGCATTAAGAGTGGCCAAACTTCAGTATTGTGCCACTCTTATTGCGTCCGCAGATAACCGCCCTGCCGCCCTGTTTAGGGTGACCCGCTCCCTCCTTCAACAGAGGCCGCGGGAAGCCCCTTTGCAGGGTAGAGCAGAGGAATTTGGGGAGTATCTGCAGGACAAAATCGCTCAGATTCGCAGCGAGTGGGTCCCCTTTAGTGGTCTAGAAGGGACGTCGGAGGTGGGTTTTGAGGCGCCGTTCTGGGAGGAGTTTGACTCTGTTACCTCTGACGATATGGACAGGTTGCGTGGGCGACTGCGAGCCACCACATGTTTATTGGACCCGTGTCCCTCCTGGCTTATACTGGCATCCTGGGAGGTCACACGAGGCTGGCTCCAGGAGCTAGTGAACACTTCTTTGAGAGAGGGGTTCTTGCCGGCCGTCTTAAAAGAGGCGGTGGTGAGGCCCCTACTCAAGAAGCCTTCCCTGGACCCGGCTATGTTAGCTAACTATCGTCCCGTCTCCAACCTTTGCTTCCTGGCGAAGGTTGTAGAGAGTGTGGTGGCACAACAGTTCCCACGCCACCTGGAGGAAATTGATTATCTGGACCCGCGCCAGTCCGGTTTCCGGCCCGGTCATAGCACGGAGACGGCTTTGGTCGCGTTGGTGGATGATCTCTGGAGGGCCAGAGATGGGGGTTGTTCCTCCATCTTGGTCCTATTAGACCTCTCGGCAGCTTTTGATACCATCGACCATGTATCCTATTGCATCGTCTGGAGGGGCTGGGGGTGAGGGGCACCGTTTTGCGGTGGTTCTCCTCCTACCTCTCTGGCCGAGCGCAATGTGTGTTGACAGGGGGGCAGAGGTCGACCCTGAGGCCGCTCACCTGTGGGGTGCCGCAGGGGTCGGTCCTCTCGCCTCTCCTGTTCAACACATATATGAAGCCGCTGGGCGAGATCATTCGTGGGTTCGGGGTGGATTACCATCTGTACGCGGATGACACCCAGCTGTACATTTCTACCCCGAACCACCCCAACGATGCCGTCGAAGTGATGTCCCGGTGTCTGGAAGCCGTACGGATCTGGATGGGAAGTAACAGACTCAAACTCAACCAGTCCAAGACGGAGTGGCTGTGGCTACCGGCACTCCGGTTCAACCAGTTGCTTCCATCACTGGCCATTGGGGGCGAACAGCTGGCCCCCGTGGATCAGGTACGCAATTTGGGCATCCTCCTAGATGCCCGGCTGTCAATGGATGACCATGTGACGGCCGTGGCAAGGGGGGCATTTCACCAGGTTCGCCTGGTGCACCAATTGCGTCCCCTATTGGACCGGAATGCCCTCTGCACAGTCACCCATGCACTTGTGACGTCCCGGCTGGACTACTGTAATGCTCTCTACATGGGGCTCCACTTGAGATGTGCCCGAAGGCTGCAGTTGGTTCAGAATGTGGCTGCACGGGCAATTATGGGAGTCTCTAGGTACTCCCACGTAACACCTCTCCTGCGCGGGCTGCACTGGCTACCTGTGGCTTTTCGGGTGCATTTCAAGGTGTTGATTATCATCTTTAAAGCGCTCCATGGCACAGGACCTAGGTACTTGCGGGATCGTATCCTGCCTCACACATCCCTTCGGCCGATCCACTCTCACAGAGAGGGACTCCTCCGGGTGCCGTTCACGAGGCAGTGCCAGCGGGCGGCGCCCAGGAGTAGGGCCTTCTCTGTGATGGGCCCGACCCTCTGAAATGACCTCCCCCCGGACATCAGAACAACCACTGATCTCCGCTCCTTCCGTAAGAAGCTTAAAACCCACCTGTTTAGTTTAGCTGGCCTGGCCTAATCCCAGTTTAGCCCCTCAATTCTGCACTTTTAAATTTTTAGGGGTTGGTTTTAAGTTGATTTTTAATTTTTACCACCTTGTACAGCTTTAGGTTTAATTTGATTTTAAGTGTATTTATTCTTTGTATATGGTTTTTAATGTGGTGCCTGTACACCGCCCCGAGTCCCTTCGGGGAGAGGGGGCAGTCTATAAATCAAATAAATAATAATAATACCGTGTTTCCCCGAAAATAAGACAGGGGTTTATTTTCTTTTGCCCCAAGAAATATGGCCTTGGGTTTATTATAGGGGAGGGCTTATTATTTTCTGGGGCAGGCGAGAAGTGAAGCGCGCCTTTTACCTTTCCAGCTCCGTCGCGTTCCTCGCCATTGTGCTCAGGGAAGCGGCTGGTTAAAAAAAAAAACCTTCTCCCGAGTTCAATCAAACTTCTTGAACTCGCAAGAGGTTTTTTTTTTTTTAACCAGGGCTTCCCTGGACACAATGGCGAGGACTGCGACGGACCTGGAAAGGTAAGAGGCGCGCCTCGTGGCCCAACACTGCCCACCTTGCCCCAATGGTAAAGGCAGCCTGCCTAGTTCCCTTCCCTGCCGCCCCTTGAGCGAGGGGTGGCAGGTGGGGGGAGGAGAAGCGAAGCGCGCCTTTTACCTTTCCAGCTCCGTCGCGTTCCTCGCCATTGTGCTCAGGGAAGCGGCTGGTTAAAAAAAAAACACCTCCTCCCGAGTTCAATCAAACTTCTTGAACTCGCGAGAGGTTTTTTTTTTTTTACCAGGGCTTTCCTGGACACAATGGCGAGGACTGCGACGGACCTGGAAAGGTAAAAGGCGCGCCTCGAGGCCCAACACTGCCCACCTTGCCCCAATGGTAAAGGCAGACTGCCTGGTTCCCTTCCCTGCCGCCCCTTTAGGGGGGGGGCGGAGAAGCGAAGCGCGCCTCTTACCTCGCTGCGTTCCTCGCCCATTCGTCCAGTGAAGTCCCTTGTAAAAAAAAAACCTCATGAGTTCAACTACGGAAGTTTTTTTTTATTACAAGGGGCTTTAATGGGCGAAAGGGCGAGGAACCCAAAGGAGGTGTCAGTCTCTGGTATCTCTAGGATATGCGTCTGTCTTCTCCCCCCCCCCGACCCCCTCGCTAATGGGACATTGATGAAGGGAAGAAGCCAGGCAGCCGTTACCATTGGTGGGGTGGGAGCTAGCAGGACAGCAACGCGCCTCGCACCCCATTCCCTCCCGAGCAAAAAGAACAACTCCCACTAAGCCCCAATGATAACGGCTGCCTGGCTGCTTCCCTTCCCCAACCTCCCTTTAGGGAGGGGGTAGCAGTGGGGGGGGAAGCGATGCGTATCTTACTGCTACCAGAGATTGACAGCTCCGCTGCGTTCCTTGCCGTTTCGTCCAGGGAAACCCCATGTAAAAAACAACAACCATGAATTCAACTAGCGAGGTTTTTTTTAACAAGGGGCTTCAATGGGCAAAGAACGCAGCGGAGCTGTCAATCTCCGGTAGCTCTAGGACACGCGCCTGGCGGCTCCCCCCCTACATTGGTAAACGTTGCTACAAATGAGACTCCAAACAAATGATAGAATGGGGGGGGGACGAAGGCAGAGGACAGAGAATGAAACAGAAAAGGAAGAGAAGGGGGGAGGGAAGGAAGGGAAAGGAAGGCAAAGGACAGAGAAAGAAACATTCTCCCCCCTTCTCTTCCTTTCCTGTTTCTTTCTCTACCCTTTGCCTTCCTTCCCCCCATTCACTTCCTTTGCTCTTTCTTTCTCTGTCCTTTCCCTTCCTTCCCCTTTCTTCCCCCCCATTCTCTCCCTTTCCTGTTTCATTCTCTGTCCTTTGCCTTCCTTTCCCCCCCTTCTCATCCTTTCCTGTTTCTTTCTCTGTCCTTTGCCTTCCTTTCCTTCCCCCCCTTCTCTTCCTTTCCTGTTTCTTTCTCTGTCCTTTGCCTTACTTTCCCTCCCACCATTCACTTCCTTTCCTGTTTCTTTCTCTGTCCTTTGCCTTCCTTTCCCTTCCCTCCCTCCCCCCTTCTCTTCCTTTTCTGTTTCATTCTCTGTCCTCTGCCTTCGTCCCCCCCCATTCTATCATTTGTTTGGAGTCTCATTTGTAGCAACGTTTACCAATGTAGAGGGGGGGGGGAGCCACCAGGCGCGTGTCCTAGAGCTACCGGAGATTGACAGCTCCGCTGCGTTCTTTGCCCATTGAAGCCCCTTGTTAAAAAAAACCTCACTAGTTGAATTCATGGGTTTGTTTTTTTTTACATGGGGCTTCCCTGGACAAAACGGCAAGGAACACAGCGGAGCTGTCAATCTCTGGTAGCACTAAGATACGCGCCGCTTCCCCCCCCACTGCTACCCCCTCCCTAAAGGGAGGTTGGGGAAGGGAAGCAGCCAGGCAGCCGTTATCATTGGGGCTTGGTGGGAGTTGTTCTTTTTGCTCGGGAGGGAATGGGGTGCGAGAGGGATCAGGTGGGGGAGGGGGGGATCGCATTGCTGGACTCTTTTTGCAGCGGACTCTTTTTTTCATGGGACGGAATGGGGCGCGAAGCACTTTGCTTCGCCTGCTGCTCCTTTTGCGCTGGGCTCTTTGCAAGGGAGGGAACAGGGTTTTTTTGAAGTGCATTGCTGCCGCGGGATCAGGACAGAACAGGTTTTTTTTGAAACGTATTGCTAGCCTACCGCTCTTTTTGCGGTGGGCCCTCTTTTTGCCCGGCAAACTGTACCCGTAGGTACGGCAAGGGCTGTGGGGTGCGTGGGGCATGCCCCCCCTCTTCCCATTCCGGTTTGGGGGGGCTTATTTTGGGGGGAGGGGCTTATTTTGGCGCATGCTCTGAAAAACCCGATTGGGTTTATTAGCAGGGCGTGGCTTATTTTCGGGGAAACATGGTAATATACCAATTGCCTGGATGAGCAGGTGGAAAAATGTAAAGAAATCCTAGCCCTTGTCCTTCTGTAGAATAAGGACTCAAGTACAGCCATCTCCTCAGAGAGGATTACACTTAAATGAAAAACCATTTGGGGGCTCAAGGTTAATATAGTCTAACTTTCAAAATTGTAACTTTCAAAAAGTAAAAACAAATCCAAGAAAGATCCAGGAAATTAAAGGCCAACTAATTTAAAGTCTATTCTAGGAAAATTGGTTAATACAATTCAGTAAGAGAAAAAGTAACTACACTATAGTAAATTAGATTTAAATTTTAAAAGTTAATGAGGGACAATTGCATAAAGGCTATTGAAACCTAAATATTAGTTTAGCTTGGGGGCAGCAACCTTGATTTTAACCCTAACCATGAAGAGAAGAAAACATGCCTTGGCTGTGAGCAACCAAAAGACAACTTTGCTGAGCATTGTGAGAAACAAAATTCTGGTTGATGTTGCTCTAATCCAGTAGAGCTCTTCTTGTTTTCTTAAGGAACCAGGAGGAAGGTCTATGTCTTTGTTTATTTTCACATTTCTAAACTGCCCATTTCCCTCAAAGAAGGATCCAATGTGATTATTGTTAGAGTCATAACAATATTCTTACAAATATATTATGCAATCAATATTGCCAGCTTTGGTTGATACCACTTCCCTCCAAGGTTCTTCTGACTATCCATCCTTTAACTCTTTTAGCAGATGCTTAATTACTTTATGGCAAATTCTCCATGGGAGTCATTAAACTTTCCTCTAAAGCAAGCATAAACTTGGCCAAAGCCTTCTGGAGACTGAATAGGACTGGGATTACATATTGATTGCAAAAGAGAATTCTTTAATCAATTGTTAGCCACTAAGTCATTAAAGCTGATTCCAGAATTCATATATATCTTGGGTTCAGTCTGGTACCCCTGCTTTCCACATATACTCTATGTAATGTTAATCTGATCTTCTACTTCCCATATTCTCCTTAAGTCTGCCTGAGAATTTCTAGCTACTAACTAAAATCTAACATTGTCACTCAATTTATATGATGTAAAGTGTATGTAGCTAGGAGATTTGCATTTGTGCACTTTAGAAAAGCAGTTACAGAAGAAATAATCTTCTCTTACATTTTGCCTTTTTACCTAAATCCTAAAACAAACAGTTAATGTTTGTTTTTAATTAAGTTTGTTTTAATTAAGTTCATGGACACCTCATCTGGCTTCCGGAAGTGTAATGGAAAGACACAATAACACAGCAGATGTGGACAGATCAATATACATCTGAACTTCATCACTCTTACAGGTTTTCTGCTTGATGACAGTACTTGTATGCACACATCATAAGTGGATGCATGACTGGAATGGATCCCAGCAAAATCACAGTTCAATTGTGATCTGAATGTATAATTGTCCTGGATCATGGCATATAGAAAGTTCTTGTTCCAGATGAATGCTGACCCCAAAAGCCAGTTTTAAGTCAACAGGACTTCCAAATCCTAACTAATGAATACAAAGTCAAACACTCTTTACCTCATTATTCTCACTGTCCTAATGAGCAAAAGAATAATGCAATAAGAATGCACATTCGTTTCTGATTTCAGCATTATTTTTAGGATACTGTTTTCATGAAAACCAATGATAAAGATAGTACAACATACTTTCGGCTTTGCAGAAATGAGGTTCTGAAAATAGTCATGTCGAAATTTTTAAATGATTAAGGACCCAATATCTAGAAATTGATAACCAGGATTATTACAATTTAATGATCTGTTTATGTATTCAGAGCAAGATTATTATTAACTAGGGCAGACCATCTGGATCCTAGAAGATGCAGTGCTGGTCCATCAGCCTCTATCAGCTTTATTCCATATCAATTTTAATTCCCCCATCAATTCCTTCCAGATTCTAAATGTATGCTCTAGTCTAGACAGATTTTGTTTTGTACCAAAAAAAAATGTATGGGATAATAAAAAAGGGAAAATGGGTCATTTGGATTCTCCTATGAGGTGGACAATAATCTCAGAATCAGTAGTCAAAAAGCTGATGAAATCTATGGGTAATTTGTAGCTGAGCAGCAAAACACTCTGGTAGGAATTCCATGATACACAATCCTATTTGAAAGAAGATTGGACTGTTTTTGAAACATCCAACTTTAGCCCTGTCATTAAGCACCAGTTCTGAAAAGAGAGACTGAAGAGTACCTTATCCCAAACCATGCTGCCCTACAATATAAGATTCATGTACATATAACCACTACTCTTTCTCTACATCTTAGAGCAATAGCATTTAGGTTTGTAACCATCCTATAGTGTTTTACAGCACTGTCTAGGTGGTTTACAATGTAAGCATTATTTGTATATTACCACCAACATTCTAGGTCTTCATTTTACTGACCTTAGAAAGCTGGAAGGCTGAGTCAACTTTCAGCCCTGTCAGGCTTAAACTCCAGGCTATAGGCAGAGTTTGCCTGCACACTTTAACCACCACCAGGACTCTTATAATGTCTTATGAAAGAATGATCAAATTGGAAAAATGCTATGAATGTAAGCATGTTTTTATTAAAGGAAGTTAAATCTCTGATTTTCAGAGATTTTGTGAAGTTGACAGAAATACTTAAACTGAAACTCTATAACAGATTTTCTGCTAAGTTGGATAGTTAACATCAGATTGTGTATTTAGATTCATATTCCATCCCATGTAGGGGAGGACTAAGCTGAACCTCAGGGCAGGGTCAAACACATTATCAGTCTGGAGTACCTACATCCCTTAAAGATACCTAAATCCAGCACCTCTTGAAGTCTGATGATTCTTCTCTGGTCTCAATTTGCCTTGACTGTTAGTAGATCAGATTCTTATGTACAGGATGCATGGAATAAACTCACGGTGCTTTTGAACTCTATCCTGGTTTCTGGTTTTTTGTGCCTGACATTTCTCCTCCTCAAGTTCAAGGTAGCATACTTAGCACTTTCTCGTCTAATTTCTAGTGAGGTAGGTTGGTCTGAAAATGACTGGCTACCATGCCCGAAAGTGAATTTGAAACTTGCTCTCCCTAGTAATAGTCCTGGTCAAAAACTTTAATCATGACTTTATCCTGGTATCATCAATATTTGGGGGAGGGGGGGAGTTTAAATTAGTAATAGTATAGATTTTACTATCACACACCCTGTTCTTGGTAAAAGGATGCAGAAGGAATGTAGGCATTCCCATGTCATTTTACAGTTCTGAATCCCAACCAGTTGGATGGCTATGGATAGATTTATCCAAAGACCTCTTCAGTAGCTGATGATACCATCATGCTGTGATAATCAAAGTTATTGCATGATTTATTATATATTCTAGGACAGAAATAGTTTTAAGGGAATTTAGAACTGAGTTCATTGAACATTAAAGCAAAAGCCACCAAGATAGCCTTCTGAATGAAAGCTGCTCTTCATTCACTTAATGTGTGCAATTGTCAATCACAGCAAAGCCAGGGCTTTGAAGTCCCAAACAGATGTACTCTGACTTCTGCTGGAGCACCATTGATTCATCTGAGACCCAACATGGCAGTATCTCCTTTGCCACTGGGCAGAGAGACCAAGCAAGCTCTGTATTCTTCTGACCTAAATTTCAGTTATTTTAAGCCCTACATCACATGATGTGTGTCAAATTCTGCATTCTGCTTTAGGTTTGTTATTCCTTTTCCAATGAACCCAGAAGCATTACCTTTTTATCTATTTGGCAGGTTTTTTTTTTTAAAAAAAGAGATAATAGTTGGGAGGGGAAAATAACATCCCTGGTTCTTTTTATAAAGTAAACCACGGTGCACGCCCAAAATTATGTATGGGAACCTACAGTGAAAGCTGAAAATTTTAAGGGGAGAAGTGGCCATTTAAGGGGAAAGCAAACCTCCAGATGTTCAAGCTGTTACAGGTGAAGAAAAGTCTTTACTTCCCTGAGGCTACTATTTGACAGGTTTAATCCCTCCAAGTTCTGGAATGTATTTTTGATGGACACCTAAACCATTTCATTTAAAGGAGAAGTACTGGGAGAGACATAACTATTGACTGTACGAGAAATAATGGTTTCTCTGAGAAGGTTTGGTTCAGAAATTACTTTCTGTTATCTTTCTAATACAGATCTGATACAGGACAATATTTGTAGATCAAGTTTGAAATGAGGGGTCCTTGGTGCTCTCTGAGCTTGGTGTTGTTTTTTTGCAAACACTCCATTACCCAAAGTAGGTAATATTGTCACTGTTAGTAGGGAGTGGGATTTGCTCTCATTTTATATTCTGGTGCTTGCCCTGTCAATGTTAGTAGAAAAGGCCTTGGTGGTTCTTTGGTTGGATTGTTTGTTGTTAGCTAATGTTAGCTAATAAGTGATGATACCTAGTTTGGGTAATGAAATCTGGAAGAAAACAGCTAAGGTCAGAGAGCAGAAAAAGCACTAGCATTAGCATTTAAGACTTATATACTGCCCCATAGTGTTTTACAGCTCTAGGAGGTTACATGTCAGCATATTGCCCCCAACAATCTTGGTCCTCATTTTACCGACCTTGGAAGGATTTAAGGCTGAGTTGACCTTGAGCCCCATTAGGATCGAACTCCAGATTATGAGCAGAGTTTGCCTGTAATTCTCCATTCTAAGTACTGAGCCATCAGAGTTCCAAGGACCTCTTAATACAGATCTCTTCATCCCCTTCACCACAAAAAGTGCAGATGCTTCAAGCTGTCTATTAGCTGTTTTCCAAGAGGCATAAAAATATTTTTCCTTTGTTCAAAAGCTTTGACACAGATCTTTACTTTAGCCATTCTCCTTTCTGAAGCAATATACAATGTTCATCAGATTCAAAAACTGCTTCCCAAACAGTGATAGCAGAAGAAAGTATAATTATGCAGCTTAATGTAATCTACTAGAAGATAAAGTTAATAAAATACTGTCTTTTGTTTTAATCAGAAAGTCAAAGATAAGCAAACATTCTATTATTTTTTCTCCCAACCACTGAAATATCAGCTCAGTGGTGCTTTCTTTTCATATCTAAATCTGTCAAGTCTATACAAGTGGTTTGACAACACTGAACCTACTCAATATGAAGACAGAAGTGAAGAATGGTGTGTGCTTGAAACACTATTAATGTAAGTGAATCCCTTATAAACAAGCATTTGTTTGGGCTTGAAATGTGATTCAATCAAACTATTAATTTTTAGATAATTACAACTTCCAACACATTCTTCCTTCCTCTTTTCATCTGAATTAATGATTCACTTTTTCAGAATGTATAATTTTCTGCAAAAAATGCCACAGTCATGATTTCAACTTTCTTCTTTGTTTTGTTTGTTAATGAATTCATTCATCAATTTAAAATCAACAAGCTTTCAAAATTATACCCACTAATGCTGTGTTAGGGATAAATAATTATGCAATTTAGAATGGGAAGCTTACAAATTCTTTAAAATTTAAGGACTAGCATTAGCATATCCTATAAATTACCCAGTTTTTTTTTAATCATGGATATTTTTGAAATAGCAAATTAATATCTTCTCAAAAGAATTACAAGTGTCCTGGCTCTAAGATATAGTTATGGTATTATACTGTGAAGTTAACTATGGTTGAGAAGAGAGGAACAGTACAATATTACAATCAAAGAAAGTGAGAAACACTTTCTGAACAATCAAGCTTTGATTAATATAACAACAACAGCCTTGTTCTGTTCAATGTATTCATCTTTTTGTTCCTTTTTTCTTGATAAATGCCAATGTATTAATGGGCCAGATATAGTAATATCCTAACTATCATTCCAAGAGTACAAATGATTAATCAGTCTCCCAAATTACATTTTTCTTTAAGAGTTCTCCAGCCAATTCTGGGTGTTGGAATTCATACCTCTTAAAGTCGATGATGTTGACACACACTGCTTTAGTGAACTGAAGGATCATTGCATTGGAAAAACTACTGAAGGAAGGACAGGGAACTTTCACTCCACAAATCTAAACAGCTTGTATAGTGCTTGATAAACTTCAGTCCTACCAATATATACAGAAGAAAATTTCATAAAGCAACACTTGCCCACAGAGAGATAGTTGAAGCAATAATTGAAAGCTTAAATCCCATATAAATGTAAAGTGAATGGTAGAATAGATGGCCTGTCCATCTAGCTTTCTTAGCAACAACTTGGAAATGCTCCTATTATTCCTCCTCTCTCTACCCCCTCCTCCCCCACTGGCCAACAACCTTGGTAAGAATTCTGATGATTTTTATTGCACTATTAATAAAGGTCAGGGCTGTGTAATCTGAGATCAGGAATGGTTGATAAGTGCTGCTATCTAGCTAGGCTTAGTTCCATGAATTATAGTCAAGAGGATTAAGAAATGTCATTGCATTCTTTGAATTTATTTTGAATTCAATTGGTAATTGAATCATATTTTAAATTAAAATCAAGTTATTATAAAGTTTTACTGGAAATGTATCATCTTGCAAATGTTAGACTTTAGAAAATTTCTGCCTATATCCCAATGGCTAGGCATCTGTCTGTCCATCCATCCAACCAACCAACCACCCACCCATCCAACCACCCATCCATAACTAACATCTCCAATAAGCTTTTGACATGGCATATACAACTGAAATGATTTAGGTCTGTGTTTACAAACTTAAATGGAAAGAATTAAGAATTTGTTCCTTATTGATTGGACATGGCACAGTTGAGGTAGAAAGATCTGGTCAATGGCCAGCAGAGGGCACAGTTGGCACTTTTTGTTGAATTTTTTTGAGAGGAAAGAGGAGTTTGTTTGTTTAAAATGGGCATAATTGTTTCTCTTACTAATTTACAGTTTCATATACTATAGAAATTTTGCAATTGCATTTACTGATCGTACTGAATTACTTTCAAGAAGTTTTCTAAATCTGTTCACAATCTAGGGAAATGTAAGCATTAAGCTTAGAACTGTCTGTAGGCTCATGAATATTTCTACTTTATTAGTGGGCAGAAAACATTTGCCAGCAGGAAAGGAAAATTATATAATGTTTGAGAATTATTTTATAATCTGTAATTGTCAGGGTGCTTTTACCATAGTAAGTGTATATCAGCAATAGTAGCAGCACAACGGTGTGGCAAAATCTATGTCATCTATTTCTAAGGCATTGAGCTCATGTCTGTACATGCAAAATGAGAACAGGTACAGCTACTCTTTTGTACACAGAGCAAAAGTCTAGGCTTCACCACCCAAAAAGAGCTATGAAAAAGCAAAAGCAAAAAGTAGAACAATGACTGAGAAAATCAAATACTTCTTTGAAACGGAGATATCAAAACACAGTTGCTACTTAAATGAAACTGAACTCTGCTCTACCAGCGATGTGAATCTGACAGCAGGATCTGACAGCAGGATCTATGTATTAGCAACACCACACCTAAATATAATTTAATGGAACAAAAAAAAAGATGCATAAGGTTTGGCTTCTTTCTGCAAGCACCTGGCTCTCTTCTCTGGAACCAAATTGCCCCGCACTACCCAAGGGATTAGGACAGGCCCTAACCTGTTACTATTAAGGCCTGGTTGTTTTAGGAAATCTTTGGGGACTGAATGTAGATCTATCCCCCAACTCACCCCATAAGTGATTATATAGGGTTAGCCGTATGTTCTTCGCACACAATGGAACTGACAAACTTTAACATGTTAAGATATTGCTGTAAGTTGTTTCAACCCTGATTTACTGATTTAAGGCATGCACTGTTTGGAGTTGCTTGTCACTAAACTGATATAGAAGCTTGAGAGATAAATTTTAAAAAGTACATTTTTATTTTAAAATAACATGTTTGTTTTACTGAACATGTGATTAGGAAAGCTTGGTAAACAGCCACTGCTCAGAATTCCCACCATCCAACTGTTCATTTAAATTAAAAATAAATATAAACGCACATCAGCCTATCACAAGTTAAAAGCAGCAATCTCTGTGAATCTACTTGCCAAATCCACCCATCCATCCTTTTTAACTGAACGTTACGAAGAGAAACTCTTAAATTCAGTGATCTGATTAATTTCTTCCCATTTGTGACTTAACACATTTTTTAAAAAAAGCATTCTGTGCTTCTGCTAATAGTATTAATTACTATGTAAATTATGTATGCCTTAATTGCTATTAAAATGAACCACTTAAGAAATATATGGTTATGTGTAAAAAAATATAAGAAACCATTATTCATTGTCATTTGGAAATCTAATCACATGCTGTCAGAATTTCTAAAGCTTAATGTCATTGGATTCTAAAGTTAGCCTCACAAAGAAAAAGTGAACTAACTAAAGGACAATTCCTTTTCCAATCCCTTTTCCAAGCAGGTGACATAAGATGAGTGAACAGATCACAGAAAAAAGACATATTTTTTCTAAAGTTCTGTTTCTAGACTAGTATTTTAAACCATGTTATTAGGAATCCACCTGTATAAAGTGTTTCCAGTGTGGAAGAAAAGTTAAAACAAAAATTTTATTGCCTTTTGTACCTGGATTGAGACTACTATGGAGGTATTTGATAGAATTTAGATCGTCAATCTGACAATTTATACACCATGTTATAAAGAACTATGAAGATGACCTTAGGGGGAAAAAAACTCTCCAGAAATCACTCATCAATAAAATGTGCAAGAAGCATGCCTTGAAAAGTGAAGGTATAAGGAAGCAATGCAAATGGAATCCTCCCAAATTCTTTGAGGTATAAGAGAATCAGAAGGGAAATCACAGCCAGAGTTGCAAGACTATTACTATAGCCCAGGGGTCGGCAAGAGCCATTTGGACCCATTTCCCACAGAAAACACTGGGAGCCACAAAACTCTTCCCGTGCCAGACTATTTCTGAGTGGCCATAAAACTAGCATATATAGTTGAATTAAAGTTCCATTTTCTTCTGAAACTTTTCTTTTCTTGGATTTATCCATGGTTGGCCTACCATGGGTCAAAAAGCCTAATAAATCGCACGTTGGTGGGTGTCACACATTGGCAGTTGTAACGCATATTTTGAGCAACAGGGAGCCGGAGCACAGGGATGAAAGAGCCACAAGCGGCTCCAGAGCAGCGGGTTGCTGACCTCTGCTAGCCTATCTCAATAAAAGATAATTCTAGTCTTCTTGTAAAGTCCATTTCTTGATCTGGACGATCTTGAAGGGGTGACTTGTGCTAAATGTTTAGGACAAAGAGAGTAGCGATACTGTAACATAGAAGAGTTTGCAATGGCTTCTTCTTGCAGTGCAGGAAGACAATCTCAGATGAGGAGACTCATACTTAGTGGAAGATCTGGGCTTCTAGCTGTCCTTCTACTCTTTGAGTTCATTGATCATATGTCAAAGAGAAAAGGTCTAGCCTAGACTTCTCCCTTGTTTTATATGCATGTTTGCCCAAAATTCCTCTTCTAGTAACCAGTTATTTCCATCTAAACTATTTAGCAGACTGTAAAGAAGGAAAATTATGGCTCTGCCAACTTAGCCACTGAAAATCTGTTTATGAAGTACTATTACATTATTTGACTTACTTGAATCACAAGCCAAATTATAGCTGCAGCAGTGGTTAACCAAACAGAAACAAAACATGATGGAATTAGAAAATGTCTTCATGGGTCCCATTTGAATGTATAACTGTGACAGAACAGTGTTTCATGTATTACTGTTTGATAAAATGGTATTTTGTTCTTCCGAATGTACACAAGTTTGAGATAAGATGTTAAGAAATATAAATAAAAGAAATAAAAAAATACTTTCTAAAGTATAGGAAAGACAGAAGTAATAAACATACAATCAGTAATCAGGGATTCAATGATAAAATCAATTGTTCAGCTTTTAAAAATTTAATTATCCTACAAAATATATTTTAGAAGCACAATCTGTTGGTAAGAATACTCTTCCACTTTCATCCAGGACAAAGAAACCAGATTGTATGAGTGTGTTACATTATGAAAAAAGTTAATAAGCCAAGCTATTAAATTAGCTACTGATTTACAGGAAGAAATATTTTTTCAATGAAATATATACTTTTTAACATCCCATGTTTTGATAGTTACAAGATATGTATGCCTTTGCAAGTACATTTTAAATTCACTATCCCGTTTAAACAGATTCTAAATTTGGCTGTGGAAAATGGAGATAAACATATTTGTATGTATATCATTTCCTGAAACCAATCAGAAAGCCTTCACTGTATATTTAATTTTGGTACTTAAATTTTAGTCTGAGAAAAAAGTACTACTGTCATCAGAATACAGAAAGTATCTGTTGTGTTACTATATCTGCTTTGTCGTATTTTATTCCTTGTTGGGGAATTTTAGATCAAAATCGTTTTTGTTTGCTTACCTACTACCGCTTGTTCATCTAGTCTGGGCAACTAATTTCTATTTGCACTCTAAATAAAATATAATAATGTATATAAAATAAATGGATACAAAATCTCATACGAGGGCAGCCAGCATTCCAAACTATATACATTCTTTATTCCTTACCATCAAAGTTCTTGTACTGGGCTGTGAAGATTAGTTGTACTGATCGTGTGGCCTCCTTCAACATGCCTTCAAATTCACTTCTGCTCTTGTTGGCAAAGTTCTCTTCCATTTCACTAGTACAGCAAGTGTAACCTTGTGGGCAAATTCTCAGATGTTCTCCTGGTGGATGGGAAGAAGAGAAAAATGGATAAGAAGGCAAATCATGTGAAATAAAAATGAGTAATCAGAGCGCTTTGTCACACTTTAAAGGTTAAACCAGCTTCATTGTTATTTAAATTGTCATAGGACATCTGTTTCCTTAGATGCCTGGAGTAAGTTCCTATGGGAGAGTTTTAATAAATAAATGCAATTGAATAGAAGTGGGGAGATGGGGAAGGGGCAGTGACAATAGGCAGGATTGCTTTGAGGAATGGGAAACACAGAAATAAGTTGCGTAATTTTAATAAACAAAGTCTTATGCATCAAAATAAGTAAAATTCTGTGGCTCTCCAGGCCAGAAATTCTTTTATTGCATGAGATTTGTAATCCTGATATTTATATACACAGTTGTTTATGGAGTTTGGGAGAACAGAGAATAAGAAGGGTGTCAAGACTCCAAGTGATACAACCCATTCAATAAGAACTCTGAGACAGGCAATTTCATCAAAGAACATTTAATTGGGACATATCAAATTGGCACGTTCCTGATGGAAAACCGGCTCTAAGTTCCCACCAGTTTTACACCCAATTAAAAGTAAAACTTTGCTCCCGAGTCTCCAGTCACATGGTCCAATCAGCATACAGTCCAGTTGCTAGGTGACCTCAGTCTCTACCTTTTGAACACCTGCACCAATGTCCTTGATTCTTAGGGAAAATAATTTTATTTAGGCTACAATACCCCAGCTATCTCCACGTCCCCTGGTCCCTTTTCTCCAGGCTGCGTCATCCCTAAAGCAGTGAGAAGATAAA
Organism: Natrix helvetica; assembly: GCF_964273705.1. NCBI lineage: Eukaryota > Metazoa > Chordata > Lepidosauria > Squamata > Natricidae > Natrix > Natrix helvetica. The sequence goes on along the minus strand of NC_138551.1, from coordinate 41,275,656 downwards.
CCTCCCTAGAGAAAACCACAAAAAAGAAAATGGCCACAGTTCAGCCAATTTCAGGGTTGACAAAGGGTAAACAGGATAAATAAGAGATGAAATACAGTGCTGCTTTGGAAATGACAACAAGCGAAACAATTATTAATGTTTGATATCAATCATTTATATAGCGGTTACCAGTGATGGGATTCAATTTTTTTTAGTACCGGTTCTGTGGGCGTGGCTTAGTGGGCATGGCATGGCTTGGTGGGCGTGGCTTGGTGGGTGTGGCCGGGGAAGGATACTGTAAAATCTCCATTCCTTCCCCACTCCAGGGGAAGGTTACTGCAAAATCCCCATTTCCTCCTGATCAACTGGGACTCGGGAGGCAGAGAATAGATGGGGGCGGGGCCATTCAGAGGTGGTATTTACTGGTTCTCCGAACTACTCAAAATTTCTGCTACCAGTTCTTCAGAACTGGTCAGAACCTGCTGAATACCACCTCTGGTGGTTACCATTCAAAGATATCTATTCTTGAATGCATGTATATCAAAGAGTTTATACACAATAGAAAATCAGAAATTAGAAATGAAGAGCAAATACACCTCATACTCCTCCTGTACCCTTGCTGACAGGAATGCACTTAAACGAAATTATGCCATGAAAATGGTATCTTTTCCAATCCTGCCCTAAGATAACTTAGTTTCAAAGAAGTCAATACAGATGATGTGATTTTAGAGCCATTGCACAATCCTGCCAATGCTTTTAGAGGAAAACTGTCACAGCATAAACGGAAACATATGTTTTGTTTTGGCGTGTCTGGTTCCTAAGCAGCCTTTCAAATGGGAACAAGGCCATCAGAACCCATACACATTCCTCCTAGCCTCTTCATTTCAGCACTAGGAGCCCGAGGGCTTGCATTTTTAGAGACATGATGAATCTGCTTTGGTCTGTAAATCACTGGGCAAACTGAGGAGCTGGAGAAAATATTGTCAGTGATATTTCAGATAGGTTAGATAAGTGTTTCTCAACCTCAGGAACTTTAAGACTGGTGAACTTCAACTCTCAGAATTCCCCAGCCAGCCATGTCAACACATCTTAAAGCTGCCATGGTTGAAAAACACAGAGTTAGACAGATAAGTATAAGAGGTCATAGCTAATGCCTGCTAAAATCTTTTCTCAAGAGCATACCATGCTCCAGGATACATGGCTATCCATCTCTATAGCTCAGGGGTGTCCAAACTTGGGAACTTTAAGACTTGTGGACTTCAACTCCCAGAATTCCCCAGCCATGCTGCCTGGGGAATTCTGGGAGTTGAAGTCCACAAGTCTTAAAGTTCCCAAGTTTGGACACCCCTGCTATAGCTCTATGACTTCTTTAGGGCTTAGCCAGAGAGACTCATCTAGGTACTTTTTCTAGAACTGTAGACCACTCTGGAAAAGCATAAGATTTGTTCTGAGTCACAGGAGTCATAATACGATCCCAATGGCCCACAGCATGCTGCAGAATTTCCTTCAAAAACTTCCTTCACTATCTTTAAAAAAACTTTTTTGAATTAATATTTTTATTTTAAAAATACATACGTTGCTGAAAGATTTCCCAGGCTTCCCTAGAAGTAAATCAATTATCAAAAGGTATATGATGGGGACCCAATACTTGTTGGAAGAAAGCCGATTCCTCCCCCCTCTCCCTTCAGTCTCATGAACAGATGTAAACAAGGTGCTAGAGAGCATCCTAAGGGACTAAAATGCAGTCAGGGAGCAATTTCATCAATTCTGGTATACAAATGGTTGTGATTAAGTCTTTCCTACAAAAAACAGTCATTTTCTGGACAGGCAAATTCTATCAATAATGGAAGCAATTTCAAATTTAAGTTATCATTGTATTCATTGGCTCAGGCATATTATTTATCTCTGCTATGTACTGTTTTGGATTCTAGATTTTCCCCAATGCATCTGATAAAATGAGTTTTAACATGCGGAGGATTATGGCTTTTTTTGCCAAAACCGGAGCAGTTTTGGGGATCCCAAGCCCTCCGCACATCAAATTTTTGCCCTCCAAAGCCCTCAGAAGAACTCTGCGGGCCAAAAACATGCGGACCTCTGCAGAGTGCTTCTGGGAGCCAGGGAAGGTAAAAACGGGATGCACAGAGGATTTGGGAGGCCAAAAACGCCTGTATTCGGTCTATAACAGTGATGCCGAACCTATGGCACACGTGCCACAGGTGGCACGCGGAGCCATTTGTCAGGGCACGCGAGGCGCTGCCCTGTCAGCTGACCAGCGCGTATGCGCGTGCTGGCCAGCGGAGTTCACCCTTTTTTAAAGCCATTTTTTGCCCTCCCCAGGCTCCAGAGGCTTTATAGGAGCCTGGGGAGGGCGAAAAGAGCCTTCCCCGTCCCCCCTGGAGGCCCTCCGGAGGCTTCATGAGCTTCCCTAAAGTCTTGGGAGCAGAAAAAACCGGCCCTACAGGCAAACCAGAAGTTTGGGAACGGACTTTCGGTCTGCTCAGAGGTTCATTTTGACTGCTCCGGAGGCTTCAAGCCTCTGGAGCCTGGGGAGGGGGAAAAAGCATGTAAAAATGGGGGGTTGTGCCTGTAGTGCACGCATGCGCACTGGGTGGGTCACACATGCACACTGGGGGGTCGTGCATTGCATTATGGGTGCGGCACGCCCGCACGCTACCCCCCTGCGCTCCCCCCACTTATGGCACGCGAGCCAAAAAAGGTTCGCCATCGCTGGTCTATAAGATGCACCTAAATTTTCACCACTTTTTTTGGGGGGGAGGTGTGTTCATCAAAATGCAATTTGCCCATTTCAAACATACTATCAAAAATGTATCAGTGTTCCTTATGGTAATAGGTGAAGATAATTCCAAAAAATGTAAGAATGGAATATACAGGCATTGCCAAACATAATTGCAAAACTGATCTTGAAAAAGAGACAACAGCCTTGAAATCTCACCATCAACAGATGGAAGTGGCAGAGGTGTCTGTTTCCAATCTAAATCTCTTTTTCCTCATCTGCCCCTTATTTTTGGAACAAAGAAAAACATAGGAATGTTTTGTTTTAGTATTAACTAGCTGGTTGCAGGATTTCACTTACAACTAACTTTATTTTAAAGTAACCAAACAATAGGGTTATGTCCAGGGTATACCAAACCGGGCATCTTATGTATTGACTTTGTGGGCATGACTTCCAAATATTTGTTTAGTTATTTTAGACACTGCTATTCAATGGTTTTCATGGCAATTCTAAATCTAAAATGCAGCACCAAAAATAAAGATGGTAAATAAAACAACCTGGCTGTTAAAAAGAGAAATATATGCATCAATTATTAAACACTGGAAAAATGAGAGGGTGTCAAAAATATAACAACTGCTAGATGAGCCTTAAATAAAGTTTGTTTCATCTGTAAATTGCCCAATTGAGAAACAAAACAAAAAATTGTATATTAAACAGCAAAAGCAGTTAGGTGTATATACTTAAGACTTATATACTGCTCCCTAGTGCTTTATAGCACCCTCTGAGCAGTATAAAAAAATAGCATATTGCCCCCAATAATCTGAGTCCTCATTTTATCGACTTTGGAAGGATGGAAGGCTAGTCAACCTCAAGTCTTGTCAGGATCGAACTACAAACGATGGGCAGAGTTAGCCTGCAATACTGCATTCTAGCCACTGGACCACAACTGGCCTATTCTATTGTCCTATGCCCGCCACTTGTGCAAGTGTGTGTGTGCATGTGTTCAGTTACTACTCACAAACTTGGGTATCCATGCACACATATGCATGCTTGCCTACCATTTATGCAGTCCAATTGCAAACAGTCCAGAGCTCACTATTGGGCCACAGCCCAGAAGTTGGGGACCCCTGGTTTAAGGCACCTAGCTAGAAAGGAGACTGAATTCCCATCTTAGCCACAAAAGCCAGTTGGGTGACCTTGGTCCCATCAGATTTTCAGCCCAACTCACCTCACAGGTTTGTTGTTGTGGGGAAAGTACGAGAAGGAAGACGTGTTGGAGATGTTTGCTGCCTTGAGTTATTCATAAAAATAATAAAAGGTGGAATACAAATTAAACAAATAAATAAAAATAGCTAACATGTTCAATCAAAGCCGGTCCCAGTTACTGGCTCAGCAATTAATCAACAGATTTATCTTTAAAATATAAATTGTAATGTGGCCTACATAATAAAACAATTCATTTATATTATTAAATATTTCTTCCAAATGGTTTAGGAGAGTGTAAATGTAGCATTGGGCATTAAAGCATTGCAATCTGAAAAGAAGCCAAAATGTCACATTTTCCTTTGCAATATTCCCCACAGTTTTGTTTTGATAATTTGACTTCATTTTTTTTATTTCTAACTTTGATGTAGTGGTACTCTAATGTGGAAAAACTGGGTAACAGTTGGTGATGCTACTGATGGTAGCGTGTGCTTTTTCAGGACATAATCTACCAGACTGGTAGCAGGTTTTGCCCTGGGATCACAGCCAGGATCTCACAATGATTAACAGTCAATGATCCGAGGGGCAGGACAACTATTTCCATCTCCAAGTCCACAGCTGACTAAGCAAAAAGGCTATGCTGATTGGTATGAAAATTTCTGAGAGCAATATAATGAAAGGATTAACAAGAAAGAATCACAGGTATAGGAGGGGAAATAGTTCTCCTAACCACAGATTTCCTCTGCATGTATAACATTTTGCTCATTCGGCTTGCATTTAGGGCAGGAAGTCAGACAGAAAGCAGCTGAAAAATTCATTGGCAAGTGGGCCACATTTTCCTCTCCCAAATAAGACAATTTGACATAAGGAATGCCAGAGGGGTTTATTTCAGAAATAGCTATAATCAAACCTAATTTATTTTTGCAAAAATCTAAGACATGAGATACTGATTGGCAGAGTTGGATTTTATTCACAAATTGTTATTGAGCCAACTGATACTCAACAAGCATACACTAGCAAAAACAATTTAAAAAATAGTTGAATACTAATTTTGCCACGGAACTGCTCCATTTAGAGTTAGTAACATTAACTATGGCTTCCTTTAGCAGAGAGAAATTACCTAAGCAATTAGAACATGAGCCTGCTTAAGTTTAGAATTGTTGCATCTATAAATAAACACAATAAAGGTGGGTCTTGCAAACCCACAACTGTCTCCTCAACCCACTGCACGGGTTCAAAAAATAGGGACTGGGAATAAGAATTCTATGGGATTAAGAAAAAAGAGAAGCAAGAAACCAGAGAAGCCATGTGCTCTGAGAAACCAGCTGGAGCTTCTGATTTCATGGGATGTAAACTAAAAAGGATCTTGATTGTCCCCCGTGGGTATTGCTTGTGACTGAGCAAATAGAGGCTGCTTCAGGAAATAAGAGGCAGTCTATCTCCAGTAGCAAACTTACTGAGCATGCTAAAAGGAATCCAAGAGAAATAAAAGATTAAAAAAATAACCACCTCTTAAACTTAATACAGAGGAAATGATTTGCTGTCTATAACATAAGCCATAAAAAGACAGCTCTGATCAATAAATGAGTTTGATTTACATTAGCTTTGTACAATTGGACAAAATCCAGCTACCAAAGCCATGCTTGCTTTTAAAATCTGTGAATTAGAAACTGAGGTTTGAAAAGGAAGAAAGCCTAATATAATAGATCAAAGTCTGACATCAAATGTTTTGTTTTGCCCACTAAGTCCATCCGGAGTTATCCAACTCATTCCTAACTCGTGCAGGGCTCAGAGATCGTGTTTGTTTGTTTGTTTATTGGATTTATATGCTGCCCTTCTCCCAAAGGACTCAGGGCGGCGTACAACATTAAAAAAACACATATTACAAAAGTTACAAAAGGAAATTAAATAAAGTATCCAAAAACAAACCCAATTAATATTAACAATAAAAATTTAAAAATTAGATTAATCATTTATTTTATTCTGTTCAGGCCAGGCCAGCTTGCTGGAAAAGCCAACTTTTTAGGGCGCGTCGGAAGAACCGGAGGTCGGGGATTATGCTTCGGGGGCAGCTTCGGGGGCAGCTCATTCCAGAGAGAAGGTGCTCCCACAGAGAAGGCTCTCCCCCTGGGGGTCGCTAGCCGACACTGTCTGGCTGACGGCACCCTGAGGAGGCCAACTCTGTGGGATCACACTGGACAGTGGGAGGCTACTGGTGGCAGCAGGTGGTCTCACAGGTACCCTGGACCTAAGCCATGATGCGCTTTAAAGGTCATAATTAACACCTTGACTCGCACCCGGAAAACAACTGGAAACCAGTGCAGGCCGCCTGAAAGGGGTGTAACATGGGAGCACCTAGGTACCCCCATGATAACCCACACGGTCACATTCTGGACCAGCTGAAGCCTCCGGGTGCTCTTCAAGGGCAGCCCCATGTAGAGAGCGTTGCAGTAGTCCAGGTGAGAAAGGACGGGGGCATGAGTGACTGTGTACAGAGCATCCTGATCCAGGAAGGGGCGCAACTGACGTACCAGGTGAACCTGGTAAAAGGTCCCTTTGGTCACGGCCATCAGGTGTTTTTCTAAACTAAGCCATGTGTCCAGGAGGACTCCCAGATTGTGGGCCCTCTCTGAGGGAGCTAAAATTTCTCCCCCTATCATCAAAGATGGAACAAGGTGCACAAATCAGGATGACGGAAACCACAGCCACTCAGTCTTGGAGGGATTGAGCTTGAGCCTGTTCCTCCCCATCCAGATCTGCACAGCCTCCAGGCATCGGGACATCATGTCGAGGGCATCGTTTGGGTGGTTTGGGGTAGAGATGAAAAGTTGGGTATCATCAGCTTATTGATGATACCATACCCCAAAACCACGGATGATCTCGCCCACCGGTTTCATATATATGTTGAACAGGAGGGGTAAGAGAACCGACACCTGGGGCACCCCACAAGTGACGTGCCTCGGGGTCGATCCCTGTCCTCCAGTCAACACGAACTGAGACCGATCCAACAGGAAGGAGGAGAACCACCATAAAACGGTGCCCCCCACTCCCAACCCCCCGAATCATTGCAGTAGGATATCATGGTCGATGGTATAGAAAGCTGCCAAGAGGTCTAATAGGACCAGGACAGAGGAGCAGCCCCTATCCCAGGCCTGCCAGAGATTGTCAACCAACGCGACCAATGCCGTCTCCGTGCTGTACCCGGGCCTGAAACCAGACTGAAACGGATCCAGGTAGGCAGCTTCATCCAGGTACTGGGGAAGCTGACGTGCTACCACACTCTTGAGAACCTTCACTACAAAGCGAAGGTTGGAGACCGGACGATAGTTGGCTAAAGAAGCTGGGTCCAGGGAAGGCTTCTTAAGGAGGGGCTTTACAACCGCCTCCTTCAAGGCGGTAGGAAAGAACCCCTCTCTCAATGAAGCATTGGTAATCGCCTGGAGCCAGCCTCGTGTCACCTCCCGGGAAGCCGAAGCTAACCAAGAGGGACACGAGTCCAGCACACAAGTGGCAGCACTGAGTCTCCCCATAATCCTGTCCTGCAGCGAGGGGTAGCAGTATGGAAGTCAAGCCTGATGAGGAAATGATCAGACCATGGAAAGAAATATTCCTAAATCTAGATCATTCATCCACTGCCCTGAGACAAAAGTCAGGTAGGGCGTGTGTCCCCTGTTATGGGTGGGGTCTTGAATTAACTGAGTTAGGTCCATAGTCATCATGGAAGCCATGAACTCCTGAGCTGACTCGGATGTCTCACCAATGGAAGGCAGATTGAAATCTCCCAGGATCATAAGCCTGGGGAAATCAACCGCCAATCTGGCTAACACATTCAGCAGCTCCGGCAGAGCCAATGAAACGTAGCAGGGAGACAGGTACATAACAAAAAGGCCCACCTGAACTCCAAGGCCCCACTTCACAAAAAGGGACTTGCACCCACCTATCTGAGGCACAGTGACCTCCTGAGGTCCGAGACTTTCCCTAATAACCACCGCCCCCCCGCTCCTGCCCTGGGCTCTCGGCTGGTGAAACGCCTGGAAGCCTGGTGGGCATAATTCACTAAGGGGAACACCCCCCCTCATGGCCCAACCAGGTCTCCATAATGCACGCCAGGTCTGCTCTACCCCCTTGTATGAGGTGGTAAATGAGAGGAGCCTTATGTACCATGGATCTGGCGTTAACCGACACCAGCCGGAGACCAGGGTCCTGTGATCCCAAGCACCCGGGGGTGCGAGAAGGACAATGAGGGTTGGAACGCACGATCGCTCTTAAACAGTGAACCTGCGTCCTCCAAACAAAATTTGGCTCTCGGCCCCCACTATATCTGCCTCTCCCACAAACAGTAGAGATGGTGAACCCCCCAATGGAATGGCTTAATGTCTCCCCCAGAATCCCAATCCTTCCCAGCACTCCCGACCCGCGGCCATTAGTTAGCTCTGGCCTGTGCCCTGGCAGACTCCCCCCCAAGCCTGTCTGAGCCATCCGAATCAAACCCCCACGCCCCCCTTAAAATTTGATTTAAAAACCCCTGTAAGAAACTCCTAAGAAGTCTCTTCTTCGCATGCCACCTCTCGGGATCCCAAGATCCGTCATTAAGGAAGCGTTTTGATAGGTAAGAAGGCCATCCCCGGGAAAGGGGGAGTTCCCGAAGGGAGTAAAGTTCTGTTGCAGTATAACATAGAGGAGAGTGTGGCATCAACCAAATGGGACGACATCATGGGGACATAGAACGAGGAGATGACATATCCACGGGGGGGGGGAGCTGACAGTGTTCAAGGGGGTAGCAGGAAGCTTATGTCCATCATAGCAATAGTCTGTGTTAAGGACAATATGTAGGAGTAATGGCCAGATGTCAAAATCGCAGCAGATGATAAATTGTGAGGTGGTGAAACGGCCAGTGATGGTGGTGGTGAGGACAGCGGCGGCAGCGGTGGCTGCTCCAACATCTTCAACAACTCCAACAGCTAAGCTCCGTCCATGCCAGCCTCACTCATATCTGTCACCAGGGCCGCACTCCGTTGACCTAGTCCATAGTGCCACAAGAGGAGGGGCCAAATGTCCAAATGACACAGTATGGTGGCCCGGGCAATGGCGGTGATACCGGAGGGTGGACATCCCCCCCATTCCAACTGCGCCCACGCCAACTACCGAAGCCATCTTTCGCTGGTATCATTATCCATGCCAGCTGCCTCAGCCACTTCTCGCTGATCCAGTCTATCACGTCCATAAGCAAGGTGGAGGGGGGAGCAACCGGGATAACACCATGGCATGGGGAGTGGCAGCTGCAGAGACCCCAGGCCGGGTGTCCTGCCGTCACCGACCACACCCACGCCGGCTGCAGAGACCCCAGGCCAGGTGTCCAGCCATCGCCACCGCTGACCACACCCATGCTGGCAGCTGCCGACGCTCTCCATTCTCCTTTCACCGACAACCGCCCCGTTTCACTCACGATGTTCCGGCTACAAGGCAGGAAATTGCAGCTCAAGGGTATCCCCGAGGTCCCAGGAAGTTCTCATAGCTGGACCTGGAACCGACAATGGGATAGGGTACCCCCTGCAAGCCCCGAGAAGGATAATCATCTCCCCGAAGCTCTCCTCAAACGCGACAGGATACCATCTTGGGCATGTGCTTGGCTTCCTTCCTCTTGGATCATCCTCTTGGGTGCACTTAACTTCCATTATATCTCTTGAAAATGTTGACAAAAGAAGACAAGTACATTCAGTGTTGGCTTAATCTTTAGTTGAACAATCATCAAGATATTAATAATGTACACCAAGGATTGTCTGACAGTCATACATGGGAAGAAAAGTATCTTGCAACATACTATATCCAGCATGTGGCCACACATACACAAATTAAATACCCATTGTTTCCCATTGTCACATAACATGTAAAAATTTTTTTAAAACCTAAGCCCCATATTGCTAAATATTAGCAAAAATCCACTTTGAAAATGCAGATACAAAAATAGATCCGAATATATAAATATAGGAAAACTAGGGAATTCTTTCTTTAGCAGATCAAAGCCATTTGACAAACTGAATTGTGCAAATCAAAGATTTTCAAGCTTAGCTAGCTATGTTCAGCATCTAAAGTATATGCTCACTGCTGACCATGACCTTACTACCAGAAGCAAATTCTTATCTGTGATATCACACTGATTTGCAGAGGCACTGTGAATGCCTCCTAAAGGGTTGTGTAAATGGAGCAAAAAAAAAAAAGAGAGAGAGAGAGAGAGAGAGAGAGAGAGAGAGAGAGAGAGAGAGGGAGAGAGGGAGAGAGGGAGAGAGAGAGAGGGGAGAGGGGAATCCCTGCTGTGTGAAATTCAGGCAATAATTTCCAGACAGATAGTTGCCTTAGCCCTTCGCAGCAAATGCAGCAAATTCTTTTACTGCATCTCGAAGATGTTCATGATTATATATATATATATATATATATATATATATATTGTTATTAAAAATTGACTACTTCATCATACAGTTGTTCTCTTCAAAACTGTGGGAGCAGCAAGAACAAACATGTACTAAGTTCCTAATATAGTTGACATCTTCTGAATCAATAATGGTGATGTCATAGGTAGATGTTCCTAGGCACCTTTCAAAGCTACAGATCTCCATAGAACCTCTGTGCCTCCTTAACATTTTTTTCTTGCTGCTGCTCCTTAATCACTATTTGTTTGCTTTCTTTCTTTAGGAAACCAAACAGTAACAGCACTGAAGACTGAGCAGAAATCTTCATTCCTCTTGGATTCTGCACAGATTTGAGCCAGAAAGAAAGACAAAAGAACAGCTAGTGAGGAACAAATCCATTCTAATAGATGGGCACAGGTCCTTTGCTTCACTTACAGTTACTTAGGGTTCTGTGCGCACACACACATACAAGGACAATCTGGGTAGTTGTCAGACAAAGCACATTGAACTTTTCAGAGGACAAGGCTGTCTCAGTGTTCATAGAGGAATATGTGGTAACCTGCTTTACCAAGTTGCCTTTTGAACATCTTACCGACCTAATATCAAAATACCTTGCCATAAGATATTTCTTAAACAAAAAATGGGTAGCAAAGCAATTTAGTAATTATTGCTAAGTTAACCCAGTTTCTGGCCAAATAAGACTCATCTTCTGAGTGTAGCACATTGTTTGAGGAAACCTATTACGTTAGGTCATAATAGTACCATTATTTGGATTTGTGCAACTTTTCTCATCCTGGACTTCAAGTGCAGAGACCATGAATATATTTTTGTGGAGTTAAATCATAAATCTGTTTTGTATAAGCACAGGTTAAAACTCCAATTCTCATCAAGTAGGAAGCACACATGAGCTTCAAAATTTACAGTGTTTGTGTTCCGTTATAAGATTGCAGATGACAAAACCATTAACAAGGTTATCAAGTTTACAACTTTGGATGAAGCTTTGATGCCTATAGTCATATTCTTCCTCTCACAAGCACTTCTCTTTTCTTAGTAATCATGTCTGGAATGTAGCTATATTTGCTGTGTTTTCCTTTTGCTCAGACATGGTGGCTCTCATAGGGAAAGCTTATTTACAAGTTTTATTTCAAACAACTTATTTGATACTGAGTCTTTATTGATTAGCCCTTGGGCCATATCAAAGTGCAAAGTTCCAGAAACAAATTATTAGTAAAATTTGATAAAGCAATTTAAAATGGAATTGGAATAAAATACGATTTAAAATGGAATTGGAATAAAATACAGTCTAAAATGAAATTGGAATAGAATACAATAATTTAAGATATAGATAAAATATGATTAAATTATATTTCGGTGTCACCCCTGCAATCTACCCAATCAGTCCCACATATGCAGATCTCAACCGAACCATTTTGTTTTAAGTACTGTGCTGTGTTAAATGTTATTTTCTGGTTCTGGCCGCACATAAGGTAAGTTGTTTTGATATGGGAATCCCAATGATTCGCTTGGTATATAGACCAAGGTAGCCATCTCTCACCCCCTTATACACGCAACAATCAAATAGGATGTGTGGCAGGTATTCTGCTGCTCCGCAAATGCAGAGACGCTCATTGTAGGTATAGAAAAGCAACTTAGTTAGTGATAGAGGGAATCACTTATTTGTACTATGTGGCCTCCACTGGCTTGTGAATAGACAAGCCAGTGGAGGCCACATAGTACAAATAAATGATTCCCTCTATCACTAAGTTGCTTTTCTATACCTACAATGAGCGTCTCTGCATTTGCGGAGCATCATGGATCTTTCACATCTTCTTAATTTCTTCTCAATTGCTCCAGTGAATGTCTGTAGTGCCCAAGGCCATTTGAGGCTCACTTTAATTGCTACAAGCAGGCAGCAAGCAATACCAGCATCCAATGGCGTCAAAGCCCCTGAACTGAGACTAGAAAAGTCAAATAGAAAGCCTCACAATTGAATGAGAAAGAGGAGCAAATGCAAGTATAAGAAGATCTGTCTCTGACCTTTAAAAGATATTCTGAAAATGCTATAAGTATTAAAACCTGATTACCATTTTGTTTTTTCATAAAGTAACAAAACAAGCAAAAAATATGTATACATAATGAAGATCAACCATCCCTGAAATGAAGGTTGGATATCTTGGAGCTCATTCAGTACAATCAGTGGGAATTACCTGGAAACATGATAGTATGTATGTTTTTGTATATAGTACAAAATATTCCGGTAGCAGAATAATAAAAGTAAATTTAATCATGCCTTCAACTAGAAAAACTTCTCTGTTGTGCTATTATTCATTTCTTGAGAGTTTTATAACCTATTCCACATAACTTTATATCCATCAGAGAGGGTAGAAATGTTCACTTACAATTATCAAATGATTAAAATATGCAACCATTAAATTGGCATAGGACAAAATCTCTATAGTCTTCCATTAAATTAGGGACTCTTGCACAATATTTCAAATACAAAAATGCATCTCTTGATGAAAAAGATATTTTAGGAAGCAACCATTTCAAAACTTAATGAAAGTCTGTCTAGCCTCAAAATACTGGAATATTTAGCTGGTTTGCATGGAAAGGAATTGATACATGACTTGAAAATTTTGCCAACCTTGGGCATTTTGTAAAATTAGTGCTAGGATTCTATAAGATCCTATATATAACTTTGACAAAGAGCTTGCACAATCATTTTGTGGTTAATTATGGTAATCTGTTCTAGTTCTGACAGAGAAATACTTATTGAAATATGTGTGCCAAAAGTCAAATGAATAATGAGAAGCAGACCACAAAATAAAACACCATCAAACAGGGGGGGAAATGTACAAGTGGTAGCATGATCAAATTTTGGTAAAATCATGTGGGGAGTAATTATAGTGTCTCCATTCGTAATTCCATGTAGTTATAGTTACTCAAGGTTTTCATTTAAGTATATTGTTTTTAAGAATATGTTATATTTCAGTTACAAAATTAAAATTAGCCTTCCATGAAACTTACCAAGATCATTCTGATGCAAGTTAAGATTGTTTTAATTTTATTGGTGATGCACCCATTTTTGTTAAATGCATTTCTTAACTAAATATAGATACTGGCCTACCACATGTGAAGACTTCCATGATGCCTGTATTTACAAGTTAACGCTGTTCCACAAGACATTAGTGGGAAATTAGGCAACATATGCCCACATATAGCTCTTCAACTCTGTCCTTCTAGTTTGTTTTTCAAAAGTTAATTTTAATATTTTAAAAGCTACCTGAAAATCTGGCATTTTGCAAAGAAAATAACCTTTAACATTTTATTTCTAAGTGTGCTTCTGTTCTCCAAACAGATCAAGAATATAAAAGAACAGAAATAAAAATGATATATTGTTTTATTCCAGCAATTGCTGGAAAATATGGCTAGAAAGTGGCAAAGAGCAACTTTACCAGTTTGTCTTCCAGAAAATAGGCATTTTTTCATTGGCCAAATCTCATACCATGGCATCAAAAGTCTACTGGCAAAAAGGGTTATCTACCCTGTGACATAGTAGAAATTGTTGGGACTAAGTGACCAAATAAAGTGTATGTTAGTTTTCCAAACTGGCAGAGACTATCATCTCAAGGTGTTGCCATGCCCACTGTGTATGGAATATTAGGTAAGCATCTCAGAAATTGAATAAACAAGCAAATAAGGAACAAACCAACGAAGTATCTGAAGATGGATGCCATTTTCCTAAAGATTACAATTTTAGGGTCTTAATGACTTCAATTTTTAACATATTAAAATGGATTTTTGTGTTATTGTTTGATTGGGTTTTGAGTTTTGGGTTTTTAGCTTCATGAGCTGCCTAGAGTCACATATGCAAAGTGGGTGACTATACAAATTCCATCCATCCATCCATCCTTTGCATTAAGCCAAACAATGATGTGACTTTTTCCCAAACATTCTTTTTCAGGGAAGCCCTTTAGAAATGGCATTCATAAAGAATGTTTCCAATCAAGGGCACTATAAATATAAGGAGTACTGGGCTATGGAGACTGGAAAAATTAAACATGATATAACGAAAGAAAGGGAAAGAGAGAAAGAAAAGATAAAAAGAATGAAATAAGAAAAAGTTATAGCATTTATTTTTCAATAAAAGAGGACAATAAGGGGACATGGGTATAGACCTATAAATTAGTCTATTAATGTGGTAGAAGTAGACCCAGAGGTTTTCAAAACTTTGGGAAATATTTCAGATCTTTGTGAAACCAATGAAACTGGTAAGAAATTCAGAATCGATATCAGAAAGTATTTCTTTTTTCACAATTTATTATTATAACATTTAGTAATGGCTACCATATAGGATAACATTTCAAATTTTGAATTGTTATAGCTGTAATCATAATGTCTATAAATTATCCAAGGATAATGCAAAGAATAACTTTCTGCAAGCAGAGAAGTTGGACATTGACTGTGGAATAATTATAGACACTTATGGGAACTGTACGTGGAAATATACAGTGAGAGGCATATAGGTATTCAAAGGAGGATTTGACAATTTTGGAGATTTTCATTCACAAATTTAATAAAGCTTTTATGTATGTTGCTTAATTCAGACTTCTCATTAAGACTGAAAAGCCAGAATGTGTAGCAATTTTTCATGCCACATATTTGTATACTTTAATAACTCCCAATGTGAAAATTGAATTTAGATTTTATTTATATCATTTCTATCCTGGGGTTCAGGTGAAAAAAATCCCAAACTAGTTTCTATATGGCTAAAAAAAGCAGATCCCCACCCCAAAACACATGAAAGGCAAGATATAAATAAAAAAGGGGGAGGATGAAGAGAGAAGCACCTGAAGGCAGGACAAGAAGAAATGAATGGAAACCAATCAAGGACAGAAGCAACCTAGAACAAAGGAGAAATTTCCTGACAGTTAGAACAATTAATCAACTTGCCCCAGAAGTTGTAAATGCTCCAACAACTGGAAGTTTTAAAGAAGAGATTAGATAACCATTTGTCTGAAATGGATTAGAGTTTCCTGCCTAAACTGGGGGTTGGACTAGAAGACCTCTAAGATCCCTTCCAACTCTATTATTCTGTTATAGAGAAAAGGAAAAAAAGTCCAGCGTGAGCACAAATTCTGAAAAGATGGAATCAGTTAAGAGACAAAAAGTTCCCCTTAATTGGTTTTTAGGCAGGAATGATGGAACAAACTGTATTCCCTTTGGAATGGCTATTTGCAGAATTTAGTCATTCTGATATTCTACCCTACATTTCAGTTAACAAGCATGAAACATCAAGAAATTATCATAGGAACTACGTCCATTTTGCAGCTTTCAGTTGCTTCAGGTTCTTTCCTTTTTATGATAAGAGAAAGTGTAATTTCCAGTGTAACCCAGATGGCCTGAAAATCTATTTCTGTCATAAGTATTTCTTATATATAGATTTATATAGGCCAGAAAGTTTATTTTTTCAATCTTCTTTTCGGTCTATTCTAAAAAGCTGACTTACTTCTACTTCATCCTGCCAAAGCCATAATGAGTACACGAAGCATCCAGATATGTTATTTGTAGAACTGCCCACAACTGAAGCAACTTTGGAAAGTTAGGTTTTAAAGGCATAAATGTTCTGCTGGCTAAAATATCTACAAGTTGGAATGTAATAATCTGAGTTTGTTCTGACTTTTTCTTCACTGAACTTCACAAATAGTAATAATTTCATCACAGCATAAATCAGTTTGAAAATTAGTATGAAAAGTGTTTTAATAACTTTGCTTAAATACCGTGTGTGTACCATAGAAATGAACAAATAGCAAGCCGAACACCTTCAAAAGGAAGAAGTAGCAGGATACATAAACAGCAAAACAAGAAGTTGTTAAAATCTGATTAACACTGTAAAAATAAAGCAAGAGTTGTATTAATGCATTATTACTTACAGTGTAAATGTAAGAGGGGGGTTGGTTGCCCTTAAAAGTAGCAGTTGTTTGGCCCCTTTGGGGTGGAAAAGAAAACCTACTAGGATCTCAAAAGTACTAAATAATTAAATACCGTTTTATGGGGAAAGAGTTTTGAAAGTATAGCGAGTTTCCGTTCCAGACACCCTTGGAGCTGATTTTCTAAATTCATATTCTCCTATGTTCAGATCTGCTGTTGGGGCCAATGCAAACTGAATGTCCAGATAATAGTTTTTATTGAAACAATAACAGGGTATATCCCTGTTATTTTTACTAAGTAGAAGCTTTTGATACTATTAACCAGTGATGAAATTCTATTTCATTGAATGTCAGTGGCGAAATTCTTATTTCATATGAAACCATGATCCTCATTAGAGATTCACGTAGCAGCCCTTTATCCAGAGGTTACTCATTTGACATTAACGAGGAAGAGGCCTTTTTGGTCCATGGCGTTTCTCATTCATCATAGTACTTGTCTACCACATGATGGTGCAAAACTATTATGCATATTTTATTCCTGAACTTAAATGTCATTAAAATGAAGTTTAATTTTGTATAATACCTATATATGTACTACAATACAATCATAGCACATAAATATTTTGAAATAATCAGTGGGAATAATAATAAAATTATGAAATGATTTAAGGTGGGACAACTTTTCCATAAAATCAGCACCGAGATAGACATTTGCAAAAGAAAGAGAGCCACTAAGGATCTCTCATCTAGAGACCGCTAAAACTTAGTATGAGCTCTGTCAGCTCTAACTCATTATGATATACACACATACACCCCCCCCCCACATCTGGGCTTGGTGCTCAACTCCTTGCTACAACCCACATTTAACCAACTCACATTGTACATTTAGCTTTACAACAAATTACTATCCTGTTTAATTACTACTAAAAAGCAGTTAAAATTCACATTTCACCTTCAGCATTACTTTTCACCTTAGAAATCACTCACTCTCTGGCCTCAAGAAGTTCTATATCTGTCTTGATAAGATATTTATAAATAACAAAAACTGCACTTTGATCAGCTGTTGCCGTGAGCAGAAAGAGATGTTGAAATTGCAGTCTTCTAAAGTTGTATTTAATGAAGTGAGCAAACAAGAATTTATCTGATCTTCTTTCAGAGATGCCTTTTAAAAACTCTGATCCTTCTCAACATGGTGAGAATTATTTGCTTTAACTTCCATTTAAGGTTTATCTAAGAAATTCTTTCCCACTGGCTTCAAAAGACAATAGGTAAGATTCCTTAGTGTTTCAAAGATTCTGTAAGTTGGTTATACGATAAAGCGAATTAATTAAAAGTACAACCCTAAAACTTATCTTCTGTATCTTTAATTTCCTCCATATCCTTTGTTTCTATTTGGACACTGCTTCTAACAGACAAAAGCAACAGACAACAATTGTATTAATAAAGATGCAGTAAGAAGTTGGAAAGAGTTGGTTCAAGAGACCATTGCTGACTCTAATTTGTCTTTAAAAATCCGTGAATGGAAAACCAAGACAAAGTTGTAAAATAATATGGGCTACGATTTAAGTCGTTCAGCAATCATCCTAGAGAAGTGGTAAGTTGCATTAGTGCCTATGGTTAGTCTGCCTTGCTTCTACACAATCAGGCCATACTCCACCGCACATTCTTAGTATTTCAAGGCTTACCAGCTGCAATTAAAATCTCTTCTGAATTTCTCTTCCTGCCCTAACTAAATGTAGCTACAAAAACCTTAAGCAACAATTTTGATATATTTTTTTTGGCTCCCCACCTCCAACATAATGCACATACCTGACTTTATAGCCATAATGATGATTATGGTGATTATGATTATATAATAATAATGACAAACACTGAAAGAATTTTAGCATAGATACAGTAATGGAATTTGGCCTAGATAAATCTTCTACAGTAGCAATTACCTTAGGGAACAGACAAACAGTAACGGAATTGAAATGATGAATGGCCAAACGATCAAAAACCATCAGGATGAAGCCTACAAATACCTGGACATTTTACAGTTGGATAGCATCAAGCATGGACAAGCTAAAAATGGAATTAGTAAATACATCCAAAGAGTGAGGAAATTATTAAAGACAAAGGGGAACAGTGGAAACACCAGCCAAGCCATCAATACCTGAACAATACCTGTGATACAATACACTACTGGAATTATTAACTGGACACAAGCTAAACTGGACAGTTTGGACCGGAAATTGAAGAAAATTGATGACTATTCAGTATGCATTACTATACTTCCCCATAGTGATATTAATAGATTATATCTGCTCAGCAGTAATGGAGGCAGAGGTTTACTACAGGTCAAAGAAACTGTTGAAAAAGAAACGTGTGCATTGGCTGATTATGTAAAAGACAGGCGAGAACAAGCATTGATTCATGTTAAAAGCTAGAACTTACTAAATGTACAGGAAGCAAAGAGTAAATATCAAAATAATGCCATAAGAACACAAAGGGAATGCTGGCAAAGAAAATAATCAGTTTCTATAAACAATTGGACAAAATGTAGATAAAAATAAAATCTGGCAATGGCTTACAACTAGAACATTAAAAAAAGAAAGTGAAAGCTTGACTTTGGCTGCTCAAGAGCAAGATATTTGAACTAATACAGTCAAGACCAGAACTGAAAAATCATCAAGTGATTCAATGTGCCGATTGTGCAAAGAAGCAGAAGAAACAGTAGATCATGTTCTCACACAATGCAATTATAAATAATGACACATAACACAGTCAGCAAAATGATTTACTGGAACATCTATAAAAACTATCATGTACCAATAATGGTGGGAACAGAGCTGGGAAAGTAAAAAGTCAGCATATTAAAATATTGTGGAATTTCTAAATACAAACTGATAAAATCTTGGCTCATAATGTACCAGATATAACTGTGAAGAGAAGAAAATGTGGATAAAGATGTAGCAATACCAGGGAACAGCAGAAAAGAAGACAAAGAACTGTAGAAGATCACAAAGTATCATGAGCTGAAAATCAAAACTGAAAGATTATGGAATAAACTGGTGATGGTGGTCAGTGTTTATTAGTACATTGGGAGCCATACAAAAAAAAATTGGACGGCATTTAGAAAATAATTGCATTGACAAAATTTTAATCTATCAGTTGCAAAAGGCCACACTGTGCCACACATAAACTATGCTGATAAATTATAACACTCTAGTTTCTTAAGAAGAACTCTGTGTATGAAGGCCAACAACAGCTAAGGAACTGTCAGCTGTGAGTTCACATTGTTGTGAATAGATTATAATAATGCAATTGAAATAAATGAATGGACAACACAAGGACAAGTTAAGAGAGTAAAACAAAGTTAATGTTCCAAACATATTAGGAAAGAAGAAAAATTGAAAGGAACCAAGTATCTGGAACAGCAAAAATATGTAAGGTTGAAGCACTGAAGCTTGTTCCAACCTCCCCGTCCAAACAGCGAGCACAAGTATCAAAACATGCCAATTGTAATATCAAATATAAACACCAGATCACTGCAAGAAACAAACCAGTTAATATGCACCATGGCTACAGTTACAGCTGACTGCAAAATCAACGAACAAGAAAAAAGAAAACCAAACAGTTCAACACCAAAATGATAGGTCAGGCTGAAATATAAGATCAGTATGCTGAGATCAGATGCAAGCAAGCTAGATAATAAAGAAAAAGAAGCTGAAGAACAAGAAACCCAAAGAATACCTAATCAAGAAATATTACATAGAAACAAAGATTAAGGAAGCACTGGAAATAATAACAGCAAATAAGAGCTAAAGCCAAGAAAATCAGCAGATATGAATTATCTGTGACTTTAGAATTCAAACAGACAAGCATCTGCTACAGAACACCCTAGATTTAACAACTGTCAATAAGAAAAACAAACAACTACTGGTAGTGAATGTTGCCATATCTAGAGATAGTAGAATGGAAAACAAAAGAACTGGAGAAAATCACAAAACACAAAGGTTGCAAATAGAACATCTTTGGTCAAAGAAAGCAAGGATGGTAATAGGCGGGTGCCATTCCCAAAGAACTAGAATACCATTTGAACACTTTCACATTGACAAAATGACTCTCAGTCAATTGCAAAAGGCAGATTTACTTAGAACAGCTTACATCTTGTAACCCTACCTTTCTACATACATCTAAACTCAAACAACATCTGCCTAGCCCAGGGGTGTCCAAACTTGGGAACTTTAAGACTTGTTGGCTGGGGAATTCTGGGTGTTGAAGTCCACAAGTCTTAAAGTTCCCAAGTTTGGACACCTGGCCTAGCCCATATTCTTGCGAAGGACTTAATAGGCGCATAAAAATGCCAACTAGACTGCAGATAAAATGCATGAATACACAACTGAAGGGCAGATTGAGAGAGTAAAACATAATAACGGTAGAAGTAGTGGAGAATGTTCCAACTATGTTAGAAAGCAAGGAAACCTGGATTAAGTAGCTTGTTTAATAGTTTTGGTCCAAAAACTAAACTTTCACAGGATATTTGAAACACAAAGGGAAGAGGACTGAAACAACAGTGCCCATAAAGTATACTAATGTATCATATTATGGAATGTAATTGTAAGAGCTACTTTAATTCACTGGGTGCTTTCACTTGTGAAAGTTTATCAGTTCCACTGTCCAACAAAATAATAATGAAAAGCAGTCCAGTCATCTGTATGGAACACACAAAGCATGTGTTTCATCAAGGACCTGATACAGTGAGACTGCCAAGAATTTCTCTGAAGACAGAATTACATGAAATGGTTCAACAAACAGAAATCAGTCTCAAGTGTCTCTTCTACTCCATCACACTGGTTGTTCTTAATTGGTACAGAATTCACATGGAATATTTATTTTAATCCCCAGAAAATTCTGCATCCCTTTCCAGCAAATGTTCACATGGAGGTAATAAGGAGACACAGAAATTGGTATCCTACTGTGAAAGAACTTAAAAATTCTTCCTCTTCTTTCTACATACTTCTAAAATGGAAACTTGCAAAATACGCGCAGTTTTAAATAATGGCACTAGAAATGAAGTCCTGTATTCCAATGGTGCCATGAACACCACTGTTACTCTTATCAGAACCTCTTCCAGTTTCTCTGAATCATTTTTTAAAATGTAGTGCTCGCTACTGCGCAAACTACCTGAAGGGCCTCTGACCAAAATAGGATAAAGTGGAACTGTTAACTTGGCCTCATGTGGAAATTATAATTCTATTGATTCAAACTCCACCAAATTACCCAAATCATAACACAATATTGAAAAATGGAAGTCTAAAGACTAGGATATTAAGCCTAAAAAGAAAAAAAAACCAGAAAATGGGAGGGGAGGAGATTTCCCCCCCCCCTGAAAAATTAGAAAATCAGGAAAACATAGGGATTACAAAACTCCAATGAAATATTTTACTTTGGATTAATCCACACAATGGGACAAGTGAGATTGCTAGACTTATTTCCCCCACATCTTCTCTATAAATTTGTGATACAAAGGAAGACTTTTATCTTGCAATTCAGTGCTCTACATTTCCAGTACACAAAAGACAAGCAGAACAATAAGACTATCAGAAGAAGCAAGAGAAAAATTCTGTTCTCACTCAGGGACATGACCATTTTCACTGAAGAATTCAGTGTCTCTTTTGTTTGTGGGTTTATCCGTTCCTAATTTCTTAATCCCAAATTTGATGGATTTGCCTTAATTAAGTTTTAAAGCCCCAGAAAAAGCACAAAAGAATTAGTGCCCCAAGAAAATGTCCAAACTATGATAAAGTACATAAATGTAATCAGTGTCTGATAAAATTATACTTTTTATGGGGAAATGTATTAACTGGTTATTTTAGGGGTATTGTTTTTAACTTATTGTGTGTGTTTTAGGGGTTCAAAATCCTATATTTATATATATTGCTTTGTACAGTTCTTTTAATTCCATTTTTAACCTCCTCCATTCCAACTGTACATATTCAATTTTTATTGTATTTTGATATATTTTGCATGGACTGTGTAGGAAGTTATCACCTAGCCCTCTCCCAGAGAGGTGAAATATCCTAGGAAATATTGAAAAGGCAGAATATTATATTTTCCTGGATGTGAAAAAGGGAGAAACACATTTTAAACACTAAATTCCTACAGCTTCCTGACCATCCCCACTTTTGTCAATGGGCCATTAAGAAGGCCAAGCTGGTCCACTTTACATAATAAAGAGTTCTCCTCTTCAGCTGTGATGGGATTAAGGCAGGATAATAAGCCTTTACTCAACTGACCACATGGCATCTGAACTCAATCAAACCTGAATTCAAAACAGCCTAGAGGGTTGCCCCTGCATGGGCCCATGTGAGTCTGGCAACCAATCAGAATACATTTCTTACACAGGAACAGGAAACAGATAGGTGGGGCAGAACAGATTATAAAAATCCCTGCAAGCCCTTCTTCAGTCCTTCTCTTCCCTTCTCTTCTCTTCTCCACCAACATTGAAGCATGTGATCACCTTTGCTGTTCAGGGCTCAGGCCATGTGGTCCTGTCCACCATTAAAACCATCTTTCCAAGCAGCTTCCATGTCTCCAGTGTCTTTTTCCCCACTTGGAACCGAACCCAGAAGGACATTTCTTCCAACAATTGGCGACCCACAGATGGGACTCCAAGCTAGCCTAACAAATGGATATGGCCCAGGTAAGCCTCCCATGCCGGCACAGACCCCATTGAGTCTGTGGGTGGACTTTATCTTGGCCTTAGCCATTTGGATCTAGGCTTTAAAGGGGTTTTGAGTTTGAGCTCAAAGGCTGCCTGGAAAGAAGGTGAGTACCTCTAAATTTTAATTCTCTAAAATTTAATTTTAAAGCATGGGAAATGTGTGTATGCCTGCCTGTGTGTGACTAGTGTGTGTGAAAATGGATGGAAAAGTGAATGGATTTTTTTATTTTTTGTTGTTGCTGCTGTTTTTGTCCTGTGAGAGAAAAAAGCTAAAGCCCATAAGAAAGTTAGTGAGAAAAATGGAGGTACGCATACCCGCTCCGACAGCACCCCTCCTGGGTCACTGTGCGGCTGGTCCTCCGGGTCTCTTTCCCCAAGACTTGAAACTGTAAGAAAAGTCCCTGCGTGAAAGGGCGCGAATCGAAAGTCCCTGCGTGAAAGGGCGCGAATCGAGAGAAGGTTCCCGCGGTGAGGAACGCGATAAAAGTCCCTCCGAAGGGCACCCCCAGAAAAGTCCCTCCGAAGGGCACCAATAAGACCCTCCGAAGGGCAAACAGAGAAAGTCCCTTCAAAAGGGCGCGAAAGGTCCTCTAAGGACGCGAAAGTAAAGTGGGGAAATACGAAGTGGCAAACCCGGCTAGGATGAAGTGAACCCACATCTAAATGGGATCATGGGAAGCGGTAGCTCGAGGGTAGCCATGGAAACCCCCCTAGGGGAGTTGTTGGGGGCCTGGGACGAAAAGCAAATGCCCGTCCTGGCCGGAATGAAGAAAAAAAAGAGCAGATTGTAGAAAATGGGCTTTGCTGAAAGATGATACAGGAAAAACTAATTTGGCTGAAAAGGTACTTAAAAGGAAATGGTGGGATTTCTTTTTTTTTTTCCTCTTGTCTGTCTCTTTCTCTGTCTTCTATGTAACCACGTGGTTTTTGTTTCTTAAGATTTGTGCCTTCCCCAATTTAACTGAAATTCATGGTGGGAATGATTTTGTTTTTCCCTCTTTGTCTCTCTGTGTGTATGTCTAAGTCTTTGTGCACCCTCAAGGTAATTGTAACTAAGATGTCTCCAATCCAAAAGACAAGAA
This sequence comes from Natrix helvetica, assembly GCF_964273705.1. Classification (NCBI taxonomy): domain Eukaryota; kingdom Metazoa; phylum Chordata; class Lepidosauria; order Squamata; family Natricidae; genus Natrix; species Natrix helvetica. Next base: position 41,251,612 of record NC_138551.1, on the reverse strand, counting down.
TTTTAAAGTGTTCAAAGAAAGAAAGGAGTAAACTGGCAGAAATTGCCTTCGCTCAGTTTGTTGGGCCCACAAAAACTGAGTGAAGGTGGAGGGAATCTTTGCTTTGCATCTGTTTTGGCCAGCAGAGACAGAGTAAAGATACTTTTTTCTTCCTTCCTTCCTTGCCTATACCTTAAAGTAACAACCCAGGAAATGTTTGCAAGAAAAGTTTCATCCTTGCATTTATTGTGTGTCTAAATGATTTTACCTGTCCATTTCTTTCCTGGAGCATGTGAATCCAGACCCCATTTCTCATCTGTGATATCCCCATAATGTTTATCTGTTTATCTGCTTAGTAACTAATGGTTTTATTTTTTTCAAACTCTGCCTGCAAGCTATCTACCCCCCCCCACGCCCCTCCCTTACCTCTAATCCTCCAACAATGCCTTTTCTGTGGGGGAGGGAACCTTGTTCTCATGTCTTTCAGCCCTAGAAGATTGTACTCTTCAGGTGAGTATAGATTTTTTTTCCCTTTGGGGGGGAGGAGGAGAGTGTTGCCTTGTGTGTGCATGTATGAAATGAAGGAAATTCCTACTAAAGGTTTGCCTTCAACCTGAGTAAAAACCCTCTGCACATTTTTCTGACCAACCTACTCTTATTAGTCCTAAAGTAAAAACCTGGCCTCCAGAAGGCAGTTTTGATTTAGATTTTGTCAACAAATTTGCTGATTTTCTGGCCACCATCAGATGAATCAAGGGCCCCACCCAGATGCAAATGATGTGTTAATGAAAGTCTCCATACATCTTGATATTTAAAAATGCCAGCGCGTGCTGGGATATCAAGATAGAATTTGGATCTTTAAAAATTAGCCAGCATCCGCTGGCAGGTCCAAATTAGAAACGAACACCCCAGGGCAGAGACAGGTATTAACAATCTAGTGCTTAAGGAAATAGGACAACGGGGTCACTTCAAGCAAAAGTAAGAAATTTAGCAGGTAACAAAAAGGTAAAGCCTGTCTGAATGGAAGACCTAGGTAATTGGACTTGATTAATTTGATGTAATGTCTGTTAAGAAATTCTGTGTGTGTGCGCGTGATCATTTCCAGACCTGGAGGGAAGTTGAGATCCTTTAATAATAGAAAATGGAGCTCATTGGCTTATGTACAGCTCCCTGAAGTAATTGTAATAACTGCCTTGCATGAAGAACGAATGAAATGGGATTTTTGTATGTGAAATTAATGATTGCAGTGCAAATGTGAGTATGTTGATGGTAAAGTTGGTATGAATGTAGTTTGATTCCCTTTCATATAAAGAAGCAGTCAGTTACAAGGTTGTTTAATGGTATGTGTGTGTATGCATGTGTGTTATCATTTCCAAACCTGAAGGGAGGGTGAGATCCTCTAATAAAAGAAAATGAAGCTTGGTGGCTTGTGAAAAAAAAAGCTTCCTGAAATACCTATGATTGTTTGGCATGAGCAAGCACGAAGGTCTGATTGCAATATGAATGTGAGTATGTGTCCCTCATGCCCCAGGGAGTGATAAGTGAATGGATCCAGAGATCCACGTGATTGCCTGTGTGAATCCCCCCCCCCCCAATCTTGCTTCTGGGTCATTCTTTGGAGGGAAGTAGGAAAGGCGGGGAGAATGAGTGTCTGCTCATTTTTACCATGAGTGTGTGTATGAAATGCCCCAGTGATACCTGTGAATGCCTCTGGGCATCCCCCCCCCCTCCTTCTTTCCCTCCTTCCTTTTGGGTCATTAAAGGCTGAAATTTTTTCTCCTCACTTTAACCACTTTCCCCCCCCCTCTCTTCTGAGAAATTTGGAGTAAATGGGTGATCTGCTCCGCTTACCTTTCACTATTGTGATCTTTTATCTGCATATAAAATTATGCAGTTACATTTCTTTGCTCTGAATACAATTTTGATTTTTTTTCTTGAAATTTTTGAGGTTTAAAATGCTTAATTAAACCTATAAAAAGGAATGATTTTGAGATGTTTTGCTTACATTTGTAAATGTTTTAACATACTTAATGAGAATTTGCTTCCATCTGAATGGAATTTGATATTTTGGAGTGTTGACTCAAAGTACCTTTTTTTTTTTAAATTGCATTTTTTTTTAAAAAAGCTGTTCTTCTTACCTCCCTCTTTTACACCTGAGTGCATTTTTAAACGCTTATGAGTCAAGGTGCTCTACCCTATGAGATTTTGTTTGTTTGTTTGTTTGCAACACAAGTTGTTGTCCGTCTTGGAAATTTACTCATCTTACTGCAAAAGTGTTTCAATCATACAGGCAGTGGGAATGTCATGTTCCATGAAATTTACATCGTCTACCTCCTGAAATAATGTTTGGATTTCCACACTTGGACAGAATGGGTGATATTCCACAACATGAGACTAAAGATATGTCTGTAAAGAACTGTATTCTTGGCCTCTCCTTTTTTTTTTAACCTCAGAAACACAGGACTGCTAGCTCAAACCATAACTCTCCAATTTGCTGCTGGTGATTGCCTCCTGATAAAACCTGACATGAGGAGAAAAAAAAAAAAAAAAAAACTTAGCCAAGCCTGGGACAGACTACCAAGACTGACTGACCACTCTTACCAGCCTTACCACCAAACCAAGCATGCCACCCTAGCAGACATGAAAGAACCCTGAAGGAGATGAAGAAGTAAAGACCAAAAGACTCTCTTCTATCCCCAGAAGACAGCTGTAAAGACTATGGGGGAGGGTGGAAACTGATTGTAAAGTTTTGTTTCTTTGCCTCCTTCACAGAAATTGTAATTGTAATTCTTCTTTCCTGTCTCATTTATATTGTAATCAGTTTAATGTATTCATGTAAGAATTGTATTTGAGAATGGCTAGCACAGCAAGTTCTGAACACCTTAGATTTCTGGCTGGTGGGAGGGAAATTTTGTCCAAAATGTCTGTATTTTCTGTATTGTAGAAGCAGCTACACACACACACACACACACACACAAAGAGAGAGGGAGAGAGAGAGGCTCCATTCAGAACTAGATTGAAACTATCTCCTTGACTTAACTCCACAAAGCTTTTCCTAGGTTGATTTTGCCCTTGCACAAAAGCAGATATCTCCCTTTTAATCCCATGGGGGAGGGTCAGTTCCCCTCAGGCAATTCCCCCACTTGAAGAGTAGCAGAAAGGATCTTCAAAACTCAAACCCTGTGACTCAATTAAAAAAAAAATGCTGCTGCCCAGTTGCCCAGTAAAGCAGGACATGTTGCACTGGTGGTCTCTGATAGGAGTCCCTGGGCTCATTGTGTGTAACTTTAAAAAAAATACTAAATAGCTTGTATTGCACACTAGCTAAACTCAATTTGGCCTCACTAAAATAGGAGCCAGGGCAAGTTAAAGAAATCCCTTGGAAATGGGCAGCCTGTACTTCTTTAAAAGGAAGAATCCTTCAATGGCTGTGAAGTTTTTTTGGGACTTCTGCTTGCTTGTAGTCTGGAAGCTCACAGAAAGTGATATCAAACACCTGAAAATAATTGGCATGGTAAATTGGATATTGTAAATTTCTTTCCAGAAATTGTGCCCTGGTTGCTAAGACCTTCATGGTTAAAAGCTCTCTGGGAGCCACTGAAGGGATCCTTCTGCTGCCTCTTTCAATGCTTTTCCATCAGAAAAATTAAGTTTCCCTGATCTGACCGATTTTATCTTTTGTCAAAAACATGTGCGTTCCACTCACATTTTTTTGAAAAAAAAAAGGAGGGATTGTAGGAAGTTATCACCTAGCCCTCTCCCAGAGAGGTGAAATATCCTAGGAAATATTGAAAAGGCAGAATATTATATTTTCCTGGATGTGAAAAAGGGAGAAACACATTTTAAACACTAAATTCCTACAGCTTCCTGACCATCCCCACTTTTGTCAATGGGCCATTAAGAAGGCCAAGCTGGTCCACTTTACATAATAAAGAGTTCTCCTCTTCAGCTGTGATGGGATTAAGGCAGGATAATAAGCCTTTACTCAACTGACCACATGGCATCTGAACTCAATCAAACCTGAATTCAAAACAGCCTAGAGGGTTGCCCCTGCATGGGCCCATGTGAGTCTGGCAACCAATCAGAATACATTTCTTACACAGGAACAGGAAACAGATAGGTGGGGCAGAACAGATTATAAAAATCCCTGCAAGCCCTTCTTCAGTCCTTCTCTTCCCTTCTCTTCTCTTCTCCACCAACATTGAAGCATGTGATCACCTTTGCTGTTCAGGGCTCAGGCCATGTGGTCCTGTCCACCATTAAAACCATCTTTCCAAGCAGCTTCCATGTCTCCAGTGTCTTTTTCCCCACTTGGAGCCGAACCCAGAAGGACATTTCTTCCAACAACTGTACACCGCCCCGAGTCCCTTTTGGGAGAGGGGGCGGTCTAGAAGGATGAATAATAAATAAATAAAAATAAATAAAAAAAGGAAAAGAATTACTTCAGTACTCCAGAAATGTTAAATCTCTACTAAAATTGAACCTTGTGCTGCACCACTTAGTTATTTCACGAGTACTCATTAAGCATGACTCTCAAACCAATTAAGTTTACATTTAATTGTCATGGCCTACAAGTCATATTTAACTAGCTTGCTAATCAGAATATCATAAAGTCAACTGGTTTGCTGAGATCAAGATATATTATGTCTACAGCATCCCACTGTCCATTATGTAAAAATGTTGTTTGATTGGAAAAAATGAGTTAGAAGTTCTTCAGGAAAGAAGTATTCCTCGGTTAACATTTGCACATTAGCAGAAATCAGCATACAGATGCTTACTGCCATGGTAGTGCAGTGGTTAGAGTGCAGTACTGTAGGCTACCTCTGCTCACTGCCTGCAATTTGGCAGTTCAAACCTCACCAGGCTCCAGGTTGACTCAGCCTTCCATCCTTCCCAAGTGGGTAAAACGAGGACCCAAATTGTTGGTGGCAATATGACGACTCTGTAAACTGCTTAGAGAGGGCTGTAAACCAGTATATAAGTCTAAATCCTATTGCTACTGCAGAACATTCTAAAGTTACTTTCTTTTACTTCAGAAACAAAGGGCAGAATGATAACTAGGGAAAAAGTGACAGGCATTAGATAGGTTTTGAGATTTGGAAGCCTCAAAAAAGTTATCAGCCCAAAAAACATGATTAGCATTGTGCATTATTTCCATTAATAGCAAATTCAAACTTCTTAACAGCAAGAAGCATAATGATATATCTTGAAATTAAGGTATCAGTTTCTTCCTGTTCATATATTTCTCATGCATGGAAAGTGTGTTATGGTTTTGCACCTCCAGCTAGAATAATTGGACAGCACATAATTTCTATGTTATCTATCTTGTTAGACAACTCAGAAAACTATCACCAAGGAAGCTAGAACATATAGGTTAAGCTAAAGTTTAATTTATTGTTTAGAGAAGGCAGAGGTGGGCTGCTCTTGGTTTGTACCGGTTCTACCGAACCGGATGTTAATTTTCTGAGCAGTTCGGAGAACCGGTTTTTGGAAGAAATGTTTTCCCACTTTACAGGGCTAATTCTGTAAGGGATGCAGGAAGAAAACATTCTGGTGTGCCTGTATTTCTAGCCTAAACCTTATCTTAATTGCCCCACTGCTTTAAGTGTTTTCAGAAACTGCCTCTGGAATAGTGACATGCAGTGAGTTTTATGGCTGGTGAGGCACTGACATCATTATCTCTCTCATTCTCTCCCTTCAGCTCTCTTTCATTTCTCTCTCCCTCTCCCCCTTCTCTCTTTAATTTGTTTCCCCCTCCCTTCCCATTCTCTCCTTCCAGCTCTCCCCCACCTCTCTCCATCTCCCTTTCCCTCTCCCCTCCTCCCACCTCGCCCTCCCGCACGTGCAAGCAAAATACCCCAGGATCACGGTGGCGGGGACAGCAACTCCCTCCACCGCACCACGGAGAAGAGCCATGCTGTGCAGGAGACTCCCCAGTGCCAGACCCAGGCCAGTGCAAGCCGCGGTCCCATTCCCCTCCTTCCTGAGCCAACATGAAGGGGACCGCAGCTCGCGATGACCTGAGTCCAGCACCGAGGAGTCCCTTGCACAGCGTGGCTCCCCCCACAGCGCAGCATAAGGAGCCGCTGTCCCCACCACCGTGATCCCGGGGTACCCCGCCTGCACGCGCAAGAAAGAGATGAAAGAGAAAAGGGGAGAAAGAGAGAGAGACAGAGTGAAACGACAGGAAGCTGAAGGGAGAGAATGAGAGAGAAAAGAGAGGGAAAAAATCAGCGCTAAAAGCCACCCCCATCCTCCCTCCCTTCCTCTCCACAACCTGCCCCCCCAAAAGCTTTTTCCCAAATAATACCAGCAGCCATTTCCTCTCCACCAAAGTAGATACATACACACACGTGTGCGTGCCATACACATACATGCACACACACACGCACGCACACCGTTTACATTTTTTTTCTTTTCATGATGAGAGCGGTGAAGTTGTGCCTCCCCTGCCTCCCCTGACTGCACGTCACTGCTCTGGGTTAACCTTGTTACAATGTAAGCCTTACGGCCAGTGGTAGGATTCAATCCAAAAAATGTGAGTGCACATGGATGCATGTGCACATGGCTTCCGCACTTGTGTGGCTTCTGCCATGCGGCAAGGGCAGACCGAGCAGCCTTTCCAGTTCTGCTCTCCAGGGCAGCGGCTGCTTCTCTTGATGGGAGAGAGCGTCTCTTGTGCAATTTAGCAACTGTGAGCTACCGCTTTCCTCTATGTTCCATCCAGAAAGCGCACAGCACAGAGAAGCAGTAGCCATGTTGAATGCTGGTTCCCTGTGCCACAGTACTTTCCAGATGGGACTTAGAGGAAAGTGGTGGCTCACAGCTGCTAAATTGCACAAGATACGCTCTCTCTCCCAGCAAGAGAAGAGAAGCTGCTGACACAGAGAGCACATGGAGCTTCTCCGCAAGCGACCAAGGCTCGGCAAGGGACAGAAGAAGCAGCTGCAAGATCTACACTGCAGTGCTTTCCGGATGGGATTTCTTATAGGTAAGAAGAACTATTCTGTCCATTCCCAAACCGCTTCAGCCCTCCTGCACCCACACTGGCTCCCCCAACAGCCCTTCGGCTTAGTGCAGCAGAATAAATTGCTTCGGCCCCGGGTGGGTGTAGTTTGAGGACAGGGAGGGGCAGCATGTGGGCGGAGGCCCAGGGCATGGCTGGAGCTGGGGAATGGTGCATTCCCTGACCTGGCCAAGGCGGGCAGCAAATGGGCGGCGGCTCTGGGGCAAGGCCGAAGCTGAGAAATGGTGTGTCCCCGATCCGTGAGCAGGCAGCATGCTTAACTTTGGTGAGGAGAGTAGGTGAGGCATGGAGATTAGCTGGACAGTCTGGACTGCATGCCGAAGAGAAGATAATATATAGGGTGGGATGGGGTGGGCGGGGCTAGCCGGAGGTCGGTTTTACCAGTTCTCCAAACTGCGCAAAATTGGAACAACCGGTTCACCTGAACTAGTCCAAACCGGCTGAATCCCACCCCTGCTTACACCTAGACTTTCTGTCTGTAGACTGAGCTTCTCTGGAGTTCCCCCTTCCAGGAGTTTTTTGTGGTATTTTTATTCCTGGGGCTTGGCTCTCTTAAAGATTGTTAAAGGGTTGTTTTAAGCTTTTTTGTAATATACTTCTAACACAGCTGGAACAGCTATTTACAAAAGGGTTGGCATAGCCATAGAAGAAATGGCTGAGAGGGACGATGCAAGCTTGGCATTCTGATTTTTTTACTGCCTTTCTGGAGGCATGTACTCTTTCCTTAAAACTGGATGGTTAACCTAAGGATATCTTGTGAGATGAGTGAGGCCAGTTGGTATCTTTAAGTGGTGCAAATGGATCTAATGATTGCTTCTCCTTGGTGGGAAACTCTGCTTTGTCAGTTCACTGAGCACAGGAGTCTCTTTGTCTATGGGGATTCTTCAGTCATCCAGGTCATGGTTATCCCAAAGGTGCTTTTTTCAAGAGACAACTGGACTTTCTTGGTTTCCAGAAAGTCCAGTTGCCTCTTGAAAAAGCACCTCTGGGACAGGAGTCTTTTGCATTGCTTTGGAGTGGGCAAGGACATGATTGCTCATTGATGATAAGTGGATCCTCCTTCCAATTTGTTTTAGTTTTCTCGCATAATATGGCATAGTAACATGGCACCAATTGTAGAAATTTAGCATAAACCACTCTCCTAGAGGAATAAAATATTTTGAGAAATATTAAAAAGAAAGAATATATTTCCCTAAATGAGAAATGGGGAAGCATGTTTTCTTAGAGGGAGAAAGCAGCCCCACCTTCTTTAATAGCCCACAGAAGATGTCAGCACTTAAAGCGATAAAGAGATAGATAGCTATATTCATAGGCAAAAACCTCTCTGTTAAAGGGTTTCACTTTATGAGCAAGAGTAACTTGTCTGCTGTTAGTTATCCTTGTATTTTAACTATTTTAATTCCTCAATGTGCTCTGGCTACCTGCTTGATTTGTAACTTTGGGTTGTAGGTATTGCTGAGGAAAAGGAAGGTATTCAGACAGAATGGTTTAGGTTTCCATGACCACTGTGACTCATTGATCTTCAGTATGTATTCACCCATTTCTAATCAAAAGACTGATATTTAAGGCAACTTTTTGCATTTTTGTACAGGTAATCCTTGACTTACAACAGTTCATTCAATGACCATTCAAGTTATTAGGGCAATGAAAAAAGTGACCTATGACCATTTTTCACACTTATGCTCGTTGTAGCATCTCCACAGTCATGAGAGAGCAGGTGAGGCGAATCGCCCCTCAACATAAGTGACATCAAGTTGGCCACAGCCTCTCAGCCGTGCCCACCCACCCAGTCATTAGGGCAGAGAACCAGTTGTTAAAAAGTTTTCAGCCTACCACTGTGAGAAGGCCACATTTGAAAATATATATTCTGTGTTATAGAAGGCTCAGTGTGTCCAAGAATGGCTGGTAAAGACTAGAGTGGCACAACTAAAATTCTGGGACTTGAGGCTAGAGAGAGGGAGTGATGCTTTCTAAATGAATTCCAAACCAGGCATAACCTGTACTTTCTCAGATATTTATGCCTTGAAGGACAATAAAGCTAGCCTCATAACTCTATGCTTTGGTGAAAGCATACTCTTCAGTGAAATTAACTGTTACAGGTACAGTATATGTTCTGTTATTCTGCATTAGGTGAGAAAAACCAGCTATATATACAGTAGGATACTGCTGTTACAAGAGTTTTCACACATAGGTGGAGAGGGATAAGATCCCAGGGCCAGACAATTTCACAGCTTGAAAAGACTTTTCTTATTAAAGTTCTTAAAATATATATAAGTGCAAATATAGTGTAAGTTTGAGTGGCATCAGAGTCTAATTTCACCTGCTTCCTTATTTCTTTAGCTTTATTTAGGCTTCTCTCTATATTCAACAGTATCTCATTTAATTATAAAACCAAGATTGAGATTTTATCCTTTATTCTAGTTTGCTGCAGACAGGAGTTAAAGTAAATAATCAGATGAAAGAGAAGGATTTCTCTGATGAAGTGGATTACATGTTCTGACACATTTTCCATACCGTTATTAAAGTACCTTGAACTTGTTGAGAGGATGGGTAAAATACTTGTTTTTATTAACTTCAACGTGTTTTTTAAATACACTGTGCCGATTAATTCCTGTGTATGTATATTGTTGTGATTTTGTTTCACATATTATTTGAAAGTTAATTTTTCTGAGGAAAAATGCTCTTTGTACGGGAAGATGTTAGAAAAGTAAAAAATACCAGCAAACTAATTGTACATCTTAGTGAAATTTAACTGAATTCGCTATGGCATTAATTGAGTAAAGCCGCTGCTGGTGCTCGAATTGTGAGCGGTGCAGCTGGGGAAGCAATTAATTAGCCAGGTGCAGTCGGTGCGGGGTTTGAATGGTCGCCTGGCCAAGCCTTATCGCAGAGCGGCCGCCAGCTATCTGGCGACCATCCAGGAGCTCCGATGATGTTGCTGGGAATCCTGATGAATTACCATATTTTTCGGAGTATAAGACGCATCGGAGTATAGGACGCACCAAGATTTTAAAGAGGCAAATTAAAAAAAAAGTTTTTGCACTCTGCAGACCTCCCATTTTTTGTCAAAAAAGGGCATGAATAGCCTTTAGAATGTTTAGTGAGTGCTCCTAAGGGGTGGGGGTGGGGCAAAAGTGAGCAAAAAAGGCCTGTTTTTCGCTCATTTCTGTCCTCCCCAGCCCCCAGTAGCATTGTGCAAGGCTCCTAAAGGCTATGCACAGTCATTTTGGTGAAGGGGGCGGGGTTTTGGGAGCCAAAAAATGCTGCATTCAGTGTATAAGACGCACCCAGCTTTTAAGCCTCTTTTTTGAGGGAAAAAGGTCCGACTTACACTCCGAAAAATACAGTAGCTGCTGCTTCAGACAATGTAGATATTTTCCTGTCTGTTGAAGACTTCAGCGTGGAATTATTTCAAAACTTTATTAACCTAGAGAGTGAGTTAAATATGCCTCTCTTTGGGCTAGACTGAGTTAAGAAACTGACTCCAGTCAAGCCAAGGAGGTGTATCCAAACAATTCAAACTCAATCTCTGAGCTAATAGGCAGAAGTTATAACCCATACATGGAGTCTCCAAGCACCGCACAGGAGAAAGCTACACTGTGTTAGTCTATATGGCCAAGTATCATCACACAAAGGCTAAATATTCAGAATAAAATTTGAAAATGAGAACATGTATAAAGTAGTTATGATGATTATTTTTAATCTAAATTAAGAATAGATTTTTATTCAAGGAACTGATGTATTATTGTAAATTTAGGAAATTATAGAAACACCGCAATGTTTGTTTTGACCCTAAAGGCCAATTTACATTTTGACCAGGGTTGGTTTTCACTTACCTTCCCTACCGGTTCGCAAACTGTGCCATCATGGCTCCATATTAATCAATATAACGTGTTGTTCATAAAGATGTAAGCAAAATAGACTTCAGGATACTTGAAGCTTATTTAGTTGTGGCTGTTTTGAATTATATATATATTTATTATTTAGTTTTTGAAGTGGTTATATCCATAACAGTATTAAAGTTGGTCTCCGCAGAGATGAAAAGGGAGCAGAAAATAATGAACAATGGGTTGTGTAATGGATGGGATATTTCATTTTTCCAAGGACATATTCTTTTTAAGAGACAATAAACTTTTGATGTAAACAAGCTTACCTATTTGAAAACAATTACAGTAAAGACTAAATATTACCATTAACTGACATCTTGACAGTATTTGCTAGCTTATGTTTAGATACATTATGTAACTGAGGTTCTTGAGCAGTAGAAGATTAAACGTCTCCAATTAGGGATAATCACCATGCACTGGGACCGCAACTTTTGTACTACCTGGAAATTGTGTAAGTTGTGATCCCAATACATATAGTTTCCCAAGTTAAAGAAGACTAATGTGTTTCAGGAATTCATTTTGGGTTACATAAGTTCAGCCTATATGATGTAAAAGATAAGCAAGTTTAAACGACTTTATTACTCAGATTTGTTTAAGCCAAATAATTCCCTTGTGCAAAAATCAAAGGATACACTTCAGAGGTGACATTCAGCAGGTTCTGACAAGTTCTGGAGAACCTATAGTGGAAATTTTGAGTAATTTGGAGAACTGGTAAATACCACCTCTGACTGGCACCACCCCCATTTATTCTCTGCCTCCTGAGTCCCAGCTGATTGCGAGGAAATGGGGATTTTGCAGTAACCTTCCCTGGAGTGGGGAGGGAATGGAGATCTAACAGTATCCTTCCTCTGCCATACCCACCAAGCCAAGCCCTGCCCACCAAGCCATGCCACACCCACCAAGTCACGCCCACAGAACCGGCAGTAAAAATTTTTTGACTCCCACCACTGATACAATCAATCACTTTAAGGATAGAATTTAAAAGAAAGTAACAATCGTTGAGGCATTTCAGCTACTGTATAACTTCTCAATTCTAAAAATTCTACCTATGATTGGGAATACAGGATAAATTGATTTCCTAGGAATTTTCTATTCGCAGGGTGACAGAAGTAGATGCTCTCAGTGTAATGTCTCCTTGTCCTCTTTCTCTTACCAGCATGCGGTACAGTAAACAAAATGTCAGAGAGAAAAGTTTTAGTCTGGCTATCTTTGTGTCATGCTAATTTTCTTTGTGGCGAGAATTTTAAAGCAATGTTTCACACAGTGAAACATTTGATCATGCCCTTCCCCTAGCTCCGACATAATCTGGGTACAGATCCATGACTTTAGTGACAACTAGGCCCAAGTCACTGCCACACATCTTTGTGTCCGCTTATCTCCTCCTGCACTAACACCATGTGAGAGATGAATAAGTTATCTGTGCTCAGCAAGTCATGGTTTGTTATGTACACAGAACAATACATCTGTTTCTGATCTCTTCCTGACAACTGCCATTTGACAGTTGTTGCTAGTTTTTTTTATCATGCCATCTCTGATATGCAGAAGGGAGATGACAGTAAAGAAAGCAGGCTGCCCCAGCAACAGCAGTCCTTATAGTGCCAGAGGAATTGGAAGTAATATTCAGCCATGTGCTGACAGCATAGAAGGGTGATTCTGGAATAGAAGCAATTGGCACTATCTATTCATTTAGAATAGCTTTCTTCATTTGAATGACTGTGAATACTTTAAGCATGCTTATACCAGAGGTGGTATTCAGCCAGTTCCAACCCGTTCTGGAGAGCTGGTAGAGGAAATTTTGAGTAGTTCGGAGAACTGGCAAATAGGCTGGCCCTTCCCCCACTGACTCCCAGCTGATCTTCTTTTGTTGCCCTGAACAGGAGAACGGAACTGAAAAGCAGGTTAGTGGGATGGGGAGGGAATGGGGATCTTGCAGTATCCTGTCCCCAGGAGTGGGGAGGGAATGGAGATTTTGCAGTAACCTCCCCATGCCACTCCCACAAAGCCACACCCACAGAATCAGTAGTGAAAATGTTTGAATCCCACCACTGGGTTATACATCACTTCATTTATTTTCCTCCACCTTATCTTCCTCAGTTTTAGTCTGAAAATAAACATGTGCAGTTATTTTTAACTTAGAATTCTAAGGCATCTAACACAAGTGTGATAATTAAAAACAAAACCAAGCTATGTCAAATAAACAAAATAAAGAAATAAAATTGACCATAACAGAAGGAACTTAAATGCACCACATGGAGAAATCCCAACGTAGCTCAATCCAGGTGGAGCCCTCCCACCCCACACTCCAACGTATACAAGGTTTTGGAGGAAAAGCCAAGTCTTGAAGGCCCATTTAAAGGACAGCAGGAATGTTTGAATCTCTAGGAAGATGTTGTTCCAGAGGGTAGGGAAATGCTGCTTTGGATGTTTTTTTAAACAAAGAAGGCCGGTGCTGTGTCCAGTCTTCCCTTTGGTCTGTGCCTAACACAGAAGCGGCTGAGCCCTGATTGGCTGAGGAGAAACTGATGCCTCTATATAAGGAGCTGTCAAAAGCCTGGCAGCTGCTGCTCCTGTTAGCTGAGCAGCCACGGTAGCTATCAAACTAGTGCTTACTGTTAGCCTCCAATGTTAGCAATAAAGACTGTTACTTTTACCAATTGTCTTGCCTCAGTATGTAAGTCCCCTCGCACTGGGAAATAACACCCAGCTTCATAGGCTTGATCAGATGCCAGTACTTAAATGGTGGGTGGAATGGAAGCCTGCCCTGTTGAATCTTACAGGGGGAGTAGAAACAATGAGAGTGATGCAGTTCCTCAGATAACTAGCCCTATGCCTGAAGAGCTTTGTAGGTGACAAACAGCACTTTGAAGGACATCTGGAGGCTCACTAGTAACCACTGCAGCTTCTACAGCAGAGGTTTTACACAGGTGTACCTAGACCAGGGGTGTCCAAACTTGGGAACTTTAAGACTTGTGGACTTCAACTCCCAGAATTCCCCAGCCTAGAGATGCACCATGTTGAAAAAGCCCGCCATGTAGCACCGTAAATGCACTCCATGGAGGGTCTGCGAGCTGCCTGGATAGTCTGCATAACCCTGGGAGACAAGTGATCTTCCCTCAGGATTCCCTCAGACTACTGCAACCAAGACAAAATTGTCATGAGCAAGGTCAGCAACAGAATTAAATAGAATAGTTAGTTTGCCAACCCCTTTCATAAAGCAGCATTAAGTAAAGTCATGGACATCAGAAAGAAACAAAGCACCAATTGCTGGGATTAAGTGCAACTGTTTAGCATTCTCTTTGTTTTTCCATATGGCTAGATGCAGCATCATAATAAGCTACATTAAATAAATGCACGCAGCTTTTCATATATCTTATTTCTTTAATACTTTTGCTGAAAGTATAATTGGAAGGCTGCAATGAACACTGAAATAACTGAGTAGCAGACTTAATAATGCACTGAGTTCTAGCACCCAGTTGTGGGAAAAAACTCATAGAATCTGCGTGTATTTTGTGTTATCTCGTGTTTTTTAGGCACCTACTGCAAGAAACAAACACGAATGGAATTTGGCCAACTCCAGGCCTCCTGGATTAACTGCTTGCGCCACATATTCATTTTACTAGCTAGGCATTTCTAGTGCACAGATAGCTTCTAATTACAAGGGACAATGGATGAAATGACACCATGAATTCCTGCTTTCAGTAAGTAGCAAACTGTTGGCATTGTTCACTATCCAATGAAAACATTGGACAGTTTCTGATTCATACCACTTGGAAACATTAAAAGCAAAGGAAGGCACTGCTGAAAGCCCAACTTGTGAAACAAAAGAGTCTTTTGTCAACCCTGCACAGCTCACATGGCAAAAGCAAAGGATATACGTGTGTTCTGAATGTCCAGCCAAAAAAAAAAAGAGTCAAAACAGTAGCAAATGAAGATGCAGCAATATTACAAACACAGCAACGACACAAGAGACAGGCTCATCAGCAATCTCATTATTTTTAAACATATAAACCACAGAATGACAGAGCACATGTAAATACACATAAACATACATGTCATTGAAAATGTCATGAGCACATCATTAATTAAAGTTGGGAATGTATTTTTCCAAGGAAAATTGGTAGCTTTGTTTCAACCCTCACATGTTCTTACTATCGTATCTCTTAAATGTTGTACTCCTGTAAAATATGTAAGAACTGAAAAGTTTCTACCCAGCAATAAATTTACCTGGAAAATTGATGCTTAATAATGACTTGCTGATTTTTGCACTAGAAATATATTATTATTATTTTGTCACAAAATGGAAATGTAGGAATTACTTTTATAATTCAGTTAAAGCAATATCATACAGTAGTAATAGTAAGGCCTCAAAAATACATATTGGAAATCAATGTCTTGGTTCAATGCCAACTAGAAGAACACAGGAAAACCTCTTCACTTGAACAAACACTGGTCAGTTACTGTATATCACTGTGTTTTTATTAAGAAAACTGTATCTACTTCTACAACTTTACTTTATCATTACTGCTACTAACCATCTGTAAAGTACAGAGGAAAAGTAAACTCAAACATAAACCAACTGCACAACAAGGCCTAAACTTTCCAGAATGATTCTTCTATCGTAATCTCAGACAATTTTTAATCAGCATTCACAAAGCACTGATGCCACCAGGTTTCAGTCAAACACACAAGACAAAGTCAGTAAATGATTCAAAGGGGCAGACTCCATCAAGATAGTTAGAGGGAGGGAGGGGGAGAGAGAGGTATTTCCAGTTAATTCCGTGCCTTAGTTTAACTTTTTATTAATACTGATTACCAACCATTTATCTTTTAAGAATATATCTTTTATTAAAATCTGTATCATAGGCAAAATATGGAAAAGATTTGCAGATTTAATAAAACATATAATCCTTAAAATATAAGTTTAATTGGTACATTACATCCAATCTAGGTCAGTCAGCAGGACCAGAAGTTTAGTCTTCCCAGCTTTCAGATTTGTGCTGGAGTCTATCTTCAGAGGAGAGAGAAGTCTATCACACATTATGATGAGAGAGAAGTTCCCTGAGGAAGGCCTCCAGCATGGGTCCAAAAGCTAGGAAAACTAAACCTCTATTCCTGGTGACCGACCCAGATTGGATCTTGCAACATTATTCAGAGACATGTATATTGCCCACATTCATGGTACATTAGACATACATTTATTGGTACATTAGATGGAACAACAGATTAAACAAATTAGTACTAAGTATTCTGGATACAAATAGGTGTATCCCCATACATTATATCTTATGACATTAGTTAGATAATTCTTGGATTCCTAGCTGGAACTCTAACAAACACAAAGATATGAGTCTTTTTGTTTGTTTCTCGTACTCAGTTAGGCCTTAGCGAATAACAACAAATAATAAATATAGAAATATGAATCACCTGATTCTTTTTTGTCTGACTTGACCCTAAACACAAAGCCCCTTGAGATTGTAAAAGTGAACATTAGTTCGGCAGTGAAATAATATGCCCCACTGCTTCCAGTGCTCAAATCTGTAGCCAAGCAACTTTTACTGAAATAAATGATGTAATGAGAAAAAGAAATTACGTGTATTTTACCAAGCAAGCTAAGCATGCAGGGAAGCTTTGAATAGGAGCAGTTGAAAGAAACTAGGGAAATCTGGGTGAACCACAAAGGGCCTTGCTACTTCAGTTAAAGGATGCAGGAGAATGAGTAATTAGATCTTATTGCAGTAGTGGTTTTGCATCCAGGTCTCAAGTGTACAATTTCAAGAATAGTCCTTTTAGTTCCCTTAAGTTGTGGCTCAGCAGTTTTGAAAATCAATTGATTTGGATTTTAGCATTATCCAGTATATAGTTAGTTTTTCTTTTTAAAATGCATACTTATATTTACCTGACAATTTTATAATCATTTTATAATACAGTATATAATCTATAAATATGCTTAATAACTGTGCTGGCACAATGGTTAGACTACAGTATTGCAGGCTAATTCTGTTGACTGCCAAGAGTTCAATCCTCAATGGCTCAAGGTTGACTCAGCCTTCCATCCTTCCGAGGTCGATAAAATGAGGACCTAGATGGTTGGGGGAGATAGGTTGACTCCGTAAACTGCTTTGAGAGGGCTGTAAAGCACTGCGAAGCGGTATATAAGTCTATATACAGTGGGGCAAAAAAATATTTAGTCAACCACCAATTGTGCAAGTTCTCCCACTTAAAAAGATGAGAGAGACCTGTAATTGGCATCATAGGTAGACCTCAACTGTGAGAGACAAAATGTAAAAAAAAATGACCAAACAATCACATTGGCTGATTTGGAAAGAATTTATTTGCAAATTATGCTGGAAAATAAGTATTTGGTCACCTACAAACAAGCAAGATTTCTGGCTCTCACAGACCTGTACCTTCTTCTTTAGGAGGCTCCTCTGTCCTGCACTCAATACCTGTATCAATGGCACCCGTTCGAACTTGTCATCAGTATAAAAGACACCTGTCCACAACCTCAAACAGTCACACTCCAAACTCCACTATGGTGAAGACCAAAGAGCTGTCAAAGGACACCAGAAACAAAATTGTAGACCTGCACCAGGCTGGGAAGACTGAACCTGCAATAGGCAAGCAGCTTGGTGTGAACAAATCAATTGTGGGAGCAATAATTAGAAAATGGAAGACATACAAGACCACTGATAATCTCCCTTGATCTGGGGCTCCACGCAAGATCTCACCCCATGGGGTCAAAATGATCCCAAGAACAGTGAGCAAAAATCCCAGGATCACACGGGGGGACCTAGTGAATGACCTGCAGAGAGCTGGGACCAACGTAACAAAGGCTACCATCAGTAACACACTACGCCCCCAGGGACTCAGATCCTGCAGTGCCAGACGTGTCCCCCTGCTTAAGTCAGTCCATGTCCGGGCCCATCTGAAGTTTGCTAGAGAGCATTTGAATGATCCAGAAGAGGATTGGGAGAATGTCATATGGTCAGATGAAACCAAAATAGAACTGTTTGGTAGAAACACAACTCGTCGTGTTTGGAGGAGAGAGAATGCTGAGTTGCATCCAAAGAACACCATACCTACTGTGAAGCACGGGGGTGGCAACATCATGCTTTGGGGCTGTTTTTCTGCAAAGGGACTAGGACGACTGATCCGTGTACAGGACAGAATGAATGGGGCCATGTATTGTGAGATTTTGAGTGCAAACCTCCTTCCATCAGCAAGGGCATTGAAGATGAAACGTGGCTGGGTCTTTTAACATGACAATGATTCCAAACATACTGCCCGGGCAATGAAGGAGTGGCTTCGTAAGAAGGTCCTGGAGTGGCCTAGCCAGTCTCCAGATCTCAACCCCATAGAAAACCTTTGGAGGGAGTTGAAAGTCCGTGTTGCCCAGCGACAGCCCCAAAACATCACTGCTTTAGAGGAAATCTGCATGGAGGAATGGGCCAACATACCAGCAACAGTGTGTGCCAACCTTGTGAAGACTTACAGAAAACGTTTGACCTCTGTCATTGCCAACAAAGGATATATAACGAAATATTGAGATGAACTTTTGATACTGACCAAATACTTATTTTCCAGCATAATTTGCAAATAAATTATTTCCAAATCAGCCAATGTGATTGTTTGGTCTTTTTTTTTACATTTTGTCTCTCACAGTTGAGGTCTACCTATGATGCCAATTACAGGCCTCTCTCATCTTTTTAAGTGGGAGAACTTGCACAATTGGTGGTTGACTAAATACTTTTTTGCCCCACTGTAAGTGTGTTCGCTATTAAGTTCACTTGCCCAGATTTAAAATTTTCAGAGTACTTCTCAATTACAAGTTAAATCTTTTGATTTATACTGGAGATTCTGTTTATAAAAAGAATAACAAGGAAGATTCTAATTCAGGATGGTAGCCACATGTACTAATAGGAGGAATGAGGCAGGAGTCTAACAGTCTATTAAAAGAACACCATTCATTCATGAAAATGGCAGTGGACACCTGTTGCATATGTATGTGTTAAGTGTATAAAATGTAGGTTCCATTACAGAATAAACAGAATGTAATAGTGATATCTCTTATGCTTCAATTCAGCAAATGACATCATTTTGTCACATCTTCATGAAGGTAATTTTTGTTAAGCGATATGCCCAAAAGATGCATAACTCATTCTTCAGCTATCTTTGTGAAACACCCAAATTAAAAAAAAGAACAATAAGACATACAGTTTGAATGAAATTCTGAAATGCCCACTTTTTAACAAATACCCCAGAATTTACACTGTTTTTGAAAATATATGAACATAGATTGGGTTTTTGCTCACATCAAATTTAATTCTTATCTATTAATATGAAATCAACATGGGACATGAGATGGTCTAGAAACAGAAATGTCAGTTAAGTCTATTTATTGGAAAGACATCATAAACCAAAGAGCGCAATTCACTGTTAAATTATGCTATAATGGGAAATGATACTTTAAACATTAACCAGGGTAATATATTGTTAGTAATTCTATAAAAAGTAGTCTCCTCTGACCTGACACTTATTTGAATGGGTAGGCTATGCTATAATATAAATTCTAATTTATATGACGAATAAGTGCAGCTATGAAACATGGAATGAAACTCTGTATTCTCAATCTTTAAAAGGAAGTGAGGAAGCTATATTGCTATTGTTTTGTTTTCAGTTAGATCTGTCTGGTGATGGTAATTTAAGACTGTAGGTAAAAGCACAACCATGTTTATGTGGTGCGTGGCTGTACATGCTTCATAAATTATTTATATACAAGGCTTATAGGCTACTCCAAATAACTTATTCTGAGCAGCCAACTTCCCAAATACATAGTCTTAAGATTAAAAGTAAGTAAGTACAGTTAGTCTTTGGGCTACAATGGCAACTGGGACCAGGATTGCTATTGGTAAGCCAGGCGGTTGTAAAGTGCAATGTCACATGGCTACATTGCTTAGTGATGGCAATCCAGGCAGTCCCAGTTTCTGCCTTTACCAAAATGCATGATTCATTAAATGGGAAGCAGTGGAAGTCTTAAGTAAGGAGTGCAGTGCTGCTGCAAGGCAGTCTAATCAGCTTTGGGAGGCCTGGTATAGGCCACATGCAAATTATGAATGTGGTGCTTGCAGAGCACAGGAAGGCTGAGGGGGGGAAGGAACAGGTGGAGGTGAGCATGATGACTCCTTCAGATGCTTCCTCAGATACGTTTCCAGATGTCAGTTCCAGGCACATCTGAGAAGGATTTGGCTGAAGCACAACTGCAACAAGACAGCCCTGAGGCTTCAGATGGGAAAACATGCATCTGCAACTGGTCAGTGATGAGGAAGAGGAACTGCCTTCTGCACCTGATCCAAGAACACATAGGGCAGGAGCAGTGAAGATCAGCCTGATTACTCAAGAAGAGGCAGCCTCACCCTTCTTGATGGGCTGCACCAGAAGCTGGCTATTTAGCACAGCAATCAGATGGAGGTGATGCTGGGAACAATGTGTTCATTTTTTAAGGTGTGTGTTTTCTGGTCATTATGATTCCTGCCTTGCTTTGGACTGGCACCTTGACTTGGATCGTGTCTTGTGAACTCTGAACTTTTCTTGCCTCGTGAAGTTGATTTAAGTTGTGGACTCTGTGGACTAGAATTGGTCTGTTTTTGGCAGTCTGTTAATTGGGACAGTTCTTGGTTTTTGGGGAAGGGAATTGCTGAGGAATATTAATAAACCCACTAAACCACCTGTGTGTGTGTTTGTGTGTGTGTGTGTGTGAGAGAGAGAGAGAGGGGGGGCAGACAGACAGCACAGTGGGAAAGAGAGTACAATTTGTGCAAGCACAGAAGGGCTAAGGGAACAAGGTGTGTGCACAGAGGACCAGAGGGGATTTACCAGAGTGCCTTGTGACATTCCCCACTGACTTCCCGATTGACTTTGCTTTTGGGAAGGTGGCAAATGGAGATTGTACGACCAGAGGATGCTGGGACAGCCAGAACTTTGAGGACCAGTTGTAAATACCACTCATTCTACACAGTTGTAACTTTGAACGGTCACTGAACAAGTGATTGGTAAGCCAGTACTATCTGTAGATAATTAAAAAAAATACACCCATATTTATAAAATACTTTGGCCCTTGTATAGGTGTATCTCTCTATTATTTGTTGCAGCATCCTGACTTTGGCACTGTACAATCCTGAAAAAATTACATAAATGTAGTATAGTGTTATTCAAACTAAGAACACTAATACTTATTATGTAATTGGTACTTTGTGAACTATGCTTCAGAGCATTGAGACAGAGAAGGAAGCCATATAATCCCCAAGACCTCCTACTCTGACAGTCAATGATTAGAGGGGGAGGCATGCCAGCAGTTCTAGACACAGCAGTGGTAGGTTTCAAAATTTTTAGAACCTCTTCTGTAGGTGTGGCCTGCTTTGTGGGAGTGGCTTGCTGGCCATGTGACTGAGTGGGAGTGGCTTGGCAGTCATGTGACTGGGTGGGCGTGGCCAACTTGCAAAATGTGGTGAAACTCACTTAACAACGCTCTTGCTTAGCAACCAAAATGTTGGCTCAGAAACTCTGGCATTTGAAGCCCGCAACTCTTAAATCTGTCAAGTTACAAGATCCTTGCACCCCTAACCCTTTAGAAAAAAACTCCCAGGGGTGTTCAAACTTGACAGCTTTAAGACTTGTGGACTTCAACTCCCAGAATTCCTCCTCTCGCTCTTCATTTTGATGATGTACGGATGGGTGGGGGGAGTGAGCTGGAATCGGTTCTAAATGGCACTGTAGATTTGTGGAACCTCTTCTATAGAAGAGGTTAGAACTGGCAGGAACCCACCCCTGCCATATGAGCACAAGACACTGCCTAGATTAAATTAAAGCACAGAAGAGAAACTTCACAGCTGAGAGCAAACTGGCAGGAGCCAGAAAACTCTACTCTTCCAAGTAGACCAGGGGAATGTGCTTGCAGGCTCTTTCTGTCCTGGGACAGGGGTGAGCAGGCAGTAACATTATCCACTCAAATCTCTCCATGGTTAGTAGTTGTTACAGAAAGGCCCATAGAAGTCAGAAGTTATATAAAGAACTGGTAAGAGAAAGGTTTCTTACATATTTTTAAATGTATAAATACTGAAGATCTGGTCAAATAACATATTGCTATAGATATGAAACTTTTTGTTAAACAAAATATCAAGATGAAGGCTCCCAAACACAAGCTATAGGGTGACTGTGATCTTTTTTTATTGCTGGAAAACAGAACAAAAAAATTACTTAATAGCTTCAGGATACAAAAGGTCTACTAAGAAATGAAAAACAAACAAACCATGGGGAATCAAAGGAAAGGAAGCAAAAAAAAAAAGCCAAAATTATTCTCCTTAAAATACTCTGAAAATTATGGTGGACAACACCTAGAATTAAAAATAGACAAAATAAGGAGAAAGTCATAAGGAAGGCCTGCTGACTGTTGACATTTTTTGTATACTCTGACCACAGGCTTAATAAATTGATAGAGAATACCAATTATCTACATGCTCTCCAGAATATTTGTCTGCCACATCTCTAATTTTATTCTGAAAATGTTAGCAAGCAAACCCTAAATATAAGCACAAACATAGAAAGAGAAGACCAAGTGGAAATATCTACAGACTTTAATAGAACTTGGAAAATGTTTGGAATCTAATTACAGCTCTATGGTTGAGGTAGTTCCTTGAAGAGGAAAGTCGCTCCAGAGCTGTAGGCTGACTTAGGACTAAATTTTGGTTACAATTAGATGGCCTCACTAAACTAACTCGAAAAAAATAATCATGCCAAAGTGGGGCAAGAAGGGTAGGAGCCGTATATAGTCTTTCAGTTACCCTAATCTACCCTGTTTCCCCCAAAATAAGACCTCCCTGGATAATAAGTCTTCCCCTAAAATATTTAAACGCATGCCCAGCCGGTCCCCACCATTTCCTGGGGGGGGGGGGCGAAGAAGGAAACATGTCCCATGCACCCCCGCATGCACCTGCCATCCATGCGGCACGGCCTCACAGAGGCCGCTACCGCAAACCCTAGCTACCGTGTCCCTTCTCTTAGTGGCAGCCACAAAAAGAACGGCAGGGCCAGCAACACTAGGGCTCGCAAGAAAGTGCCAGAAACAGAACTTCCAGCCCTCTCTGGATCAGCTGATCTGCAGGCCGAGGGTAAGGGGCCTCCTGCTCCTCAAAAATAATAAGACCTCCCTGAAAATAAGGCCAAGCACTTATTTCGGCGTCAAAAGAAAATAAGAACCTGTCTTATCTTCGGGAAAACATGGTACTTTAGAGCATGCTGAACTCTGGGTTTCCATGAAGTTCTGTTGCTATTTCTGAAACAAGGATTATTTGTTTTTGTAACAAAGTTTAAACTTTGGGCCAGCATTTCAGCTTCTTCAGAAACATCTTCAAGCACCATGGAATTTCATTCCTACAATGTTTATTTGCAATGGTATAAAAAAAAATCTGCTAAGCATAAAAGGTGTAATTTAAAGCTTAGTTATGCTTCCCACATTACATAAAATCTACATTGCAGGGCCACACACTTAAATGATCTTCCTTTTCCAACTGTTATTTCCTCATCATTCCCCTATTGTGTCAGGTTGTTATTATTTCCATTAAAAATAAAGGATGTTCACTGTTTCTCATGTAATTGCTACAGAGATGGTAATTAACTGTGATGAATATCAGTAGCCAAGGTTAAATTAATTAAGACTGAAAAATAGAAGAACATTAATGCTAAGCCAATCTCATGACAAATTCTCCCATCTTCTTTAAATTACAAGGAGAACTTAAAACTTGTATGGCTTGTGCAGGAGCTCTTCTACTCAGGTTTTCTTCTTGTTGTATTTAACCAATTCTGACAGCTTCAAAGAAGCAACGTGCATTGTGTCAGGATTATTTAGAAGCTTCGTTAATGTGTTTGCATTGCATGTTTCTAAGGTTACAGACCAAAACAGATCCAGGTAATAACTAAATGCTGAGGAATTTCCCCAAGAGACAAAACTTCAAGGCTTAACTGTTGAATGCATCTTATTTCAAGAAAGAAGCCAACTCTTCTTTAATTGTTCATCAATCAATTAAGCGTCTCTCAAACGTCCAATTAAGCAGACAACTGGAATTAAAGAAAAGGCATCTTTGAAAGGCCGGCCTCTTGACAGCATTCAAGTGACCACTTGATTAAGGTGTGCTTGTTTGGAAAGAGCCATGAGGTTGGAAAGAGCACTCAACCACACAATTAGTATGCCCTTCAGACAGACAGATAAAAGGGGAAGAGTGGGGGAACCTATCTTTTGTAATGCAACTTAACCTTCACATCTACCAGGATTGCTTAAGGAAGAGTGTGTAGTGCAAAATGAATTAGCCTCACTTAACAGAGAGGATGCCGGTGCAAACACTGAAATGTCTTTTGCCCAGCTCTGTCTCAGTTGAATATGTAATAAGATGATAATAGCAACAGAGATGTACAGGCAATAATGGAGATCATAGCTGCTGCAACACTAACGTAGGCAGTGAAAAAAGCCTGCTCTACTGTGTTTTATGCTAACCACCAGTGAGGCTGACATTCTTATGAAATGGGTGCTTGATTCTTTTTACACACAGAAGCCAGTAGCCTTTTTAGGAAAGAGGCTGACCTTCACATCAGGAGCAAGGAGTTCACCAGTTCAGCAGCTATTGGTCAAGACATATCAATCAAAATGGGAAGAAGAGAAGCAGGCGAAGGGTCAAGGAAAGAACTGTATCTGCTCCTAAGAATGTGCTATTTCACAGAATGAAACACAGATGATGGCTGCTTTGACAAAAGATAAGGGTGATTCTGAAATTATTCTAACAGCTGAAATTTAGCGGTCAGTGGGAAAAAAGTAAAGGGGGTATGCATAAGTACACTAACATGCCCATTGTCCCTGTCATTTCATTTTTATTCTCTTGTTCTTGTATTTGTTTGACAAATTCCAAACAAACAAGTTTTCTATCTTAGGAGTTTTAAAAAAGGAGTATAACAACCAGATGACTACAAAGAATATAAATCTTTCCATTGCCCACCAGATAGAACTGAAAAGGCTTCTTGAATGAGAAGCGAAATGTTTTCAAGGAAAAAACAGCAAATACATCATTTACATCATTTAGGAGATGGAAAATCAAAATTCCAAAATTACGTTTTTCCCATTTATTGAACAGATTCTAAGTTTTAAGGCTATGACAACTCACTCAGCTGTATCATTAACAGTCCATTTAATAAATCTTTCAGATTATCTAAAGTAAGGTCCTCAACAGTGGTGGGTTTCAAAAATTTTTAGAATCTCTTCTGTAGGTGTTGCCTGCTTTGTGGGAGTGGCTTTGCTGGCCATGTGACTGGGTGGGAGTGGTTTGCCGGCCATGTGACTGGGTGGGAGTGGCTTGCCAGCCATGTGACCAGGTGGGAGTGGCTTGCTGGCCATGTGACCGGGTGGGAGTGGCTTGCTGGCCATGTGACTGGGTGGGAGTGGCTTGCCAGCCATATGACTGAGTGGGAGTGGCTTGGCAGTCATGTGCCGAACTGCCTGTTCTTTGTTTTGTGTACACAAACATAAAGTACAATCAGTACAACTGTTAACTCTTTATACTGTATATAATCTCTGAAAATGTAAAAGAGAGAAAACAACTGATGGGAGACTGAAACCCAATAAATATATCCCCAATAAAAAAGAATAGTATGTCGGATTACTGAAAAACTCAGCCAAATGGGAAAATCCAAAGAAAATTTTTTTGGACTTCCTGCTAAGAAGTAATAATTTATATATAATATGCACAATTATTTTAGTTAAATTATTGTTGAACAATTTATAATAGTTGCATCACAATATTATTCTATTTGCCACTACTACCCTACTTCCTAGATGTTCACTATTCTCCCCCCCCCAAAAGATGTAAGGCCACGTGAAACAGTTTTGATGAAAGTTGCATGATATGAAACTTCTCTCCTTTGAAAGAATGTTTGGTTTTAATTCTCCAATGAATCAAAAGGAATGTTTTACGCTTCCTTGTTACACAGCATTGTTTTAGCTTTCCATAGCTCTCCCCAAAACCAACCAAGGAGGATAAAACCACAGAAATCTAATACTGTTGTGCACGGCTTTGCACTAAATTATCTGTATAGTAAGCCAAAAATAGTTAAGATTATAATTAGCCCACCTGTTTCCCCCATTAACATTCAAATACATTTTTCTTGTTCAGCGACTGCATGAGAGATTTCCCAGTCCTTGCAAAATATCACATTACATCCACATAAAGGGAGCAGCAACTCCTCTGTGAATTGGGGGGGGGGGGAGTTCAGCTTCTCTCTGCCATTTAAAGGCTGCAGCAGGGAGATTCCCAACTTTTTTCCTCTCCCTCCATTCAGAGCGGAACTGCTCCAGCCTCCCATACACACACACACGTTGCCCAGTAACCCTAACCTTTGCGCTCTTATCCACGCTCTCCTCGGCTCCTCACGACTACAATAGATGTCCAGAATCGGCTTTTGGGGCTAATGGAGGCTTGGGTTTCCAGCTCCCGCCGCTTCTGGACGTCTATTGCAGTCGCGAGGAGAGTGTGGAGAAGAGCATG
This sequence comes from Natrix helvetica, assembly GCF_964273705.1. Classification (NCBI taxonomy): domain Eukaryota; kingdom Metazoa; phylum Chordata; class Lepidosauria; order Squamata; family Natricidae; genus Natrix; species Natrix helvetica. The sequence continues at coordinate 41,225,138 of NC_138551.1, read as the reverse complement.
AAGGTTCTTGGCGCTCCTAGAAGCTGCAAAAGCAGCTGGGAGAGGTGAGCGGTTTGGTTTAGCCTCCCTGGATATCGCAGCAGCAGCCCCAAGTGCGCCGATCTCGGCATTTTTCGTATCAGGGCGTGCTGCAAGAGGGAGGGAGTGAAGACCTTTTCTGGCCGACGCAAAGGACTTGGTTTTCTGAGCACGGGCCCGCACCTCCACCACCAACAATCCAGAAAAGGTCTCCACTCCCTCTCTCTTGCAGCACGCCCCGATGCAAAAAACGCTGAGGCCTTGCATGGTCCCCAAACTTTTCAAAGACAGTGGCCACGTCGCCTAAGCTCCCGCCGCTGTCCCCACCCCCATGCTTTCTGGTGGCCCTGCGCTATAAGCGAGCCTGGGATCCTTGCAAGGCCGCAAAAGGTCACTGGACTCGCTTATAGTGCAGGGCCGCGGCAGCCCCCCACCCCACGCTTAGTTGTAGCTTACTTACCTCCTCGGAGGCGGCAGGCAGCAATAGAGAGCCAAGCAGGAAAAAAGTTAAGTGGGTTTAGATAGGGTTCTTAGAGGCGGGCGGGGAGATTGTTGAGATGGCCAATCAGTGAGAGGTGGGCGGGGCTAGGATAGTGCGGACAGGCGGGGGGAGCAAGCAATGGAGCGGCTTCTGGATGGGCAGGGGTGAGTGGCGAGCGACAGGGCCGGGGCAGGCGTTCCAGAACTTCCGAGTCCACCGGTGGAACCTCTTCTAACTAGTTCGGTAGATTTGACGAACCGGCTCTACCGAACCAGTGAGAACCAATAGGAACCCACCTCTGGTCCTCAACCTTTTTTTGGCAATGCCCCACCTAAGCATCTTTAAAATCCTGGTGCCTCTCCTGTAACATATAATTCTTACTTTACTCAAAAAGTGAACTCTACTCACGTGAAGGAAGCCTAAAAGGCCAATAACTTGGTTTAAGCAAGATTCAAATTGCCCCCATTAAAAATCAAATTGCCCCCCTGTGGGGTGTGGGCCCCATGTTGGGAACCACTGATCTAAAGGGACAGTTCCAACATGGCATCTTCTTAAAGAGTGGCTTGCAATGATGTCAAAAGGTACAGTCAAACCTTTCCATCAAACTGGAATAAGGTATCACTATAATTCCACAAGACAATCATCATGGAATGGTTGCCACATGATACAGTGAAGGTGATAAGTCAGTTAATGGGTTGCCACATTACAGATGCAAATTAAGGGCTGTGCAAGAGCTATTTAAAAACACTGCTAGTCTAATGTCAAAAGGTTTTCACTTAGCCTTTTTCTCAACATACAATTTTTTTGAGTACATGTGGAGGTGTAAATATGTATAAACAGATATGGGTGGGTAGGTTAATTCAGTTTCTAGAGTGTTACACTTTAGCTCCTAGGTTTTTAACATGACGCTTGTAGGGCAGGCATGAATTTTAAAGAAATAGTCTGAATTAATACAGGCCTGCAATGAGATTGCTCAACTCAGCTTGGTTGCCTGCATAATTCATTCTGTCAAACAGATTTGCCTCACCACAGGCAGGAATGGGGGATTAGGGAGGGAAGCATAAAAACAGTTTATTTTCGCCCTATGGTATGCAATATTCAGATATACCTAAGTATATTCAGTATATGCATCTCCTTATGCTGTAGTGACCAGAGCAATTTCCATTTCCCCTTACAAATTATTTTTTAAAATAAATTTATATGGCCAGCCCTCTCAGATGAAATGATTCCAAGTGGTGTACAATGATTAAAATAAAACAGTAAATTTATAAAAATAATTATTTAAAAAGTCATTATTAACATTAAAATCACCTGGTACAAGACACAATAAGTTAAATGCTAGAGCAGGGGTGGCGAACACGCGGCTTGCGAGCCGCATGCGGCTCCCGGCCAAAATAAATGAGGCTCTTTGCCTCTTATCATTATTTAGTATACTGTGGCTCGGATCGCGCGCTCCCTTTCGGAAGCTGGGGAGGTCCTTTGCAGGCAGCTAGAACGGGCCGCCTGCAAAGGACTTCCCCAGACTTGCTTTGAGGAGCACGGGGCGACTGAGGCTAGTTGTGAAGCCCCAAAGCCCCCACTGCCACCGGAAGAACTGCTGCCACCTCCTCCTCATCCTCCTCTAACAGGCAGCACTGCCGGATTTGCCGCCCGGCGCTGCGGCTGAGATGAAGCCGCCAAAGCTCCAGCCGGCATCTCCGCGCGTGGCAGCGGCGCCTCCCCTCAAAAGCCCGGAGGAGGGGGAGGGGGCAGAGGTAACCCAGCGCTGAGCTCAGGAGCAAATCTGGTGATTCTGTTGGAGGAGGAGGAGGAGGAGGTAGCAGCAGTTATTCTGGTGGCAACTCGTACTCGTCGGCATCTTCAGCAGAAGCCCTGCCCACAATGAAGAAAGCAAAGATGGAGCAGATCCACGCAGATGATGTCGCTGCAACATGACTGGAGGAGGAATTCTGGGAGTTGAAGTCCACAAGTGTTAAAGCTGTCAGGTTTGAAGACCCCTGGGGGTTTTTTTCCCTAAAGGGTTAGGGGTGCAAGGGTCTTGTAACTTGACAGCTTTAAGAGTTGCGTGCTTCAAATGCCAGAGTTTCTGAGCCAACATTTTGGTTGCTAAGCAAACATCGAAAAAAAAATAGAGGGAACATTGCTTCCGGGTCTGTTTTGGCAGGTCACTGCGTGGTGTGGCTCTCTGACTCTCACAGTTTAAAATTTTGGCTCTTTTTGTCGAACTTGTTCGCCACCCCTGTGCTAGAGACATTAAGATAGCCCCAGTGCCCTGGGACCCCTGGACTGGACAACATACCAAGGTCTTGAAGGACCTATGGAACATTAAAAGCAATGGAGCTAACCTCACTTTGAGGGAGAAAGGAGAGTGTTTCATGAGGCAGGAGCCACAGCAGAGAAGGTCCAACTCCTGGGGCCCACCACATGTAAATCCATAACAGATGGGACCCAAAGCAGGTGCGTTCTACCAGATCCAGTGGGACAGGCAGATGTAAACCAAGAGAGCTGGTCCCTCAAATAACCTGGCCCCATACTTTAAATGACTTTAAAAATGGTTATTTCAAGCTTTGAAGATTGACATTTACTAATATAGATAATTCTTGTTTATTATAAAGCATAACTCAAATTAATTTACCACATCCAAATTTATTGCTTCTTTCAAATTCCCAAAGTCCCAAAATTAATTGCAAATCTGGAAATTCATCTGCAAGTATATTCTAATCACTTTCATGGGGAAAGTGTTTATTTTTAAACATTATCTCCAATCATAAAAATAAGTGAGGTTTTTGGGATAGGATGGTTGAGGTGCAGAATGATATGCTAAATGTGCATATCAATTGTCAATCTAATATGTGAATCTTCAAGGCAGCCAATGAATCAGACATCTTACACTCTCTTCTCAGAACTAGTACAGGAATCACATTTATAGTTTAAATTGAAATTTACGATCAAATTATCTCATTCTTACTGTCATTATTTTTAAATTTTCCTTCTCAACAAATACAAGGACACTGAAGGGGGAGAAAAAATTATCACCATAAACGTTTTCTCCCTTTTAAAAAAACATTTTGGGAGATTTGAGACAGCCTTTTTCTGAAAGACTCAAGGAATGAAGCTGTTTTGCTGGCTGGTACTACACCCCTTCAACAAATAATTTCAATCCACCGTTTGCTTGAAAACAAATAGTAAAATTGATGTTTCATAATCAATGATAACCATGTAGACCCTTAGAACTGTATCCTAGGCAGTACATCCAATTTCAACTGAACAAATTAGCATTCAAAGGAGTTACAGCATTACAAAGCAGCCAACAAAAACAGAACTGCAGAGTGGTTGAATAAAGGCCTGCTCTAGGACAGCAAATACAATCCCATTTTTACTTTAAAAAAGTGACAGGATGGAAAAGAGTATTTTTAGAGGTTAGAGCTACAGCATGCAAATGAAAAACAAAAAATTTATTAATATGAATGTGTTTTGGCATGAATCTTGTAAAACTTCTACAAAACATTACCTAAGGAAAGAAAGATGTATTTTTTTTTTTAAAAAGTGGAAACCTCTTTCAATTGCTGTTGCTGTGGCCAAGCAACGGTTCTTACAAGGGGTGTGGGAGGTGAGAACAGGTACCCGTGAAGGATGGTACCTAAAACTGAGACCTTGTGCTCAGGGAAGGGGAGTGGAGAATGAAATGTTGAACAAAAGTTCTGCAACAAGAGCAACATAAAGATGATGTGATCAGTGGCAGAAAGCAAACCTCTATCAATGTAAAAGCAAATGACGCACACAAGATGGCTAATTCTCAAAAGCAGAATTAAACAATTGCCAGTCACTGCATGGGCAAGCACAGCAAATCCATTCCATTGGTTCTGAACATCAAAACTCCCAAGATAGTGTTTTATAGAAGAGACCAATGCTTATGCTCTATCATGAAAGGCTGCAAGGAAAACATTCACCCTGCTAATCCTCCTTTTAAACCACTTCATCTAGCACATTGATTAGCTTCTCACTGCTGTTCAAACGACTGCCCTACAATATGTTGCCTATCACCGTTTAACATGAGGCACCACTGACAGAACACAAGTGCCTTTTCCTGGCGCACAACCAAATTCTTTATTTAAAGTGTAATCTGTTTGCAATCTGTCTTCCTATCTATGGAAAGCAACAGCAACAGCCATCCGACCTTTATCTCATAGTTAAAATCCTATTATCAGCAATGCCTTTGGTAACTATATTGACAAGCTGGTATACTAAAATTAAAAAAAGAAGAATGCTGCAGGAATAGATATCCAAGAGGGTACGAGGTGGGAAAGTGAGTAAATGTATGTCCAGTGCAGAGGTGATATTCAGCAGGTTCTGACCAGTTCTGGAGAACTGGTAGTGGAAATTTTGAGTGGAAATTTTGAGCGCAAATTCGGAGAACCGATAAATACCACCTCTGACTGGCCCCGCCCCAATCTATTCTCTGCCCCCCGAGTCCCAGCTGATGAGGAGAAAATTGTCATTTTACAGTATCCTTCCCCTGGAGTGGGGAGGGAATGGAGATTTTAAAGTATCCTTCCCCTGCCATGCCCACCAAGCCATGCCACGCTATGCCCACCAAACCACACCCACAGAACCGGTAGTAAAAAAATGTTTGAATCCCACCACTGGTCCAGTGCCATGATGTAAATGGAAGATGATAGAGTGGACCTTGTATTGTGACATAATAATACCTCTTTTTGCCAGTTTCCATAAGCTCTTGTCACTGGCTTTGTTGGCAAAGGTTGAACAATTGAAGGTAACCATTTCTGATCTCACATTATTCTTTTTTAAGATGCAGACATCATTATCTTTCCTTTACAACTGTTTTTAAAACCACAGAGATGACTTTCTATAATCTTGGAACATTTCAGGGAGGTGGTATTTATTTAGAAAAGTCTTGTGAGAGCAGAAATTTTGAGAGACCACTTTTATTCCCTCCCCCAAGTATTTGGTATGGAAAATGATCTATGAATGGGGAACTGGTTGAATTATTTGCATGCTTTCGTAAAATAATGAAAAACTGGATTTCAGCTGAATGAAGGTCACAGTCTTCTCCCATTAAATATATCGAGTCCTATTTTACTAATAAGACTGGCTGGAACTCTAAATATAGCTTTTGGGGCTGCAACATTTCACTATTGGTCACATTTGTCTATTCAGAAGAAGAAAAGTTAGTTGTCACAAGGCATTACTAAAGGTCAGGCTAGATTCATACATCACGTGAAGCCATAGTATGCTATGCTTAGTGTTGCTAAAATGTTGCCTGTAAACAATGCTATATAGTTTGCCACAATATACAAAAGCAAACAATTATGGTTCTTTAAGCAAACTATGGCTTAATGCATGTGACAGCACAACATGTTAACTATGGAATAGCCAAGCATGTGGCCTGGAACCAGTCATGAAATTCATTTTTTTTTTACTATTGGTTCTGTGGGTGTGGTTTGGTGGGCATAGCATGGCATGGCTTGGTGGTTGTGGCAGGGAAGGATACTGCAAAATCCCCATTCCCTCCCCACTCCAGGGGAGGAATACTGCAAAATCCCCATTCCCACCGACTCTGTGGCCAGCCAGAGGTGGTATTTGCCAGTACTGTGAACTACTCAAAATTTCCGCTACCAGTTCTGCAGAACCTGCTGAATTTCACCCCTGGCTGGAAATCTAAAATGCATTTTTTAATGAAAGAGATGTCATTCTGGTGAATGACACGATGAACCATAAAAAATGGGGAAATGCATTGGGACATCATGATTCAAGCTGTGGTATTTCAAACTTATAAATATGTCAGCTGTGTGGTTTGCATTGCATTGTTTTGTCATTTGCATCCCTTGCTCTGCCCCTCAGTGGATGCCTATGTTCTCTGGCCAAGAAATTTAAGACAAATTAAAACATCTAAATGTCCTGAAGGAAATAACATTTTTCAGCTTCCAGTTGCAAAGTGATTTTTTTTTGTCAAAAGTGGCATAAAGAAGACAGGCAATGTGTCAGTACTGACAGACAGCCTCACCCATTGATCAGCAAGCAAACTGTCATTCGTGACTGAAACTTCAGTTGATTCAGTCTCTCATACATGTGCCCACAGAGAAACACTCTTCCTTGCGCGACAAACCTCAGCCATTTAGCTTTTCAAGTAAAGTCAAAACTAAGTGTCAGCAATGCTCTGTTTTTTTGTTTTGTGTTTTAACATGGCCCGTTTTTCTCCCACTTCCATAGTACAATTTGTTTTGTGAGAAGTTGAAGAAAAACACTCCAAGAACTGCCAGCACAACTTCACACCACGGAACATAAGCTGAAGCAGTTAGCACAGCTCTTAAAAGGAGGGAGGCACTAGACTTTGCATTCCAGAAGCCATGGAAATGTTAGATTATAACTATAAGGGATCCTGAGACAGGAATGGATCCTTCCCAGATATAAAGAATCATGTGTTGAGAACTTAAAGCAAAATTAAATGTGAAGGGAGACACAGGCACTGATTCAGGTAGAAAATGGCTGGGCATTAAAAGTATGGCTGCTCATTAGGGGGAAACAAGACACAGAAAAGGATAGTCAGAAATCTTTAGGACATGTGATAAGAGATAATGGTGTAGCAGCATCCCTGCCTGTGATCCCGGATTCTCTGTGTGAGCTGGCAATGAAGCTCCCCAGGCTTATGGTTCTGGGAGATTCTAATTTGCCATCTCTGGGCCTGGGGTCAGAGGTCGTGAGGGGTTCATGGCCACCAGCTAAAGATAAGCAAGCAAAGTGATGCTGCAGCTAGAAAGCCAAAACAATATTACATTAACACAGTGTTTCTCAATCTTGGCCACTTGGAGATGTCTGGACTTCAACTCCCAGAATTCCCCAGATTCGCTGGCTGGGGAATTCTGGGAGTTGAAGTCCAGACATCTTCAAGTGGCCAAGGTTGAGAAACACGGCTTAACCGAAGTGCTGAGGGACATATTTCTATTGTACTGTACATTCATTAGACCTCTGTTCTAATGAGGCATTCTAAGCACAATTCCTTAAAGGAAAGATGAAGAGGGAAAAGCTGGAGAATGTCCAGAGGAAAGCTACCAGAGAATAAGAGTTCAGAAGCCAATCCATATGAAGTATGATTAAAGGAGCAGGATATCTTTAGCTTGCAAAACAGAACACTGAACACTGAAGGGAGATATGATAATAGTCTATAAATATCTAAAAGCTTGCCACTTGCAGGAAGGACAGATCTTTTCTGTTGAAACACAGAGCAGTGCAAGGAACAAAGGGTTGAAATTTTTAAAAAGGAGAGTTAAAAACCTGAATATTAGGAGGAATATTGTCTGTTTAGAATAGCTATAGATTCCCCTCACACTATAAAGGTTTAGTGGATAGTTCACAGAGCAAGGAATTAGACAAGATACAAGAAATATATTCTATGATCATACAAAATTTATTTATTTGTTTTCTACAGCTGCCCATCTCAACCAGTGACTCTGGGCAATGTTCATCATAAAAGCATAAAACAAAACATTACAGTAAAAATATATATGGTCACTAATTAAAACTATTGTCGTAGATGTTAATATAGCCAAGAAATGGAGTACTTAACACAAGGGAGGCCTCAGATCTGAAAACATAACCAGAACTTTATGGCTGTACAAAGGGCCAGTAGGGTCAGGATTATCCTCATCTCTGAAGGGAGAATGTACCAGAAGGCAGGGGAGATGAAGAGAAGGCACATTTCCCAATTTCTGCCAGTCAACATTCTATGATTGACTGGATCCCCACCTTGACCAACCAGCCAGACTGCATTGTGTGGGAAGAAACAGCTGGGAGAAGACAGTGGCTCAGATAATCCAACAAATTGAGTTGACTGCTGAATATATAGATAGTCTTCAGTTAATAATTGCAAATGGAACAAACAACTTCATTGCTAAATGACAAAATCATAAAATGAAACATCCTGTGACCATGCTAGGCTTACAATATCAATTCCACTGCAATTATTAAGTGAATCACCTGTGGTCTTGAAGTGCAACATCGCATGACCGTGGTTTAAAATTATTAATGGTTTGACGGAAGTCAACAGTGAAGCTTGCAAATGGTGATCATGTGACTGCAAGATGCTGTGACCCGGACATAAAGCTAATTTTTTCAGCAACCATTCTAAGTTGGAAGAGTTGAACTTGCTAAACAGTTCAGACATTAACTGAGGATTGTACTTTGTATGCTTCCATACATACAAATGCACACACTTATCCTACCCATCTCGCTAAACACTTTTGGAATTAGAAATGTTATATAAAATATAGTAAAGTAATAAGAAGCTAAAGGAATTATAAAGATATGAAATAAGAAGGAAATGTAAAAGAAACTTATTCCATTATATTTCTCTATGCCTGTCTATCCTTGAGAACCACTTTGCCTTGTACCATATCCATATACAGCCTTTGTTCTTCAAACTTTGCAGCTGTCTTATTTTCAGGAACTTCTTAATTCAATTCAACCACAAATTTCTAGTCTTCTTATTGCTCTCCACCCATTCACTCTTCCGTCATATATTGTTTTGCAATCAGATCTTCATTTATTCATTCTTTATGACCAAACTATCTCAATAAACTTCTTTCAAAGCAGTCATTTACCGCTTTGAAAGTTTATGTTCAGTCCATGTTTATTTGATAAGCCTTTATTCTTGATCCTATCTCTCTCAGTTTACTACAAACACTTCTTGAGGATCTATTCCCATTGCATTCACTTGTATCAGTTTTATTTAATTCTCTCTACATATTAAACTCTTGTTTTCCATAAAAGTGGATAGAAATACACACATAGTCATGTTTGCATCTTGTGACAAATATGCATTCCTCACAATAGACAACTCCCTGTCTACTAATATTCTACCAACATTTACATATTCTAAAATTTCCTTCCTTCCTTCCTCTTAGTCCAACAAAATCGTAGCAACATGCTTCCATTTGTCAGCTACAAATGAAGATTTCATAAACCAATTAAAAAACCCACAGAGGATTTTCTCCCCTTGGATGCTAATATTTATAGCATTTGTTTCAATTCTATTCCTCTTGACACTAAGATTTACAGCATTAGTTTCAAATCTACTCTTCAACACTATTACTATCTTTCCCATGCAAATTTCTTAGGTTTCATTCCAAACCATTTTGTTATTTTCATTTGTAAGTCTACTCTGTCTTGTTTTCCCCTTTTTCATCAAAATTGTTTTGTGGTACTATACTGTATCAAACGTCATAAGATATCAAGCTTCATTTTTGCAGCAATTATTTTCTTATATGCATTGTTCCTCGTTGTTCCTTGTCTTTATCATTTCACCAAGTATTCTTTTTCATACTTCCACATTTCTCCTCATTCTTCCAAGCAATTCCACATTTTCTTTCCTTACATCTACTCTACACCCATTTGCTGGGTTACTAATCCTTCTTTCAATACTTTTTCATGTAAAACCTATAGTTTCTTTTCCTGCAGTGTCCTATTTTCACTCCCCTACCCCGAATACACTTTGTTTATTTTAACTTGTCCCTTGATTGGGAACAAGTTATATTAATATAGAAACAGCATAATAATGTTTAAAAACTATTTGCATCATCATCAATACAATATTTTAGGTGGTCTTCAACTTACAACTGATTACTGACAACTGATTAGTGACTGTTCAAAGTTCTGACAGACCTACCTGTGGGGGTACTTACTGACACAGATTCGAAGTTCCAATAGTCATCCCCCCATAGTCACATAACTGCACTTCAGCTGCTTAGCAACTAGGCCACATTAATGGCAGTTAGTAGTTTATAATGGCCATTGTAATGTGAAACATGTTTTACAACAGTTTTATGAAAACTGCCATTTGTTTTCAGTTTTCAGTAAAACTGCACCCATGGTGAACCTTTGGTTTGCTTAATGACCACAGCATTTGTTTAATTGGGGATTTGCCTAACAACTGCCACAAAAATGGGTTGTAAATTGGGTCGGACATGCGATCAACTTATTTTATGACTATCTCAAGTTACAATCATTATTGGCAGGCTCCATTACAGTCTTAACTTGAGGACTACATGTACAATTGCAGGATGTAATAGTATTATGATATTTTATTAGATATAAAATAACAAAATATAAAGACTTGCAAATAGAAGTGGAATAATGATGACTAAGAAAGGAAATATAGTAGCAATAGTAATAGGCACCTTGGGTGCAATTCCAAAACATGTGGAGCACCACTTGACTACCATTGGCATTGACAGAATTACCATCAGTCAATTGTAAAAGGCAGCTTTACATGAAACAACTTATATCCTGTGGTGGTACCTTTAACATCATTAACAAGAACATCTGCCCTTCCCAGGTCCTTGGGAAGGACTTGATTAACTGATAAAAATACTAAATCCAGTCTAAAGACCTGCCTGACTGTGAAATGTGCCTTAATAAGTTATTAAACTTATATGCCTCTGATACCCAACAACTTTGGATGGCTCAAAGCAATCAAAGAGTACAATATATGAAGGAATTGGCTCTTTGGCCCAAAGGAGGGCACCTGGGATGGCATAGGATTCATATACCATCTGTACTAAAAATGAAAAATAGAGAGATGGGAAAATGGAGTGGGCTTGAGATATCCTTATAGTATAACTGAAGTAAAAATTAGTACATTTAGAATGAGAACACTGTGGGACTAAATGGAATATGAATTCAGTCATGTGAAATTTTAGGTAATTAATCTGGCTGCATATGCACTGAGAAGATCATAAGCAAATTCCACCTGATATTTGCTCTGGGACTGATTGTCCCTCTATGGTAGCAACCACACGATCACAGGATCAGTGAAGCAGGGACAATATGTGGGTTCTGTGCACCCATTAAACCTCTTGAAGTGTAAGAGATTGATTCAAGAGCACAGAGCACAGAAAGGGGAGGGGGAGGACTGTGTGACCTGACTCGTAATAATCTTCCATACAAAGAGAGCCAAGTCCTAGAAAAGAGAACAGAGGCAAGGAAAGAAAAACAAGAATGAAGGATTTACATTACATACAGTATCTGCCGAGAGTGGATACTTGCCAAAGACTGAAGCAATAGAGTTGAAACCTATAGAATATTTGACCTTGGGACTTTTCAATACTACATATATATTAATTTAAAAAGTTTTGGTTTAAATCAATCAACAAATAACAGCCTTAGCAACAGGATCAATTAAAATTGGGCTGGGCACCTTTCAATGATCACAGCTGCACTTAATATTTTGTAGTGGGAAAGAGAAGACTGCAAAATGGGATCATGCCATGCATGTGGATTGGGTTCAGCTTTGGATTTAAATTTTTTAAATGTGATGTACCTATTTTAAGCTACATTTTTCATTCTCTCACTAGAAGATGAGTCATAATGAAATTGCTGAAATATAGACATGATAAGCAAATTAATAAAAGAGGTGAGAGAGCTGTGTCATCAGTTTTAGCACTCACTTTGATGGGCTTTAGAGAGACAGAACTCAATAATAATTTTTAATATCTAGTATGTTGCTATATTGTGGGCCCTGGAGTGGATGTGATTTATTCTCATGTATTTTCCCCCTGAATTTATTAAATATTTTAACCTCAAGGAGTTCTTGTAGAGTCTGCAGTATGTGCATATTATAAACAAATAGATTATTTTAGCTGTCACAAACATATAATTAATGTTTTGAGACTATTTTTCTTAGATGTAACCCATAATGATGGTTGTAGGGTGTGTCAAATTTTTCAACTTTCAATTTCCAAACATTCGGGTGCTCAAAAGTTATAACAAACCTTAGGGATTGTAAATATATTTTCGTTGTTTTAATATAATTTAGATGTCCTTGGTAAGTAACTACATAAATATAATAATTTTTTAACATTTTGCTTGTTTCATTGGTTAGAAATGTGTGTTTGAGTGTGGAGAAAGTAAACAAATACTGTAGATTCTCCCATTTATTTCAATGATAACCTCATCAAATGAGCAGCAAAATAAGTTAATTGCACATACTCGGGCTCTTATGATATCACACCAGGAGCTCAAAAAGCTGGAATGGAAATGTAATGTAATGTAGCATCAAGCAAAGTTGAGATAGACCCAGTGGAGACATTCAAAGAAAAATACACATGTCCTTGAGGAAAACCTTGCATTAAAAAGACTAGGCTTCAATTTAATGGGGCTTGCACCGTTATTTTTTCTATCTCTTATTATTTACCAGCAATTAGATATTATAATATGGCAAAATAGATATATGAACTTCTGCTGATCTTTAAAATTGGAACTTGCAAGACGAGAGCTTACTATCTTGTTCCCTCTCAAGGAATTCAAGCTTGGGTAGGGATTTCATATTTATTGTGAAAAGCCTACTCTTGCAAACAATTAGTGTTTATGAACAATTAACAACTTGTCAAGCAATAATTTATTATGGAGCACATATAAGCTACTGATGTCTGTTTCGGTCTATTTGGAGAAACTACAGAATCCTAGAAATACAATATAGGTTTTTCACATGGAAGTGGACTCCAGGTGAGCAAACTTCATTTTGTGACTTATCATTTGCATTCAACTTGCAGCACACATATTCTCTATTCCTGGCTTATGTAGAAGTAGCAGGACACACATATAGTACATTAAATAAAATATCTTTATCAAACAGTGAACATATTATTACAGATAACGCTTCTAATCAATATCTGCATCATATTAGAAAAATTAAGACAGCTTCAATAGTAATAGCAGTTAGACTTATATAGCACTTCATTCTGTTTTATAGCACTCTGTAAGTGGTTTACAGAATCAGCATATTGCCCACAAGAATCTGGTTCCTCATTCTGCTGACCTGGGAAGGATGGAAGGCTGAGTCAACCTTGAGTCGGTGAGGATTGAACTCTGGCAATGAGTTGAATTAGCCTGCAATATTGCATTCTAATGATTGGGCCACCACGGCTCATATTTACTGCTCAGAATTTACTGCCTTGTGTAAATTTAGACTAGGCCTTAGATAGAGTACTACTTTGATAGTTTTTTTTAAAAAAAATTCATAGAATACATGACTGTGCTTTATGAGAAATTAAACTGGGGAGTATTATATTCCCAATAAACAATCACTGTAATACAGGACACATCTGTCAACTCTCTGTTTCCAATACTATGAAATTAAACTCATGCCTTCAGCCAATTTACTTTAGTACACTGGAGTAAATCTTCAAACCACAGTTTTAAATCTAAGGTGGAACCCTAACTCTCCCAGATCCCATCCCACAAAATGCAAAACCTAAGAAAGTTTGTTAGGTTCTCTTTGTAATGTTCCAACATGTACTACTTGGTGAGAAAAGATGGATGAATGGAAAAGAGGGACCCTGAGAATATAAGACTCAGACAATTAATTAACTTACACTGGATCCCACTGTGATCTATTTTCTTTTATATCCTTTTCAAAATAGCAATGTGATTAATTCCTGTCTAAATTGAAAAATTAATTATATAATCTTTTAAAATATAAATCCAGTAAAATATGTAAACTGCTCATTCATTTACTTATTTATTACCATTCCCTCCCCTATTCATACTTGTATTAATTAGCTGAAAGAAGATTACTATAAACATGAAGTATGCCACTTTGTAAAACAATGTAATGGTTCAGGACTGATAGTTCTGAAAGAGATAAGCTTTCAATGACAGTAAAAAGACATCAAAACTAGTCCTTAGCCCTCTTGAGTTCCTATCATCACTGTGGATCCCACTTCTTCTCATGTACTCTCTGTCAGTTGCCATTGACTCAAAGAACAATCCATCGCAATTTGATCTTCCCTCTTTGTTACAAGAAAAACAGATGTTACTGAAAAATGTCCTGGCTCAAAATCCAAACAGTGCAAAGAAGTTGTTGAAGGAGTGGGACTTCCAGAAAGATTTAGGGTACTGCAAGATATCCATGGAGATTCTCAATAATCCAGGTCACAGTTGTCCCAAAGGTGCTTTTTCAAAAGGCTACTGGACTTGGATGAGAAGTGAAACATTTTCAAGGGGGGAAAAAAAGAAAGTCCAGTTGCCTTTTGAAAAAGCACCTTTGAGTTAATACTGCAGGGTTGCTCTCCTTGGTCCTGAAGCATAATCTAAAATCTCAGTTTGATATCTGCAATACTGGAATTTGTTTTTGATCAACCCTACTAATAATTCACCCAAAGCTGCCTCCTCATCTGATCTTTGTGTACAATGGATGATGGGACCCATAATGAAGCAGAACACAATATGTCCTAAAACAATTCTCAAGTAAATTACCTGAACATTAAAAAAGAGCACATAAGAGATTAAATGTTACATAATAGCATATAGTCAGTGTGGTAAATTCAATTGGTAATTTCGGTCAGTTTATATCACAAGGATTTTCTTACTTATTTGTGTGATCTGAGCTTTCTTGATGTCGCCCCATCTCCCCCCGCTGGCAGTGCTCCGGCCCCTCCCGTGTCTTGTACATCTACTGTTTCTGGTTTTTCTAGGAGTAGTTTATTTTTTTCCATAAAGGCCTGCGCCTCTATGGATATATTAATTCTAACTCTTGTCTCCTCCCAGAATATTAGCATACCTTCAGGCAGTAACCATCGAAACCACACACCCTTCTGGTATAATTTATTCGCCAATTGCGAATAAAGTTTTCTTTTCTCCCTCACTTTCTTGGGGATTTGTTTCAGAATGGTTATCTCCTTATCTTTATATGTCAAGGCTTGCCCCCTTTGTGCATTCAAGATTTCATCTCTTGTGGTTTTCCTAAGAAATTTAATGTGTACCTCCCTGGGGACATTATGTGTTCTAGCATAGGCTGAGTTCACTCTATAAGCCAGGTCTATTTCCCACCCCATCTGTTGTTTTTCCTTCTGAATATTTGAATATTATGTAAATGTATACTATGAGTTTGAAGGGGGGGGGTGCACCTACTGCATTTTGCGGCTGCCAAAATTTGTAACCTTTTCCATACCTTTTCCCTTTGAAAAGTATTAAAAAAACCCAAAACATGACATAACATTAAATAACATAATAAAACATTATATAACAAGAGATTAAATGGTTTACAATAGTTCATTGATGATCCATACCACTTCAAAGTCTCATAAAATGGAAACGCTATTAAAATCAAAATATCAGCTCACTGCAAAAACAAAGTATTTTGCTGATGCAATCTCAAATAAACAAAGCATTGAAATATCAACATTAGGATACTAATACATTAATATTTTAATACTAAAAATATTTTACTGATTGAAAATATTTTTAGAACTATTATGCTGATTTTATATGATTATGTATTAATGTTTTATACTCAGATGTATTCCATGAGTTTGGAGGGAGGGGGCGCCTGCCACACTTTGCAACTGCCAAAATTTGTATACCTTTCCATCTACCTTTTTGCCTATAAACGTTAAAAAAACCAATAAAATTCTTTGAAAAAAAATTGTTTCATTAAATTGATATTCAACAGACTTGGAAGTCAGAATAAAATCAAAGGAAGAAATATTGGTCTTAAAATATACCCAAAACATTTTTGAAAGAATATGTTCTATTCCTAAAACATCCACAATTTTCTGTACTGCAGGTGCACACAAAATCTTGCTAAAGATTGGTATGCTTCACATGATACATTTTCCAATCATATCAGTTCTCTTTGAAGTCAGTTCTCTAAATCTTCATTACATACAGAAGCTTTAGTTTTAATCTATGCCTATAATGCAAGGGGGTCCACAAAGACTGGAAAAATGGAACAGACTATATATCATATAAATTAAAGCCCATATCAAGAATATCACAGCTTGCATTATTCTTTCACAGAGATTATGAAAGTTTTCTTTTGCTTGTGTTGCAGTTTTGTATTCATTCATATTTTATTTCAGAGAAACAGGCTAGTGTACAATCCATGGGTATTCTACAGACTGAAGATCAAGTCTCTAGTATGCTAGTAATAAAATGTGATTTGGCAAAACATACTATGCTCCTAACTGTAAAGGTAAAGGTTCCCCTCGCAAATATGTGCAGCAACAACAGAAAAACAAAAAAAGGCCAATGTGAAGGATTGGAGAAGAAAAGTTCAATATTGTAAGAATAAATAAACTAATTCAGAAATCCAAGGAAAAGTAATAGGAATATGATGGGTCAAACTTAGAAGAAATGGAAAGAAAGAACAACCTGGAAATATTGTGCCCTCTATATTTGTTTGCATGTAAGGTAAAGGTAAAGGTCTCGGCTTGTCTAGTCGTTCTATGTGCTAGTTCTTCCTGACTCTAGGGGGCAGTGATCATGTCCATTTCAAAGCCAAAGAGCCAAAGCTGTCTGAAGATATCACCATGGTCATGTGGCCGGCATGACTAAATGTCAAAGGCCCATAGAACGCTGTTACCTTCCCACCAAAGGTGATCCCTATTTTTCTACTTGCATTTTTACATGCCTTCAAACTGCTAGGTTGGCAGAGGTTGGACCAAGTAATGGAAGCTCAATCTGTTACGCGGCTCTAGGGATTCGAACTGCTGAACTGCCAACCTTCTGATCGACAAGCTCAGTGTCTTAGCCACTGAACCACCACACCCCTTAAGAGTTCTGACCCAGAAGAGTTCAGGAAGCTTTTCTGCAAACTTGCTCTGACAAATTAGTTATCTAGGGCAAAATCAGATAATTTTGTATCTTAACATGGAAAATTACAACCTAATAACATATGATTTAGTTTTGGAAATATTCTGTCTGATCACTTACATGTTCTGGTTCTGATTTTGATATTCATTTTTTTCACAGTAAAAAGAAAACTTTTCTAGTTAAAAGATGCCACAAATGTGTAATGTCCCTTTTGCCTCATTTTATCATTTTCATAGGTTTTTTTGAGAAAGAATATTGACTGAAATATTGAGATATGCATACAGTGAAAATACACCAATTTGTTCTCTCAAAGTCATTTTTGCAATAACTATATTAGCAGACTGAACCAAGAGAATTGGGTAGGAAAATTAAATTGATGAAAGAGGAAAAGGAAATGATTTCCAATTACAAAAATAGCACATGTAGTATTTTAAATATATAAATGAAATAAAGAATGATACTGCAATATTTTCTCAGGATCTACAGGATAGTCAGATATGTTTTCCTCTCAGTAAAGAGCCCTTTACTCTGAAATAGAAGCACTCTAGTTTAATTAGTCACAACCAAACATTAAGGGATAAGTTGTCTTTTATACTGTGTGTTTATCTGTGTAGTAGCTGTAAATTTAACTACTCAATATTTAAGCACAATTATTTTTAATGCATTGTTTCTACAAAATAAAACCATACCCCATTTATCTTTCTACATAGCTACTTTCTACTGATGTCAACAAGTATCATGCAAGGTAAGTAGAGGGCTCATGTGAAGGCTCTGGGAGGGTGACAAATGGGCCTCCCAGAAGTCCGGAAATGGGTCGTTTCCAAGCCTTGGAGAAAGCCATTTTTGTCCTCCTGGAGGCTCCAGAAAAGCCTCCGGAGCTTGGGTAGGGTGAAAAATGGGCCTATTGGAGGTCCAGAAATGGGCCATTTCTGGCCTTCAGAGGGCTGGGGGAGGCTGTTTTTGCCCTCCCCAGGTTCCAGAGGCATTCCTGGAACCCGTGGAGGGCAAAAAACGGTAGCCTACTAGAAATCCGTAAATGGGTCGTTTCCGGCTTCCGGAGGCTTCAAAGGGGGCTGCTAGGCCCAAAACGGGCTGCGGGGGTTGTGCACACATGCGCGGGGGGAGGGGATGTGCAGGGGGGGTCACATGTGCATGCACAGGGGGCAGGACAGCACAGCGGTCATGCGGCATGTGCAGGGGGTGGGGCGTGCGGGTGAGAAGAATTGCATTATCGGTGTGGGGGCGACCATTTTCGGCACCCGAGGAAAATAAGGTAAGCTATCACTGCTATAGAGAAAGATGAAAAAATAACATAAGTTTGATCAGTTCACTTCTGCCCATTAAATTAAAGAAGTGTTAATGCTCATTTAGTGTGATCTTTCCAAATCTGCTGCCTTTCAGATGTGTCAGGACCATAATTAATAGAAATCTGGGGATTCTGGGAGTTGTAGTCCCAACATACCTGCTGGGCAGGGAGATTAAGAAGGTTGATTGTTGAATAACTTACATTAGAAAAAAACAAGATATCCTCTTTTTGTAGTTTTGTATGGTACACTAAACAAATAAAGTGTCACAGTTCATTGGTGTGAAAGTCCATATTCTCATCTGACTTATTAAATAGTGCAGCTGCCTAGGAAATCCACGTTCTATAACTAAATATTAGTCATATTTTAAATGATAAATGATAACATGGATATTGCCTCAGCTAAAACTCTGAAATTATTCTGATTTCTGTTACAGAAGTTAAGGCATCCATCTGTTTCCTGAGCACACTGAAATACACCTGAAAGCAATAATTTTCACAGTAGAAATTTGGAAACTACTAAAAAACATTATATGAAAAAAAAAATGGTACGTGACAGACACAGCAGAAAAAAACCTCATCCGAATAGGCAGCTTATGCAGTTACATGGCATTCAAATTCCAGCAATTCAAGCTGGAAGGATAGCAGGAAGCAAAGAAATGAGGACCACTTCATAATCAGGTCAGGGAAAAATCAAAATTTGGAGTTCAGAATGAAGGGAAAAACGTTTTCTTCTCTCAATTTATATATTAATGCAATGCCAATGATCAAAACATATGAAAAACATCTGGCTGTAATGAATGTAATAAAACCCACAATGCCTACTTACCCCTCTCCAGTTCTACCCATGTTTTACCCCATCCTGTGAATAGTACCTACAAAGGGTTGTCCCAAAAGCATGAGATTTAAGTCCCTACTCCGGCTCTTCTCTTAAGGAAGCACTGCACAATATACATTTATACCACACAGACAGAACAGGGCTGTTGTTTTCTAACATGAAAAGCAACCTGATACCTTTTCTTCTATTCCACTTACAGATAGACAATTTGAACTTGTTATTAATGCTGTGATGAAATCATATTTTGCACCTCACTGGGGAGCCACAATGCTTCTTCAACAGTGCAGCAAGGTGCTATATAATGTTCTGTTCTGCAGCATCTCGCTGCCATTCACAGGCAGCAGCATCCACCATAATCTGCCAGAAGAGCCAGCACAACCACGTATAGAAATATAAGTTTTCTTTCTATAGCACAAGAATCTAAAACCTAGAGAAATAAAAAAAATCCTGCTGCTATGTCTTCTGAATGAGAAAGAAGTGATGCGTTGGAAATGTAATCACTCTGAAGGCACCTTTTATCACTTTTGTAGGCATCTAAGAAGGCCAAAAGCCTTCAAATCTGTACTTTTAAGTCAGAGAATTCTAAAAATAAATGTACAATTGAAACTGGAGGTTTTTCTTTTAGGTTTGATGGATAAGCAATTGGAGGAAAAAACATGGGACTTTGTTCTTGTATATGAAATCTGCAGCGAGATATGCACAGAGAAAAGTCTTACAGATTCCCCGGTGGAAGAGTGAATGGTGAAGTTAATGGAATTGGCCAAAATGGCAGAACTGCCTACATTGATTGAATAATAGACTTTGTCTAGCTTTGTTTCTGCATAGAACCCACTTTTGGACTTCTTTGTAGAAACAGAAAATCTATTTTAATCTTGGGATTTGAAAATTAGAATTAATTAAGATTACAGAAATACTGTGTAATATTTTATGAATATTGAATGAATTTTAGGCCAAAAGGCTAATATATTTTATACTTGCAACTGTATCAAAGAAAGTTGGAAGTTACCCTTTTTTCTACTTTTCTTCTTTCTTTATATCTTTGCACCTTCCTCTTTCCTATTTTTTTCCTTTAAATTTTTGTTTCTATGTTTTATTTTTTGTAGAAATTTAATAAAGTGTATTTTTAAACAAGAATGAAAGGAACAGATGTACCCGCTGGTTTATCATTCACATCCGTTCAGCTAGCATTGTTCATGACTATTTTTTAGAGTGACTTGACAAGCTATCCTCAATTATCCTTCTTTTCGAACAAGCCTGTGGATTGTCTGTGGTATTGTCTCCTCACTGGAAAATGTCAAAGAAAAAAAACTTCTTTCCTTCCATCCCATTTCATTTGGGCCTGAGATAGCATAATACATCTGTTGCCATCTGCAGTATTATGACAAATTGCAGTAACTCAGTGGTGTTCATCTTCCATAGACTCCCTTACATCTCATCTGCTATGTGACTGAAATTATGCTCTTGAATTCTCTAAACCTGCACAGTAGACTGAGCAGGTCAGATGCAAACATAAATCCAGCTCTTAGAATGGAGAGACACGTGGATTGCATATGCTTTTCATCCATGCCAACCTTCTGTCCCACCAGATTCTTCTAAATCTTACTCACCTTCAACTGCATAGAACGTTCCCAAACCTTTAATTGCTTTTAATTTACAACATTCCATAATGACTGTGATTAGTCCTAATTAAGCATGCACAGATCATACTGAATAGGAAGAAGAAAGTTCATCATGCTGCTTTTATATTAATCTGTATTAAGTTATATTACATTACATTTATTAGTTGCCTACATCACTAAATTATTCAATGAAGTGAAATAAAGCCTTCATGAGAACCCAAATATGACTGCCTTCTTCTACAATAATTAATGCTGATTTATAAACATTTAGGATTAGGGAACAAATACTTAAAACTAATCCCTCAGCCAGTCAGTTGGCATTCAATATCGAGCAGCATAGTTTAACGAGCCTGAAGTTAATAGCATTTGAAGGATAGAGCTGATTAACTGTGCGTAACACCAAGATATGGCACTTTACGTCTGGCGCAAATTTACTGTAACCTATTGGGATTAGAATAAATTCAGCAGACTGCCTTATTTTTGGTTTCTGCCTAATGTACTTTCTAGCTTTTCCTCGACACCCATTATAGCATGAAGCATTAGAGAGTTTGGATGATTTTTGTTTTTTTAGTGACTCATTAAATTTAACTACCAGAATAATATAATGGTGTTTTCTTTTGTAATGCTAAGAGAATAAACACTACAATATACTGTATAAAGGTATTTATTCAATCAATGGTCCTGACAGATTTGCAAAAAAAAAAAAAAATCGTTTCCACCCCAATATCTAAAAAACAGTATACTTTATTTTCAAAGAGATAATGAAGAGCTGAGATACAATACAGCATTTAGTAATCTTCTACTCTGCTGTTTGTATTTGTGGGTGGGTGGAGGAGTAAGAAAGAAAAAAAGAAATGATGTGCAGCTAGAGGTTTGGGGTGTGGTTAGTTGGTACCTTTCACCAAAGACATTCACACAGTTGTTGCAATCCTGCCTAAAGCTGATTGTTCTTTTATATAGTAGAGGGATATGTAACTAAAAGAAATATGCAAACAAATAACTGATTATCTCGAGACAGGATTTCCCATTGGGTTGAACGTACATGACTCACTCACCAAATGTGTGTGGTAAGGTTACTCTCACGGTCAAAGCACCTGCAGATTGCTTATGCCACTCCTTTTGACTATGGCAAGAATTAATACTAAGTGTAGAGAGGTAGAGGTGCTGTAAAATGGGGAAATTTAAAACCAAGCAGAAACCTTTAATGTTTTCTGTGGTTTTAGTATTCATAACAATTGTATTTGACCAAAGACGGACATGAGGCAGATTGCACCATTTTCATGCATACTTTTAATAAATGAGATGAATGTTTTGGTTGATGTTTTCTGGCTTCAGCCTAAAGCAGAGACATAAAGCATGTCTAGATTTGTTTCTCAATCTGTATGTTAAAATCAGTAAAAGCAAAGGGCTTTTCTTACTCTCACATATCTGGTAACTGGCAGATATAGCAACAAGATTAAAAAGTCCTAAACATTAAGGAGAAACCAAAAGTTTGGAAAAAACGATTTACTCTATTACAGTCTACTTTATAGTGAATTAAACCCTAAATTAATCCTATTTATGATCTTTTCGGCAATGTGAATTCAAGAATGAATTCCTATAAGCAACACATATATCCTAATAGTATGATGGGCACTTTAAGATGCGACTATGTTTGTAAAAAGATACTATCTTGATTCAGCTGGCATACATTAAGCTTTATTTTGAGAATTGATGGGAAAATCAGTCAAATTTTGCCATGATATTGCTCTGGTTATGTGGTTTCCCTCTCATTCATCCCTTGAGCTACATTTTCTATCTATATGCCATAGAAGTATAAAGCCTATTTATACATATACTATGTGTGTATATACACACACACACATTTGTGGGGTACAAAACATACATGCAAATTTAAGCCAAAGTGTAGAAAAATACCTTATCACCCAGCCGCCAGAAAGAACTCAGCTGAAGCCAACTGAGCCTTGCAAAGGCAGTGCTTTTTAGAATGTATCATAAAATGGAGAGAAGCTGAAGGAAACAATGAGACTTAGAAACACGCATCTTGTTTCCTTGGACTTCTTTCCATTTCGGGTACGTAACTTCCATTGGCTCGAGGACTGCGCTTGTGATATCTGTGTGCCAATATATAGAGCAGCACATTACAAAAATGAGAACAGCCAAGAGCAAAATGAAAATAAAAGGCACTGTAATAACTGAAAAGGGAAAGTTGGGGGACTGTATGCAACATTTGGGCTGAATGTTGTACATCTGTGCTCTACCAAAAACTTCCGCTTATGACAAGCAAGTTCTGTAGGCAGGATGTACCCATCTTTAACAAAACACTGTTTCAACCACCTCCTAGGATTAGGAACCTGATTGCATAAGGCTTTTTTCTCTGGAAAAATTTGTGGCCACATTCAGTTAGATGTATTATATCTTTCCTATAGATTTTTTCCCCCATCAACTCAAGGATTGATGATGAAGCCAGGGTGCTTGAGCCCTGCCCTCTTCTTTCTACAAACACACGAAGGCCCACTGGTTGGTCAGGACCTCCATGAATAAGGGAGAGGCTGGAATTTCCTCTTTGTTTATGGACGTGTTCGAAAACATATCCGGGTCCCTAGGTGGGGGAACCATGGGATCCCCCGTCCCCACCTTGGTGGTCTTCCTCGCCTTGTTCAGGAGAACCTTGAACATGGCTGGAGGAAAAAGACCCGAGAAAGAAGGAGGATCAGGCTGGGTCGCATCCTCGTCTTCCGAAAACCCCATATCCTGGAGATTCTCTTCCCCCATGGCAGAAGCCTCGCTAACCATGGATCAGCTACAATCTAGACATGTAAAGAAAGTTCACAGAGATACAGAGCAGAGATGGTATTTAGCCAGTTCTGACAGGTTCTGGAGAACCGGTAGCCGAACTTTGAGTAGTTTGGAGAACTGGCAAATAAGCTGCTGTCACCCCTGCTGCCTCCCAGCTGATCTTCTTTTGTTGTCCTGAACAGAACGGATCTGGAAAGCAGGTTAGTGGGGTGAGGAGGGAATGGGAATTTTGCAGTATCCTTCCCCTGCCATGCCCACAAAGCCACGCCCACAGAACTGGTAGTAGAAAAAAAGAATCCCACCACTGATACAGAGAGAAAACATGAAATGTATCTAACACTAAATTTACTGGTTTAAATTTAAATTTAAAATGCTGCTTTACTGGTGTTTAGATTTAATGCATTGGGGGATTTACTTATTTCACTACATGGTAATCAACTGATGCTGCATAATAAGAATGTTTCCTGCTTATTTTGTTGAACTTTTGGGCCTCAAATTGAGTCTCGTCAGCTGGGACGAAGGAATTGGAATTAAGGTGAAGGCTTAATTGAGAACATTTTAAATAATACTTTAAAATTAACAGTACAGATGTATTGCGAAAGTATCTTTTTACCCTCAAATTCTTAAACTGGCATTCTCCAATGTTGCAATGTTGCCACTCTAAATGATTTGATTTGGGATACAATGCAGCAAGAAATAATTTTATCACTTAATTTTAAGTTTAAATCATATTCAAATGTTGTGTACCACAATTAACTGCTTGTACCAGTGAAGAAGGGAGGGAAGCCCAGAGTGAATTTTGACAATGCTCACACCTTTCCTGCACAACCTTGATCAGGTTTTTTTTAAAATGTTATAGGACCTCCTCTAAGCTGCTCATAATACTTGGAGGGAGGTGATCCAGAGATGAAGACTCTGTCTTAAGCCATTATGGTTTATTTAAAAGAAGAACAAACAAGAGAAGAACATTAACGTAATATTTAAGTTAATGCTATCGAGTCAGCATCTAAGGAAGATTGTGACTGATCCTATAAGACCAGGGGTGTCAAACTCAAGGCCCAGGGGCCAGATATGGTTCATGGGGTGCTTAGATCTAGCGCTAGAAACAGCAAAGTAGTGGCCCGCGGTGCTTCTGCCAGTGAAATTGGAGCTCGGAGGATGGCTCTGTTTTTGGCTGCGCAGGACTCCTGCCACCCTCTGCCAGTGAAAACAGAGCTCGGATGATGGCAGGAGGCCAACATGGCTGAAAACGGAACTTAGGAGCCCATTTTCGCTGGCAGAGCATTCGGGCCACCACAGGTGACCCAGACACAAGTGATGTAAAGCTGGCCACGCCCACCCTGACCCCTGAGGTCAAACACAACCCTGATGCGGACCTCAATGAAATCAAGTTTGACACCCCTGTATAAGACAGAACATAAACCTATATTATATGGACAAGTATCTGACCATCTGATCATTTCCACAAGCATGATATTAATTACAGCATTTATTCAGAGCACTTTACTTGGTTTGTTTCGTATTTTATCTGATTCACGGGGTTCCCTTTAATACTCTTTTGTTTTCATATTTTATTATTACAGCTTCATGAAAAGATAGAAAATAAATCTGTGGTGTTTTACATAGACAGTAATGTACATAATGTAATGTTAACTCCAGACAAAGAAAATATTAACAGCCATGCTAGATAAGGAAAATGGAAAGTGGATGTTTTTATATTTCACGGAAGCTTTAACATACTAAACTGAAGCCAGGTAGTAAACATGAAGAGGCATAGTATTTTGACAGCAGACAAAAAAAAAATTGCTGTGTAAGCATCTGCTTTATTATCATGAGATCAATTTTGTTTGGTGGATATACAGAGGCAGAACTCAATTTAAATCTCCATCAGTATTAAGTAGAGAAGCTTGCATTCTTCCAGCCAAAAGGTAGTGCATAGTGAACGTGTGGCAGAAAAAAAAAGTTTAAGTTTCCTAAGTCAAAAGTAACACATGGAAAAGAGGTAATTCTATGCAATAAGCTGATTTTGCAGTTTGACCAGCTAAAGTTTAAATATCACAAAATTTATAACCAGAAATGTCCTGAGAATAACCGTGGTAGATTTTATTGGAGTAATAAAGGCAGCGTATTTTGCATAAATATATGGTTTCAACAGATAAAAGTATTCCCATACTTAAAATACAATGCAAGCTGGCAACACACAGAAACATCTGCCAGCTCACAGACCACTTCCTTGCGGCAGTAACCTGAGGGACTAAGGTGTTTGTTGATAATTTTCTCAACTTTCCAGTATATTTTATACAAAACTAAGGGAAGCTTTAGATTGGAAAGGAATAATCAATCATGCCATCAGTCTCCATCACTAGTTTGTCACCCCTTAAGTGCCTTCTGCTTGCAATCTGCATCTCCAACTGCAGTAGATTAGAACTGCTGCCCCATACTTGCATCATTGGTCTGTAGCTTGTTTTGCAAACTGCCTTTTCTGTGATGGAAATAGGTACAGGCTGCCCCTTATGGGCTGCCTCCAGGTTCTTCATGAAAGGGGAGATATAAGCTGCTCATCTTTTTAAACACAATTTAGAGCAGGGACCCCTATGTGCTGATGGTCACATTGCCAATCTGACAGTAGATAATACATTAGAAAATGTACAGGAGGGCCCATGTTACCTACAGATCACTGGTCAGCTAACAACAATTCATCCTATAATGTTTATATTTACATGTGTCTTGTATCAAAAAATGCAGATGACTTTCTACTATTTCAGCTCACCTACACACACACACACACACACACACCTGATAAAGGATACTTCCAATTAAGTCACTGTGTTGCAGCATTTACCTCTGTACTGTTTTAAGAATGCCTCTGACATCTATGTAAGACCCAGAAACATTTTTGAAAATACTGATTATTCTTGAAATTAGTGTTTGAACTTTCTTCTAAATGAAAGACCTTATAGTCTTTCTTTCTGAAGTCCTACTTTTTCCTCAAAAGAGGTATTTCTCAATAATGAACATAGCATTTACAAACTAAGGAATGTCCTTCCAAATTAAGGAGTCCATAAAAAATATAGACTTCAACGTTAGTGTAAACATTCTTCAAATTAAAATATATGATTGGTGCATTCTCCAAATCAAATAACACTATCCTGTTCTGTTTTGTTACTAATATATTTCCATGTGTGATGCAAACAACTAGTTGACTTGGCATTTATATACCTTAGTTACCATTAGGACCACCAGCTTCAATGGCCATTCCTAATAGGTCCCTTAAAAAGGGTTTAATTTGTGAGTCCCCATCTCAACCTCGAGTTACAATGTCAAATGTAAAGAAAAAACACTTGTGATTGCAGCATCATTATGAAAGTAAAATAAAGCTGCCAAATACAACATGCCAACATAGATAAAAAGATGAGGAAGCACTGAATGCGGTGTTTATAATGTCTTGAAAGAGTACCAATTACTTATATGATTCTAATAAAAGTACTAAAAACTCAGGAATGAAGCTCTAGTTCTCTTAGAAGGCTACATCGGAAATCCTATTATTACCAACATTCAAATAATTTTATCCACATATCAGAGGTTAGATTTATCTCCCTCCATATCAAATAATGTAGCATAAATACTAAATATTCCAGCCCTATTAAATCTAATCCCTGAACATTTTATCTGCAGATAGTTCATGTCAAAACATTATATTCTCCCATATATTATTCTCCCACATGTGCACTGCTTATTTGATACAATTTTAAAAGCCAGTTATAGCTGTATTAGATTGTAAAGAACACCATAGTTATAAATTGCTTAGGAATGTCCTATCCCTTCAGGGACTCTTTATTTTTGAGATCAGTGATGAAGGTCAAAATCAAATATATTTTTTCTCTCCAATGAATCTAGTTTTCTTTGTTCTCATTACTTCCATAAGGAAAACTTTGTTTATGAAATGCTACTTGCTATCAGCTAAAAACTCGGTCTTCAGTTCTGACTTGGAAAATTACTGTATGAAAATTGAGAAATTCTACATTGTTTAACTGAAGACAGGTTTTATAGACAGAAATGTATGTATATGTGTGTGTGCGTGCATCCACACATGAACTATGCAGCAGTTTCAACTCAAAGGAAAACAGATGTTTAAGAAAGGATGGGGTACAGAAATAGCATCTGTCTGCAATTCTTTAAATCAAGCATATCTTTCTTCAAGATTACAAGGTGGCTTTGGACGGTAGTTATGCAAACTGGGGGAAAATGTGCAATCATTTTAAGGCATTGCAGACAAGTATTACTTTTACATCCATGCTCTCTGAAATGCCCTTTGCTTTGAAATGTGAATTGCTGCACAGCCCTAATAAACACACATGATGAAAACACATACCGTGTTTCCCCGAAAATAAGACAGGGTCTTATTTTCTTTTGCCCCACGAAATGTGGCCTTGGGCTTATTATAGGGGAGGGCTTATTATTTTCTGGGGCAGGTGAGAAGCGAGGTGCACCTTTTACCTTTCCAGCTCCGTCGCATTCCTCGTCATTATGCTTAGGGAAGCGACTGGTAAAAAAAAACCCTTCTCGCGAGTTCAATCAAACATCTTGAAATCGTGAGGTTTTTTTTTACCAGGGGCTTCCCTGAACACAATGGCGAGGAACGTGACAGAGCTGAAAAGGTAAGAGACACGCCTCGCAGCCCAACACCACCCACCTCGCCCCAATGGTAAAGGCAGTCTGCCTGGTTCCCTTCCCCGCCGTCCCTTTAACGAGGAGTGGCGGGGGCGGGAGAAGCGACGCTCGCCTCTTACCTTTCCAGCTCCGTCACGTTCCTCGCCCTTTCGCCCATTGAATCCCCTTGTAAAAAAAACCTCGTGAGTTGAACTCATGAGGTTTTTTTACAAGGTATCCAATGGGCGAAAGGGCGAGGAAAGCGACAGAGCTGGAAAGGTAAGAGATGCGCCTCATTTCTCTCCTCCCCACCTGCCACCCCTCGCTAAAGGGACAGTGGGAAATGGAACCAGACAGGCTGCCTTTACCATTGGGGTGGGCGGTGTTTTTTTGCGTGAGAAGGAACAGGCGGGAGGGGGTGATCGCATTGCTGGCCTGCCGCTATTTTTGTGCGGGAGGGAAGGGCAGGGGATGGAAGCACTTTGCTTCGCCTGTGGCTGTTTTTGCGGCAGGCTCTTTTTGCGTGGGAGGGAAGGATGGGAGGTGGAAGCATTTTGCTTCGCCTGCTGCTGTTTTTGCAGCGAGCCCTCTTTTTGCCCCACAAGCTGTACTGGTAGATGGTACAGTGGTAATGGTGGGGACCAGTTGCGCATGCGCTTAAATAGTTGGGGGTGGGCTTATTTTCAGGGGAGGGCTTATTATGGCGCATGCTCTGAAAAGCCCAATTGGGCTTATTAGCAGGGCATGTCTTATTTTCAGGAAATATGGTAGCACTGTGCTTCTTTATATCCAATGCTAATTTAACAGAAAAGCAATGCCCCTAATACATTTGCAATCTTTAATATACTGTACTTAACAAGGAAAAGATTAAAGGGGGATAAGTTAACTATCTTCACATTTCAGAATGTTGATGGTCACAGATCAGTTCCATAAATAATGGAACTGATCTGTGCTGTCTTGCTCCATTGGACAGACTAGTAGAAATTGCAGGTAACAAGAATTATGTTAAAGTATACGTATATCAGGAAAATACAGGAGAGGTTATCCCTCAGGAAACACAGATTGGAAGCTGCTGCGGCTGCTGTCTTCTATTAATCACATTTAAACCAAAGACATCCATTTATCACAAATCCAGGACTTTCAGATCCTATATAGAACTAGGAATAAAAATAGATTGCCCCCAAGCTTCCTTATAACACCCTGATCCAAATTTCCTCTCAAAAGGACTTTTGACATATGGTCAAAGATGCTACTATTCTTTTTAAATAACTATTTTCCAATTAGAGAAACCAGATGGCAATGAAATCTTTCAAATTTCACTTCCAGTTCTGTTGAAAATCTTGGTGATAGAACAGCAACCAAAGCACCTGCTTCATTTCATGGATACTTGTAACATATTTGGATCTATAGCTGTGATAACTTAAAGCCTTTCTTAAAAACTTTTATCATACATTTGACATTTCTTTTTTAAAAATGAACATTTGTTTTTGTTTCTTACCATGGTAGTAATGGTTACTATAACTCCAAATGTTTCCACCCATGTATGCAGAGAAGTATACAAGTAGTCCTCACTTAACAACCATTTGTTCAGTGACTGTTAAAAGTTATGGAGGTGCTGAACAAATTGGACTTACACTGAGTTTCTGAAATTATGGCCACTGCAGCATCCCTATCTCCCCGTACAACTTTGCCCTTTTGGCTGCCCTGCACAATGGCACACTAATCCTGGGCCTTTAGCAGTCTCAGCTGTTCATCCCTGCCTCTGGGCCTCTACTACAGTCCTAATGTTGCCACTGCCAATGAATGCTATCTCAAATCTATGGTGCAGCCAGCCATGCTAGCACCACAGCTCAGCTGCCCCTGCTGACTTAAATACCTGGACCTCTAATTCCCGTGTAAAGACTGGTTAGAATTCAAGGGCTTTCTCAATATTGACAAGGCAAAAACAGTACCCAATAACCTTCTTGTGGAATCATTCAATCTTCTTCATTCAAAGCATAATCAAGAATATGTTATTAGTCCTCAACAAGATTGATAGAGGGTGGGGGCAAGTAATAATCTGAGCAGTATTCAGCTAGTATGTATAATCAGAACTTCAGCTCTCCCCCCTTTTTTTGGGGGGGGGATTATGCCAGCAAAGAAATGTGCTGAATTGTTTTATAACCTAATTGGTTAGCCATTCTGAAATTAACAGAAACAGCATTCTTCTGCTAGCATAGTAGAGTACCTAACTTGAAAGATACTTGCTACTGAGAATTATTCAAGGGCTGTAATTAAAACTTAGCTTGCACCTCTCACAGGTGGAAAAGGATACTGGGTAGACAGATCCCGCTCCTCTTCCTGTTTAGCATCTTGAATCACCAGGGAATCTGAATCTCTTCATCAGTCTATGATTCCTTATATTTCTATACTTGCTTTCTAGTCATTTTCTCTTTCTCCTTTTCCCTGATCTCAAACACCTTTTGCCAGCTACTTCATACATGTCAAATTCATCTCCCCACCCCCAACAAATGTGTGTGTGTGTGTGTGTGTCTGTGAGTATAAGAAAAATCTTATTTGTTTAAGGTATCAGCTACAAAAAGAGTGAGATCATGAGATAGGATGGCAGACAGCTTCTACCTTTTCCATTCTCCCACATGGACAGTACATTATTTCAAGATAAACTCAATAATATATCTCCAAGTGCCTTTTGATCTTGCGAAGCCTCTTTCATATGTACAAAATATGAAAGAACCATATGTGTGGCTGTGCATGGTGCATATTGGTTTCCCACTTAAAAATATAACTTTTACAGACACGACAGAGAAAGACAGAAAAGATTCTTCATGGTCCACAGGAAGTTGAAAAATGTGATGCAGGCAACATCTTTTATCAAATATATTTTCCAGTATATATACTTCTCAAGTTTAAGTTCTTATTCTAATTGTGTAAACTTCCCTGTTTGCAAGGTAGCATCCTTTTTTTAAAAAAAATGTTAATTTTTTTGCATTAGTTTATGCTTTGTACATAATGGTGTTTGTATATATACCCCATTATCTTATTTAAAGAATAATAAAAGTGATAAAGCAAATAGTAAAACTGAAGAACAAGACAGATACTTTCTGACACCAAATGTTTATGTGGCACTGTTCTAACAAGTATTTTCTAAAACCGTGATGGCGAACCTATGGCACAGGTGGCACGCGGAGCCATTTCTGAGGGCACGCGAGGCATTGCCCTGTCAGCTCCAGTGCGCATGCGCCCACTGGCCAGCTGATTTTCAATAGTTTTTAAAAAAATCTCCGGAGGATTCCCTGAAGCCTCCAAAGGGCGAAAAACAGCTCAATGCAAACCAAAAATGAGGAGACAGCTGCCGGAATGGGGGAAAGACAAGCGGCAAGAAAAGAGGCTTCTTTCACTCGTGCTGGCTGCTCTGTTCCCCCCTCCCCCGCTACTAAAAAGGATCCTGCCTGATCACTGGAATCCAAAGGGAAATGTGGAGAGAGCTGCCAGCATGGGGGAAAGACAAGCGGCAAGGAAAGAAGAAAAGGGGCTTCTTTCACTCAACATGGCTGCTGTTGCCCTTTTCTCCATTTCAATGCTATGCCATCGAGATTGTCCCACCCACCATCGCCCAGGTCCTCGCTTCTCCCAAGCATTTCTTTGCCTACCTGATTTCCAGCTCCATCGCATTTCTTGCCATCGTGTGCAGAGAAACAAAGTTTGTGGGACTAAAAAAAAACTTCAATCAATCAATTACAACTCTGGGGCGGGGGGGAGAGATCTCGCAATGTTGGAATTGATTGATTGAAGCGTTGTTGTTTTTTAGTCCCACAAACTTTGTTTTCCTGTCCAAAACGGCAAGAAACACGATGGAAAAATGCTACGGAGGGGAAATTAAATAGGCAAAGAAATGCTTGGGAGAAGCGAAGACCTGGGTGATGGTGGGTGGGGCAGGCTCCATCGAGTGGTGCTGAAATGGAAAAAAGAGCAACAGAGCAGCCACCTTGAGGGAAAAAAGCTGCTTTTTCTTCTTTCCTTGCCGCTTCTCTTTCCCCTGCGCCAGCAGCTCCCTTCCTCATTTGCCAATTGACTGTAGTGCCCAGGATCCTCTTTAATAGAAGGGGGGAATTTAGCAACTGGACTCACACCTGCCATAGTAAAAAGGACCCAATCTTTACAAAGGAGAATGATAAGGGAAGGTTTTTTGACACAGGAGCACACTTGAGCATCCCCCCACCCCCACCCCAATCTCTTCCCGTTTGTGGCAGAGCAACTTCTCCCATCACTGGGTGTTAGCCAAGGGGAAGCAGCCAGAGCAGGGAGTGGCAAGGAAGCCTTGT
Source organism: Natrix helvetica (assembly GCF_964273705.1). NCBI lineage: Eukaryota > Metazoa > Chordata > Lepidosauria > Squamata > Natricidae > Natrix > Natrix helvetica. The sequence continues at coordinate 41,192,500 of NC_138551.1, read as the reverse complement.
GCAAAAATGCGCGGTCCACACAGGTGAGGGGGGGCATTAAGTTATGTGGGTGGGCATTCAAGTTCGTGTGATAGCGCGCATGCATGTGCTTTTGGCACCCGAGGCGAAAAAGGTTCGCCATCACTGTTCTAAAACATGGTGATTTGAGACTTCAGCATGATTTTTTTATTTTGCCTATTTTAAAATCTGCAAGTCACTTATAGTTGTTTTATTCTGAAAAACTCTACATTTAGAAAACTATTTTCACCACTCCCCATTTCAGATAAAGGAAGTTGGGAACAGCAAATCAAAGTTCTTATGTTGCCAAGTTTCTAACTTGTCAAATGATTTGGATGAGCTTTAAAAGGAACAGGCTGGAACTGGTTATGAGGCTACAAGGTCACACACACACACACACACACACACACACAAATTCTTGCTCCCACATGCTTTAGCTGCAGATTAATTGCTATATATTATTTAAAAGGCCACTACCAAACGAATTCTAAACCTTGTTTCAGATCTAAAGAAGCTAGCAAGTAAAAGGTTACAGAAATTGCAACTTAAATATTAATTTAATGTGAAGGCCTAAGAGGCAAAGTAATATTTTAAATGAAAGGAAACCAAGCACATTTACTAAGCACTTCTTTATAATCTTCCAACCGCCAAGCCACCTATGAGCATTAAAAACTGTTACTGTCTGGGGAACACTTAAAAATAAATTAGCAGTGAAAGTCATTAGAAGGGTAATAATGCCAAGGAACTCAAGTCACAGTAGCAGAAAGTGAACAAAGTAATTGTAATTGTTGGCAATAGGATAAAATGACAGATTTATCAGACAACCCATTTTCTCTTATGAGTGGAGTGAAAAGCAGCAAGCCACACTGTTTCTGCTGAGGCAGCGGAGGTAGTTTCTGCAGGCTTCAGCCAGAGATTTTACTGTATTGAAAAGCATACCGAACTGCCCGGTCACTCAACCACACTGCCTTGTTCAACATACTCCCAGTTGAACTACGATTGCAACTACCAGAATCTCTAGCTAGCAATGGAGTTGATGCCCCAATATAGAGTCAACCAAGTCAGAGAAGCCTCCAGCAGAACATAAGAGAAGCATCCTTGTTAAAGTTAATGACTTAAAGATAGACTACTGAAGGAGCAGATTCTGTGCTATGTCTATCTACCACCAGAAAAAAGCTAGTGGTTTCAGTAGTTCTGTACAGCAGAAATTTGATGGTGTTAAAAACAGGCTTTCCCATTTTGCAATGTGGTGGAAAACTCAAAACTAACAGATTACAGTGAATCACTGATCTCTTGTAGCAGACCAGCCAAAAACAAGGGCTCAATCTCATTCAGAATGCTAATCAAAAGCATTTTCAGCGTGCATATACTGTAGATCAGTGAAAAGTGGGAAGGAATTATTTTGTAGCTGGTAAATCAATGCAAGGGAAACATGGGTATTATTTATGGTATGAGAACACTAGAGACACATTCCTTAAATTGTACCATAGTAATTTTGAAATGTAAGTTATACAAAGGCTCTAATTGTTCTAACATACTGTACTATATAATTTACTGCAGGAACAGAGAGAATCAGAAACACGGCAATATTCATCCTTGAATTTTCAGCTTCTGGAGCATTTTACAACCATTCAAATCTTATTTCCGAAGAACATAAAATAAAATAAGTATATATAATACTGTATTGTATTAGTATGAGCAAACAGCTGAAGATATTATTTGGTCATATAATTAATTAAATTATATCTCAGTTCAGGTTCCAACAATTTATAGCAACAATTTATAGCAATTTATAGCAACTTTTCTTTTATTCTATCTTTAGAAGAGGAACACTTAACTAAAAATAATGGCAATTGGTGCTGTTGGTAGTGCACCATATTCCATTACTAAGTTTTCTAAGCTAGATTTATTCAAGAACATTATTACCCTCATTTTATGCAACTGAGTATTTAAATATATACACAATACATATATCGGTGCTGCTACTCTAATTTATATACATGCAATGAAAACTCCCATTGCAGAAATTCTCCACCATCCATGAAGATCTTTTCGGAAGATTTTCAGTACAAGTGATGAGCTTGTGGCCCTCCAGATAGGAGTCTTTGCAAGCAGGATCTAATCTGGGTCGGTCACCGGAACCAGAGATTTTGTCTTCTGATCTTTCAGACTCGTGCTGAACCCATCTTCAGGGAATTTCTCTCTAGTTTCTCTTTCCAAGTACCCCAAGCCAACAGGACTAATGGTGAAGGAAGCCTGGAGTTGTATTTCAGCAGCTTATGGAAAAACTCAGGTTCCTTTTCCAAGAGGGAAATAAACATAGCAAAATCATAATCCAGTGCCCCTTCATTGACAGGTATGTTAGAGCACAAACCTGTATCAAATCAAACACTGCAAAATGTCACAGAATATGCTATCAAGATCCTGATAAGGGGTCAGCTCCATCTTTGAAGAGAGCTATCTCTACTGGATCCTGAAAGTGGAGGTCACAAACAGCATCCTAAATTGTCATCACTGCATTTTAGTTTATTGTAGCCACAAAAGTCATGATCTTGTATAAAACTAATCTAGTTGCTATAAACCAAATAAAATGGAAAACCCACTAAGACATTGAGAGTAACAGACCCAGCCAAATGGATGCGGAGGGAGAGAGACTTTCTGTTGTGATACAAGGCTTGTTCTCTGCATTTACATTGCATACCTACTCAGAAATAAGACCAACTAAATTCAGGAGAATTTACTCCTGGCTCAGTGTTTATAAATATGCAGCTTTAAGAATACATAATGTTGAGTTAACGGTTACTGTGTAGTTTACCTGCAATATTTATACACTCAAAGGTCATTAAAGGAATCTGCAGCAGAAAACATTATAAAGTAATGCAACTAGTTCTTATTAAGCAAAATGCTTCATGAATAATAATTTTCATCTCATTTCATGAGGCATAAACCAGTTTTAAGGTGAGGGATGATAGAATCTTGATGAAGGTAAGGAACTCTTTCTAAATGAATGTTTTTCAAACTTGGCAACTTTAAGATATGTGGATTTCATCTCCCAGAATTGCCAAGTTCGAAAAACTATATTCTGAAAGAAGACATGACTTTGTGTATGTATAATGGAATGCATACACACACTACTATGCGAAATATTTGATATTCTCCATTGTCCCTAATGATAAACATCTTGCGTTACTCTGTACAATGAGAGCATGAAATATATACATGAAGAAAACAAATAATATTCTCTTGCTCGACTATGCTTAAAATAAAAGGTTTGTACATATTTAACTAGACTAGACCAAAGTTCCCCAACCTTTCTGGGTTGGCGGCCCAGAGCATGGGGAGGAGATGATTTTATGGGAAGGGCAGGCACATTGTGTTTGTAATCATCCACAATGTTCACTGCGACACTGGTACGAATGGGGCTGCAAGTGTTTATAATGAGGCTCGTGCCAGTGTCGTCACAAGCGTCCTCAATGAGGCTTGTGTGAGTGGGGCTGCGATCATCTGCAGAGGTGCGCACGCCGTCCGTCCATTCATGCAGCCAATGCCGACTAGGCCACAGCCCGCTAGTAG